>NC_079192.1:276071507-276671507 GCF_029499605.1 Hyla sarda
CCTAATCTGCATAATGTACAGACACATACCCAAGGCTAAGCAGTACTGAACCAAGGAGTGAATTCATCAAGATAAGACTGTCAAACATCAGCAATAACAAGATACAGAAACATGGAATACGCAAGACTGAGCCAAGAACCAACTGGACTGAATAGGAACAAACTAAACTATTGCAGCTTTGAATGCTAGGTTTAAATTCAGAACAAATACTATAATCCACACTATATACTGCAAAAGTCAGGGATATTTTACCCCTTAAGGACGCTGCCTGTTTTTTCCTTAACCCCTTAACAACACATGATGTAAATGTATGTCATGGTGCGGTGGTGCTTAACGCACCATGACTTACATTCACGTACATGGACCGGTGCTCGCATCATGCACGTCAGTTCCCGGACAGGGAACTGCTGTAAATGGCAGCCATCAGCGATCGCGCTAATGTCCGCCACTAAGCCCCCCAGAGGCTGTGATCAATACAGATCGCGGCAATGCAGGCGTTATATTGGATGATTGGATTGTCCGCGGTGCTGCCGTGGGGATCCGATCTAAGATGGCTGACAGAGGTCCCCTTCACCTGCCTCAGTCTGTCTCCTGGGGTCTTCTGCTCTGGTCTCAGATCGAGCGGACCAGAGCAGAAGATTGCTAATACTGTTCAGTGCTATGCATAGCACTGAACAGTATTAGCAATCAAATGTTTGCTATAAATAGTCCCCTATGGGGATGTAAAAAATGTAAAAAGGAAAATTTGGAAAATCCCCTCCAATAAAAATGTAAATTGTCCCTTTTTCCCATTTTACCCACAAAAAGCGTAAGGTCCAAAATTGCTGCTTTTTTTGTCACATTTTATTCCAAATTCTTTTTAGCCGCGTATATGGAAAAATTTGTTATAAGTTGTCAAAATAGAGGGATTTTAAACATACTAATTTGGTAAAAAAATTTGAGATTATTTTTTTAGCGGCGCAATAATAAAGTATGTAGTCATGGAATTCATTTTAATCATTTTAACCCACAGAATAAAAAAATTATGTAATTTATACCGCAAAGTGTGCAGCGTGAAAAAGCTGAACAATTTTAGGGGGATTTTCAATTTCCCCACACAAATAATATTTCTTTGGTGTTATACCATACATTTTATGGTAAAATGAGTGATGTCATTACAAAGGCAAACTGGTTGCGCAAAAAACAAGCCCTCACATGGGTCTGTGGATAAAAATATTAGTTATGATTTTTAGAAGGCAAGGAGGAAAAAACCAAAATAAAATTGGCCTGGTCCTTAAAGGGGTACTCCACCCTAGACATCTTATCCCCTATCCAAAGATCTCTCCTGCAGCACCCCGAGTCATCACTGCATGGAGCTAAGTTTGCTCCGTGCGTGATGACTCGCGATACAGGGGCCGGAGTATCGTGACGTCACGCCCCCTCCCATAGGCTTGAATTTAGGGGCGGAGCGTGATGTCACACGGGGGTGGAGGCGTGACGTCACACGCCGCCCACCCTGTGGTCGACCATAATCAGAACCAGGGCGAACACTCTCTGGGCACTAATTACAAACGGGGTGCCGCGTGCATGATCCCGGGGGTCCCCAGCTGCGTGACTCCCGTGATCAGGCATCTTATCCCCTATTCTTTGGATAGGGGATAAGATGTTTAAGCACCGGAGTACCCCTTTAACCCCTTAACGACGTAGGACGTATATTTACGCCCTGCGCTGGCTTGCGACATGAAGCGGGATCGCGCCGCGATCCCGCATCATATCGCGTCGGTCCCGGCGCTCATCAACAGCCGGGACCCGCGGCTAATACCACAAATCGCCGATTGCGGCGATGTGCGGTATTAACCCTTAAGAAGCGGCGGTCAAAGCTGACCGCCGCTTCTAAAGTGAAAGTGACCCGGCTGCTCAGTCGGGCTGTTCGGGACCGCCGCGGTGAAATCGCGTCGTCCCGAACAGCTGACAGGACACCGGGAGGGCCCTTACCTGCCTCCTCGGTGTCCGATCGGCGAATGACTGCTCCGTGCCTGAGATCCAGGCAGGAGCAGTCAAGCGCCAATAACACTGATCACAGGCGTGTTAATACACGCCTGTGATCTGTGTAAAAGATCAGTGTGTGCAGTGTTCTAGGTCCCTATGGGACCTATAACTCTGCAAAAAAAGTGTTAATAAAGGTCATTTAACCCTTTTCCCATAAATTTAGGTAATTTAACCCCTTTTCCCATAAAAAAATAAGTGTAAAAAAAATAAAAATAAACATGTGGTATCGCCGCGTGCGTAAATGTCCGAACTATAAAAATATATAATTAATTAAACCGCACGGTCAATGGCGTACGCGCAAAAAAATTCCAAAGTCAAAAAAAGCGCATTTTTGGTCACTTTTTATACCATTAAAAAATGAATAAAAAGTGATCAAACAGTCCAATCAAAACAAAAATCATACCGATAAAAACTTCAGATGACAGCGCAAAAAATGAGTCCTCATACCGCCCTGTACGTGGAAAAATAAAAAAGTTATAGGGGTCAGAAGATGACATTTTTAAACGTATAAATTTTCCTGCATGTAGTTATGATTTTTTCCAGAAGTGCGACAAAATCAAACCTATATAAGTAGGGTATCATTTTAACCGTATGGACCTACAGAATAATGATAAGGTGTAATTTTTACCGAAATATGCACTGCGTAGAAACGGAAGCCCCCAAAAGTTACAAAATGGTGTTTTTTCTTCGATTTTGTCGCACAATGATTTTTTTTTTCCATTTCGCCGTGCATTTTTGGGTAAAATGACTAATGTCACTGCAAAGTAGAATTGGTGACGCAAAAAATAAGCCATAATATGGATTTTTAGGTGGAAAATTGAAAGGGTTATGATTTTTAAAAGGTAAGGAGGAAAAAACGAAAGTGCAAAAACCCTGAGTCCTTAACCCCTTAAGGACCAGGCCATTTTACACCTTAGGACCAGAGCGTTTTTTGCACATCTGACCACTGTCACTTTAAACATTAATAACTCTGGAATGCTTTTACCTATCATTCTGATTCCGAGATTGTTTTTTCGTGGCATATTCTACTTTGTTATTGGTAAAATTTTGTCGATACTTGCATCGTTTCTTAGTGAAAAATTCCAAAATTTGATGAAAAAATTGAAAATTTTGCATTTTTCTATTTTTGAAGCTCTCTGCTTGTAAGGAAAATGGATATTCCAAATCATTTTTTTTTTTATTCACATATACAATATGTCCACTTTATGTTGGCATCATAAAATGTACGTGTTTTTACTTTTGGAAGACACCAGAGGGCTTCAAAGTTCAGCAGCAATTTTCCAATTTTTCACAAAATTTCCAAAATCACAATTTTTCAGGGACCAGTTCAGGTTTGAAGTGGATTTGAAGGGTCTTCATATTAGAAATACGCCACAAATTACCCCATTATAAAAACTGCACCCCCCAAAGTATTCAAAATGACATTCAGTAAGTGTGTTAACCCTTTAGGTGTTTCACAGGAATAGCAGCAAAGTGAAGGAGAAAATTCACAATCTTCATTTTTTACACTCGCATGTTCTTGTAGACCCAATTTTTTTATTTTTACAAGGGGTAAAAGGAGAAAATGTATACTTGTATTTGTAGCCCAATTTCTCTTGAGTAAGCACATACCTCATATGTCTATGTAAAATGTTCGGCGGGCGCAGTAGAGGGCTCAGAAGCGAAGGAGCGACAAGGGGATTTTGGAGAGTACGTTTTTCTGAAATGGTTTTTGGGGGGCATGTTGCATTTAGGAAGCCCCTATGGTGCCAGAACAGGAAAAAAAAAAACACATGGCATACCATTTTGGAAACTAGACCCCTTGAGGAATGTAACAAGGAATTAAGTGAGCCTTAATACCCGACAGGTGTTTCACGACTTTTGCATATGTAAAAAAATGTTAAAAAAAAATCACTAAAATGTGTTTCCCCCTCAAATTTCACATTTATGCAAGGGTTAATAGCAGAAAATACCCCCCAAAATTTGTAACCCCATCTCTTCTGAGTATGGAGGCACCCCATAAGTTGACCTCAAGTGCACTATGGGTGAACTACAATGCTCAGAAGAGAAGGAGTCATATTTGGCTTTTTGAGAGCAAATTTTGCTCGGGGGCATGTCGCATTTAGGAAGCCCCTATGGTGCCAGGACAGCAAAAAATACCCACATGGCATACCATTTTGGAAACTAGACCCCTTGAGGAACGTAACAAGGGGTACAGTGAGCATTTGCCCCCCACTGGTGTCTGTCAGATCTTTGGAACAGTGGGCTGTACACAATTTTTTTATTTGCGCAGCCCACTGTTCCAAAGATCTGTCAGACACCAGTGGGGTGTAAATTCTCACTGCACCCCTCATTACATTCCGTGAGGGGTGTAGTTTCCGAAATGGGGTCACATGTGGGGTTTTGTTTTTTCAAAACCGCTGTAACAATCAGCCAGTGTGCAAATCACCTCAAATGTACATGGCGCACTCTCCCTTCTGGGCCTTGTTGTGCGCCCCCAGAGCACATTGTGCCCACATATGGGGTATCTCCGTAGTCGGGAGAAATTGCATTACAAATTTTGGGTGTCTTTTTTCCCTTTTACCTCTTGTCAAAATGAAAAGTATGGGGCAACACCAGCATGTTAGTGTAAAATATTTATTTTTTTACACTAACATGCTGGTGTAGACCCCAACTTCACCTTTTCATAAGGGGTGAAAGGAGAAAAAGCCCCCCAAAATTTGTTAGGCTATTTCTCCCGAGTACAGCGATACCCCATATGTGACCCTAAACTGTAGCCTTGAAATACGACAGGGCTCCAAAGTGAGAGCACCATGTGCATTTGAGGCCTGAATTAGGGATTTGCATAGGGGTATTCTACGCCAGTGATTCCCAAACAGGGTGCCTCCAGCTGTTGCAAAACTCCCAGCATGCCTGAACAGTCAACGGCTGTCCAGCAATACTGGGAGTTGTTGTTTTGCAACAGCTTGAGGCTCCATTTTGGAAACAGTGGCGTACCAGACGTTTTTCATTTTTATTGGAGAGGGGGGCTGTGTAGGGGTATGTGTATATGTAGTGTTTTTTACTTTTTATTTTATTTTGTGTTAGTGTAGTGTAGTGTTTTTAGGGTACAGTTACACGGGCGGGGGATTACAGCAAGTTTCCCGCTGCGAGTTTGAGCTGCCGCGCAAAATTTGCTGCATTGCAAACTTGCAGCCTGATACTCACTGCAAGCCCCCTGCCCATGTGAATGTACCCTGTACATTCACAGGGGGGGGAACCTCCAGCTGTTGCAAAACTACAACTCCCAGCATGCACAGTCTAAGTGCATGCTGGTAGTTATAGTTTTGCAACAGCTGGAGGCACACGGGTTGGGAAACACTGAGTTAGGAAACAGACGATGTTTCCCAACCAGTGTGCCTCCTGTTGTTGCAAAACTACAACTCCCAGCATTCTCAGGCATGCTGGAAGTAGTAGTTCGGCAACATCTTTAGAGTCAGATGTTACCGAACTACAACTCCCAGCATGCTTGGAGTTGTAGTTTTGCAACATCTGGAGGACTACAGTTTGCAGACCACTAATACAGTGGTTCCCAATCTGTGCCCTTCCAGATGTTGTAAAACTACAACTCCCAGTATGCCAAAACTGTCCAGGCATGCTGGGAGTTGTAGTTCTGCAACATCTGAAGGGCCAGATGTTACAGAACTACAACTCCCAGCATGCCTGGACAGTAAGGGCATGCTGAGAATGTGTAGTTTTGTAACATCTGGAAGGGCACAGTGGTCTCCAAACTGTGGACCTCCAGATGTTGCAAAACTACAACTCCCAGCATGCCCAGACGCCAAGGGCTGTCTGGGCATGCTTGGAGTTGTAGTATACAGGGTCCCAATACAGCAATGCATGTCGCTTTACGACGACGTGCATTGCTGTAAAGGGCCCGACCGCGGCTGAAGATCAACTCACCTGTCGCCGCCGCCGCCGCTGTCTTCACCGCCGGGATCCGGGTCTTCAGGGACGAGGTAAGTACCGGGGCCGGGCCCCAGCACTCCCCCGTCCCTCGCCGCGTCATCCGGTCTTCCTCCCGTCCTGTTCGGACTTTCAGGGGCCGGGCAGGGCGGGAGGAAGTAACCGCCCCCCTCCTGCGATTGGTTCGCAGGGTATAGGAGGAGGTGGCAGGCTTGCCACCTCGCTCCTATACTTTAGCATGGACCTGGCTGTCTGTGACAGCCGGGATCATGCAAAATTACCGGGCGATCGGGTCCCAGAGACCCGATCAGCCCGGTATCGCCGCAGATCGCAAGGGCGATTTCCCTTGCGATTTGCGGCGATCGCCGACATGGGGGGCCTACATGGCCCCCCTCGGCGTTTGCCCTGGATGCCTGCTGAAGGATTTCAGCAGGCATCCAGATCCGATCTCTGCCCGGCGAGCGGCAGGGACCGGAAAAGGCCATGACGTCGTGGGACGTCATTGGTCCTTAAGGCCCCAGGGTGCCATGACGTCCCAGGACGTCATTGGTCCTTAAGAGGTTAAGGGGTTAATGACCAATCCCAATTTTTCAAATCTGCCATGTCTCTTTTTAACCCCTTAACGACGCAGGACGTAAATGTACCTCCTGGTGAGCTGGTTCTTAACCCACCAGGACGTAAATTTACATCATATGCATAACCGCGATAGCAGCAAGGGACCCGCACCTAGTGGCGGACATCCGCGATTGCGCGAATGTCTGCCATTAACCCCTCAGATGCTGTGATCAGTACAGATCACGGCATCTGCAGCATCACGGTTACTAAAATGGATGATGGGATCGCCCGCGGCGATCCGATCATCCAGAACGACAGACGGAGGTCCCCTCACCTGCCTCCGCTGCCTTCTATGGGTCTTCTGCTCTAGTCTGTGATCGAGCAGACCAGAGCAGAAGATGACTGATAATACTGATCAGTGCTATGTCCTATGCATAGCACTGAACATAATTAGCAATCGAATGATTGCTATAAATAGTCCCCTATGGGGACTATTAAAGTGTAAAAATTAAAAGTTTAAACAAATGTGAAAAACCAGCTCCCACAATAAAAACGTAAATTGTCCCATTTTCTTTATTTCACCCCCAAAAAGTGTGTAAATATCCCAACTATTAAAATAAAATGTTAATGACACCGTACGGTGAACGGCGTGAATGTAAAAAAATAAAAAGTCCAAAATATCTGCTTTTTTATAACCTTTTATTCCACAAAAAAAGAAAAAAAAAAGTATTAAGTTTTATATAAGCAAATATGGTATCAATAAAAAGTACAGATCACGGCGCAAAAAATTAGCACTTATATTGATCATACCGCCGCTTATACGGAAAAATGAAAAAGTTGTAGGTCAAAATAGGGGGATTTTAAACGTACTAATTTGGTTAAACAATTTGCGATTATTTTTTTTTTAAGCGCAACAGTAATAGAAAAAGATGTTATCATGGGTATCATTTTAATCGTATTGAACCAAATAATAAAGAACATGTCATTTTTACCATAAATTGTACGGCGTGGAAATGAAACCTTCAAAAATTTGCAAAATTGCGGTTTTCTTTTTAATTTCCCCACACAAATAGTATTTTTTGGGTTGCGCTATACATTTTATGGTAAAGTGAGTGATGGCATTACAACAGACAACTGGTTGTGCAAAAAACAAGCCCTCATACTAGTCTTTGGATGAAAATATAAAAGAGTTATGAATTTTTGAAAGCGAGGAGGAAAAAACTTAAAGTCCTTAAAGGACAACTGTAGTGGTCAAAAATCCCTGCCCAAATGTTCCCCAAACAAAAGTTATACAATTCAGTCAATTAGTTCTATTTACCTATATGCAGCCGTTTCTGAGATATTAGAGTTGCCAGCATAGCCCAGTAGTCCTGCGTCCGTCCCCTATTCATTACATTGCAGCCGCCATCTTGGGGACGGAGATCTCTTCCTCCCAGCAGTGTTTGTGCTCCCCCTAGCCTCTGTCAGCTCCTCCCTGCTTATGCATATGCATGAGCGGGTGCTTTCTGAGGCAGCCATAGCTCCTCCCCCCTCCCCTGCTCTGTCTACATAGGACCTCACTTATCACGGGGAGGTTTCAAGTTTTCATGGGGGAAACACAGAGCAAACCACAGAGCAGGGAGGGGGGGGACGTGTGTGTGAAGGAGACATATTACACTGCACGGGCTGGTGGTGTATAGACTACAGGGAATAAATATCATACTGGAGATGATTCTGTGTGTGAGAGGGGGACTACTGAATGACTCATGCTGGGAGTTGTAGTCTTGCAACAGCTGGAGGCACCACTGGAATTCCCAGCATGCCCGAACAGCATATAGAATAACTGGGCATGCTTGGAGTTGTAGTTGTGAAAAAGATGTAGGGACCCCTATCAGGACAGTTTTATAGACAAACAATTATGTTTTTTTACCATTTTTCCTTTCACTCTCCACTCTCCAGTGCCCACACTACAGTGAGCACGGAGGCAGCTGCTTCATCACTGGACAGGAGCAGCATGGGGAGGGGGAGATGAGCAGAAGGGGAGGGTGTATGCATAGGGAAGGGAGATGTGGGCGTTACAATATAATAATTTGCTCGGGGGGATAGAACAGGGGGAGGGCAGCAGCTTACAGGAAGTAAGCACAAGGCATGATGGGAGATGTAGTTTTATTTTCACTTCTCCGTAATTCGTGTGCTGATAACGGGAGAAAGACTGGGCCAATTTTGATGGGGGAGACATCGTTGGAAAGGTCTTTCAAAGACCTATTAAATGAGGTAAAAAAAGTTTTTTTGCCCAGCACTGCAGATGTCCTTTAAAGGAGAACAACAAAATAAGCCTATTCAGTGGTGCAAAATAAGGCGGGAGCCTACAATGAATAGGCTTATTTTGTTGTTGTTTATGCTTGGGAGCACTAATATGATTTAGGTCCAGCTGCTGGACCCGAATAAATTAGCAGACCCATTTTCTCGTCCTTAAAGGAGAACTCCAGAATATAAAAATTGTCCCCCATACTGCCGGCAGTAAAAAAAATAAAGATGTACATAACTTCCTCCGCTCCCCCGGGGCCTCCGGTAACCGGCTCCGGCCTCCGCCGCGATCCTCTTCCTGGTTGCGGTTGGTCGGAGAGTCATACTACGCTCAGCCAATCACCAGCCGCAGTGAAGTCCCAACTCTGCCGGCGATGGGCTGAGCGGCAGTGTGTCGTTTTCGGCCCCGGCAGCAGGTGCCAGTGTAGTGAAGAATTTTGTGTCCTGAAGCGTTCTCACACTGCCGCTCAGCCTATCGCCGGCCGAGTCGGACTTTGCTGCAGCTGGTGATTGGCTGAGCGCAGTATGATTCTCCGACCACCGGCAACCAGGAAGAGGATCGTGGCGGAGACCGGAGGCCCCGGGGGAGCGGAGGAAGTTATGTACATCTTTATTTTTTTTATTGCCGGCAGTATGGGGGACAATTTTTATATTCTGGAGTTCTATTTTAAAGGGGTTATCCACCATAAGGTGATTTTAGTACGTACTTGGCAGACAGTAATGGACATGCTTAGGAAGGATCTGTGCTTGTCTTGGGCTAAATGGCTATGTTGTGAGATTACCATAACACTGTGGCTAGCTTTTTGTGAACTTGTATTTTCTGTTTGACTAATGTTTTTTTGACTACAAATCCCACAATGCCATTTTCCTCCCTCTCACACATCAACCACCCCACCCATTGAAACAAAAGACCTGTGGTTTTCAATCAGGGTGCCTACAGCTGTTGCATTAGTTGCAGATTTATCCCTCCACCCATTTAAGCAGACAGGCCCCCTGTCAGGAACAGACCCATTGAAGCAGACAGGCTCCCAGTCAGGTCTCGACCGCATTGCAAGTTGGGAAAAATCCTTGACAACAGGCTTTTTTTATGCTGGTAAAAATAAATAGTGGGGTGAAAATCACAGAAGAATTGGGAGAAAACAGTCACACACAGGTACAGACACTAGATTATGAACTACACTAATTTCACAGCCCCTGTAGCATAGTCAAATAAAATTCCTGGAGTACACCTTTAAGGCCCAAATGGGCTGAGTCCTTAAGGGGTTAAAGAGGTATTCAATTGGAAAACACCTTTTTATTTTATTTTTTTGAGATCGAGACTGAGAGACTGGTGCCATAAAGTTAAACAGATTTGTAAATTACTTCTATTAAAAAAATCTTAATCCTTCCAGTACTTATCAGCTGCTGTATGCTCCACATGAAGTTTTATTTCTTTCTGGAGTTCTTTTCAGTCTGACCACATTGCTCTCTGCTGACACCTCTGTCTGTGTCAGGAACTGTCCAAGCAGGATAGGTTTGCCATGGGGATTTGCTTTTGCTCTGGACAGTTCTTGACATGGCAGAAGTCTCAGTAGAGAGTACTGTGGGCAGACAGAAAAAAAAATTACAAAAGAAAAGAACTTCTGATGCGGACTCGACCCATGATGTACATGTATGTCATAGGTCGGGAAGGGGTTAATGCCAAAATTGGCTTGGTCCTAAGGTGGTTAAAGAAACCAATCACGTTGCTATGCCCCAAAATATGAAGAATTTTTCACAGGTTGTTTAAAAAAAAAAAAAATCTGTTTCTTCACTTTCCAGGCACAACTGTTGCTACTTCCAAAAAAATTATTTCTTTCGCTACCTTTGTGTGCATATAAATACCAGGAATCTGTCTCCAGAAATTAAATAAATAAAAAACTCGGAAGTACATAGATACACTCCTAGATGAAATAACACTGTTATACATGACTTTTAGGGCTCCTAGTGTAGTGATGTAAATGTTCAATCAACTAGTGCCAGAAAGTTATACAGATGAGTAAATTACTTCTATTGTATGCTCCAGAGGAAGTTGTGTAGTTCTTTCCAGACACACTTTCATACACAGTACAGCCACCTCTGTCCATGTCAGGAACAGACTACAGCAGAAGAGATTGGCTATGGTTATTTTCTCTTGCTCTAGCCAGTTCCTGACACGGACAGTCAGAATGGAAAGAACTACCCAACTACCTCTGGACCATACAGCAGCTAAGTACTGGAAGGCTTAAAGGAGAACTCTGGGAGGCAAGGAATCCGACCGCTAAGACTCTCCTTCCCGACTCCCCCAATGCATGGAGCTTGGACACACTCACTCCTTGCATCTTTATGGGAGAGTTGGCAATAAACTAGAGCTGTAGAACGGTGGGTGCTCCATGCATAAGGAGAGCCGAGGCGCCGGGGAGGAGATGAAGGGAGCCCCATTGGTCAGACACCCCCCTCACGATCATACACATCTCCTATCCTGTGGATTGGGGATAAGTAGTTAAGTACTGAGTCCCCCTTTCAGATTTAATTTACAAACCTGTATTAACTTTCTGGCACTAGTCGATGTGAATTTTTTTTCTGCTTGAAGTACTTCTTTACGGGTGGCTTTACACAGTGCAGTACTGAATCAAAAACACACATGCAGTATTTAGTTATACAGTACAGCTAATGGCTGATTCAATTGACAAAACACAATTCACCTGAAACTTCAGACGGCCTTCCCACATGTGGCCTTACAAACCCTAGAGGGAAACAGAAATAAGCATCTGTTCTTTATCTAATTCATCATGATTTACACCTGGTCTGTACTTCAGAACCGCATCAAAAACTGAGCATACTGCCCTGGATAAAAGCACCATAAAACCAGACAAAAGGAGAGAATCTGTTTGGAGAAAGAGAGACTGGCGCCTAGTGCATTACCCTTGGTAGGAGGAGCAGTAGGTCAGGGGATTTGCCCAAGGACCATATGGATGGCTGCTCACCTTAGGTACGATATAACCAAGCCTATCACCCCAGTGAAAATGGGGTACTAGTAGAGATGTAGCCGCTGCTTGCCTCTAGGGTTGCAGGGTCCAGCAGTGCTGCTGGCCTGGATGCAGAGAAGAAGAAGCCGGAGGAAAAAAACCTTTTGTGATGGCGCTGCGGCTCCCTCAAATGAAGAGGCGATGATGTGTTTCGGGAGGTGCCCTCCCTTCCTCAGATCAGGATGCTTGCTGCTACTCATACAGACATATAAATACATAAAAAGACCGCCAAAGTGCAGGTAAGGGGGCGTGGCTTATTGACATCACAGAGGTAAAAACATACTTACAGTAAACTTACAGAACTTACAGTAAATTTGATTTGTCACGAACTTCTCGGCCCGGCAGTTGATGACTTATCCTGCGTAAATTAGTTCAGCCTTCAGGTGCTCCGGTGGGCTGGAAAAGGTGGATACATTCCTAGGAAAGAGTCTCCTAGGACTGTATCCACCTTTTCCAGCCCATCGGAGCACCTGAAAGCTGAAATAATTTATGCAGGAAAAGTCATCAACTGCCGAGCCGAGAAGTTCGTGACGAATCGAATTTACTGTAAGTTCGCTCATCTCAAATTTTTTACTGCTGGCAGTATGTAGGACAATTTTTCCATCCTGGAGTACTCTTTAACACAAGGGGCTCTTTATTACGGTACCTGATTTGTTTGGGAACAGTTAACACTAGACTTTTAAATGTATATTATTAGAATACTGCATGTTAAACTGCCATGTTTGGAGCATTATCTTGTGCATCCTGGTGTCTCTACATGAATTTCAGGATTTTTTTTTCCCTTGCCTGAGGCATAATCTGACAGTTTGTGATGAATCGAATTTACTGTAAGTTCGCCCATCTCTAAAACCAACATTTAGTGGAAAAAATCGCCAGGTACACATAGAATTTGCTTTATGGGATCCTGATATAAGATTATAAGATCCAGTACAGGTGAGGCGCAGGGCCGGAAGTGCTCGCCTGCCCAAGAGCAGGAGGCGACTTCCGGCTGTGTCATAGCGTCTGGTTGCCACAGACGTGTTGCTAAGCGCAGTGACCTCGTGCCTGCGCATAGCCAATGAGGTGCCGGAGCGGGCCACGCCAGCATCTCACAGTGCAGCCAGAGATGTAGTAGCTGTCACTGGAGAAGAAACCTATAGAGCGACATCACTAGTAGTGTGATCGCTGTCAGTGTTTGATTGGAACTTGTATATATGACGTGTGATGCAGCACTCGTGGGCAGAGAATTGGATGTATGGTAAAAAAAAAAATGTTAGTGAATGTACAGTATACAGGATGATGCAGAAATGCCGGCATATGTGCACATCCATTAAAAAATCCTAATAAATGGACACACGGACACTGAGACCAATATATTGAGTGTATTAAAGGGTAAAAAAAAATTGAAAATGTGAAAAATCCCCTACCCCCAATAAAAATGTAAATCATCAGTTTTTCCCATTTTCCATACCCCCAAAAAGTGTAAATTAAAAAATGTAAACATATTTGGAATCGCCGAGTGCGTGAAAGTCTGAACTATCAAAATATATTGTTAATTATCCCATATGGTGAACGGCGTAAATGTAAAAAAAATAAAGAAGTCCAAAATTGCTACTTTTTTGTCACATTTTATTACCAAAATATTAATTAAAAAAAATTATAAAAATTTCAACTTTAGCAAAAGTGGTACCGATAAAAACTACAGATCACAGCGCAAAAAATGAGCCATCATACCGCCCCGTATACAGGAAAATGAGAAAGTTATAGGGGTCAAAATAGGGCAATTTTAAACACTAATTTTGTTAAAATAGTTTGAGATTTTTTTTAAAGCGGTACAATTATAAAAAGATGTATACCATGGGTATCATTTTAATCAGATTGACCCACAGAATAAAGAAAACATGTCATTATTACTGTAAAGTGTACAGCGTGAAAACAAAACCCCCCAAAATTTGCTAAATTGCGGTTTTCTTTAAAATTTTTCAACATAAATAATACTTTTTGGGTTGCGCCGTACATTTTATGGTAAAATAAGTGATTTCATTACAAAGTAAAATTGGTGACACAAAAAACAAGCCCTCAAACTAGTCTGTGGATGGAAATCTAAAAGAGTTATGATTTTTAGAAGACGAGGAGGAAAAAATGAAAATGCAAAAACAAAATTGGCATGGTCCTTAAGGGTCAAAGTTATTCCAGTGAAAAACAATGATTTTCATATCAACTGCCTCAAAAAAAAAAATTGTAAATTATTTAATTAATCTTAATCCTACCAGTATTTATCAGCTGCTGAAGTTGAGTTGTTCTTTTCTGTCTGACCACAGTGCTCTCTGCTAACACCTCTGTCTTAATCAGGAATTGTCCAGGGTAGGAGCAAATCCCCATAGCAAACCTCTCCTGCGCTGGACAGTTCCTGAGACAGACAGAGGTCTGAAAAGAACAACTCAGCAGCTAAGTACTGGTAGGATTAAGATTTTTTAATAAAGTAATTTACAAATCTGTTTAACGTTCTGGAGCCGGTTGATATGAAAAAAATTTTTTTCCACTGGAATACCCCTTTAATTTTTCCACTGGACAGCTTTTGACGAATCTCCATCAGTGCCTCAAACTTTTCTTTGTGTATAACCCTTTAACCCCTTAAGGACTCAGCCCATTTAAAACATTTATTTTTACATCTTCGTTTTTTTCCTCCTCATCTTCTAAAAATCTCTTTTATATTTTCATCCACAGACTAGTACGAGGGCTTGTTTTTTGCGCGACCATTTGTCCTTTTGTATTAACATCACTAATTTTACCATAAAATGTATGGCGCATCCCAAAAAAAATACTATTTTCGAGGGGAAATTCATAAGAAAACCGCAATTTAGCTAATTTTGGAAGATTTTGTCTTCACGCGGTACAATTAATGGTAAAAATTACATGTTTTCTTTAATCTGTGGGTCAATACGATTAAAATGATACCCATGATTACATACTTTTCTATTATTGAACCGCTTAAAAAAAATCGCAAACTGAGCCCTCATACCGCCACTTATACAGAAAAATTTAAGTTATAGGACCTCAAAAGAGAAGGATTTTAAACATACTAATTTGGTTAAAAAGGTTGCGATTTTTTTTTTAAGTGCAACAATAATAGAAAATGTATAGGTATCCTTTTAATTATATTGACCCACAGAATAAAGAACACGTCATTTCTACCGTAAATTGTACAGTGTGAAAACTAAACCTTCCAAAATTAGCAAAATTGCAGTTTTCTTTAGTTTCCCCACACAAATAGTATTTTTTTGGGTTGCGCAATACATTTTATGATAAAGTGAGTGATGTCATTACAAAGGACAAGTGGTCGTGCAAAAAACAAGCCCTCATACTAGTCTGTGGATGAAAATATAAGAGAGTTACAATTTTTAGAAGGCGAGGAGGAAAAAACGAAATGCAAAAATAAAATTGGCCTGGTCCTTAAAGGGGTACTCCGGCCCTAATACATCTTATCCCCTATCCAAAGGATAGGGGACAAGATGTATGATCGCGGGGTCCCGCTGCTGGGGATCCCCACAATCTGTCATTGGAGGCTCAGAGTGTGAAGCGTGATGACCACGGGGCTGGAAAAACCGCATACGGAGCAAAAATGAGCTGACCGGAGTCAGCATTTCACTCCGGTCGGCTCATTGAAATACATTACATACAGGGGCCCCCGGTTTTAGCTCCCACCAGCAGTATGCGGTCCCGTATTGCCTAAAACGTGATGTGAACCCAGCCTAACAGACATTGGTTTATGTGATGCGGGTGATGATGGATGAGCTTATCACCAACCATTATAAATATGAGCACAGCTCATTGTAGGCAGCCATTTGCCATGTTCTAGCCTCTTGATAACGCCTTTGTAATGGCGAAACATGTTGAGGGTGGCAAAGAGATTTTATTTTAAACAGCACACTATGATGGGGGTATAATAGGTGGCCTGCAGCACCGCTCTCATACTTATAACAGGGAAAGTCCCTGTGATTCATATATCCAACTTTAAGACCATCACAGTATCATTTTAATAATTTATACAGGGTTTTATTGAAGTATATAATAATAGTTACTTTCTAGGGAGGACACATTGTAGGGGTGTTAGTCACTCCGGGCTTCGGCCCAGAAGTGTTGGTGTATTAAATCTGACTGACTAAGCAGAAAATACAGAGCAATATCAAGGTAGAAAAGTGAAAAATAATCAAAATAAAGCAGGGGGTGGTTTATCATGATGGGGGCAGTGAACTGGGAGGATTTCAAAATTTTAACAAGATCAAGAGGTACTCTTTAAAGTGTACCTGTCATCAACAAAAACTTTTTATATAATGTAGATAATGCTATTTTATGAATATTTGTAATATACATTGGTTAAAACATATGTATTTATTTATGTCCCTGCAGCTATTGCATGAGTGTCTCTATGAGGAGTCCAAGTACAGGAAGTGAGGGTGAACAAGCGGGGCTCCATGCAGTGAGGACAAGCGGGGCTCCATGCAGTGAGGACAAGCGGGGCTCCATGCAGTGAGGACAAGCGGGGCTCCGCGCAGGGAGGACAAGCGGGGCTCCGCGCAGTGAGGACAAGCGGGGCTCCATGCAGTGAGGACAAGCGGGGCTCCGCGCAGGGAGGACAAGCGGGGCTCCGCGCACTGAGGACAAGCGGGGCTCTGTGCAGGGAGGACAAGCGGGGCTCTGTGCACTGAGGACAAGCGGGGCTCTGTGCACTGAGGCTCTATGATACACTCCCGGCTCACACATGAGGATGATTGACAAGCCAGGAGCCTGCACAGAGGCCTGCTTGTCCTGCCCTCACTTCCAGTATTTGGACTCTTCATAGAGACATACAGGCAATAGCTGCAGGGACAGCATTTTTTCACCCCAAAATATACACATTTTTGACCAATGTATATTACAAATATACATATAATGGTATCATCTACATTATATAAAAGGTTTTTGTTGACAATAGGTACACTTTAACCCTTAAGGACGCAGTTTTTCCATTTTTGCATTTTCATTTTTTCCTCATCACCTAAAAATCATAATGCTTTCAATTTTGCACCTAAAATTCCATATTCTGGCTTATTTTATGCGCCAAGGACAAGCGGGGCTCCGCGCACTGAGGACAAGCGGGGCTCCGCGCACTGAGGACAAGCGGGGCTCCGCGCACTGAGGACAAGCGGGGCTCCGCGCACTGAGGACAAGCGGGGCTCCGCGCACTGAGGAAAAGCGGGGCTCCGCGCACTGAGGAAAAGCGGGGCTCCGCGCACGGAGGACAAGCGGGGCTCCGCGCAGGGAGGACAAGCGGGGCTCTGTGCACTGAGGACAAGCGGGGCTCTGTGCACTGAGGCTCTATGATACACTCCCGGCTCACACATGAGGATGATTGACAAGTCAGGAGCCTGCACAGAGCACTGCTTGTCCTGCCCTCACTTCCTGTATTTGGACTCTTCATAGAGACACAGACAATAGCTGCAGGGACAGCATTTTTTCACCCCAAAATATACACATTTTTGACCAATGTATATTACAAATATACATATAATGGTATCATCTACATTATATAAAAGGTTTTTGTTGACAATAGGTACACTTTAACCCCTTAAGGACGCAGAGTTTTTCCATTTTTGCATTTTCATTTTTTCCTCATCACCTAAAAATCATAATGCTTTCAATTTTGCACCTAAAATTCCATATTCTGGCTTATTTTATGCGCCAAGGACAAGCGGGGCTCCGCGCAGTGAGGACAAGCGGGGCTCCGCGCAGTGAGGACAAGCGGGGCTCCGCGCAGTGCGGACAAGCCGGGCTCCGTGCACTGAGGACAAGCGGGGCTCCGTGCACTGAGGACAAGCGGGGCTCTGTGCACTGAGGACAAGCCGGGCTCTGTGCACTGAGTACAAGCGGGGCTCTGTGCAGGGAGGACAAGCGGGGCTCTGTGCACTGAGGCTCTATGATACACTCCCGGCTCACACATGAGGATGATTGACAAGTCAGGAGCCTGCACAGAGCACTTTAACCCCTTAAGGATGCAGAGTTTTTCCATTTTTGCATTTTCATTTTTTCCTCATCACCTAAAAATCATAATGCTTTAAATTTTGCACCTAAAATTCCATATTCTGGCTTATTTTATGCGCCACCAATTCTACTTTGCAGTGACATTAGTCTTCCGTTTCTACACAGTAGATTTTTTTGGTAAAAATGACACCTTCTCTTTATTCTGTAGGCCCATACGGTTAAAATGATACCCTACTAAGGCTGGGTCCACACTACGTTTTCTCCCATACGGGAGCGCATACGGCAGGGGGGAGCTAAAAGCTCGCGCTCCCGTATGTTACCGTATGCGCTCCCGTATGTCATTCATTTCAATGAGCCGACCGGAGTGAAACGTTCGGTCCGGTCGGCTCATTTTTGCGCCGTATGCGCTTTTACAACCGGACCTAAAACCGTGGTTGACCACGGTTTTAGGTCCGGTTGTAAAAGCGCATACGGCGCAAAAATGAGCCGACCGGACCGAACGTTTCACTCCGGTCGGCTCATTGAAGTGAATGGCATACGGGAGCGCATACGGTCACATACGGGAGCGCGAGGTTTTAGCTCCCTCCTGCCGTATGCGCTCCCGTATGGGACAAAACGTAGTGTGGACCCAGCCTTATATAGGTTGGATTTTGTTGTACTTAAAAAAAAAAAAAATAAATAAAAAAAAATCATAACTACATGCAGGAAAATTTATACGTTTAACATTGTCATTTTCTGAGCCCTATAACTTTTTTATTTTTCCGCGTATGGGGCGGTATGAGGACTAATTTTTTGTGCTGTGATGTGAAGTTTTTATCGGTACCAATTTTTTTTATATTTATCAGACTTTTTGACCGCTTTTTATTCATTTTTTCACGATCTAAAAAGTGACCAAAAATACGCTATTTTGGATTTAGAATTTTTTTTACGTGTACGCCATTGGCCGTGCAGTTTAATTAACAATATATTTTTATAGTTTGGACATTTGCACATGCGGCAATACCTTATATGTTTATTTTTATTTACACCGTTTTGTTTTTTTAAATGGGAAAAGGGGGGTGATTCAAACTTATTAGGAAAGGGGTTAAATCAGCGGTCTTCAAACTGTGGCCCTCCAGATGTTGCAAAACTACAACTCCCAGCATGCCCGGACAGCCAACGGCTGTCCGGGCATGCTGGGAATTGTAGTTTTGCAACATCTGGAGGGCCGCAGTTTGAAGACCACTAGGTTAAATGATCTTAACTTTTTTTTCACACTTTTTTTTTTTTTTGCAGTGTTATAGCTCCCCCTAGTGGCTATAAGGCTGGGTTCACACCACGTTTTTCAAATATGGTAACCGTATACGGTTTTCCGCAAAAAAACGTATACGACCGTATCCGAAACCGTATGCATAGAGAATGCATTGTAAACCGTATTCCAAATGTTGTGTACGGTTGCATCCGTTTTGCCTCGGATACGGTTTTGCCGATTTTTCAACCGTAGGCAAAAACGCTGTCGACCACGTTTTTGCCTCCGGTTGGAAAACCGTATGTGAACCGTATGCGGTTCTTTTAACATTGTTGTCTATGGGAACCGTATGCAGAATTTCAGAATACGGTTGCACACGTTTTTTCTAATCCGCTTTTGGAGTTGACACATGCGCAGATTGGAATTTCAATAGAACAATAGTAACTTTATTAAATTGCTGGAAAACTAATTCCAACAAAATAGCAAAACCGTTGGCAAAAACTGATGCAAACGGATAGAACCGTATGGGGAAAAACCGTATACGTTTTAATTTGGAGTCATACGGTTGTATAAGGTTGCATACGTTTTTTAGCGGAAAACCGTATACGGTAACCGTATTTGAAAAACGTGGTGTGAACCCAGCCTTACACTGCACACACTGATCTGCTACACAGATCATTGCCATGCATTGACACGGCAAAGATTAGTGTTATGCTCAAGCCTAAATATCCCATCTGTGTCACTGGGTAAGGGAACAGGTATTGTGGTGGCTTTGGGGCATTTTTATTTTTCTTAACTTGCCCGGAGTACCCCTTTAACTAGCATGGCGACAATCTTATGCCTAGCCTCATGTAGCCCAGTTGATGGTTGTGGCTCTAAGGCAAGAAGGGGGTGAGCAAATGTACACCTGTAAATTGTTTTGAGTAGTAACCTTTTTTTCTATATGTTTCCTATCCGCCGTGCCACATAGAACTATCCTGCACAGTGCTGCCGCCAGTCTTCCCGCTCGAAGCTCAAGGCGCGCCCTCCCGCGGCAGCACAGCACAATTCCATTTCCTGCCGTTCTATCGCGCATGCGCGCATCTCCGGCCGAAGGTTTGGCAGCTTGACGTGGAGTTGTGGCTAGACTCTGCCTCCTGGAGACGCCGCCGCTGTGGATTCACCTTTCCCTCCCACATCCACTGACAAGTCCGTACCAGATCCAAGAGGGGGCGCTCGGGAGGGAGGAGCTACGGCGCCATTTTTAAAATGTTCCAGGAATACTCTTCTTGTCTTTCGGCGACCAGCGGGCTCTTCTGTTCTTCCTGTCCGGTACAGCCGCAGCCGGTAAGTGGTTGGTAGTCACCGCAGCAGCTGGCATTTAGTGGGCACTGTGCTGTGGGACCCGCACTTCTCTCTACAGGTTTCCAGGCGGGATGGACTGTTGCTGTGGTAACAGGACGCTTCTCCAGCTCTGCACCTGTACACTTACCGGTCATCTCCCCTGCGGTAGTAATGCGATTTGCAGGCTGCAGTCATTGATACAAAGTAAGCTGATATCCTAGTTCACACCATTCACATCCATGATCATATCGGTAATGGTCAGGAGTATTATTATTATATTATTATTTCTGTCAGCAAACATTCTTCTCATAGGAAAAGATGCTGTTTACTCCAATTGTCAAATCCCAGTAATAATGTAATGCTTGAAAAATCACCAAACAGCCGAAAATCAAAAGACGGGTCACCCCGTAACAAGGCTGCCCTTGTTATGGTACAGGGATATGTTACCCCATAACAAGGCTGCCCTTGTTATGGTACAGGGATATGTTACCCCATAACAAGGCTGCCCTTGTTATGGTACAGGGATATGTCACCCCATAACAAGGCTGCCCTTGTTATGGTACAGGGATATGTTACCCCATAACAAGGCTGCCCTTGTTATGGTACAGGGATATGTTACCCCATAACAAGGCTGCCCTTGTTATGGTACAGGGATATGTTACCCCATAACAAGGCTGCCCTTGTTATGGTACAGGGATATGTCACCCCATAACAAGGCTGCCGGTGTGGTACAGGGATATGTCACCCCATAACAAGGCTGCCGGTGTGGTACAGGAATATGTCACCCCGTAACAAGGCTGCTGGTGAGGTACAGGGATATGTCACCCCATAACAAGGCTGCCGGTGTGGTACAGGGATATGTCACCCCGTAACAAGGCTGCCGGTGTGGTACAGGGATATGTCACCCCGTAACAAGGCTGCCGGTGTGGTACAGGGATATGTCACCCCGTAACAAGGCTGCCGGTGTGGTACAGGGATATGTCACCCCGTAACAAGGCTGCCGGTGTGGTACAGCGATATGTCACCCCGTAACAAGGCTGCCGGTGTGGTACAGGGATATGTCACCCCGTAACAAGGCTGCCGGTGTGGTACAGGGATATGTCACCCCGTAACAAGGTTGCCGGTGTGGTACAGGGATATGTCACCCCGTAACAAGGTTGCCGGTGTGGTACAGGGATATGTCACCCCGTAACAAGGTTGCCGGTGTGGTACAGGGATATGTCACCCCGTAACAAGGGTGCCGGTGTGGTACAGGGATATGTCACCCCGTAACAAGGCTGCCGGTGTGGTACAGGGATATGTCACCCCGTAACAAGGCTGCCGGTGTGGTACAGGGATATGTCACCCCGTAACAAGGCTGCCGGTGTGGTACAGGGATATGTCACCCCGTAACAAGGCTGCCGGTGTGGTACAGGGATATGTCACCCCGTAACAAGGCTGCCGGTGTGGTACAGGGATATGTCACCCCGTAACAAGGCTGCCGGTGTGGTACAGGGATATGTCACCCCGTAACAAGGCTGCCGGTGTGGTACAGGGATATGTCACCCCGTAGCAAGGCTGCCGGTGTGGTACAGGGATATGTCACCCCGTAGCAAGGCTGCCGGTGTGGTACAGGGATATGTCACCCCGTAGCAAGGCTGCCGGTGTGGTACAGGGATATGTCACCCCGTAGCAAGGCTGCCGGTGTGGTACAGGGATATGTCACCCCGTAGCAAGGCTGCCGGTGTGGTACAGGGATATGTCACCCCGTAACAAGGCTGCCGGTGTGGTACAGGGATATGTCACCCCGTAACAAGGCTGCCGGTGTGGTACAGGGATATGTCACCCCGTAACAAGGCTGCCGGTGTGGTACAGGGATATGTCACCCCGTAACAAGGCTGCCGGTGTGGTACAGGGATATGTCACCCCGTAACAAGGTTGCCGGTGTGGTACAGGGATATGTCACCCCGTAACAAGGCTGCCGGTGTGGTACAGGGATATGTCACCCCATAACAAGGCTGCTGGAGATCTGAGCTACTGAGCATGTCTGACCAGAAGAAAAAACTGCTTACAGGACGTATCCCATGGCAGAAAAAAAGAGAGCACCCAGCCGGTATTGCTGCCGGATTGGGGGGAGCGAAAACCGGGCGCTCTCGTATCCCAGCCGACCCGGCGCGTGACTAATGCATTTCAATGAGCTGACCGGAGTCAAACGTGGTATACCACGGTTTTAGGTCTGGTCAGAAAATCGGATACTAGGGATCGACCGATCATCGGTATGGCCGATATTATCGGCCGATAATCATGATTTTGGGCATTATCGGTATCTGCAATTACCTTGCCGATAATGCCCCGCACCGCGACCGCCCCCACCGCACCGCGTCGCACCCCCCACCGTAGTGCTGGGCGGTATACCAGTATTACCCGTAATAGGGGGTGGTCCGGGCTGTCCTTCTCCGGGGGTAATCTTCTCCACTCCGGGCAGGCTCCGACCTACTAACGCAGCATAGACGCCGCTGCGCAGTGACGTCGGGTGCGTCGCTGCGCACGGGCGTCTATGCTGCGTTACTAGGCTGGAGCCTGCCCGGAGTGGAGAAGAGGACCCCCGGAGAAGTAGTACAGCCCGGACTGGTTCACCCACCACCCGGAATGCCACCGGACACTACAGGAAGGATGGATGGCCTGGACCACCCTGACAGGTAGGGGGAGAGAAGCAGGTTGTGGCGGTGGCCTATGGCACCGCAAAAGCCACTGCAGTGCATTGATTTAAAGCGCCCACTTTAAGTCAATGATCTGCAGCGGTGTCGCGGGGGGATAAATAGCCGATAACTTATACCGGAATATCGGTATAAGTTATCGGCTATCGGCCCTAACCTCCACCGATTATCGGTATCGGCCTTAAAAAAAAAAAAAAAACATATCGGTTGATCCCTATCGGATACGGGGCAAAAGTGTGCCGAGCGGAGTCACTGTTTGACTCCAGTCGGCTCATTGAAATGCATTAGATATGGGAGCGTCCGGTTTTCACTCCACCCACCCCCAACAGAATCCCGCAGCTGTACACTGAAAACGTGGTGTGAACCCACCCTTAGTAGTGCTGCGTTTCTAAAACTATTGATTTTGAATAATTACTTGTATTTGCAAATATAATTAATTTCACATAATCAGTTCAGACTTTTTTTCATTTCATGGTAAAATCCCTTTATGGTACGTTCACACGAGCGAATTACCTGCGGATTTTCCTACTATTGACTTTAATGGATCCATAGGAAAATTTGCAGTTTTTCTGCTTACCCATTGAAGTCAATAATAGAAAAATCCGCTCTGGATTTTCCGCAACAGATGTGAACGTACTGTTAAGCTGTCAGTAAAACTGAACAGAAATTAAGATAATGATCAGGGTCCATGGAGCCACCGCTATTTATAAGAATGACAGTATATTATTTATGATGCTGTTACAACACATACACCTCTTTTAAGAAATGCTAGTTTCTGGGTATAGTGGGGGGGGGGGGGATTTATCAAAAACTGTGCAGAGCAAGAGTGGTAAATCTCCCCTTTCTCGGTTGCTTTTCATTGAGGGGACACCTATACTGATGGATATATGCTCTTGCCACTAGGAGGCGCTGACACTTTGAAAAAAAAGTAAGCTCCTCCCTGGCAGGATATACCTGCCCACTGGAAGTGAGGTAATCCGTTTTAGCTAGTGTCAGAAGGAGGTCATTTTTTTTTTTTAGTTAGGTTTTTATTTCCCATTTATTTCCATTTTTCAGGTGGGGGTTTAGGAGCATCGTGCTTCCTGTCCCCCCCCATATGCTACAAAGGGGCACGGAACATAAGAGTATGGGCCGTCAACCCCTTATCACCAACGGCCAGCGCCTGGAAGTTGTACCCCTGGGTCCGGGTCCCCACTTGCCCCTGCTTGCCCCGCTATCTTAGCCTGGTATGATGCAGCGGGGCATAAGCTGGATTAAGATGCCGGGGTAAGTATAAGTAGATGGTGTCCGCAGGCGAGTATGTGTTTCTGTGTACTAGGACAGTCGCTGTCTCTTTGCAGCGGCTCCCTCCGCAGGCGTTCTTCCCTGCTCACCTCTGCACAGCTTTCTGTAATGTGTGGGGTCCTTCTATTCGGCCAACTATATGGTTTACCTTCCCCAACCCCCCCCCCCCTCCCCCCCACTGGGGTCGGCAGCACACTGGGTGAGGGGGGTTATGGTAGCACATGGCTCTGCCCTTCTCCCCCATGTCAGCATGTGATTCGGGAGTTATGGTGGCACATGACTGCGCAAACAGTGAGGCTAGGCAGTGCCTCCCCTCCAGGTTCCCACCCGCCACAGCCTCTTCATTCGACCGATGCTGTGATCCTCCAGCTGAGTTTAGCTCCGCCCCTCTATCATGCGAGGGTCGGCGGTGCTCTGTAGCAGAGCGGCTCCGTCGGCCTCCCTAAGCTACAGCCCGGCGGGAGATCTTACCATCCGGCCCATTCGGTTACCTAGCCTGGGAGCTGTGCACCAGCTTAGCAGGCGCTTCTAAGTGTCCTGCTCTGTGCCGTTGACGCTCCTGGGGCTGCCGACATGTGGTTTTTCCTTACTGTCCCTGTGGTGTGGTCGTCGCAGCGCAGGGTGCCTTGCTCCCCACGCTTCATCCTGCCTGTAAATAAGAAAGTACATTTTCCCCGGTCACTCTGACCATGAGGTGGAGTTTGGCACCCTCTTGTGGCCTATACTTGTACTGTTTTCTATTGCTGCTCCCCCTTGTGGCAATCATGCGCTATTGCAGCCTTAGTTGGCCATATCTGTTTTTATCAGTTTAATATCTGCATTGTCCCCTTCTTTGGGTCTGTATTGGGGGCTGTTTTATTTGCTTCAGTCAACCTGTAAGGTGACCTGCCATACACAAATTACATTGGGCCACTTAAAGGAGTACTCTGGGGCAGAGTACTCCTGCTCCGTCCTGCCCGGGCTGCAAAAAAAAATGAAAATAAACCATCACTTCCGTGTGAACAAAGCGTCACATGGCACTCAGCCTATTGCCGGCCGCCGCGATGCTCTTCCTCGGCCCATAATAGGCTGTGCGCCATGTGATGCTTTGTTCACACGGAAGTATGAAGAAGATGGACCAGAGGACCGATCAGCTGTAGTGGCGCTCCGCGGGAACCCAGGAAGGTGAGTGATGGTTTTTCTTTTTTTTGCAGCCCAGGCAGGATGGAGCAGGAGTAGTCTGCACAATAGTACTTCTTTAAGGTATGTCTCTGGCGTCCCTATTTCTGCATTGTTGCTCAATGTCATAGAGCATATGCGAACCGCTGTGGCAGGTTGTTGCCAGGGATTTTGCGATTTCCCCCTGTAAACTCCCGGGAATATATTAAATTCTTATTCTCCCCTACCACTGAGTGCCATGCTGTGTGTAAGCTCTTTTGTGTTCCTGGCAGACGCTCAGGTATCTTTTGAGTTTCCTCCTCTGTCAGGTCTGCCGGCCACCCATCCTGGGGGTGTTCTTGGCATGTCAAGCTATATGATCCCTTCCTCCACAGGCTACTGCATCCACGGCTAGTGCTATAGATCCCCCTCATCCCGTGCAAGGTCTCCATGGGAGTATCTCTGCGTGGGCATGGATTGGACCTGATATAAATAGGCCAGAGTGTTGTCTCGCCTGTCACTCATCTCACAGCTGCCACATCCATGGCTAGCACTCCGGTGCCCCACTGTTGGTGCGAGGTGTCCGTAGGAGTGACCTGTTGTATACTATGGACCCATACCAGTCAGCCAGACAGTGGGCTGCGTTGTTTCCTCTGACGCCTGTCTCTCATCACACAGCTCATGTTTCTGGAGCCGGAGTCCGGTACCTCACTGCTGTGCGAGGTGTCTGAAGGAATGATCAATTGTCTACTGTGGACCCATACCAGTAAGCCAGACAGTGGTCTGCATGGTTTCCTCTGCTGCCTGTCACACGGCTGAGGTATCTGCGGCTGTAGATCCGGTACCCCACTGCTGTGCGCGGTATACAAAGACTTGACCCAACGTGTCCTACGGACCATATATGGGATTACTGGAATGCAATCCACTGCTCTGCAGCCTCCCCTGATCTCCCAGGAAGGCCTCCCCGCCCTCCCACCTATGACAAAGGGGCACAATGATCGCTTATTTGACAGTCCCCTTTTCGCCAGGGCTGTGGAGTCGGTAGATAAATACTCCGACTCCACAGTTTTTTGAACTTCCGACTCCTCTGTATTAATATGCGAATGTATTTATAAACACAGTTGAATCCAAGAAGCTGTTCCAAGTTCTTCTAAGCTCTTCTAGCAGAAAGGTAGTTGGGTAGAAGCTGCTGCCTTCTCCTTTTTGTGTTCTGATCTGCTGCTGAAGATAGGGCAGTGGGAGGATCCAGGAAGGGGCATTTATTCTAAAACATGATTTCCCTAGTAGAATCCCATAGTCATGTTTAAAGGGGTACTCTGGTGGAAAACTTTTTATTTTTAAATCAACTGGTGCCAGAAAGTTAAACAGATTTGTAAATTACTACTATTAAAAAAATCTTAATCCTTCCAGTGCTTATCAGCTGTGAATACTACAGAGGAAATACTTTTCTTTTTGCAACACAGAGCTCTCTTCTGAATCACAAGCACGGTGCTCTCTGCTAACATCTCTGTCCATTTTAAGAACTGTCCAGAGTAGGAGAAAATCCCCATAGCAAACACATGCTGCACTGGACAGTTTCTAAAATGGACAGAGATGTCAGCAGAGAGCTCTGTGTTCCAAAAAGAAAAAAAATTCCTCTTTAGTATTTAGCAGCTAATAAGTACAGGAAGGATTAAGTTTTTTCTGGCATCAGTTGATTTAAAAAAATAAATAAATAAATAAATGTTCCACCGGAGAACCCCTTTTAAGGTAACAATCAGAGTTTACAAGTTTTTATAGCCTTAACTGAATGGCAGCAGTTTTTCCAATGGTTTCCAGCTTCAGTCTTGAACTATTGACCCTCCATTCCCTTCACTTATACAAGTGTCTCTAGTCCTGCAAAAAACATATTTACTTAATCCCTTATCAGTGAGAGGCTAGGTTACCCATGGATTCCCTGTAACAGCAGAACACAACACTATGGAAAGTATAAGTATTGCCGCTCCTAATAGTGTGTTGCGTGCCATATAGTGAAGCACATGAAAAGCATGCTTCTTCACGTTCACTTAACATGTTTGTTTTGCGGTTACGTGAGGCACTGCATGCATTGGTCTTTATTCATACAGTAGAGAAGTCATTAATTATAACTTTTTGTGAATTGGGACATTTAAGCTTTATTTTTTTATTCCAATCTAAATTTTGTAGGAGTCGGTGCATTGTTTGCTGACTCAGACTCCAGGTACCCAAAATTTCATCCGACTCCACAGCCCTGCTTTTCACCAGCGCCTGGAGGTGTGCTTGTTCAGACAGACTGTTGTCTGCACGGGTTCTGCCGCTGTCAGTCTCTGATCTCAGGGCTGCCGCGGGCATGGCCAGGTTTCCCGTTCCTCACTGCTGGGGTGAGGGATCTGGAGGAGGGTCCCTGCAGGTACACTGGACTGCTGCCAATCAGCCAGTCCTTCATCTGCTGGGTCTCCTACACAACCAGTTCGCCCGTTGGGAGGGCCGCTCTCCTGTACCCCACTTTCTGTGGGAGGTTTCGAAGGAGTGACCCTGTGCGTTTGCATGGCTTACTACTACGTCGGGTCAACTACCTTACATTTTCCACCCCGTGGACGGTAGTTCAGGTAACCCATTGCCAAGGTGTAGTTCCGAGTGAATTGCTTCATGGGCCCTACACAATGCACCACATACTGGCTCACAGGGTTCCCTACTTTACCAGGTCCCTCTCTGCATGCCTGCTTCTCTCAGTCTGACGGCTGGTATCTCTCTTCAGTGTGTGGTTCTGTATTTGGGACCCGGCGTGGCATTGGTCAGTATGCCAGATAGCCAGATTTTGTCTACATGGTTTTTCTACCCCCACCAGGTCACCTCCCCCATTCCTGCCGGTACTGCGGCTGCAGGCCGGTGTCTCACTTTACATGTGAAATTCCACAAAGTGTGTGTCTATGGGTTCATGGGACCTTTTCTACCTGTAAGTCAGACTGTGTCTGCATGTGTCCTGCTCCACATACATCCTTCATCCCTTGTGTCTGCCCCTGCAGTCCTGGTGTGTGGCACCATTAGGGGATGGAGTGTGGGTTTTCCCTGCAGGTTCCATGGACCTTAACCGCAACAACAGCAGCACTCTGTTCCCTTTTCTAAGGTTGCAACGTTTGGGTATTCGGGGCATACCTTCCATCCTGCCGGTCCTTTTGGATGTCTGGTGGTTTCTTTCGTGTCTGCAGTCTTGGTACACCACTACTATCGTGAGGTACCCATGTCTGTGTCCCTACATATGCTAAGGCCACTCTGCATGAGCCCTTTCCTTCTGTTCGGGTGTGTGTGCCTTCCTGTGATTTTTGTTCCACAGGTCTGTGGCGGTTGAGCACCTCTGTTCTGGTATGGGGCCTGATGGGGAGACAGTCAATTCAGCCCCCCCCCCCCCTTATGCCTCCAGGTGTCTTTCCTGGTTTCCTGCGCAGGGTGGCTCAGGTACCTGCACTGTTGCCTAAGGCTCCTTTCACACTATGAGCATTCATCCGTTATTAAGTATCCGTTTTCTGTGTAAAAACGGATGTATAATAACGGATTAAATAACGGGTACTAACGGCTGAATAATGTCCTTCAAAATAACAGGCATATTCGTCTGTTAAGATAGCATCCCTCATGTACGGCCGTTTTAACACCTCTGCCTACAGACTCCCACAGCCGGGAATACTACTACTCCCATCACGGAACAGACTTGTTTCCATGATGGGAGTAGTATTTCCCCGGCTGCGGTTGTCTGCCGGTGGCTGGGGAGGCTACATTAGTGTTTGGACTACAACCCCCATCATGGAACAGAGGAGGGATTGATCGCACTGGGTCTCGCTTCTGAGACCCGATGCGATTAGAAGTTAATAAGCAGGGGAGCGGGGCGGCATGCTCCACTCCCCTGCGATGTGCTGCTCAAAGTATAGTTGTCATTCATAGCGCTGCAGCAACATCTGTATATAGATGTGGTGCAGGGTTCAGACATATATCCATATGTCTGCCCCCCCCCCCCCCCCCCACAGCACTTCTATAATCAAATGCCTTTGCAGCGCTATGTATGAAAAGGTATTCTTTCAGCAGCGCATAGCGCTGGCCAGATGCGCTGCTGTTGGAAAAACTTTTCATTCATAGCGCTGCGAAGGCATATGATAGAAGCGCTGTGGGGGCCAGACTTATGGATATATGTCTGACCCCTGCAGTGCATCTATATACAGATGCCGCTGCAACACTATGAATGACAAGTATTCTTTCAGCAGCCCATCGCGCTGGCCAGATGCGCTGCAGAAGAATACTTTTCATTCATAGCGCTGCCAGGGGCTTATGATAGCGCTGCAGGGGGAACATATATAAATGCGCTGCGGGGGGCAAGATATATAGAAGCGCCCCCCCCCCCCAGCAATTCTTTATTTCCTTCAACACCGCAGCGCTTCAATTTAAAAACCCCGCCGGGAGCCCTCAATGGCTCCTCAGTACCAACCATTCAGGGCTCCCGGCGGGGAATATAAAAATGATAGTAAAAACATTGTACATCGCAGGGGAGTGGAGCATGTCGTCCGCTCCCCTGCTTAATAACTTCTAATCGCATTGTGTCTTAGAAGTGAGACTCGGTGCGATCAATCCCTCAGCCCCTGTACTACAACCCCCATCATGGAACATAATCTGTTCCATGATGGCGGTTGTAGTACAAACACTAATGTTGCCTCCCCAGCCACCGGCAGACTCCCGCAGCCGGGGAATTACTACTCCCATCATGGAAACAAGTCTGTTCCATGATGGGAGTTGTAGTAGTCCCTCAGCACTGCAGGAGTCTGCTGATGTCACCTCTTCTGAGAATGCTAAGAAGTAATAACGGATATTATAAACCAGGTGCAAACGGATTACATAAAGGCTCATCCGTTTGCTATGGACTTCAATATTAAAAATAACGGCCGTTAATTTACCCGTTTCTTGTGACGGAAGAAAAATTAGTGCATGTGCTGTTTTTTTCTTCCGTCACAACTAACTTCCGTTATTCTTGACGGGCTATAATGGGTCATAACGGATAATCAAAAAATCCCATAGACTTGAATTGGATTTTCTAACGGACGTTTATAACTGCTCTTTTAACGGATTAATTTTATAGTGTGAAAGGGGCCTTAGTCATCGCCGGGAATTGCTCTCGACGCAGTTGGGTGTGTGTGTGTATGTGTGCTTATTAATTGCATTCGTAGTCATGTCTTTTATATTTTTGCCCAGCTCCAGTGTGCAGGATTCCGATCCCTCTGGGAACACAAGTCGGCCCTCCATACCTCGATGGGTTGTCCCTGGGGGCTCCGTCCACCCAGTACTTTACCGTGGCTGTGGGGCGGCATTTCTCTGCTCCTACAGGCCTGGCATACTTTGAGAGTCCCCCTTCCACAGGGGATATGGGGATCAGGCAGTTTGGCATGGTCAGTACCTGAGTTTCTTCTTGACCACCCCTTGTTTTCCCCTCTACTATTGGGATTATTTTGCTGAGCACTTTCTGCTGCCAAGATGGAGCCATCTCTCTTTACCCACTATATAGGTGGGGTACCTGGCTGGGCTCTTGTTTTTTTGCTGAGAGCAATCAACAGCCTTTTGCTGTCTAGGCTTGTGTGCTTACTGCCCACTATTGCAGTCTGGCTCACTTTCTGTTTTTATCTACTGCTGCTCACGCAGCCTTGGCACTCTCCTCTGTTTGAGGAGTTTATGTATTCATGTATGGCTCGGCGACAGCCGGACTAACCACAGTCTGTTGTTTGGGTCCTACCATTGCTCTCCTCCTCCTTTGGCGCACTCTCCCTGAAAGGGTGGGTTCTTCCTTCCCTTTTGACAGTGTCAGCATTGTTGCACTGACAACAGTCTTCTGGTGTATACTTACTTTGCCCAGAACCTGAGAGTCCCAGCTGGGTTCCCCTTTGTTTCCCCCTCCGTTCCCGTTCTGAGGGGATGTTTCTTCGGGGTGCTCTGGTCCGCTTGGACTGGGGTCCATGATCAGTTTGTCTCCTTGTCTTGGACACTGTTCTGGGATGCTGTGGTGTGCCTTCTTTCTAGGCAGCTCTCCCGGTTCTTTGGGCCTTGGGGATGGTTGAGGTCTCGAGCATGTTTAGTGATCTGGCCCGGACTTCTCTGCGATCCCATTTTGTGGGGCGGTCTTTCTGTACTGCACTTCTTCATTCTTGTCATGGAAGTTTGTTGCCCAGAGCATTTCGCGGACGTTTGTTTTCCTTACTCTTCAGGTGTAAGTCTTCCAGGGGACTCGTTTCAATGTAACTCTCTCCATTTTTCGGGATGTCCCTATTCAGGACATTTCGCTCCTTCCTCCTTTTGGGGTCAATGTCCTTTCGAGTTGAAGGGCGCTCCGGTCACCCGGATAACACCTGTCAAGCTACTGTCTCCTTCCGGGTGTACACGGTGGGCCTCTGAGACAGGGGTTTTTGGTCTGCAGCTATTCAGGTCTTTGTTCTCATGCACCAGACCTATCCAGAGCCAGTTTCCGTCTCTTATTTTTTTTCCTGTGGTTTCTGGTCTCCACCTCCTGTGCTTGCGTTCTGCTCATGCGTACACTGCTCTTCCTGCTGTGTTTCTTGGAGTTTGTTTCCTATCTACTTCAGGGATGATTCCGGCCCATCTGGTTTCCTCGTCAACCTTTTCTTGTCTCTCTCTATTTGGCCCGGGTATCTTGGGTCTTTGCAGAGGATGGCTCCTTCCTTTTGCATCCTTGCCCATCTCCATGGACATGGGAATCTTCAGAGAGCTCAGTTTCTGGGCCTCGGTTATCTCTGGCCTGGGGTCTCGTCTTCAGGCCTTGTGGACACGTGAAGTCGGTCTTTGGACTGATTCCCTTTCTCTGGTGGTTGTTTTTCCCACCCTGGGGGACTGCTTTGGTACGTCCCATCAGTATAGGTGTCTCCCAATGAATAGTGACCGAGAAAAGGAGATTTTTTTTTTTTTTTATTTAAATTTTTTTTTTACTCACCATAAAATCTCTTTCTCGTAGCCTTCATTGGGGGACACCGCACCCACCCATTTCTTCACTTATGGTCCGGATTATCTTTTTATGTTTTTATTTTTTATTCATATTCTTTTCTAGGGTCCTTCGGACATGTTCTTTGTTGGCTTCTCCTACTGCTTTGTGACAACTGGTTACCTCACTTCCAGTGGGCGGGTATATCCTGCCAGGAAGGAGCTGACTTTTTTTTTGCTAGTGTCAGTGCCTCCTAGTGGCAAGAGCATGTATCCATCAGTATAGGTGTCCCCAATGAAGGCTACAAGAAAAATTTTACGGTGCGTACAAAAAAATCTCCCTATTGTTCATAGCATTCCAGGCACAGGTTGCAGCTTGAAGAGTGGGGATATGTCTGTGTACATAGTCTTTCCTGTAGTAAGTGTATGCTATATTCTTTGGGTAGTGTATGTGTGCGTTACCATGGACATAATTTTAATAGAAATCAGTATGAATCGGGGAGGGGGAATGGCTCAGTGTATGTTAGCAACATCTTTCTGCCATGGACCTTCTTCTGTATTGTGCCAGCTGTGTGGGATCTAGACTGGCACAGTCTTCTTGAGGACTCTTATTACAGGGTTGTTTATATTGTATCATCTATACAAATGTTCTGATAATTGGTATGCTTTGTTTTTCTAACCCTCCCTTTACCTTCTAGGTACAGATGTAATTTACTCCTGTGGGAGATAATGTCCAGAAGGAATAAAGAACGAATCCACTGCTCTCTCCTGTCTGTTCTGTGATATTTTTCATGGTAGCAAGTACTCCTACAGCTGACAAGATGGAATCCATGCCCGTGTTGCCACCCCAGCTGAACGTCAGCCCTAGTGCCCATATGTCGGATACTGAGCTTCATAAACTCTTAATCAGTGAAAAGATGAGATGTGAAAACCACAGGACCAACTATGAAACCCTAAAAGCTGAGCATTCCAGGTAAAACCCTTGTAATTCTAAAGGCCTATTCACAAAGCAGAATTTCCATGCAGAATTGGGCAGAAAAATTATGTTTGAAAATTCCGATGCAGCAGCCTCGAATTGTTCTTAAAGGGGTACTCTGCCCTAAGACATCTTATCGCGGGGGTCCTGCCGCTGGGTACCCCCACGATCTCTGCTGCGGCACCCCAGACATCCTGTGCACGGAGCAAACTTCGCTCCGTGCCGGATGGCTGGCCATGTGGGGTGGAGACTTGTGACGTCACGGTCACACCTGCTCATGATGTGCCACGCCCCTTCAATGCAAGTCTATGGGAGGGGGTGTGACTGCCGTCACACCCCCTCCCATAGACTTGCATTGAGGGAGCATGGACATGATGTCTCGAGCCTTCGGCACAGCAGGGAGATCGTGGAGGTCCCCACCAGCAGGACCCCCGCGATCAGACATCTTATCCCCTATACTTTGGATAGGGGATAAGATGTCTAGGGGTGGAGTATCCCTTTAATGAGATTCTGCTGCACCGTGTACACAGCAGCATTTCTGTGGCAGAAACTTCTGCCATTGAAGTTCAAATCCTGTACTCTGCTGAAAGTATGAACATGTGCATTCTTTAAGCAGAATCCGCTCAGAAATGCGTTGCCGTCTGTGGAGACAGCACATTCCTGAACGGTCCTAGTGCTGGCTTGTTCTGCTGTCCACGCAATGTCCGGCTGGAATTTTTCTGCTGTTGGCCCTAAAGGTCAGATTAAAGTATGTCTGTCATTGGGATCTACTATATTTTGGCCTGTTATGTTGTCGAGTTGATTCTACTTTGGCATTGTAAGTATTTATAATCTTGTCCTTGCAGGCTCCATGCTGACTTCATGTTGTCTCAGAATGAATGTAAACACCTGTCGGCAGAGAAGCAGAACATACAGGAAAAGTTTCAGCTCCTACTTGCTGAACTACGAGGGGAACTTTTAGAGAAAACAAGAGACATGGAGGAACTGAAGCTTCAAGTAAGAGTATAGGCACTTTTTTTTTTTAGCTTCCTCATAGTACATTTGATCACCTAGACCCCAACGACCTTACTGGTCAAATAAAGGCCTTTTTACACCATCAGCTGTCAAACAAGTAAACAGTTGTTTGCTGACTGATCTTATAGCGTAGGCAGACCTAAAAATTGTTATTGGCGGCACTTTGTCACTTGTAAAAGGGCATGTGCAGCCAACAATAATGAAATTAAAGGGCCACATGAATTATCCAGGGATTGTTAGTGCAGCCTTCCAATCCATGGAATAGCGCTTATGCTAAGTTTCCACTTGGTTTTGTTTCTGGCATTTTTTGAGCCAAAGCCAGAAGTGTATTCAAAAGGAATAGAACATATAAAGGAAGGACTTACACTTCTCCTCCCTTATGGATCCACTTCTGACTTTGGCTCAAAAACTGCAGTGGCGGATCTCCAAAAACTGCCAGAAAAAAAACAAGTGGAAACTTAGCCTAATTGGGACCAGCTCAGCCTGTGTAATAAGGCCCTTACATACAGCAGTGGGTCAGTTAGGCATTTCATCCTTCACAGAAAACTACACGACTATCTAGGTAGAAAAGTTTTACAGTTTATCATATTGATCTTTTTTCAGGACTGCCTGTATATCTGATACACCTTCTACAGTTTAGTTGCAGTAAAATATAGCATTCTGTTTAGTGATTTGTGAATGAGGCTTTATGCGGTTTAATATTCTTTTTTGTTAGAAGTGTTCCTTTTGACTTGAATATAATCCTAAAGATACATTACATCCTGTGAGACTACTTATGTCTTCTGGGACTACTTATATTGTCTTGTTGCTTTACTGCCATAGCAACTGGCAAATATGTTCTGTGTGAGCCTTCTGTACAATACAAGAGCACATAAATAGTCAGCAATATTAAATATGGAAACTTATGATGATGCAGTTATTTCTGTTTTGGCACATAGCCAGTCTCCTTTTTATATTTTATTTTTTGTATTGCAAATTTTTCTGGACAGCAACTATTACATTTTTTACATTGCAAATGAACCCCAGCTTGTTACATCTGAAATAATTTGGGGTGAATTTATTAAGAGTGCCGCATCACATGCTGGTCTTAATTTCTGTTTTGGCACATAGTTATGTCCGGGTTCTTAGAGTTCAATACTAATGAACTGAATCTCCAATTCCCCTAGACATCTTATCCCCTATCCAAAGGATAGGGGATAAGATGTCTGATTGCGGGGGTCCCGCCGCTGGGAACCCCCGCAATATAGCATGTGGCACCCACCTGTTTCTGCTCCTGAAGCACTGGAGGGTCTGGGTCCCGACCACCGGAACGGAAGTCCGTGACGTCACGACTCCGCCCCTGTGTGACATCACGCCCCTCCCCTCAATGCAGTCACGCCCCCTCCCATAGACTTGCATTGAGGGGATGGGGCGTGACGTCACATGGGGGCGGAGTCGTGACGTCATGGACTTCCGTTCCGGTGGTCGGGACCCAGACCCTTCAGCGCTCCCGGAGCAGAAACAGGTGGGTGCCGCATGCTATATTACGGGGGTCCCCAGCGGCGGGACCCCCGCGATCAGACATCTTATCCCCTTTGGATAGGGGATAAGATGTCTAGTGGTGGAGTACCTCTTTAAGTAAAATCCTGCTACAGTTAGATTCAGCAAATTTATACAACTTTAATAAATCGTGCATTCCTTAAAGAAGGGGTACTCCAGTGGAAAACACATTTTTTTTTTTTTTTTTTTTTTTTTTTTTTTAAATCCTCTGGTGCCAAAAAAGTTAAACAGGTTTGTAAATTACTTCTATTAAAAAATCTTAATCCTTCCAGTACTTCTCAGCTGCTGTATGCTCCACAGGCAGTTGTGTAGTTCTTTACTGTCTGACCAAAGTGTTCTCTGCTGACACCTTTGTCCATGTCAGGAACTGTCGAGAGTAGGAGCAAATCCCCATAGCAAACCTCTCCTGTTTGTGACCCCATTACGCTAAGTCCTGTCCACTTGGCAAAGGCAGCATAAATCGTCAAAAAGACAAATGTAATAAAATGTACCAAACACAGTCCTAAGTTAAACTATATAAATTTACTTTATTTATACAGATACATTTACTTTATTATACAGATAAAAAGATGATAATCGTACTGGTGAACCACAGGGCTCTTGTGGACAAAACCAGTAAAGGTTTTTACCCTAAAATGTAGCCGTTAAATAATAAAATTCTCCTATTATTCCGACATATAATCACATATATATTTCACTCCAGTGTATAGGAGTTATTTTTTTCAGTTACCTCAGCTATACAACGGTATAGTAAGCGGCACCCTACCTCTTGTCTTTTTTCGGGGGCACCCTACCTCTGTAAAAAGACAAATATTGTATGTGTGTTTAAAAAAAAAAAATAAAATCTTCTTGTGTTGTGTTAAATCTAGGTGCTGTCACCTCAAAGACTGGAGCTGCTAAAGGTTGAAATACAGCAGGAAGTAGAAGCTCCGATGCGGGAACATATTAGAAAACTCAATGATGTAGGTCCACCTCAACTTAGTTTTACATTTCTGCATTCATCAGTTTTCAGGGTCAATGGCGTGGTGTTTTCTCTTTGTGCTTTTTTTCTTTAACCACTTGTGTAAAGTTACTAGGATGTGCCTTTGCTGGGTACTTTACTGTGGGGTTCTTATTGTGCATGGCCTCATCAGCTAGTACAAGGAAAAGAAGTTCTGCACTGCTCATGATTGCTACATGGTTTCAACAACCCTAAACCAAGATCAGCTGTTATAGTCAGGTGAAGCTGTAGGTGGCTGCATATTTTCCGCACTGCAACACTGAATGGGAAATTTGGTCTTAGGCTATGTTCACACAGCGGAATATGTGCGAATTATTCCGCATATTTACTTGTTCGTCGAGCCAGGGCCGCTCGGAAATATTCCATCTTCATAGACTACAATGCATTTCTAGGAGTAATCTGCAGAAACCAGTTCATTGTTTCTGTGGACGCTAAAATCTGGATTTTCGAGTCAGAAATTCCACCATATGCATAGTGCAGCAGAATTCCCTTGAGATCATGGGACTCTGCTGCAGCAGAACTTCTGAGCGGAATATCTGTATGGAATTCCTGTCGGAAATTCCAATATGTGAACATAGCAGGAAAAAAACAAAGAAAATGGAACTATTCAAAGCGCTAGACCCTGTCGGGTAGTCAGTCCAACAAAGTGTGAACCAAATACATAAAATGGCGTTTATTTAGAGCACATATCAACTCGTTTCTGGCCCGTTGTGGAGCCTTCGTCAGGACACCCTGTCCTGACGAAGGGAGCACTCCGGGCTAGAAACGCGTTATGTGCTCTGAATAGACGCCATTTTATGTATTTGGTTCACACTTTGTTGGACTGACTACCCGACGGGGTCTGGCACTTTGAATAGTCCCATTTTTTTTTTTTTTTCCTGCTACTCCATTACCGGACCAGAAGGCTCCTGGGATCAGGGGGAACCAAGCTGCAGGAGACCCCACTGTACTCTCTATATGCTAATAGATGTTGTGCTCTAAGCGCAACATCACAGGGTGAGTGTTTTTATCCTGCAATACCATATCTGTGCCTGACATACTTCACCAGGGGCGCTTTTGTGTCTCTTTTTTTCTTTTTTCCTCTGAATATGTGAACATAGCCTTACAAAACATTAATGCAGAGGAACTGGCATTCATTGTACTACATGCCAGCTGTCCACTCTAACAGTGAGGGTCATAAATAAGTACCTTCCTCTGTAGAGTCCATATGCTCTAATAGTGTGACACACTGTTGTAGAAAAGTAAACAGATTTTATATTTCAATCCAGATCTAGTATGACAGAACTTACATTAACAGGCAGCTGGTATGAAAATTATTTATATTTGCAGGAAGTTGAAAAATACAGAGCGGAATATAACAAACTTCGATATGAAAATGGTATGCTTATATCTCAGTTTGAACACCAAAGAGAAGAACCACATCGAATGTTAGAAGATCAAAGAATCCAATATGAAGCTCAGGTAACATTTTAATTGTCATATATACATTAAGGAGGAAATTTATCAAAACCTGTCCAGAGGAAAAGGTGCTGAGTTGCCCATAGCAACCAATCAGATTGCTTCTTTCATTTTTCAGAGGCCTTTTCAAAAGTGAAAAAAGTGATCTGATTGGTTGCTATGGGCAACTCAGCACCTTTTTCTCTGGACAGGTTTTGATAAATCTCCCCGTTCGTGTTATGTATGTGCACATGGAGCCAAAGCTCAGTAGACGTGTTTATTTGCATTGCGTGTTATTGGCGTGCCAAGCTAAATTTATTCTTGTCTTATGTACACTGCAAACAGAAAATATAAAGTACTGTACAGGTTTTTTACTGATGGTTTTTAATATTTTTCCTCTTACTTTTCACTCTTGTAGCTAGCACAGCTTGAAAAAGATAAAGAAGATCTTCATACTCAGATAATAAATATTGATTCATCAAGAGATAACAAACATTTAGAGGCTTTGCTTGGAGAAAAAGTCTTATTGTGCCAAAAGGTAGAGAGTTTGAAGGCTGAGGTTAAAGAGCTGCGAGCAGAGAGAGAGCATTACGGTGCACAGGCTGAAAATGTCCAGAGGATACAAGTGCGACAGATGGCTGAGACTCAAGCAGCTCTCCGATCTCTTGAGGTTGTATGTTTTTTGTTTTGTTTAGTATCTTTTATGCAGTGTTTAGAGAGGTTGCAGGGAAAATGATTTATTAGATGGGAACCATTGAAATTTACTTAGACAAGGCAGATTCTCAAAAGTGAAGAACCATGGCTTATGTATCTTTAGTTAAAGAGAACAAAGTTGGCACTTTCAAAACAAATAGCAAGTTTTTCAGTTAAGTCTACACCTTCATGTATGTATGTGTGTATGATAATGATAAAAATAACTAACCGTAAATACTTCCTTGGACCCCTTTCAGACTACCATTATGGTTGTGATGCTGTACTAAGCATGCTCAGTAGCAATAACGGAACATAAAAAAAAAAACAGACAATAATGGAAGTCATTTGTTAACATCCGTATAAAATAACGGACTAGAACGGGTGATAACGGATGGCATTTGTCCGTTATTTTGACAGAATGTCTGTCAAAATTGGTCATCAGTTATCATCCGTTGTATTCAGTTATTTTATCCATTTTTTTTCATGACCTGTTATTGCTGAATTAGGGGTGTCAGAATTAGGGATCGACCGATTATCGGTATGGCCGATATTATCGGCCGATAATCACGATTTTGGGCATTATCGGTATCGACAATTACCTTTCCAATAAGCCGATAATGCCCCGCACCGCCCCCACCGCACCGCGACCGCCCCCCCGACCCGCCACACTGCGACCGACCCACCACACCGCGTCGCACCCCCCCACCGTAGTGCTGGGCGGTATACCGGTATGGGACCCTCCCCCACCGAAATAAAAATAATTAAACTTACCCGTAATGGGGGTGGTCCGGGCCATCCATCCTTCCTTCCTGTAGTGTCCGGTGGCATTCCGGGTGGAGGGTGAACCGGTCCGGGCTGTCCTTCTCCGGGGGTCCTCTTCTCCACTCCGGGCAGGCTCCGGCCTAGTACGCTGCATAGGCGCCACTACGCCGTGACGTCAGGTGCGTCGCTGCGCACGGGCGTCACTTTGCAGCGGCGTCTATGCAGCGTACTAGGCCGGAGCCTGCCCGGAGTGGAGAAGCGGACCCCCGGAGAAGGACAGCCCGGACCGGTTCACCCTCCACCCGGAATACCGCCGGACACTACAGGAAGGATGGCCCGGACCACCCTGACAGGTAGGGGGAGAGAAGCGGGTGGCAGCGGCGGCCTATGGCACCGCAAAAGCCACTGCAGTGCATTGATTTAAAGCGCCCGCTTTAAATCAATGATCTGCAGCGATGTCAAGGGGGGATAAATAGCCGATAACTTGTACCGATATTCTGGTATAAGCTATCGGCTATCGGCCCTAACCCCCACCGATTATCGGTATCGGCCCTAAAAAAACGATATCTGTCGATCCCTAGTCAGAATGCAGGAACATGGCGATAGTGTGAAAGAGGCCTTAAATGTAGGATTATATTAAAGGAGTAGTCCAGTCCTGAAAAACCTGTCCTAAGGATAGGGGATAAGTTTCAGACCACTGGGGCCCCCCGCGATCTTCTGTACAGGACCCCAGGAGAAGGGGGCGTGTTGGCCAACACACCCCCTCAATACAGTGCTGTGGCAGTGCCGGAGATTGCCGAAGGCAGCGCTCCGACTCTGCCATAGAGTTGTATTGAGGGGGCGTGTCAGCCGCCGCTTCGTGTGGTGGTCAACACGCCCACTTCCCGCGGGCTGGCAGGGCTCCGTACAGAAGATTGCGGGGGGTCCCAGCGTTTGGATCCCCCGCAATCTGAAACTTATCCCTTATCCTTAGGATAGGGGATAAGTTTTTCAGGACTGGACTACTCCTTTAATTATTGCAGACATGTAGGAGTCTTGTCATGCCTGGCTAGTCCACCTAGTTAGGGACCGACCGATTATCGGTTTGTCCGATATTATCGGCCGATAATCACGATTTTGGGGATTATTGGTATCGGCAATTATCTTGCCGATAAGCCGATAATGCCCCGACCCCGCACCGCCCCCACCGCACCGCAGAAAGATTCCCCCCCCCCCCCCCCGACCTGCCACACCGCGTCGCACCCCCCACGGCACCGCCCCGGCCCCATTGCCTCCCCCATCCCCGGTTTTATAATTAACTGTTCCCGGGGTCCACGCGACTTCTGGCTCCTGCTGCGTCCTGCTTTACGCTGTGCACAGTGACATGATGTGATGCGACGTGACGTCACCGTCAATGCGCACAGTGAAAGCTCAGGAGGACGCCACCGGAGCCAGATGTAGAGTGGACCCCGGAAGCAGGTAATTATAAAACCGGGGATGGGGGAGGCAATGGGGCCAGAGCGGTAGGGTGCGCGGGGCGGTGGGGGGAGTGGTGGCGGTGATAGGACTCAGGACCCCCGAATAGGCAGGGGGAGAGAAGCGGGTGGCGGTGGCGGTCTATGGCACCGCAAAAGCCACTGCAGTTCATTGATTTAAAGCGCCCACTTTAAATCAATGATCTGCAGCGGTGTCACGGGGGGATAAATTGCCGATAACTTATACCGATATTCCGTTTAAGTTATCGGCTATCGGCCCTAACCTCCACAGATTATCGGTATCTGCCCTAAAAAAAACGATATCGGTCGATCCCTACACCTAGTAGACCGAAATAGCATGAAGGAAAAAGTATACGCTAGTTAAAGCTAAAGTATTTGTCTATTTCATCACATTCTGCAGGCTGAGAAGCAGTCTTTAAAACTGCAGCATGAACGTTTGGAGAACGAACTTCAGGGAGCTACAGAACAAAATGACACCCTAAGTAAGAAGCTGCACAAAGCTGAGAGAGAGGTGCATTCTCTAACTAGCAAAGTAAGTATTAAGAATGAATCCCGTACATAGTGCCAGAGGCATTTTTATGCTAGTAGCGCTTAAAGCTGTTGTCTGAGTTGAGGCAGCAATCAGCCAATAGCTGTAGACCAGCCAGACACAGTAGCCACAACATTCAGATGAATGTCTCTTTATTTAAAAAATACCTGTCACCAAATAAACTGTTCTGCACTAACTCAGGCTATGTTCTCTATCTACTCCTAACACCCCTCCAGCCCTTAAAAAAAAAATTCTGAGCTTTAAAATGCTGTGTGTCTTACCTTTTATTCTTGCTCACACAGTGCAGTTTCCCAGCAGGCATGACATCACTGAAGCCTGCTGGGGGGGCCACTTCCACCCTCACATAGTTGCAGAGCTGTAATGAATAGAAGACCTCAGGCTCTGTGCATGCTTCAGTCTGTGTTGCTTTCAGTGAGGCTCTCCTTCAGCTTTCTGTGAGAATCTGTGGCGCTTTCACTTTCTGTGCAGCTATCAATCAAGCTCAGTGCAGCCAGAAGCACTTCCTGAGTTTGGACTCCTGCCAGGCCGGGAGGAGACAAAACTAACTATTAATTGTGGCAGGGAACAGAACAGAGCCACCTAGTGGCCGTTTTTAAGATTACATTTTAAACATTTTTATGTTGATAATTTTTAAAAGCAAGTGAATTGGAAAGTGTCTGCTAATTACACAAGGAAAACTATATTAAAAGTTTTATTTGGTGACAGGTACTCTTTAATTTAGCGATAACTTGAAGCCACCACCAGGGAGCCTCTCTTACACAATGGATCTCCTCCCTGGCTCATTAAGTAGGTCAAGTGTAGAACATCCTTATTGAGGTCTATATGACCTGAAAAGGAGGATCTAGGTAGGAGTTGTCTTCATGAGAATATCCTTTCTATCACTTCTAATTCATCATAGATTCCCAGATAACAGTTTGCCATTAGTTGATGAAAGCATTAAGACCTAGTCCTGCATTCACTTCAGGGATGGATAAAATTGTATCTAGCTGTCATCGTTCAGTGAAGAAAATACATTTTAATAGTCTCCCGCACCATATGTTAACAAAGCTCAAGTGGGTGATCCTGAAGTAGTCATGGCACTCCGGGCTGTAATCACCCCTACTCCAGCGTGATTGACACCCCGGGCATCGGCAACATCACTGCTCTGCTCCCTGAAGTCTTGCAAGCCCAGGAATAACGCACCTTCTGGGCCTGAGCGAAATTTCAGTCAAGAGCGGTGATGTTTGCTTTGCTTAAACTGTCAATCTCTCAGTATAGAAGTGATTATAGCCCGGAGTACTGTGACTACTTTAGGATTGTGCATGTCCCGATGACCACTTGCGCCTCATTACCAAACGGCACAGGAGACTTTTAAAACATATTTTCTTTGTTGATGGCCTGGAGTAAATCAGGATATGGCAAGAGAGCTTATTTTACCAAGTATAACATGTTGCCAACAGTTTTATAAAAGGTAAAATCTAATGATTGGGTACCTTTTTAAGCTCTTATTAAGGTCATGTTCACTCATGCAAAGAATGTGCTGAATGTCCACATGAAAAACAGATATCAACATTCTGCACATTTGACTAACCGACAGCCGCTGGTCCATTTGGAAATGCACCATTTCATAGATGGCAATGCATTTCCTTGCGGAATCTGCAAAAACATTGACATGTTCAATATTTTTGTGTACACCGGAATCAGGATTTTCATGCTAGAAACTTCTGGTTTGGAAATTTCTTGGTCGCTCTTCATTGGGGGACACAGAGACCATGGGTATATGCTATTGCCATTAGGAGGTGCTGACACTAGGGAAAAAAAAGTCGGCTCTTGCACTAGAAGTAAGGTAATCAGTTTTAGCTCGTGTCAGTGGGAGGCAAGATTATTTTCTAGTAAGGGCTGTCTAGTTAGGTTTTTATTTCCCTTTTGTTTCCCTTTTTCATGTGGGGGTTCAGGAGAATGGCGGTACCTGTTCCCCCATAGGCGACAAAGGGGCACGGAACATAAGGGCATGGGCCGTCAACCCCTTATCGCCAATGGCCAGCGGCTGGAGGTTGTACCCCTGGTCCCCCACTTGCTCCTGCTTGCCCTGCTATATTAGCCTGGTATGATGCAGCTTGGCCATAAGCTGGCTGAAGCCATCTGGGTGAGTATATGAAGACCGAGGGTGAGTACCCGCCCCCCCCCCCAGCTAGCTAGCCAGCCAGCCAGCCAGCAGGACGGTGGACTCACAGTTACAGCAGCCGTTTCTGTCTCAGGGCAGCTGCCGGATTTTGCAGCAGCTCCCTTTACTTTCTGCGGCCACTAGTTTTATCTTCTTCAGCTGGTCGGATCTCCTCTGGCGCTTGCTGGCCAGCGGGACCCATAATGGAGGCAGGTAGCTCCGCCCCCCTTCTCCCCGTGCTTGGCGCAGGAATCTGTAGGTTAGCTGAGGGAGGACTCTCTCCCCCCTCCCCCCCCTCAGCACTGTCTTGTGAGCGCCGGAGAGGGAAAGCTCAGTGTCTTTTCTGCGCCTCTCATGAACGGGGCTTAGCTCGCCCCCCCCCCCCCCCCCCCCCTCCAGGCTTAGGGCGCTGCAGGGGTCGTTAACACTAAATGGGATGTCAGAAGCTGTCTCCCTCCTCTGACTTCCTGATTCAGGGCCATGGCCTCCTCAGACTCAGCGGAAGCCTGCCTATCTCTTTACTGGAGGGAGGGCCGTTCCCCCAGGGTGTCTCACAGGTCACCCATAGTTCCTCTCCTCCCGTTCCTGACGGGCAAGGATCGGTGCATTTATGCGCCTCTCTCAGACGGTGTTTAGCTCTGCCCCGCTCCTTTCCCCTGTAGCGCATTCAGGTTTGGGCTCGGGGGCTAATGCCCCGAGTTCAGGGCGCTCCACCCAGGTTTATTGAAAGAAGAAGGAAAACAAAATATAAATTGTCTTCCCCCCCGATCTCTTTGTCTGAGCCCTCTAGTGGCTATTAGTTGTATTGTGCCTTTGTGGGCTCCCTCTTGTGGCAGCCCATAGCTATTACAGTTCTTTGCTTAATATCTGTTTTTATCAGATTAATATCTGCTGGGTCCTTTTCTGGGACTGTACATGGGTTCTGCCCGATGGCGCTATCGGCACAATGTTTTTTGCCCTATGCCTCTGGTATACCTAATTTTGCAGAGTTCTCACTCTGTGAGGGAGCATATGCGGACCGCTGTTGCGGGTCGTTACGTGGTCCCTGTAGATTGCGAAGTTACATCCAGTGCGCCTGGTTTCCCCTTCCACTGAGTACCATGCCATGTCTACTGTGCCCATGGCTGGTCCTAGTCCCTCCCTAACAGGGCACGTCTCCTGTCCGGTGCCCTTACAGGGCTATTGCATTCCTTTTGGGGTTCTACCTCTGTAGGGACTCAAGGGAGGGTACTGGCATCCGAAGCAATGATTCCCTCCTCACCGATCTCATAGCTGTTGCATCAGCGGTTAACGTTCCGGTACCCCTCTGCCAGTGTGAGGTGTCCGACGGAGATACCTGTTGTATACTATGGACCCATACCAGTAAGCCAGACAGTGGTCTGTGTGGTTCCTCTGCTGCCTGTCACTTCTCACATGCCTGATGTCTCTGCTGCTGGAGTACTGGTACCCCACTGCTAGTGCATGGTGTCCGAAGAAGTGACCTGACGTGTCCTATGGACCACTTTACTGGGCGATGGGTGATACCATCCATGACTCTTCAGCCTCCCCCGATCTCCAAGGGTGGCAGGGATTCTATTCATGGCTCCTAGACCTCCCTATCCTCCCACCTGCGACAAATGGGGCACAGTGGTCGGCTATATGACGGTTTTGCCCTGTTCACCAGCACCTGGAGGTGTACTTGTTCAGCCAGACCATTGTCTGCATGGTTTCCGATGTAATCGGTCTCCCATCCCTGGGCTGCCGCGTGCATGATTAGGGTTTCCCATACCTCACTGCTGGTGGTAGGAATCTGGAAGAGGCTTCCCGGCAGGTACACGGGTCTGATGTCAGTCAGTCAGACATTCCGTGGAGGTTTTGCAGAAGTGACCCTGTGCTTTCAGGAATCCTATACCAGTCAGCCAGGTGGTAGTCTACATCGTTTACTACTATGTCGGGTCACCTACCATACACTTCCCACATCTTGGTGGATGGTCAGGTAACCGACTTCTGAGGTATAGTTCTGAATAAGGGACCCCATGTTGCTCCATGGGCCTTTCACAATGCACCACATTGGTTCGCAGGGTTCCCTACTTTCCCAGGTCCATCTCCACATGCCTACTGCTATCATGGATAAGGGCTGGTAAGCCACTTTCCTTGTGTGGTTCTGAAGACGGGAACGGTGTGTCTGTGTGACATTTAGCCAGACGGTCTGCATGGTTTTCTCATCCACCAGGTCACCTTCCTTATCCTGCCGTCCGGTTTCAGTGTGAAGTTCTGAAGAAGTGACTGCGGGTTAATTGGACCTTTCTACCTGTAAGTCAGACTTTGTCTGCATATTTCCTGCACCTCATTCGTCCTCATCTCTTACGTCTGCTACTGCAGTTCTGGTGTGTAGCGCCATTAAGAGATGGGGTGTGGGCGTTTCCTGCAGGTTCTATGGACCTCGCAGCAGCACTCTCTGTTCCCCTTTCTAACAGCATAACATTAGTCTTCTCAGGGCATGGTTGTGGCACGCTGTTGGGTGCTAAGACTGGTTTCCAGGCTTCCGGACATTTGTATGTCTGTGGTTCCTTTCGTGGTGGCAGTCTTGGTGTACCTCAGGCCCTCCTGTGTGATTATTTCCGCAGGTCTATGGTGGGTGAGCACTACTTCTGGTATGGGGCCTGATGGGGTGATCTTCCTGGGTTCCTGTACCGGGTGGCTCAAGAACCTGCTCTGCTGCCTTAGTCATCTGCCACAGGGTCCAAGGTTTGCCCCAATTGGGGTGTTTCCTCCCAATGCTGTAGGTTGCTGCGTGTGCTTCTTAATTTGTAGTCATGGTTTTTGTATCTTCCCAGCTCCCTCTTGGAACACAAAGTGGCTCCTCTGTATCTCGGTGTGTTTTCGCAGGGTTCCTGAGGGCTACGTCCACCCAGTACTTTGATCCGTTCCCGTAGGGCGTCATTTTCCTTGCTAGTACGGTACATGGTGCTCTTGGAAAATTCCCTTCTACGGGGAACAGGAAGCTTGGCACGGTTAGTGCCTGAGTTTCATCTCCACCTCCCCTTGTTTTCCCCTCTACTAGGGGGAATATTTAGCTGAATATTCTGCATTTTCTTCTGCCAGGATGGAGCCATCTCCCCCTTCACCCTACATTGGTGGGGTACCTGGCTGGGCCTTGTTTTTTTATTTATTTATTTATTTATTTTTTTTGCTGGAAGCGATCAAAAGTGCATTTTGCCAGCTCTGCTTCTGTGCTTACTGCTCACTGTTGCAGCCTGGCTCTCCTCCTGTTTTTGGTTGTCTACTGCTGCTCATGCAAGTAGGGCACTCTCCTCTGTAGGAGGGGTTTATGCATTAGTGTATAGCTCAGCGACAGCTAGTCTGCCACTGCTCTGTTCCTTCCTTGGCGCAACATCCTTCCCTTTGTCAGTGGTGCTACACTGCCACTCTGATCTTTTGGAGTAACCTTCTTGTGCCCAGAGCATCTGAGTCCAGGCTGGGTTCCCTTTTGCTTTCCCTCTGTTCCTGTTCTGACGGGATGTTGCTCGGAGTACTCTGGTCTGCTCGGACCACTGCATCCATGACCAATTGATCTCCTTGTTTTGGTCTGTCTCTTAGACTGCTGTGGCGTACCTTATTTTCTTGGTCAGTCCTCCTGGTTCTTCAGGCTTTGTGATGTTTGTAGTCTCAGGCATGTGTAGTGCCCCTGCCCAGACTTCTCCGCAATTCCATTGTGGGGCGGGCTTTCTGCACCACTCTTCTTCTTGTCCCGACATAGCAGTATGCCTCCCAGGGCATTTCACGTTTTTTTTGGGTCTCTCTTTTCCAGAAGTTTCTGGTCTTCACCTTGACTTGCTCGCCTTCGGCTCTCCCTGGCATTTCTCGCCATGTTTTCTGGATTTTGCTGGTCCGCTGTATGGGGTTCTCTTGTCACTCCCTTTTTTCTGTTTTGTTTCAAACCGGGCTCTCCCTCTGTCTGGTTCCGTGCGTCTCACAGTTGGTTTCCTACTTCCTTCCAGGTTGGTTCGGCCCATTGGGTCTCTGCATTGTCCCTTCTTGTCTCTCGTTGTGGCCTGTTGGTTTAGAGTCTCTTCTACGGATGGTCCCTTCCTTGGCGTCATAGTCCATCTCCATGGACATTGGGTACATCCAGATTCTCAGTTCCAGGCTTCGGTTACCTTAGTCCAGGGTTTCGTCTGTGTGTCTTACGGCCAGATGGGGTTCGGTCTCCAGACTGACTCCCTTCCTCTTGTGTTGTTCTTCCCACCCCAGGGACTGCTTTGGTACATCCCATGGTCTCTGTGTCCCCCCAATGAAGAGCGAGAAAAGGAGATTCTTTTTGTACTCACCGTAAAATCTCTTTCACGTAGCCTTCATTGGGGGACATAGCACCCACCCATTTCTCCATTCTTGTCCGGATAGCCTTTTCCGGTTCTTGGGTGTTTCTCCGGGATTCCTTTCTAGGGTCCTTCGGTCTTGTCTCTTGGTTGGCTTCTCCTACTGCTTTGTTACAAAACTGATTACCTCACTTCCAGTGGGCGGGTATATCCTGCCAGGGAGGAGCTGACTTTTTTTTCCTAGTGGCAAGAGCATATACCCATGGTCTCTGTGTCCCCCAATGAAGGCTACGAGAAAGAGATTTTACGGTGAGTACAAAAAAAAATAATCATTTTTGCCGTATGCACAGTGCAGCAGAATCCCATTGAAATTAGTGTGACCCTGCTGCTGCAGAATTTCCATGCGGAATTCTTCTGCTTAATTCCACCCGGAAATTCTGCCATATGAATGTAGCTGAAGACACAAAATGTTCACACGTCAGAATGTCCTCACTGAGAATCTCAGTGCGGACATTCCGCAAACTGCGGGGACTGGCATATGCCGGCGCTAGGACCGCACAGGAATACTCCGTCTCATAGACCACTAGGCATTCCATGCGGACTCCACAAAATGTTTTTTGTTCGTTTTTTGTGCCGATGTGGAAATTGGAATATCCATGCCGGAATCATCTGGCACGGAAATTCCGACGCACAGCAGAATCCTGTTGAATTCAATGGAACACTGCTGCAGCGGAATCTGACAGGGAACTTCTGACATGTGAATATGGCCTTAGAGAATGCAGTTCTCTAAGTGATTGAAGCTACTTGTGATAAGTTAAATCTTGGTAATTTTGTAATTTTTTTTTTTTCTAGTGATTTTACCAAAGCTGCAATACCATGCTAACTCAGTTTTTAATGTATTTGTTGTTTTTTTTAGATTGATGAGCTCAAACATTTTCAGAAAATTGAAATTGACAATATAAAATTGGAAGCTGCCAGGATAAAGAATGATTCTGAAAAAGACAAAGACAAGCTTCAAAATCAGCTTGATGGTAATAAAGCTCTTATTCTGTTTATTTCATCCATTGCTATTCTATTTCTTATTCTGAATTGCTCATTTATTGTATTAATATTGTTTCCAACTTTATTCTACTAGTGGCCTGATAACATGTAGGATATTTAAAAAGTAGATTCAAATCCTGTGACAGATGTTTAATACTTCTTTGCATATTGGCCTTGTGTGTAAAACAAAGGTTTCTAAATAGATACATAGATGGATATTTACACAAATTCTAAGAAATCCTTATCGCATTGAATAGTTGGGTGGCAGCAGATCCAGGGCCTGGATCAGGACCCAAAAAAAAAATGTTTTCTTTTGTTTGTGGTATGATGGAATAAACCTACATTTTGATCTTCTCACCAATTTGGTTTGCCATTGTGTCTTTTTGGATAGATGCATATGAAGATATTGTAAATATTTTGTGTTGTGAAGCCATATAAGAGAAGTTGATTTTCCACCCTTTTTAGTTTTTATTATAAGTTTATATGCCGCCCTTGTAGTTGTATGTTGTTTTCAAACAATGGTAATTTAACTTTTGTTTCCTTAGCACTAGAGACTGAAAATGAAATCCTTAAAGCATCAGGGCAACAACAAAAAGAGTTACTTGCTGAAAAGGAAAGGGAAATTATCCGAAAAGTGCAGGCAGCTAAAGAAGCAGGATTTCAACAGATTGCCACAATTCAAGATGAAAGGTGGACTATAAAACTTTTCTATATTGAATGGTATTCGTTCTATGACCTTTTTGATTCATGTGGATTTTCCTATTAGGCTTGAACTGGAAAACAGAATAGCCGAGCTAGAAAAGTATAAAGAGGAGCAAGAACAGCGTAAACATTCTGAAATCAGTCAGCTGGAAGAAAAACTGCGTATTGCACAGTTGGCAGAGGAATCTGCTAGAAGAGAACTTCTCAGCTTAAGGTTAAGAAACTTTAATGTGATGCACTACTTTGGGAAACTTTTCATTGTCATTGTTAGTGCTGCTAAAAGAGATACCTAATGGATAGAATATTCCACATATGAATATTACTATATGTGACCTATTAACTTTTGGCCAGAATCACTCATGCATTTTTCCCCCCCTTCCTAAAGCATGCTAGGGCTTTCTAACAAGGATGGTACATTCTACCAACTATTCGCTTATGTGGGTCCATACTGCAGTTCTTTGTAAAGTGGGTGCATAGAAGCTTCTCTAGGGTATATTCACGCACAGCAGACTTGCTTTAAATTTTCTGCAAATGATCCATTCAACTGAATGAGATATAAATCCAACCCCATGTATAGAATAGATTTAGTCAGTCACACATCTTTCTGCAGTGAATGTGCTGCTTGTATACAGAACCTTACAGGTTTGTCCAAGCACATCTTTTGGCAGTGATATAAGCCATTACCTTTTACCTTTATACTCTTCCATCAACACATGCTCTTGGGAGGGAAAATAAACAGAGTTAATGCAAAAGAAAGCTTGGGCAAAACTACTTTAGTAAAGTAATCTTAAGCAAACAGGAGCTCCTTCTGGTTTCTTCTGACATTCTGCTCTTACAGTCAGGCTGTGTTTGGTTCATATTAATTTGAATAGCTGAGCTGTCATAGTATTTTCTTTTACACTCCCGGGATTAGGTCAAAACTCCAACAGCAAGTGGCCTATGCGGAGCAAATTAAGAAGGAGAAACTTGAAGAATTAGACTTAAAACGGGTAACTATTATGCATACAGTTTGTCCCGGTGTTTGTCCCAAAGTTTTTTGGTTTATTTAACCACCCCTAGACTAAATCTCCAGGTGGTCCACAGTTAACTCTGCAAGGACATTCCGAAAGGCATTGGCAGAGTCTACAGTGGCCGAGACAAGGCAAAGACTAGCTTAGCAGGAAGTATAAGCCATCTCATGTAATCGCCAGTGAGGTGCAGATTTTGGTGGGTCTTAGCAGACCTTTTATGATGTTATGGGGCACATAATATGTAAAATAAAAAATGAAGTGAACCCACAACATTTTTTTTTCTCATAAACTTATTAGAGAAATCTAAAACAGACATTTCTTCACTGATTTGAAAAAACTAATGAGCTCTGTATTGTTCAAAGCCCCATAGACAAAGAATAAAGCATGGTCTGTGCATGCGTGGGGTGCGCTCATTTAATTCCTGTAGACCTTTGACCTCTGTTCTACAGATTGGTGGGGGTCCTAGCGGTTGGACCCCTACTGATAAAGTTAATGTTCCCTATCCTTTGTATAGGGGTTGTCTTTTTGTGTTGGGAATACCCCAGCAAGTATTCTTTAGTATAGGGAGTTAATTATATGCTATGGGGGAGATTTTTCTAAACTTGTGCAGAGGAACAGTGGAGCAGTTGCCCATAGCAACCAATCAGATCGCTTTTTTCATTTTTGCTTTTACCTGCAGGAAATTAGTGATTTAAAATCTCAGGTACTGTCATTGTCGGAGTCAGAAAACAGTTTATTACATGCAAATGAAAAACTTCGGGACATGGTGCAGCGACTTAAACAAGAAAATCGTTGTGCTAGAAGTCAGGCAGAAAAAGCCCAACACGACGCAGAGCGGTAAGGCTTCTTGAGTTCTTTTCTTTTTAGTGCCCCTATTGTATGTCTCTTTCTATCAGTAATAAACTTAAGACTATCCCTCCAAAGGATAGGGGATAAGATGTCAGATCGCCGCGGTCCCGCTGCTGGCGACCCCCGGGATCTCCTCTGCGGCACTGCGCTATCATTACTGCACAGATTGAGTTCGCTCTGTGCGTAATGACGGGCAATACAGGGGAAGGAGCAGCGTGACGTCATGGCTCCGCCCCTCGTGACATCACGGCCCGTCCCTTTAATGCAAGTCTATGGCAGGGGGCGTGACGACCGACACGTCCCCTCCCATAGACTTGTATTGAAAGGGGCGGACCGTGACGCCACGAGGGGCGGAGCCGGGACGTAACGATGCTCCTACCCCTGTATTGCCTGTCATTACGTGCAGAGCGAACTCGCTCTGTGCAGTAATGATAGCGCAGTGCCGCAGCGGGGATCCCGGGGCTCCCCAGCAGCGGGACCGCGGCGATCTGACATCTTATCCCCTATCCTCTGGATAGGGGATAAGATGTCTAGGGGCGGAGTACCCCTTTAACCTCTAGAGAACAGAGGGCTTCAATGTACACCCTAGCGCACCGGGGCTTACATTTACGTCCTGCAGTGCGTACAATTTAAGAAGACTGCGAGTCATGCTGATGCCTGTCATTTGCCCTTTAGATGCTGTGTGATCAATACAGCTTTAGGGTATGTTCACATCTGTGTATTTTCTGTTGGAGATCTGCTCCAGATTTGCTTCAGCAGATTTAACTGCCCATTGAAGTCAACGGGTAGCAAATCTGCAGCAAAAATACGCACATTTGAACGCACCCTTAAAGTAGTTGTGAGGCATAGTGACACTCATTGGACCACTATAGCAATGAACAGTAATGGCAATCGAGTTACTGCCATTGATAGTCCCCCTAATTTTAAATAATTTTATTTAAAATATTTATTTTTTTATTAAATTAAATTGCTCCCTCTTTTTCCATTTTACAAAAATATAAATATGATTTGTATTTGCCATGTGCGGAAACGCCCTAACTTTTCAAATTTCAATTATAAAATTCTCATACGTTGAATTACGTAAATGTAAAAAGTCCAAAGCTGCAGATCCCGGGGGAAAAAAAAAAGGAATTAAAAAGTCACATGAATGCAAAAGTAATACCAATTAAACCAATAATAGAAAAACATGGATTGACCCACAGAATAAAAATAACATGTCAGTTTTACCATAAAGTGCTCTGTGTAAAAATAAAGCCACGCATGATTGCGGTTTTCTTTTCATTTCCCCCACCACAAATCTATTTTTTTATTTATTTATTTATTTTTTTAATGCCGCACATTTTATGTTTAAAATAAGGATAAGTACAATTGGTTGTGCAAAAAAAACCAAGCCCTAACATGGGTCTGTGGATGGAAAAGATTTAGGCTGTTTCCGCACAGGTTTTTTTTCTGACAATTTTTGAAAATCTGCCAAAGCCAGAAGGCTGTTGAAAAGGAACCTGAAATATAAAGGAAGGACTTATACTTCCTACTGCATCCACTTCTGACTTGGGCTCGAAAACTGCAGTGGCCGATTTCCAAGAAATGCCGGAAGAATCCTGTGTGGAAACCTAGCCTTATGGCTCTTAAAAGATAAGGAAGAAAAAAAACAAGAAAGAAGACTGCCTGCATCCTCAAGTCTAAATTGGACTGTGTCCTTAAGGGGTAAAGTATTTTTTCTATTGTCTGAGACTGCTGCAACTGTATAAAAAAAGTGTTTTTTGTTTGTTTTAGAATTTTTCGCTAATCTGTTAATAAGTACATGTAGTATGTGCAGTGTAAGTACATATAATATTTTGTAAATGAGTTTCAAAAATACACTTTCGATTGCCCTATCAAGGAATTCAATGGAGTCAGTAGACAAGGCTCCTGGGTATAGGTTGCCCATCTATTTGCAACCTATACCTAAAATGATCATCTTTTACTCTGGAGGTGATTTTTCACCCAAGATGTCCATTGAAAGTAGACCACACATAGTAACCTAGTTTGTAAGGTTAAAAAAAAAAGACAAGAGTCCATAGAGTTTAACCTAGTAAAGCTAAATGCTCATGTTTCCAGTAGCTGGACACTCTAGGGACAGCTTATTGTTGGTGCAGAGCTTTCTGATAAAAAAGAAGCTTTCCCGAATATACTAACCCTTTAAAGAATGGTAAGCGGGTAAGAGTTTGGCTCCATCGGTACCCTGGGTTGGTTTTGTGGATATTTGTGTTATATGTATTATTAAAAGGACTGTATGTGGGGAAATTTGCACATATCTGTGTTTTTCCGGTATCTTCTATGCAGAGAATTAGAAGGCCATCAAGTAGAATGGCTACAAGATAAACACATACTACAGGAGGAGCTGTCTCAGCTGAAAGAAAAATATAAGCAGCTTAAAGAGAAAATGCATAGAGCAGCTGAGGCCCAAAAGAAGGTAATTACACTTTCTTCTGTATTTTAATTCCTTTATTGTAATAAGAATAATTCCTATATATTATAATATAATAATGTATATGTACAGCTGTTGTCATTACTCAAATTGTTCCCAGTCCACATCGGGGCTTACAGTCTACTTTCACTTCTCAGTATCTTGTTGTAGAGCAGATGTTGTCTATGATGGTGTTTGAACCCAGAACCCCAGTGCTGCAAAAGTTTGGGTTAGCATTGTCAAAAACCCTTTACATGTAGAATTGTGGTTAAAAAGTCTTTGGAGACTGGAAGGGAATTTGAATTCCTGCATGTGCTGTTGGCAGAACACAGCTTTAATGCAAAGGGTCATTACAGGTTTAAAAAAAAAATACATTAAATAAAATAAATCCCATATTGCTGGGACCCCCAAAAAAGCGATACTTGCTGGTCTTGATGGAGCTCCTGTTTTTCTCCTTCCCTTCCCCTACTTCATCTGTCTTTTTCCTGCTACCTAGACGAGAGATCGGAACAGGACCTAACGCTCACTGACCGTGATAGGACACTTGGACAATAACTCATTAAAAAGTCTTATGTATTTATTGAAATCTTATTTTGTAGCTTTGCGGTAAGGTTGTGTTCTTGCTTCAGATACATTCTTCTTTCCCTATTTTAGTAGATCAGGCTTGCAGGGAGGTCCCAGTGTCCCTTTACGTTTTTTGACCCCCAATCCGTTTTACTGGTTGATGTTACTACAAATAAACTCTCCTATAATATTTGTGACCAAAGATAATTCAGAAATAAAGTTGGACATTTTTTTTTTTTTTTTATGATGACCGGTTAGGTACTTTTTGCCTGATAAGGTATGTTCTATTGAGGTAGATTTGTTTTCCATACTTTTGAATGAAGTTATTTCTGATGCATATGCATAGATTTTACAAAGCTCGTTCTGATATATAGGATAAATGCACACATTTCTACAAGCAATCTACCATGTAATTTACCCTGTATGGCAGCGAGTAGTGTGCAAAGGAACTTCATTGCTGTCAAACAAAGAAAAGCCTTCATGCAATAGTTAAACAGAGACCACTGTTAAGTAAAAGCTTCTTATATATATATATATATATATATATATATATATATATATATATATTAGCTTAATACCTGGCGTTGCCCGTTTTTTTCCTTCCTAATCCTTGTTGGGGAGGAAAATAAACAAAGGAGGAAGCTTTTGACTTTATATCCCGTCATCATATATTGTTGTCATATCCCAACCCCGCATCCCGTCCTCCTATCCCGTCCTCCTATCCCGTCCTCCTATCCCGACCTCCCATCCCGTCCTCATATCCTGACCCATAATATGTGTACCAGGTATTGAAATATCTCCATCCGTACGGAAGTTATGTGGGAATATACATTTCCCATTGATTTGCATAGGAATTTAAACAAAAATCCCGACACTCACAAATTGGGGTAGTTAAGGGTTAAATTAGCTATCCTATATTTTATGTTGACATATAAGTAACATGTGACCAAGTATTATCGAAATATCTCCAGCCGTTTGGAAGTTATGCAGTAACATATATTTCCTATTGACTTGTATGGGACTTTAAACATAAACCCCACCCCTGGCAAATGGGGGTGAGTAAGGGTTAAATCACCTATCCTATGTTTGTTGTTGACATATGAGTAACATGTGTGCCAAGTTTCATGTTAATATCTTTAGCCATTTGGACGTGATGCTGGAACATACACATATACATACACACACACGTACGTTGAGTTTTATATATATATAAATTTTTACAGTCTGGATCATTCCAGACTTTGTTGGGTATAATTTTGACACTTTTATTACTTTTCCAGAGAAAGAATATACATGAAAACAGATGCAGAAAACTAGAAGAAAAAATAGAACTCTTGGAGGCAAAGAAAGAGGAGCTTGAGACCGAAAAATCTATATTAAATAGGTGAGTTTAGTTTTTTCTAGATCACCAAATATGTCGTCTGGTGCTGGGATAGTCATGTGATCGATAGATCAACCATTGTACCATTTGTGTACAGAACAAAAATTCATGGATGATATGTGCACAAAAAGTGAATACTCGCCAATGATTCGATTTCAAGGATATCTCTACAACAGCACCCCTTAAAGATTGCCTCTACCTGATTGGGACAGGATAATCACGAAGAGGTTAAAGGGGGTAATCCAGGAATCGAAAAACAGACCTATTTTCTTTCAAAGACCTCTCCCTTTGTGTCTCCCGGTTGAGTGTGGTTCTGCTGCTCCGTTCCATTGAAGTGGGTGGAGCCAAGTTGTAATACCACACCCAAATAACAATCACCAGGTTCATGGTTATTGATTTTAGGATCTTTCCACAGGCCATAGGCGTTCAATAGGATTTAGATCTGGACTCATTGCTGGCCACTTCAGAACTCTCCAGCATTTTGTTGCCATCCATTTCTGGGTGCTTTTTGGCATATGTTTAGTGTCATTGTCCTACTGGAAAACCCAAGATCTTGGACGCAAACCCAGCTTTCTGACACTGGGCTGTACAGTGCGACCCACAATCTGTTGGTAATCCTCAGATTTCATGATGCCTTGCACACATTCAAGGCACCCAATGCCAGAGGCAGCAAGACAACCCCAAAACATCATTGATATTCATATTTCACTGTAAATGAGCATCACGTGCTTTAAACAATCTTATTTTTCCATAATTTTGAGAGGGTGCCAATAATTTTGTCCAGACCATTTTTGGAGTTTGGTGTGACATTAAGTACAGTTAGCTTTTTTCCCCTCCTTTTTTGATTTAGTTCCAATACACACAAAGGGAATAAACGTGTATAGCAAAACATGTGTTACTGCAAAAATTTCAGGGGTGCCAACATTTACGGCCATAACTGTATAAGCACCCTAGTACGGCACACCAGCGCTTTGTGCATTCAGCCTATAGTCTGGCTACTAACTGAATTTAGACCTTCAGTGCCTGTTGTTCCCCTCTATAAATGCTACCAAAAAAATAATAATCACCAAATGATTGGTCTGGGATGTCTGGGTGCTGTCGTGGAGAATTATCAGTTAGTATCGGAGAGAGTCCTGGGATTGAGGGAATAAAATCTGTTCACCTTGTGGTCTTTTCTTGAGGCAAGTAAGTCTATCTGGAATAGGCCCCATTTCTCTACAATCATCCTCAAGGCCCAGTGAGCCAGAATATATCTCTAATCTCTCGTTTACAGACATGTTGTATCGACAACTGTGGCATGATCCTACGTTGCCACACTTCTATGACCAACTGGACCCGCACTTTTGGAGGTCCTATGGTGTGATCTTCATTAGTGATGTATATGATGGTAGTGCCTTTAGGGACTTCCAGTACTTCATTGATGTTAAGTCTGTCCCCAGGCGATCATTTTACCGATACCTCCAGCTCAGACACGCCTTCCAAGTACAATTCCCTAGGTCTAGTGCTCCATTCTCCCATTTCCCGGTTATTGGGGTTTTCACCACTCAGGGGCCTCGGGGCCTTATATCGGCTCTATATACTGCCCTTTTGAATGCTAAGTTGGGGGGGGGGGGGGCCGTTATCGGTTGAGGCGTGCTGGAGGAGCTGTGTAGCTGACATGACCGATGAGGAGTGGGATGATGCCCTCTCCTCACATCTCTATGTCTCACCTTCTATTAACAACCGACTGATTCAGCTGTACATGTTCCACCAGTCGTCCCTTACCCCGATACGCTTGGCTAAAATGGGTAGGTGTCCTGACTCCTCTTGCCACCGTTGTGGGCACCCTGACTCTGACTTTATGCACATGATGTGGTCCTGCCATTATATAGCATCGTTCTGGTCCGAGGTGATACAGTTTCTCAATACCTTAACTCGGCGACCGGTGCCGCTCCTCCCGAGGTACTGCCTTCTGGATTTTTTTGATGAGGAACTGTGGTCACCAGCTGAGATTATCTTCCTCAGGGAAGTTCTTTTCCTTGCACGCAAGGCCATAGCATTGCGTTGGATGGACTTTAGGACTCCCACAGTTGCTGGTTGGAAAACCCTTGTGAACACCTCAGTGAACTATGAGTATCTGGTTTATAAGCATCGTAAGAACCCTGCCAAATTCTATAAAATATGGGCAACCTGGTGTGCCTCCCCCCATGCCCAATACACGGTCTCCAGGTTCTTGGCTGCAAGAGACCTCCTTCTATCACAGTCTTCTCCCCCGGCTACTTGATTCCTCTTTTCTCGTCTGACCTATGCTGATACTCTGCCCCCCTTCTTCGTCTCCCTCTCTCCTTTCCCTTCTTTCTTTTCCTTTTCCCTTATTTTCTCTTGTTCTTCTTTTTCTTCTCTCCCATCTACCTCTTCCCCCTGACCTGGACGGATTTGTGTGGTGTTTTGTGTTTGTAGTGTCTTGTCTTTGTGTTTGTCTGTTTCCCTTTCCGTAGTTCTTGCGTTCCCACCATATGGTGGTTGGTTTCAATGTTTTCTGTGTTTTAGTTTGGTTCATTGCTGATGTATCTGCTCGTGTCATGCTGATGATTGATCCTCCTTTTTCCGGCATGGTGTCGGATGATATCTGAATGTCTCACCACCAGCTTTTGATATTCTCCTTCTGTATTTATTGTGTTGAGCACTTACATTGCAATAAAAACAGCACTATCCTTATATTTGTTTTGCTCTGATTTCATGTGCGGGATAGTTCACAGTAAGTGTGGCTGCATGAGGCCGGAACAATACTCATAGCTCTTGTATTTTGTGGAATATTCTCAACAGTATTGTGAAAGTTTAAGGCTGTGGTCTGATAACATTTTGTGATGTCTGATGTACATGCTAAGCATATTAAAGCGTAACTGTCATGGAAATTATACCCCCCAGACTAATAACATGATAGTATAGATGATGGCACTTGTAATGCAGCTATACTTTTGGCTGCTGTTTATCACTCTTTATCAGCCAGAAAATTGCTTTATCGTGCGGTCAGCAACAGACGGATAGGCGTGGCTGGGGATCGTAATGCCCCGCCTCCGCCACGCCTATCCCCTGTAAGTGAGCGCTGGACCACTGTGTGATTGACACACAGGTCCCCACCCCCCGATGTCCATGATGTGCGGGCCGGCGTGACTCCACTGAGCCTATACATATAATGTGCACCTTTATGTTATATGATATACAGTGCCCGTACTCCTCTTCTTTCTTCTCCTGGTGCCGGAGACGCGCTGCTTCTGCTTTCACTAGAGGCAGAGAGCTCGCTCCCGTTGTCTGCCACCAGCTCAGTGCACCTGCGCAGTGCTAGAGGCAGGGAGCGAGTTCTCTGCCTCTAGTGAAAGCAGAAGCAGCGCGTCTCCGGCACCATGAGAAGAGGAGTACGGGCACTGTATATCATAAAGGTGCACATTATATGTATAGGCTCAGTGGAGTCACACCGACCCGCACATCGGGGGTGGGGATCTGTGTGTCAATCACACAGTGGTCCAGCGCTCACTTACAGGGGATAGGCGTGGTGGAGGCGGGGCATTACGATCCCCAGCCACGCCTATCCGTCTGTTGCTGACCGCACGATAAAGCAATTTTCTGGCTGATAAAGAGTGATAATCAGCAGCCAAAAGTACAGCCGCATTACACGTATCATCATCTATACTATCATGTTCTTAGTCTGGGGGGTATAATTTCCATGACAGTTGCGCTTTAAGAGGACTTCATTACCTGAAGGTTATCAAGTGTCCTTTAGGCATCCATTTGGCTGGTATTTATCATAATTTTGCTTAAAATAAGAACTACACTTTCATCTACAGGGTCTATTCACAAGTACAGTATTCTGTGCAGGATTTGAAGCGGTGTTCAGTCATTTAGTTTACAGTTTGGAATATGCAGCAGAAAATCCTGCGCATCAAATCTGCGCAGAATACTGTATGTGTGAATAGACCCTTAATAGTGCAATGTAAAAGCTGCTTTTCTGTCCATGTATACTGTACCCATACCATGATGCATGCATTTTTTTTTTTTTTAAATCTCCTGCTGTTTTAGACAGAACATTCCCCAAGAAGAATATGTACGTCTTCAGAAAAGAATGAAGGATCTTCAGCGCAGACATAATGAGTTCCGTACTTTAATACTTGGTCCAAATATTGGAGTCTCTGGGTTCTTGAATCCAGGCAGCTACCTGTCATCCACAGTTGTTCCAGAGGCCTTTTCTTTTCAGAATGCTCAGGTAAGCAGTGATCTTTAAGAGTATAGTGATGGTATTGACTCTGCAGCCCTATATGTTTTATTCTTCAGAAACCTCAGATAACTTTTAAGTATATATGTTTAAGATTTATAAGTGCATACATACATTTACATTGGCATTTAAGCAAACAGCATATTTATGAAGCCCTTGCAGCATGATGTTAAATATAGCATGAAACCTTTTATTCTGTGGGTTTGTTTAACCCCTTAAGGACGCAGCCCTTTTTCACCTTAAGGACTGAGCCCTTTTTCGCAATTCTGACCACCGGCGCTTTACGAATTAATAACTCGAAAACGCTTTTACCAAATATTCTGATTCTGAGATTGTTTTTTCGTGACATATTCTACTTTATTTTGGTTGTAAATTTTCTGCGTTACTTGCATCCTTTTTTGGTGAAAAATCCCAAAATTTCATGAAAATTTTAAAAATTTAGCATTTTTCTAACTTTGAAGCTCTCTACTTGTAAGGAAAATGGATATTCCCAATAAATTTAATTTTTATTCACCAATACAATATGTCCACTTTATGTTGGCATCATAAAATGGACATATTTTTGCTTTTTGAAAAAATTAGAGGGCTTCAAAGTAGAGCAGCAATTTTCAAAAATGTCATGAAAACTGCTAAATCTGAAGGGACAGATGTTACAGAACTACAACTCCCAGCATGCCTGGGCAGTCTAGGCATGCTGAGAGTTGTAGTTTGGCAACATCTGGAGCGCTACCGTTTGGGCATCCCCCCCCTCCCCCCCACTGTCGTTTCCCTACCTGAGCCATGATCTTTGCAGTCTCCAGTGACGATCAGCGGTCCCCATGCATCTTCTCCTCCAGGTACAGGCCTCCATCTTCTCCCCACGATATCCAGGGATGGGCAGAACGGGGGGTTGCCATGGCAACCCGCTGTCCTGCGCTGCCATTGGTCAGAATCTGTTCTGACCAATGGCAGGGGCTAGGAGGAGATCGCAGCACTGCGACCTCACTCCTAGCCCTCAGGATGATCGGGGCTGTCACTGACAGCTCCGATCATCCCTATTTTTCGGGTGATCGGGTGAGCAGAAACCCGATCAGCCCGGAATAGCAGAAAATCGCATGTCTGAATTGACATGCGATTTTCTGTGATCACCGACATGGGGCGATGTGCCGGGATGCCTGCTGAATGATTTCAGCAGGCATCCCGGTCCCCAACCGGCTAGCGGCGTGGACCGGAATTACCACTGGCGTATGCACACGCCCCACGTCCTTAAGGACTCGGGATGCAGGGCGTATGCATACGCCCGGCGTCCTGAAGAGGTTAAATGCAGCAGTACCAAATATGTATAGGGTTGTTTTTACATTTTTGTATTTTTGCACAATAAAAGCATGCTAACAAACAAAAATTTTACCAAACTTCTGATATGTCAGTTTTTCATATTGAAAGGGGTCAGGGTGCTGTGATTGCCATAAAAAATGACAAATTTACCCCAAAATGGTACAAAAGCAAACCACATGCACTCCTACAATTCCATTGACAAAAAAAATAAAAACTTTTCCTATGTTCACACTGCATACATCGGCCGATTGCTACTGAAAATGCAAAGAAAAATTGCTATACATTGGGCAGAGTCTGTTGCACTTTCCTAAACAGAACACAAAGGCATGGCGTTGCCTGGTTGGAAAACACAGATCTAGATAGACCAAAAAAGTGAAGTGTAAAAATACTGCTCTTCTACAGGATGTGACTATGCAATCTTCCTATACTGAGAATATCAAAGCTTTAATATTCTCAGTATATGACCGTGTTATTGCCAGGTAAACTGACAGGTCATACAATTGGTAAAGCCTAACAGACTGCCTGAACGCATACATGCATAAATATACAGGGATCTTTTTCGTTTGCAGGAAGAACAGCATCAAAAAGAACTTTCCATGTTAAGAAAAAGACTTGAGGAACTGGAAACCACTCAGGAAAGACAACTAGAAGAACTTGGTTCTCCTGCCGAGCGTAGCAAGGCTGAAAACTTCAGCTCCCGGTATCTGCAAGGGAATGAGGAGGCAGAAGAGACAAGTTGAAACAGCAGAACTTTATTTTTTTTTTTTTTTTTTTTTTTAGACATTTGTACATTGAATGTATTTATTTTTGCTGACACTGGTGTGTATACCTCATAAAATGCTGAACATTGGGTAACTCATATAGATTGCATTTCTTAAGAAACTGTGATAACATTAAAGAGGCTTTCCACTTTCATAAAAAGCTGTTTGGTTCAGTTTGCCCCTGTTTCTCTGATCAAGGGTACTTGCAAAGATGTTTATTTTCACTTCAGACAATCCATTTTTTGGTAGGGTTACCCTAAAATTAGCTGTTACTCGAAGTACAAGTTACTTGCTTTAATCTGAGGTGAACCTGGCAGTGCCCAATTTAACTGCAGCACCACCAACACATGGAAACTGTACAGTAGCAGCTTAAATCCTAGATGCTGACCGATCTGGCTTATTAGTGGAGGTTGTGACTTTGAGACATTATATTATGTCAGAATGTCTCAGTGTAAATTGAATTGGCCCATTGTAACCCTTTCTTATGCCCCTCAAACCATTTAGGTAAGTGGCACGTGCCAAAGCAAAAACCACATAAACGCCAGAACTCAAGGTTTCCCAACAGAACATTGCCCAGAAGATCACACTAGTTCCACCATTTGTTGATGCTGGTTCTGCTGTGCAAAATAATAAAAAAAAAAAAAAAAAAAAGGGTTAGGGTATTAGGCTCTGTTTACACTAGCCTCATGACTTCTGTTGTTAAAGGGGTACTTCCAGAGAAAAAAATTCAAGCCAACATTTGTCAGAAAGTTACAGATTAGTAAATTTACTTCTATTAAAAAATACTTGAATCCTTCCAGTACGTATTTGCTGCTGTATGCTCCAGAGGAAGCTGTATAGTCTTTCCAATCTGACTACAGTGCGCTCTGCTGCCACTTCTGTCTGTGTCAGGAACTGTCCAGAGCACGAGAGGTTTGCTATGGGGGACTTTTTAAGCTCTGACTTGGAGGTGGTAGCATAGAGAAATGTGGTCAGATTGGTAAAAACTACATAACTTCCAATGGACATTACAGCAGCTACCGTATTTTTCGTCATATAAAGATTCTGAACCAAATACAATGTAAAGTATAGGACAGTGATCTTCAACCTGCGGACCTTCAGATGTTGCAAAACTACAACTCCCAGCATGCCCACATCTGGAGGTCTGCAGGTTGAAGACTACTGGTATAGGAGGTAGTACTCACTTGTCCCCGCTGCTCCAGACCCGTCACCGATTGTCATCGCTGGCCTGGATGTCGCCCTCCATCGCTGTCGCCGCGTTCCCGGGGTGTCCCCGTCGCTCCGGAACGTCACTGCTGCCCGGTATCCTCGCTCTCCGTTGCCGCCATTCCTACGCTACGCACGCCGCTCCTATTGGATGACGGGACGGCGTGCGCAACGACGTGATGACGACGAAGGAGAGCGCCGGCCATGCAGGGGATCCCGGCACGGAGCAGACACCGAGGAGGCAGGTAAGGTCCCTCCTGGTGTCCTGTAAGCTGTTCGGGACGCCGCAATTTCACCGCGGCGGTCCCGAACAGCCTGACTGAGCAGCCGGGTTAGTGTCACTTTCGCTTCAGACGCGGCGGTCAGCTTTGATCGCCGCGTCTGAAGGGTTAATACAGGGCATCACCGCGATCGGGAATGTCCTGTATTAGCCGCGTGTCCCGGCCCTTGACGGCCACAGGGACCGCCGCGATTGGACAGAGTTTTAATGTGTATTTGCCGTATAAGACGCACCAACTTCCCCCCCCCCCCCCCCCCAGTTTTGGGGAAAAAAAAGTGCGTCTTATACGGCGAAAAATACGGTAAATACTAGAAAAAATTTTAATAGAAGTAATTTACAAATCTGTATAACTTTCTGGCACCAGATGTTTTGAAAACATTTGTTCCACTGGAGTACCCCTTTAAGAACCTCAAAGATGGGAGCCAGTGTGATTTGAATTCTGTGTGGATCCTGTTTGATTGAAAGTAAAGCCATACATGCCCTTAAAGGGGTACTCCGGCACTTAGACATCTTATCCCATATCCAAAGGATAGGGGATAAGATGCCTGATCACGGGGGTCCCGCCGCTGGGGACCCCCGTGATCTTGCACGCCGCACCCAGTTTATAATCAGTCTGATTACTGTCGATCACGGGGCCGGAGCGTTGTGACGTCAAGGCTCCGCCCTGTGTGACATCACGCTCCGCCCCCCTCAATGCAAGCCTATGGGAGGGGGCATGACAGGGATCCTTTGGATAGGGGATAAAATGTCTAAGCGCCGGAGTACCCCTTTAACTGTTCAACTAAGGTCCTTTTTATTGCCAAAAACTATACCAGCACATTAATTTGTCATAACGTGAGATTTATTCCCAAAGCGTGTTACTGTTCACATAATTTCGTAAGTACAACTGCAGTTTAAACTGTACAGCCATGTTTAGCTTGGAAAAGAAAAGCCAAATACATGTCTTAACCCTAAAGGAATTTAAGGATCCCTGTCACAATAGTGTTTGACTAATAAATAAAGAAGAAATGTATACATATTGGTGTATAATTAAATTAGTAAAAAATGCCTTTATGTTCTCTAACAACCAAAAGTCTTAGAAGCTCATGTTTCCACCCCACAGCTGTCCACAGGTAAATTGTATAAACATTTCCATTTAACTATGCATTTGTCCCCTTCAGAAATGAGGAAGCACATGACCTGACATCTGACAAGGCGGAAGAATGGGGCTTTATAAAATCCTGTCCGTCTGTATTACTCATCTTCCATTAGTACAGCTATATTGCAGCCGTTTTTGCCTTTTGAGACATTATTATTATACAGTCATGGCCGTAAATGTTTTCAAGAAAATTAAGTATTTCACGCAGAAAAGGATTGCAGTAACACATGTTTTGCTATACACATGTTTATTCCCTTTGGGGGGAATTTATCATTAGGTGTCTATTGTAGACACAGTTCTACCCCTTTACACTGCTTGTCTATTGTACACTCTTGCTCAGAATTTACTAAGGCTGTTGCACTCCTTTTGATAAATCTTGTGCAAATACAGAAACGCCCCCCTCGCTCTACCGTACACTCCTCTCTACCTCACAGGAAAAGTGGACATAGGGATTTTGTTCTATTGTTTTGAGGCCAGGATTCCATTGAGGTTTTTTGTCCATCAGCAAAAATGCCAGAAAAACTGTCCCAGCTTTTTCCTGCGTTTTGTCAGTTTTTCTTGCATTTTTTCCTAGCGTTTTTGCTGGTGTTTGGAAACAAAAAAATTTACTTTTTGTTGTCTTTTTTCTTTGAAATTTAGATACGTGAATGCAGAGGACTATGTCAGATTTGGTGAATTGCGATGATGAACAGCATTTAAAAAAAAAAAATTTTTTTTAATTTTTTTTTATTTTTTTCAATGTCAATAAAAGGGTTAACGAGGGCTGTGGGGAGTGTTTTTTTTTTTTTTTTTAAATAAATTTTTTTTTTCAATGTGTTGTGGTTTTTATAATTGAATTTTCAGGCTTAGTAGTGGAAGGCGTCTTGTAGACAGAATCCATTACTAAGCTGGGGGTTAGCGTTAGCCCCCAAAACAGCTAGCGCTAGCCCCCAATTATTACCCCGGTACCCACCACCACAGGGGTTCCGGGAAGAGCCGGTACCAACAGGTCCGGAGCATCAAAATGGCACGCCTAGGCGGTAACAGGCCAGCGTTATTTATGCTGGGGAGGGCCAGTAACAATGGTCCTCTCCCACCCTGGTAACGTCAGGCTGTTGCTGCTTGGTTGATATCTGGCTGATACTGAAAAAAAATGAGTGAACCTCACACGTTTTTTTTTATTTATTAAAAAAAAAAAAAGACACATAGGGTTCCCCCATTTTCAGTATCAGCCAGACACCAACCAAGCAGCAACAGCCTGACGTTACCAGGGTGAACGAGGACCATTGTTACTGGCCCTCCCCAGCCTAAATAAAGCCAGCCTGTTACCGCCTAGGCCCAAGAGCACCATTTTTGACGCTCCGGGCCTGTTGGTACCGGTTCTTCCCGGAACCCTTGTGGCGGTGGGTACCGGGGTAATAATTGGAGGTTAGCGCTAGCTGTTTTTGGGGCTAACGCTAAGCCCTGGCATAGTGATGGATTCCGTCTATAAGACGGCTTCCACTACTAAGCCTGAAAATTCAATTATAAAAAACACAACACATTGAAAAAAAAAAAAAAACACTCCCCCACAGCCCTCATTAACCATTTTATTGAAATAAAAAAAAACGCTGGTCATCGTCGCAGTCCACCGAATGTGACTTAGTCCTCCGCATTCTCTGAAATGAGAAGAAAAGAAAAACCAGAAATATGGGTTAGTACATTTTTTGCGCTCTCCCCTAGGAAGAGCGTACATAATGCAGCGTGTTCCGAAACAGGGAGCCTCCAATTGTTGCTAAACTACAACTCCCATCATGGGGGGGGGGGGGGGGGTTGCTGTAGTTAACTGTTTGCAAAACACTGAGTTTGTTACTTAATTCAGTGTTTCCCAACCCGTGCGCCTCCAGTTGTTGCAAAACTACAACTCCCCGCATGCCCAGGCAGCCGAAGGGCATGCTGCGAGTTCTAGTTTTGCAACAACTGGAGGAGAACAGTTTGGAGACCACTGTTTAGTGGTGTCCAAACTGTAGCCCTCCAGATGTTGCAAAACTACAACTATCAGCATGCCCAGACTGCCAAGGCATGCTGGGAATTGTAGTTTGGCAACATCTGAAGGGCCAGATGTTACAGAACTACAACTCCCAGCATACCTGGACTGTCTAAGCATGCTGGAAGTTGTAGTTTTGCAACATCTGGAAGAGCACAGATTGGAGACTACTGCACAGAAGTCTCCAAACTGCGGCCCTCCAGATGTTGCGAAACTACAACTCCCAGCATGCCCAGACAGCCAAAGGCTGTCTGGGCATGCTGGAAGTTGTAGTTTTGAAACTACCAGAAGCAGCAGTGAAGAGCTTCACTTCTGCCTCTGATGCAGCCGCCGCCAACCCGTGTGCCTCCAGCTGTTGAGAGCCTGTCTCCAGTCCCCACTGTATCGCCGGTACTTGGTAAGTGCCGTGGTCCCTGCCGCAGCTCTCGGCATCATCTTCCCCTGCTCTGCCCGGACTTCTAGCGCCGGGCAGAGCAGGGGAAATGAACTTTACCCCCCAGTCAGCTCATTCACTGTGATTGGTCCACAGGGACCAATCACAGTGATCGCTGACCAGGGGAGTGTTGCAGAAGTTGTCCCCTGCTGGAAACAGTGGGACTTCTGACAGTTAACGCGTGCGATGCCGCGCATCGCTGGGTTAACTGAATGCTGTTTAAAATGGCGGAATGCGCAATCCGCCGTCATGGGCATTATGCAATGCGGATCGCAGCAGATCTCCAGAATGATCTGCTGCTATCCGCATTTAAATTAAAAAGCCGGTGGTACTTGCGTCTTCGTCGCGCTGCCACCGGCTCCTATATACACTGTCATAATTCATAATCCCCGCCGGGAGACAGGAGCTCTGATTGGTGGATAGCTATTGACCAATCAGAGCTCCCCTCTCCTGGCGGTGGGGATTATGAATGATGACAGCTGTATATAGAAGCCGGTGGCAGCGCGATGTAGACGTATGTACCGCCGACTTTTACAGTTAATAAATGTGGATCACAGAGGGTCTCTGGAGAATGACCCGGTGCGATCTGCACCTCAGCCCCTGGACTACAACTCCCATCATGAGCAGAGTCTGTCCATGATGGGAGTAGTAGTTCTAAATGTCCCGCAGCCGGAGGATGTGCAAGTACCATCCCTCAGCAGCACCGCGGTACTACAGCTGCTCGCATCATGGGACAGACTGTCCCATGATAGGAGTAGTAGTCCAAGGGCAGAGGGGCAGATCGCAGCAGATCATTCTCCAGAGACCTGCTGCGATCTGTATTTATTAACTATACAAGCCAGCGGTACATGCGTCTACACTGCGGTGCCCGCCGACTCCTATATACAGTTCTTATATAGCGCAAAAAAAAAAACGCAGTTAGTAAATTGATTCTACAGTAGAAAATGCTCTATGGTAAACTTAACCGTAGAAAAGGTGATTCTATCAAAAAGACACAAAAAAAATCCCTTGCTCATATTTTTGTACAAAAACAGACACAAAACAGCTCTATATACAATAATAAATTCCCCCCTTTGTGTGTATACCGTATATACTCGAGTATAAGCCGAGTTTTTCAGCACGATTTTTCGTGCTGAAAACACCCCCCTCGGCTTATACTCGAGTGAACTCCCCCCAACCGCAGTGGTCTTCAACCTGCGGACCTCCAGAGGTTTCAAAACTACAACTCCCAGCAAGCCCGGCCAGCCATCGGCTGTCCGGGCTTGCTGGGAGTTGTAGTTTGAAACCTCCGGAGGTCCGCAGGTTGAAGACCACTGCGGCCTTCGACATCATCCAGCCCCCTCTCACCCCCCTTTAGTTCTGAGTACTCACCTCCGCTCGGCGCTGGTCCGGTGCTGCAGGGCTGTCCGGTGAGGAGGTGGTCCGGTGGGATAGTGGTTCCGGGCTGCTATCTTCACCGGGGAGGCCTCTTCTAAGCGCTTCGGGCCCGGCCTCAGAATAGTCACGTTGCCTTGACAACGACGCAGAGGTGCGTTGATTGCCAACGTACTTCTGCGTCGTTGTCAAGGCAACACCTCTATTCCGGGCCGGAAGCGCGGAGAAGAGGCGCCCCCGGTGAAGATAGCAGCCCGGAACCACTATCCCACCGGACCACCTCCTCACCGGACAGCCCTGCAGGACCGGACCAGCGCCGAGCGGAGGTGAGTACTCAGAACTAAAGGGGGGTGAGAGGGGGCTGGATGATGTCGAAGGCCGCAGTGGTCTTCAACCTGCGGACCTCCGGAGGTTTCAAAACTACAACTCCCAGCAAGCCCGGACAGCCGATGGCTGCCCGGGCTTGCTGGGAGTTGTAGTTTTGAAACCTCTGGAGGTCCGCAGGTTGAAGACCACTGAGGGCGAATGATGACAAGGGGATGATGAAGGGGGGATGTGTGGGATGATAAGGGGATGATGAAGGGGGGATGTGCGGGATGATAAGGGGATGATGAAGGGGGGATGTGTGGGATGATAAGGGGATGATGAAGGGGGGATGTGTGGGATGATAAGGGGATGATGAAGGGGGGATGTGTGGGATGATAAGGGGATGATGAAGGGGGGATGTGTGGGATGATGAGGATGTTAATGACGGGTCTGGATGATGACAGGGGGGGATGATGTATTTCCCACCCTAGGCTTATACTCGAGTCAATAACTTTTCCTGGGATTTTGGGTTGAAATTAGGGGTCTCGGCTTATACTCGGGTCGGCTTATACTCGAGTATATACGGTAATTTTGTCCAGCCCATTTTTGGAGTTTGGTGACATTATGTCCAACTTTTTTTCCTCCCTGTTTTGGTTTAGTTCCAATACACACAAAGGGAATAAACATGTGTATAGCAAAACATGTGTTACTACAATCCTTTTCTGTGAGAAATACTTCATTTTCTTGAAAAATATCAGGGGTGCCAACATTTACGGCCATGACTGTATATCTTACAAAATTCATACAGGTTACACATCTTCAGATGCTGAAACCAGGCAACTAACCAATAAAATCTGCAATCTGCAGAGGAAAGTTCCTTTATTTTTATTTCTTTTTAATAAAGAAAGGAAAGAAGCAATCTGGTTGCTATGGGAAACTGGTCAACCTTCTTCTCTGCACAGGGTTTGATACATTTCCCCTGTGACTTCTGCTTTGAATTACAGTGGCGTTCATATCTGGGGATATACTGGTACGTGTCTGCACATAAGCTGTGTCGCCAATGGAAATTACATGGATTAATGTGAAAGGACATGAAAAGATAAGGTATCTTTTCATGTTAATAAGCTTGTGCTATGTTTTCTCAGTAATGAATACCCAGCCTTTAATTTTTAAAGGGGTACTCCAGTGGAAAACATTTTTTTTTTTTTTATCAACTGGTGCCAGAAAGTTATACAGATTTGTAAATTATTTCTATTTTAATATCTAAATCCTTCCAGTACTTATCAGCTGCTGTATACTACAGAGGAAGTTCTTTTCATTTCAAATTTATTTTCTGTCTGTCCACAGTGCTCTCTGCTGACACCTCTGTCCATGTCAGGAACTGTCCAGAGCAGGATAGATTTGCTATGGGGATTTGCTTCTACTCTGGACAGTTTCTGACATGTACAGAGGTGTCAGCAGAGAGTACTGTGGTCAGACAGAAAAAGAAATTCAAAAAGAAGAGAACTTCCTCTGTAGCATACAGCAGCTGATAAGTACTGGAATGATAAACATTTTTAAATAGAAGTCATTCGCAAATCTGTTTAACTATCTGGCACCAGTTGATTTGAAAAAAATAGTTTTCCACCAGAGTACCCCTTTAACTCACCCTGTATCTTGGACTTTTTATGGCCCTTAAAGGGGTACTCCACTGCTCAGCATTTGGAACAAAATGTTCCGAATGCTTAGAGCCGGGAGCTCGTGACGTCATAGCCCCGCCCCCCTCATGACATCAGGCCACGCCCCCTTAATGCAAGTCTATGGGAGGGGGCGTGGCATCACAAGGGGGCGGGGTAATGACGTCACGAGCTCCCGGCGCCGACTCTAAGCGTTCGGAACCTTTTGTTCCAAACGCTGAGCAGCGGAGTACCCCTTTAATATGTGCCAAAATATAGCCAAAACAATGTCTTATTTTGTAGTATTTCTGGCCCTAAACAGTCCAAAGTGAGGCCCTGATAATTATATGATCATTATTTTCAATGAATGTGTGTGTGAACAAACATTTAATATGGAGCTGCCCATCTAACTCACTGTAGTACTCGACAAATCGTGGGTGTATGCTGCTGTCACTAAGGAGGTGTGACACTATGGTAATAAAAAAGTCAGCTCCTCCCAGCAGGATATACCCGCCTTCAGGCTCTGAGCTAGTCAGTTTAAGCTTAGTGTCTGAAGGAGCTGGACATGGTCTGGATTTAACTAGTATAGGGACGTGTTAGTTTTTTTTATTCCTTTTCTTTTCCGTTTTCAGGTGGGGGCTCAGAGACTTTGGTTCCCTGTTTCCCCATTGCGAGTAAGGGGGCACAGACATTGCGTATATGCGCTGTACACCCCCCCCCCCCTCGACAACGGTCAGCGTCTGGGTGGTACCTCATGGGTCCGGGTCCCCCTTATTCTCTGCTCGCCTCGCTCGCGCATAGCAGCCAGGCGTGATGCAAGGACAAAAGCTGACTGAAGACTTCACTGAAGACTCCATTAGGTAAGTTCTTCTGACTGAGGTAAGTACTCCCCCCCCCCCCCCCTTTTTCTCCACAGGTACGGACTCGCAACCTCTGGAGACATGGAAACATCCAGACAAGAGGTTCCCAGGAATCAAGTCAATTCAAGAACGTTATCCATTTGACAAGGACTTTGTCACTAAGGTGGTTTCCCCTCCCTCAGTGGATCCACCAGTCTCCCGGATCTCTAAGGCGACCACACTGCCTCTGGCAGATGCCGCTGCCTTCAAGGATCCTGCGGACAAGAAGGTAGAATGTTTAGCGAAGTTCGCTTCTGAAGCAGCTGGCTCTTCTCTTCTTCCCATCTTCGCTTCGACATGGGTGTCCAAGGCCCTGTCGGAGTGGTGCCAAAAGCTCCATCAGGATATCTCAGCGGGATCCCCCCCAGAGGATCTATCTGCTCTGGCTCTCCAATGCGCTAAAGCTGGGGACTTTCTGTGCACAGCTTCCATGCAGTCAGCCCGTTGTTCTGCCTTTGATGTGGGTCACCTAGTGGCTCTCTGCCGCTCTATGTGGCTTAAACCTTGGAATGCGGATGCCGCTTCCAAAAGGTCTCTCACTGAGCTTCCCTTTACGGGTGGCCGTCTTTTTGGCAAACGCCTTGATGAGATTATCTCTGAGGCGACGGGAGGTAAGTTCCTTGTTACCTCAAAATAAGGCTTGCCCTACTCCCCAGAGGAAGTCCTTTTCCTTTCGGTCCTTTCGGACCTCTGGCCCCCGTAAAGGGTCCGGGCAGGCTCCCTCATTCCGGGCACGCCAGTCTTGGTAGTTTGACTCCAACCGGTCCGGCCGTTTTGCGGCCAAATCGGGCAACCGCAAACCCACTTCCGCATGAAGTGAGGCCCCTACCCGCGGTTTCTTTTCGGGTGGGAGGTTGTCTCTTGTTTTTCCGAGACATCTGGACTTCGCACATTCAGGACTCTTGGGTCAGGGATGTGGTGTCCAACGGTTACCGGATCGAATTTGCCTCCCTTCCGAGGGATCGCTTTTTTCGATCCCGGGCCCCCCGGTCTCCTCCTCTGGCGAAGCAATTTCGAGCGGCTCTCCAGTCTCTGCTTCTACAAGGGGTTATCGTCCCCGTTCCTCCAGGGGAATGGTTTCGGGGTTTCTATTCAAATGTTTTTGTGGTCCTCAAAAAGGAGGGTTCTGTGCGACCAATCCTAGACCTCAAGTGTCTCAACCGTCACCTTCTCATCCGCCACTTCAGAATGGAATCCCTCCGTTCGGTGGTGGCGTCCCTGGAACAAGGGGAGTTTCTTTCATCGGTGGACATGAAGGATGCCTACCTCCATGTGCCAATATTTCCGGGCCATCATCGGTACCTCCGCTTTGCGGTTCCGGAGGGGCACTTTCAATTCGTGGCCCTCCCCTTTGGTCTAGCCTCGGCTCCTCGGGTTTTTACAAAGATCCTTGCACCAGTGATGGGCCTGTTACGGTCAAGGGGGATCTCGGTGATACCCTATCTGGATGACCTTCTCATCAAGGCTCCAACCAGAGCCCAGACTCTGGAGAATCTGGACGTCACTCTCCACACTCTGACTCGCTTCCTGGGACTTCGATTCGACACGGCCTCTGCCCGAATTTGTCTTCCGCCGGACAAACGTCTGGCGCTCCGGTCGGGGGTCCGCTCCCTTCGGACCCAGGTATCAATCTCCATCCGCACTTGTATGGAAGCCCAGTTTCATTACGACCCCTTCAACTGGCGATTCTCTCTCGATGGAACAGGTCTCCCCTGTCCCTCGATCATCAGATTGTTCTCCCTCGCAGGGTCCGTCAGTCTCTGCTCTGGTGGCTCCGCTCCCCCCTTCTTCTCCAAGGGCGGTCCTTTCTTCCCCTTCACTGGCAGGTTGTTACGACGGATGCCAGCCTGTCGGGCTGGGGCGGTGTGTTCAGGGATTGGACGGTTCAGGGACTCTGGTCTCCCCCGGAGACTCTTCTCCCGATAAACGTATTGGAATTACGGGCGATTCTTCTTTGTCTTCTTCATTGGGAGTCGCATCTTCAGTCCCGTCCTGTCCGCATTCAGTCGGACAACGCCACGGCCGTGGCGTACATAAATCGTCAGGGCGGCACTCGCAGCTCGGCAGCCATGGCCGAGGTGACCAAGATTCTCACCTGGGCGGAGAACAAAGTTCCGGCCATTTCGGCAATTCACATTCCAGGAGTGCTCAACTGGGAAGCAGACTTCCTCAGTCGGTCCTCTCCCGACCCCGGCGAGTGGCCTCTTCATCCGGAGGTCTTCGCGCAGCTCTGCGACCTCTGGGGCATTCCGTACGTGGATCTCTTCGCGTCCCGGCACAATCGGAAGATTCTTCCGTTTGTGTCCAAGTCCCGGGACCCTCAGGCTCTGGCCGTGGACGCCCTAGTGATTCCTTGGGCGAGGTTCGCCCTACCTTATCTGTTCCCTCCTCTTCCGCTCCTTCCCAGGGTGCTGAGGAAGCTCAAGGCAGAGGACGTCCCCGCCATTCTGGTAGCTCCAGATTGGCCCTGATGGTCGTGGTACGCCGACAGTCAGGCTCCTGGATGACGCTCCTCTGCGCCTTCCGCTCCGCCTGGACCTACTCTCTCAGGGTCCTCTTTGCCACCCCAATTTACAGTCGCTGCATTTGACGGCGTAGCTGTTAAGACCGCAGTTTTGAGGGCCCGCGGGTTCTCTTCCCAAGTCATTCACACCATGCTCAAGGCTCGTAAGCTCTCCTCCGCAAGAATTTACCACCGTACTTGGCGGTCTTATTTTCGTTGGTGTGAAGCTCAGGACTTCTCCCCGGTGACCTTCTCGGTTCCCTGCCTTCTCTCTTTTTTGCAGTCGGAGCTGGAACTGGAGTTTTTCCAGCGACCCCTGGCTTCTAATTCTCATGTCCGGACCTTACTGCAAGGAGTGGCGCACGCTGTTCCTCCTTATCGGTCACCTTCTCCCCCTTGGGACTTGAGACTTGAATTTGGTTCTGAGTGCCCTTCAGGGTGCACGCTTTGAGCCCCTTTGAGAGGTGTCTCTCCGCCTCCTTTCTTGGAAAGTGGCGTTTCTTGTGGCTATCACCTCCATCCAGAGGGTGTCTGAACTGGCAGCTCTTTCCTGCCGTTCTCTGTTTCTGGTGATCCACCAGGACAAGGTCGTTTTCCGGCCAGATCCTTCCTTTTTACCTAAGGTGGTCTCGGCCTTTCATCTCAATGAGGACATTGTCCTCCCGTCCTTTTGTCTGGCTCCTTCTTATCTTAAGGAGCACTTGCTACACAAGCTGGATGTAGTTCGGTCTTATCTCTCCATCACTTCTTCGTTTCGTCAGTGTGATTCCTTTTTCGTCCTTACGGAAGGGACAACCTGCTTCCAAGGCCACCATTTCTCGGTGGATTCGGTCTGCCATTTCGGAAGCTTTTCGCTGTAAGGGGAAGATTCCTCCTTTCAGGGTTGTGGCTCATTCCACTCGTTCTGTTGGGGCATCCTGGGCTCTCCAGAATAGAGCCTCGGCCTCGCAGATTTGCAAGGCGGCTACCTGGTCGTCTTTGCACACTTTCTCGAGGTTTTACCAAGTTAATACCTTCGCATCGGCTGATGCTAGTCTGGGTCGTAAAGTGTTGCAGGCGGCAGTGGATCGGCCGTCTGCCTGATTACTTATCTGCCCACCCAAGGGACGGCTTTGGTATGTCCCACTGACTGTGTCCCCCAATGGAGCCGATAGAGAAAAGGAGATCTTTTAACACTTATCGTAAAATCTCTTTCTTGAAGGATCCATTGGGGGACACAGCTACCGCCCTTTTTTGGGTTCTTTCCTTGGTTCTCTGTCCAAGGGTGTGTTCAGTTATGGTTTTTTTTTCTGGTTCTCGGACAGTTTTGGGTTTTTCCTTGACCTATTGGTCTCCTCTTATTGCTCTGGAACTTAAACTGACTAGCTCAGAGCCTAAAGGCGGGTATATCCTGCTGGGAGGAGCTGACTTTTTTATTACGATAGTGTCACACCTCCTTAGAGACAGCAGCATACACCCACGGTCTGTGTCCCCCACGGTCTGTGTCCCCCAATGGATCCTTCGAGAAAGAGATTTTACGGTAAGTGTTAAAAAATCTCCTTTTTTTGAGTGCTTTTGACCATTCACATTAGCGTTGAGCCCTTTTTGGTTCAGCAAGTCAAGCATGCAGTAGGCTAGGTTTCCACTAATTTATTTATTTATTTTTGGGCAAAAGCAACAATAAAAACGCCCATTCTGCTGCATGGTGTTTTTTTTTTTTTTTTAGCTGCAAGTCAATAGGAACTGCAAAATGCCATATCCACTTGGCATTTTTCAGTTAGGCGGGTTTTTTTTAAATCCTTTTGGCGTTTTTCTGCTATTTTGGGCTCCTTGGCAGTTTTTCAAAAATGACCTCTTGTTGAGACTTTGGCGTTTTTTGGGGAAAATCTTGGCTTTTTCCTCCCATAGAAGTCTATGGGAGTGAAAAAACGCCATGTGGGTTTTAACTTTGGCATCTTTGCAGGCGGTTTTTATTCTTTTTTGGACTTTAGCGATCCAAAAAAGGGATGGAGATCCCTTTTTTTAATTAATATTTCATAGGGTACCATTAAAAAAAATTATAAAAAAGATACAGTAGTGATGGAAAAAATTTGTATTTAATGAAATTTCTTTTTTATAACAATTTTAATTCATTTTTAAACAGGGATCAATTTATGTGGACGGGTAGGGAACTAAAAATGTAACCGACAATAATAAATATGTGTGTGTGTGTTTTACTTTTTTAATTTTTTTCTATTTTTATTTTAGGTAGTACTATTACTCCAGCATGGAACACACTGTTCCATGATGGGAGTAGTAGTACCTGCACTATTTGACAGATCGGCGATCCTGCTGTACAATTAATAGATGCGGCCGGCCGCTCTTCTATGGTCCCCTGCACTGACATATATATACACCTATTCATATTTCCGCAGAGAGCTGTGATTGGCCAAATGGTTCCAGCCATTCACAACTCTGTGGGAAATAGGAATATGTGTATATATACATCAGTGCATGGGACCATAGAAGAGCGGCCGTCCGCCCGCATCTATACATTATACAGGAGGATGGTACAAACAGAGAAACTGAGCCTTTGTAAAGAAAAATACAAAATATTTTATTCAATAAACAAAAATACATAAAAATACAGGACTCCCACCTAAGGGGGGGGGGGGGGGCAGAGAACATCAAGGGTGACCCCTCAGGTCACACAAAAGAGCAAAAGCAGGCAAAACATGCATGGAGGTGAATGGAGTGTATAAAACAACACTACAATAAAACAGTGTCCAAGGAGGACTACAAAAACCAGCAAGTAATAATGCAGTAAAACGCATACTTATATAAAAATGCTCCAAGAGGACCTGAGGGGACACCACCTCAACGCTGCGTTCCGGTCCCTGCTGGGTCACTTAACCCCTTGCTGAGCTGTGCGCTATGCGCCAGCCCAGCTAGGAAAGAGTTAACTTACACTGCTGGACAGTGTAGGTTAACCCTTTGGGCTGTATATAGTGTATACAGAAGACGAAGTCCGATTACCTCCCTCCAGTCCCTAGTGGCTCTGCCCCTAGTGATGACGTCATTAGGGGCGGAGCTTCAGACGGGAGCCAGTAAGGGTGTGAGGCTCTGTTCACATTGTACGTTTTATAAAATGTGAACAGATCCATCTGGCAGTTTCTTCCCAGATAGGGAGACTCCAGCTGTTACTAAACTATAACTCCCAGCATGCCCAGACAGCCGAAGGCTGTCTGAGCATGCTGGGAGTTGTAGTTTTGCAACAATTGTAGTCTCCCTGTTTGGGAAGATATTGCATTATGGGCGCTCCTCCCAGTGGAGAGCACCAAAAATGCACTAACAAATTATTTTCTCTATCGGCTCCATTGGGGGACACAGACCGGGGGACACAGACCGTGGATGTATGCTGCTGTCTCTAGGAGGAATGACACTATGGCAACAAAAAAAGGTCGGCTCCTCCCAGCAGGATATACCCACCTTCAGGCCCTGAGCTAATCAGTTTTAGCTTAGTGTCTGAAGGAGGTGGACATGGTCTGGATTTCTCCAGACCAGGTCTTATGTTTTTTTTTATTTTCCTAGTTAGGGAATGTGTTAGTTTTTTATTCCTTTTTCTTTCACGTTTTAAGGTGGGGACTCAGAAACTGCGGCTCACTGTTTCCCTATTGCGATTGAGGGGGCACAGACATTGCGTATATGCGCTGTTCACCCCCTCTTGCCAACGGTCAGCGCCTGGGGTTGCACCTCATGGGTCCGGGTCCCCCTATTCCCTGCTCGCCTCACTCGCAAATGGTAGCTCGGCGTGATGCAGGTAACAGAAAGCTGACTGAAGACCTCGCAGAAGACTCCATTAGGTAAGTTCTTCTGAATGAGGTGAGTTTATATTTATCTCCCTTTAGGTGCTGACTTGCAACCTCTGGAGACCCTAATTTTTTGGACCACCTTTCAGGATCTAAGGGGCTGGCCTGTGTTGGGGCTCTATCTTAATTCATAGCAGGGGCGAGCAATGGCATTTTGGGAAGGAAGGGGTTACTTTATTACTAAGTACATGTGTGTGTGTTTTTATACTATGTGGCTGTCAGCCGCAGCGCTTACTATGCGGCTGACAGCTGCGGCGTTTGTACTGTTCGGCGCACGGAGCGCCGACTTACTTTCAGTTTCGGAAGCAGACAGCTGCCGGTGGACATGTGTATCGCCCGCTCACTTCCCGCGGGCGCAGACGCGACTGACGTGCGCCCGGGACAAGGAGCAGGCGCCATTATTATTCTTCTTCACGGCAGCCAGGGCGCTATAGCTCCGCCCACAGGGCCGCCGGAGCTTACTGGAGGTGTGAATCGCCCTCCAATCAGCGCCGTGCGCGCGATTTTTGGGAGTAGAGGCCAATTAGACAGTGCCCCTGCTCCAGGCACGCCCCTCTATGGCTATTGGCTGGCCTGTTTCTCCCTCTCTTTCACTCAGAGCGGAGTTCTCCTCACAGCAGCTGCCACAGGGGACACAGACTCGGGTGGGAGAGTTCTTTTTTCATTATGTCCGTACCCAGAACTGTTCCTCCCTCTAAACAGACAACTGGAGCATCAGTTTCCTATTTTGTCTGTAAGAACTGTAATTCCAAAATGCCTGGTTCTGCTGAACCCACTTGTTCTGCCTGCTCCTCTGCTGCCCCAAACCCCATAGTACCCCCGGATGCTCTTTCAGTTCCGGTGGATTCGGCCGCCCCTCCAGCCTGGGTTTCTTCCCTATCCTAATATAGGGCTGACTTGACTCAAGTCTCCCCTTCGGTGGCTGAGGCCTCCCGTGACTTGGTGTCTGCCTTGAAGAAGTCTGCCTGCGCCGGACCTCTAAAGGGACCCACTCCCCTTCTCCACATACCTCACGCTCTTACAAGCGTACTAGGGGTGCATCTTCTGACTCTTCCATTGAGTCTTCAGGTAGACGTGGGCGCTCCCCTCGTGGGTCCCGCCCCCGGGTCATCTGGTCACAAACGTCGCTCCTCCAGAGGACGTTCCCGCAGTTGCCACTTTGCCTCGCCAGAGCCGCGTAACCGATCAGCGTCACCCCCCTCCAGGGCTGCCTCCACTCGTTCACATTCTCCTGGTGAACTTTTGGCCCCAATAAGGGGTCGGGGCAGGCACCTTCGTGGGACAAGAAGGCTCCCTCGTTCCGGGCACGCCCATCTTGGAAGTCGGACACCAACCGTTCCGGCCATTACCTAGATGACCTTCTCATCAAAGCTCCCACCAGAGTCCAGACCCTGGAGAATGTGGATCTCACCCTCCAGACCCTGGATCGCTTTGGGTGGATGGTCAACAGGGACAAGTCTGTCCTTTCTCCCACTCAGTCTCTGATCTTCCTGGGACATCAATTCAACACGGACTCTGCCCGGATTTGCCTTCCGCTGAACAAACGTCCTGTCAGGAGTCTGCTCCCTTCGGGCCCAGTTCCCAGTTTCCATCTGCGTTTGCATGGAAGTCTTGGGTCGGATGGTAGCGGCCATGGAGGCCGTACCCTTTGCCCAGTTTCATTACCGTCCCCTTCAACTGGCGATTCTCTCTCGATGGGACAGATCTCCTCTGTCTCTCGATCGCAAGATTGCTCTCCCTCGTTGGATCCGTCAGTCTCTGCTCTGGTGGCTCCGCTCCCCCCTTCTTCTTCAGGGGCGATCATTTCTTCCCCTCCACTGTCAGGTGGTTACAACGGATGCCAGTCTGTCGGGCTGGGGCGGTGTGTTCAGGGACTGGACGGTTCAAGGCCTCTGGTCTCCCCGGGAAGCTCTTCTTCCGATAAACATCTTGGAACTGAGGGCAATTCTTCTTTGTCTTCTTCATTGGGAGTCGCTGCTTCAGTCCCGCCCTGTCCGCGTCCAGTCGGATGCCACGGCCGTGGCGTACATAAATCGGCAAGGCGGCACTCACAGCTCGGCAGCCATGGCCGAGGTGACAAAGATTCTCATCTGGGCGGAAAACAAGGTTCCGGCCATTTCGGCGATTCACATTCCGGGTGTGCTCAACTGGGAAGCAGACTTCCTCAGCCAGTCCTCGGCCGACCCAGGCGAGTGGTCTCTGCATCCGGAGGTCTTTGCGCAGATCTGCGACCTCTGGGGCATTCCAGACATGGACATCTTCGCGTCTCGGCACAATCGGAAGATCCTTCCGTTTGTGGCGAAGTTCCGGGACCCCCTGGCGCTAGCTATGGACGCCCTAGTGATTCCTTGGACAGGGTTTGCTCTGCCCTATCTGTTTCTTCCCCTTCCGCTCCTTCCCAGGGTTCTGAGGAAGCTCAAAGTGGAGGAGGTTCCCGCCATACTGATAGCTCCGGATTGGCCCTGAAGGTCGTGGTACGCCGACGTGGTCAGGCTCCTTGACGACACTCCACTACGCCTTCCACTTCATTCGGACCTACGTCTCAGGGTCCTCTTTGCCACCCAAATTTACAGTCGCTGCATTTGACGGCATGGCGGTTGAGACTGCGGTTTTGAGAGCCCGCGGCATCTCTTCCCAAGTCATTCGCACCATGCTCAGGGCTCGTAAACCCTCCTCGGCAAAAATTTACCACCGTACTTGGCGGTCTTATTTTCATTGGTGTGAAGCTCAGGTTTTGTCTCCTGTTACTTTTTCTGTTCCCCATCTTCTCTCTTTCGTGCAGACGGGATTGGAACTGGGTTTGTCTCTCAGTTCCCTTAAGTGTCAGGTTTCGGCCCTTTCTATTCTTTTCCAGCGTCCTCTGGCTTCTAATTCTCATGTTCGGACCTTTCTTCAAAGAGTGACACATGCTGCCCCTCCTTATCGGTCACATTCTCCCCCTTGGGACTTGAATCTGGTTCTGGGGGTTCTCCAAGGTGAACCTTTTGAACACCTTAGGGAGGTGTCCCTGCGCCTCCTTTCTTGGAAAGTGGCGTTTCTTGTTGCTATCATCTCCATTCGGAGAGTGCCTGAATTGGCGGCTCTCTCCTGCCGTTCTCAGTTTCTGGTGCTTCATCAAGACAAGGTTGTCTTCCGGCTAGATCCTTCCTTTTTGCCTAAGGTTGTTTCGGCCTTTCATCTCAATGAGGACATTGTTCTTCCGTCCTTCTGTCCTGCTCCTTCTCATCCTAAGGAGCATGTACTCCACAAACTGGATGGGGTTCGGGCTGTTAGGTCTTATCTCTCTATCACTTTTTCGTTTCGTCAGTGTGATTCCTTTTTCGTCCTTACGGAAGGTCGTCGCAAGGGACAACCTGCTTCCAAGGCCACCATTTCTCGGTGGATCCGGTCTGCCATTTCGGAAGCCTATCGCTGTAGGGGGAAGTTTCCTCCCTTCAGGGTTGTGGCTCATTCTACCCGTTCTGTTGGGGCATCCTGGGCTCTCCAGAACAAGGCCTCGGCCTCGCAGATTTGCAAGGCGGCTACTTGGTCGTCTTTGCACACTTTCTCGAGGTTCTACCGGGTTCATACCTTCGCATTGACTGATGCTAGTCTGGGCCGTAAAGTGCTGCAGGCGGCAGTGGAACAGCCGTCTGCCTAACTGATTATCTGCCCACCCAAGGGACGGCTTTGGTACGTCCCACGGTCTGTGTCCCCCAATGGAGCCGATAGAGAAAAGGAGATTTTTTAACACTTACCGTAAAATCTCTTTCTCGAAGGATCCATTGGGGGAAATAGCTCCCACCCTTTTGGGTTTCTCTTTGGTTTTCTGTCCGAGGGTGTGTTCAGTTATATTTTTTCTTCTGGTTCTCGTACAGTTCGTGTTTTTCCCTTGACCTGTCGATCCTCTCCTATTGCTCTGGTGCTAAAAGTGATTAGCTCAGGGCCTGGAGGCGGGTATATCCTGCTGGGAGGAGCTGACCTTTTTTTGTTGCCATAGTGTCATACCTCCTAGAGACAGCAGCTTTTTTTTTCTTCTCTTTTCAGATCCGTGTATGCAGAGGATTACGGCGGATTTGGTGGACTACTACGGATTAACTGGATTTTTTTTTATTAAAATGGCTAACGAGGGCTGTGGGGGAGTGTATTTTTTAATAAAATAATTTTTCCAATGTGTCGTGTTTTTTTTTTTTTTTTTCAATTGAATTTTCAGGCTTAGTAGTGGAAGCTGTCTAATAGACGGAATCCATCCATTTCGACCGCAGAGCACTTCTGTCCTTTCCTTTTATCAAATGTAAGGGGTTCCAGCAATTGGACACCCACCCATCAAAACATTTCAACATGACATTACCCAAAGATGAAGGTCAGTATTTTATTAAATTAAATGCATTTTAGAAAGCATAATGTTTGAATATAATAATAGTCCTTTAAACTTAAACATAATAAATGGAATTAATTTTTTGAATGTCACATATACTGTATATACGCCATTTTTCTACACCATTGTGTTGTAATGCGCCATCACTTTAGAACAGAAGACTCAAACTGGTGGCCCTCCAGAAGTCGCAAAAGTTCAACTCCCAGCATGCCCAGAGAGCTGTTGGCTGCTGGAAGTTGACGTTTTGCAACAGCTGAAGGGCCACCAATTTGAGACCACTGATTTAGAAGAATGTTATTGTTAACATCCCCTTTGGACTTTTTGATCATTGTGCCGTTTTGGCTAGAAAAATAGTGATGCCTATTATGTTTTTTACTATTTTAAAAAAGGAGCGTAAACCGTATATTTTATGTTTTGATGCCATTGAAGTGGCAGCCATAGAAAATAAAGCCCTGTACAGTATATATCTCTTTAAATGTTTTAGCTGAGGCAGCAGTATATGGACCAGGGTATACTATGCAATATGATAACATACATTATAAGTGAAGCATAGCCAGTTATGAGATCTTTGATGCAATTCTATTAAGTACAAGTGCTTCATTAGTTTTACATTGAGATCCTACAAATCCCTATAAGACGCACACCTACTGGCCACAAGTCCAGAACAGTCAGGGCTCATCTCTTTACATTACTGTCATAGACTCCCTTAGGGATAGTTGCACTAAGTCTCATAATTGAACCTAATGGGGAAAGTGGTTACACATAATTAATAAACAAGGGCCACAGGAGCAGCATTCACATTATGAGGATAGAAGATGTTTTAAAATATCTCTGTGTGTGCTATTAAGGGCAAACTAGCATGTAGACAGCGGATCAATGCTGAATAGTATACATTACTATTCCCATCCACATTTATTTTTGTCCTCAAGTATTTTTTTAAGTTGCTGGAGCTTCCTCAGTTCAGAGTCAAATCCTGTCTCCTTTTCCAGGGTGCTTGTAATCTAAAATAGGAAAACCATAAGCATTAAAAGTATTACAACCAATTATACTACCATGTCAAGACCTTACTATTCTGTATAAAAACATTTTTTTTCTATAAAAATTACACTGCAAATTCATCCACCCTTTCAATACCTTTCTTTCTGTTTTTACCCTTTAACGATAATTGTCAACTCTTATAGGGGTATTCCAGGCAAAACCTTTTTTATATATATCAACTGACTCCGGAAAGTTAAACAGATTGGTAAATTACTTCTATTAAAAAAATCTTAATCATTCCAATAGTTATTAGCTTCTGAAGTTTTCTGTCTAACTGCTCAATGATGATGTCACATCCCGGGAGCTGTGCATGATGGGAGAATATCCCCATAGGAACTGCACAGCTCCCGGGACGTGAGTCATCAGAGAGCAGTTAGACAGAAATAACAACTCAACTTCAGAAGCTAATAACTATTGGAAGGATTAAGATTTTTTTAATAGAAGTAATTTACAAATCTGTTTAACTTTCCGGAGCCAGTTGATATATAAAAAAAAGTTTTGGCCTGGAATACCCCTTTAACTTGTTGCTTGAAAAAAACTTTTGACATGCCGATTTGCATGTTCAGACCCTGAATGATTTCAAGAACTACCTGGGGGAGAAGCATGCAGCTGAGCTCTTTTCTCCCCGCTCTCTGTCAATTGGACCAAGACAGCATTATAGACTTGCATTTTGTGTCTGTCTTAGTCATGTAGTATTGGGCCAAAAAAACATGTTTACTGCTTTCTTCCTCCGGCTCATTCTAGTGATTGGTCAGGGTCTGATGAAAAATTAACCCCACCTTAGGCTAAGTTTATATCTGTGTTGGAGCTCCATTAGAGGAGCTCTGTTACAGGTTATGTTTCTTTTGCAGAGCCTGAGCAGTTAAAAAAAAATATTGCAAGCAGTAATTTCTGGTTCAAAATAAAGGGACACCAGAAGAAAACCCAATAGATCCAGAAAAGTCAAAGAGATCTTTTCGGGATCCATCAGCCGACCGCTTGGCTCAGTTTTGTGGTGCTGAACAGAGTCTGTGACGAAGCTCCCCAAATGGAGTTATGATGCAGATGCACACTTGGCCTTAGTAGGTTTTGTCTTGTGTGTGTGAACGAAGATTAAGTGAAGAAAGAGGTATTTGTGCATCCTATAAAAAAAATGCCTGTGTGCATTGTTCTGGACAAATCTGCCTAACTTTTTATTTAGCATTTTCATCAGTCATTGAAGCTATATATGTAATATTTAGGAGTACAGTGTAGAGCACATTAATACATTTATAAACATATTCATTTGCTGAGTGTTCTGAATGCAATACAGCGCCACATAAAAAGAATATAATTTTACAGGTTATGATTGCTTGATCTCTAAAGCTAGGACTTGAGAAGGCATTTTCCAGATCCTTTCTCTGAATCAACACAGTGGGATTATATAATGGACTTGGTAGACCCTTGTCTTGCTTTCAACCTTATTAACTCTATAATATACATTTTCTTTTGGTTAGAAAGGAGACATATATAATGGCAGCTAGGCTTTTTTTTTCTCAAAAATATCACAAATGCCACACTGTTTTTTTATGTGAAAAAACACTGCAGCCAGATGCTAGCTGAAAAACAAAAGGGATTTATGAAAATCCTGCAGTTTTCGGCTCGGTGGCATGTAGGTTTAGCATGGGCATATTTTCTTGCGTTCTTCCACCCCCAGTTCTTCAGCAGAAATCCGTGAGTCACATGATGAAAGAATCACATGACTTATGATAAAAATTCTGCGTCCTAACTAAAATATGTTCTTATGATGAGCACTTTCTTTCATCTTTGGTTGCCTCCATTTATTGGAATGCACCACTTCATAGGTTTTCAATAAATGTATCATTTTAGTCGGTGTTGTAAGAAAAAGATCAATGCTCAGAGGAGTTATAAATTGTGCCACATTTAAAGTCATAAGTGAAACCTAAATGTTTTTCACCTCTAGATCATAAATTGCCATATGCTTAGTTAAGAAAATAGTGGTACAATTTCTAACATTTTTGCACAATATTTATAAATTATAGACATAAAGTACATACAATTGTTTACATACCACATGAAAGTATTTCTCAATGTACTTGAAAAGTTCCTTTACTGCCACATCTTCTTTAAATTCGTGGGCATGTTTCTGAATAGTACATAAAAACATTTTAGTATCCGTGACTTTTTCTCATAAAATCACGTGTCTAAACCACAGAAGCACATTCAACAAGAGTTTGTGTCAGAGCCAAACACTGAATAATTCTAATTACAATTGTTTCTATGTCACACAACCCTCAAAATACTAAAGTTACTGAAGACATAAGAAGCAAAAATCTACATAAAAAAAAAAAAAAAAATGAAAGTATACAGTCAGCTCACTATGGATGACTTATCTCATATTTATTAGCATATACTATTCTAGCTTTTAATTAAATAGTCTCAAGGGTGGAAAAAGAGAAGTCAGATCGGCTGGCCGGGGACTGAAGCGCACTACTGCACACCTCACCTGGGTATAGCTCATGAGTATAGGGGGTCTCAGTGCCGATACCCAGTGTGATTTAAAATTTTTGAAATGTATGGATAACGTGAAAAGTTTATAAGAAAGTCAGTAAACTTTAAAGGGAATTTAAGCTGATCATACACATTAGATACATGTTGTCCAAAGTTGTTGATTTTAGTGCCACTGGACAACCATCTTACTCCTGTTAGAAAAGAGAAAAACCAAGACTGAAGGCCAGCGTCTTGTTTATTACCAAGGTGTGTCGTTTAGACTCTCACATAAAAACAGATGTCTCTTTAAACCTTGGCAAGAAACGGCACCCCACATGTCCAGTTGTGAAAAAAAATGGTGACTCTAATTACCCATCTGGTTACAGCAATGTTTCATCTTAACAATTGAGCCTTTCCTATTCTCTATTGTTAAGCTGAAATGTTGCTGTATCCAGATGGGTGAATTTATTTTTATTTACAATTGGACATGTGGTGAGTTGCTTCTGCTCCAGATTAATTCTGTTGTATTCTGGACAATAGGTCTGGTTCTGGAGCTGAGTGCTAGTTTGGGATTAGAAATCCTTACTGAACTACAAGTTCCCACACTGTGCTCTTCCATTTTTTGATTTTTTGGTAGAGATCATAAATTTGCCTATTGACCAAGGATCCAGAGGGGTACTAAACTTAAAAACAGCTGCCATGCCTGAAGGTTGCAGGAACATGGGCAACCTGTTCTGTAGTGAAGCAATAAGTAGGTTAATATAAATAGACCCTTAGTACCAGGCACTGCTAGCTCTAATTTAGTGAAGTCATACAGCATGCATCTTCAAATAGTCCAGGGTAGAACTTTTAAATGTCAAAAGGGAAAAAAACAATTACATACCTTGGAGGTAGAATCCCCCTTCATTAGGATCCAATCTGGTAAAGGGTGAGCCTACTCCAGAAATGTGTAATTGTTTTTTTTTCCTTTTGACCAATAAACAAGTTATACTCTGGACTGTTTGAAGATGTTGTGTAACTTATCTGAATAAGTGCTAGCAGCAAGTAGATATCTGGTAAAATAAGGGTCAAGCAGTTGGATTCCAGGTGCCAGATCCTTTTGTTACCAGAAGATAAGCTGCTGCAAGAAATTAAGAACACATGTATACTTAGCTTAGTCTGAGTGTAGTGTACAGTGGGGATCAAAAGTTTGGGCACCCCAGGTAAAATTTTGTGTTAATGTGCATAAAGAAGCCAAGGAAAGAAGGAAAAATCTCCAAAAGGCATCGAATTACAGATCAGACATCCTTATAATATGTCAACAAAAGTTAGATTTTATTTCCATCATTTACACTTTCAAAATAAAAGAAAACAAAAAAATGGCATCTGCAAAAGTTTGGGCACCCTGCAGAATTTATAGCATGCACTGCCCCTTTGCAAAGCTGAGACCTGCCAGTGTCATGGATTGTTCTCAATCATCATCTGGGAAGACCAGGTGATGTCAATCTCAAAGGTTTTAAATGCCCAGACTCATCTGACCTTGCCCCAACAATCAGCACCATGGCTTCTTCTAAGCAGTTGTCTAGAAATCTGAAACTGAAAATAGTTGACACTCACAAAGCTGGAGAAGGCTATAAGAAGATAGCAAAACATTTTCAGATGTCAATATCCTCTGTTTGGAATGTAATTAGGAAATGGCAGTCATCAGGAACAGTGGAAGTTAAAGCAAGATCTGGAAGACCATGACAAATATCAGACAGAACAGCTCACAGGATTGGGAGAAAAACAATTCAAAACCCACGTTTGACTGCTCAATTCCTCCAGAAAGATCTGGAAGACACTGGAGTTGTGGTACACTATTCCACTATAAAGAGATACTTGTACAAATATGGTCATCATGGAAGAGTCATCAGACGAAAACCTCTTCTACGTCCTCACTAGTGTTGAGCGGCATAGGCCATATTCGAATTCGCGAATATTCGCGAATATATGGACGAATATTCGTCATATATTCGCGAATATTCGCATATTCGTTATATTCTCGTTTTATTTTCGCATTTGCGAACATTCGCATATGCGAAAATTAACACATGTGAATATTAGCATATAAAAAATTAACATACGCGAAAATTCGCATATGCGAAAATTAGCATATGCTACTTTTCGCATATGCGAATTTTCGCGCGCCAGTCTCACACAGTAGTATTACAGCCTTCTTTACACCACACAAGCTGGAAGCAGAGAGGGGTGATCACTGTGATGTGTACTGTGAAGAGAAAAAAAAAAAAAAAACGAATATTCGTAATTACGAATATATAGCGCTATATTCGCGAAATTCGCGAATTCGCGAATATGCGATATTCGCGAACAATATTCGAATTGCGAATATTCGCGAGCAACACTAGTCCTCACCACAAAAATCAGCGTTTTAACTTTGCAAATGAACATATAGACAAGCCTTATGCATTTTGGAAACAAGTTCTGAGGATCGATGAGGTTAAAATTGAACTTTTTGGCCGGAATGAGCAAAGGTACGTTTGGAGAAGAAGGGGAATGTTACGCCTAGCGCTCCGGGTCCCCGCTCCTCCCCGGAGCGCTCACGGCGTCTTTCTCCCTGCAGCGCCCCGGTCAGTCCCGCTGACCGGGAGCGCTGCACTGTCATGGCCGTTGGGGATGCGATTCGCACAGCGGGACGCGCCCGCTCGAGAATCGCATCCCAGGTCACTTACCCGTCCCGGTCCCCTGCTGTCATGTGCTGGCGCGCGCGGCTCCGCTCTCTAGGGCGCGCGCGCGCCAGCTCTCTGAGACTTAAAGGGCCAGTGCACCAATGATTGGTGCCTGGCCCAATTAGCTTAATTGGCTTCCATCTGCTCCCTGCCTATATCTAACCTCCTCCCATGCACTCCCTTGCCGGATCTTGTTGCCTTGTGCCAGTGAAAGCGTTTAGTGTGTCCAAAGCCTGTGTACCTGAACTTCTGCTACCCATCCTGACTACGAACCTTGCCACCTGCCCCCGACCTTCTGCTACGTCTGACCTTGCCTCTGCCTAGTCCTTCTGTCCCACGCCTTCTCAGCAGTCAGCGAGGTAGAGCCGTTGCTAGTGGATACGACCTGGTTGCTACTGCCGCAGCAAGACCATCCCGCTTTGCGGCGGGCTCTGGTGAAAACCAGTAGCCTCTTAGAACCGGTCCACTAGCACGGTCCACGCCAATCCCTCGCTGACACAGAGGATCCACTACCTGGAAGCCGAATCGTGACAGTAGATCCGGCCATGGATCCCGCTGAGGTGCCGCTGCCAAGTCTCGCTGATCTTCCCACGGTGGTCGCTCAGCAATCGCAGCAGATTGCCCAACAAGGACAGCAGCTGTCGCAGTTGACCGCCATGTTACAGCAACTTCTGCCTCTGCTACAGCAGCAACCATCTCCTCCGCCAGCTCCTGCACCTCCTCCGCAGCGAGTGGCCGCTCCTAACCTACGCTTGTCCCTGCCGGACAAATTTGATGGGGACTCTAAACTCTGCCGTGGATTTTTGTCTCAGTGTTCCCTGCATATGGAGATGTTGTCGGACTTGTTTCCTACAGAACGGTCTAAGGTGGCGTTCGTAGTAAGCCTTCTTTCAGGAAAGGCCTTGTCTTGGGCCACACCGCTCTGGGACCGCAATGATCCTGCCACAGCCACAGTCCAGTCCTTCTTCGCTGAAGTCCGAAGTGTCTTCGAGGAACCTGCCCGAGCCTCTTCTGCTGAGACTGCCTTGCTGAACCTGGTCCAGGGTAATTCTTCCGTTGGCGAGTACGCCATACAATTCCGTACTCTTGCTTCTGAACTATCCTGGAATAATGAGGCTCTCTGCGCGACCTTTAAAAAAGGCCTATCCAGTCGCATCAAGGATGTGCTGGCCGCACGAGAGATTCCTGCCAACCTCCAAGAACTCATCCATTTGGCTACCCGCATTGACATGCGTTTTTCTGAGCGACACCAAGAGCACCGCCAGGAAAAAGACTTAGATCTCTGGGCACCTCTCCCACAGCATCCTTTGCAGTCTTCGCCTGGGCCTCCCGCCGAGGAGGCCATGCAAGTGGATCGGTCTCGCCTGACCCAGGAAGAGAGGAATCGCCGTAGAGAAGAAAATCTCTGTCTGTACTGTGCCAGTACTGAGCATTTCTTGGTGGATTGCCCTATCCGTCCTCCACGCCTGGGAAACGCACGCACGCACCCAGCTCACGTGGGTGTTGCATCTTTTGGTTCTAAGTCTTCTTCTCCACGTCTCACGGTGCCCGTGCGGATTTCTTCTACAGCCAACTCCTCCCTCTCAGCCGTGGCCTGCTTGGACTCTGGTGCCTCTGGAAATTTTATTTTGGAGTCGTTTGTTAATAAATTCAGCATCCCGGTGACCCGTCTCGTCAAGCCGCTCTACATTTCCGCGGTCAACGGAGCCAGATTGGACTGCACCGTGCGTTACCGCACAGAGCCCCTCCTCATGTCTATTGGACCCCACCTTGAGAGGATTGAGTTCTTCATTCTCCCCAACTGTACCTCTGAGGTCCTCCTCGGTCTGCCTTGGCTCCGGCTTCATTCCCCCACCATTGATTGGACCACCGGGGAGATCAGGAACTGGGACTCTGCCTGCCACAGGAGGTGCCTCTCCCCCCCTCCCAGTCCCGTCAGGCAAGCCTCTGTGCCTCCCCATGGCCCCCGTCCTGGTGTCACACTGCCCCGTGCCAGGCCTCGCCCTCTGCCCTCCCTCCCCATTCCCACTCCTGCTGTACTGCCTGCCGTTGAGGAAACCCTCCATTCTTTCCCGGTGTCCTCATCCCAGGGGAGGCAGTTACCGGACAAAGAGAAGGGGAGACCTAAGGGGGGGGGGTACTGTTACGCCTAGCGCTCCGGGTCCCCGCTCCTCCCCGGAGCGCTCACGGTGTCTTTCTCCCTGCAGCGCCCCGGTCAGTCCCGCTGACCGGGAGCGCTGCACTGTCATGGCCGTTGGGGATGCGATTCGCACAGCGGGACGCGCCCGCTCGAGAATCGCATCCCAGGTCACTTACCCGTCCCGGTCCCCTGCTGTCATGTGCTGGCGCGCGCGGCTCCGCTCTCTAGGGCGCGCGCGCGCCAGCTCTCTGAGACTTAAAGGGCCAGTGCACCAATGATTGGTGCCTGGCCCAATTAGCTTAATTGGCTTCCATCTGCTCCCTGCCTATATCTAACCTCCTCCCATGCACTCCCTTGCCGGATCTTGTTGCCTTGTGCCAGTGAAAGCGTTTAGTGTGTCCAAAGCCTGTGTACCTGAACTTCTGCTACCCATCCTGACTACGAACCTTGCCGCCTGCCCCCGACCTTCTGCTACGTCTGACCTTGCCTCTGCCTAGTCCTTCTGTCCCACGCCTTCTCAGCAGTCAGCGAGGTAGAGCCGTTGCTAGTGGATACGACCTGGTTGCTACTGCCGCAGCAAGACCATCCCGCTTTGCGGCGGGCTCTGGTGAAAACCAGTAGCCTCTTAGAACCGGTCCACTAGCACGGTCCACGCCAATCCCTCGCTGACACAGAGGATCCACTACCTGGAAGCCGAATCGTGACAGGGAACAGAATTTAATGAAAAGAACCTCTGTCCAACTTTTAAGCATGGGGGTGGATCAATCATGCTTTGGGGTTGTATTGCAGCCAGTGGCACAGGGAACATCTCACGAGTAGAAGAAAAAATGGTTTCAATAACATTTCAGCAAATTTTGGATGCTAACTTGATGCCATCTGTGAAAAAGCTGAAGTTAAAGAGAGGGTGGCTTCTACAAATGGATAATGATCCTAAACACACCTCGAAATCCACGGGGGATTACATCAAGAGGCGTAAACTGAAGGTTTTGCCATGGCCTTCACAATCTCCTAACCTCAACATAATTGAAAATCTATGGATAGACCTTAAAAAAGCAGCGTGTGACAGATAGCCCAGAAATCTCAAAGAACTGGAAGACTTTTGTATGGAAGAATGGGTAAAGATACCTCAAACAAGAATTGAAAGACTCTTGGCTGGCTACAAAAAGCGTTTACAAGCTGTGATACTTGCCAAATGGGGCAGTACAAGTTATTTTTTTTAAACATATTTTTATTGATTTTCACAAGTATAAAGGAATATTTACCAGGACAATCCCCTGGGAGAATTACAAAAGTAGATATCTGATGCAAAACCGTACACAACATTATAACAAGATTCGAAAAGATTCCAAACAACCCCCCTCCCTTGCCCCTAGAAAACCCCAAAGCAACCCAATCCCCCCCCAATGGTAATTATTCGGTCCAATACGTGAGACATCCAGTAAAGGAAGAGAAAGCATAAACCTATGATATAACAGTATCAGATATCAAAAGATAAGCGCAGTCTGGGTTCACCAGCACCTGACAGCCCTGGATCAGAAGAATGACCCTCCAGCAAACAGTCTATAATTCTAACCTTCCCAAAGTCCCTGAAATAGAGCGTGTGAGATACCATGATGTATCTCTAAACTGTTCCATCACCCTCCTAATTTCGTCATCTGTACAGAAGAAAGTCAGAAAAGACTTCCATTTCTTAAAAAAGGCCTTCGCCGATTTTTCTTTAGAGCGTCGGAGATCAGTGACATAAAAAAATAGGTATTTCTTCATTTGTAGAAAAATCTCCCCAATAGAAGGCAATGAGGGTTTCAGCCAATGAGCCAGAAGACATCGTTTAGTTACTAAAATGAACAAGTGAATCAGAAGGGTCAGGTCACTACCCTCCCGGGACACATGAAGAATCACCAGCGCCGGATCTACCGGCACAGAGATTCGTAATTTACCCCGCAGAATCTCAAAGAGCGATACCCACAAGGATTTGACAGCAGAACATCCCACCAGGCCATGCATTAAGTCAGACCTGTAGGTATGACACTTCGGGCAATTTTCAATACGGTCTGGACGATCGGGGGTCCTAGGGAAAGTGAACCCATACATGGCGTGGTGCATGAGCTTAAACTGTGTTTTCCTCCAAACTTCATTAATGGCAGCCTTGCAAACCTTCGTCCAACCCTCTACTATGGGAAGTGCTAGGTCCCGCCTGTCTAACTTCTCCTCCCAATAACGAAACATGGACTGAAACGTTGTATCCTCCCCCCTTCTGTGTAAATGTCTATATAGTCCCGCCAGGGAGTGGAAACCTGTGTCTGATGTTATAAAGAGGTCAAATGAGTTGGGTACGCTCTCTCTAGCAAGGTCCCTCAATCTAGGTTCCAGGAAGGCTTTTAATTGTAGGTATGGAAGAAAGTGTTCGGGGCCAAGAGAGTAGGCTGAGGACAATTCCTCAAAGGATAAGTATCTATTTTCCGTCTGGCTCAACAGGTGTTGGACCTTCATAATACCAGCCTCTCTCCACACTCCGAACATGCTGTTGTCCCTACCCATGGGGAATTCAGCCATGGTCCATAGCGGCATATGCTTACTAAGTGAAAATGGCAGTCGTATCAGCAAGCGACCCTTCTTCCACGCTGCCACTGTGTCCCTCACTATGCAAGAGCCCTTTATACCCTTAGGGATAGCATCTAATTTGGTATGTAATAAACCCGCCAATGACCATGGGTGAACCAAATCCGATTCCAATGCAGTATTCGAGAACATTTCCCCACCCCTAAGCCAATCAATACAGTGTTGATAGAGGCAAGCCAGGTTGTAATGTTGTATATCAGGGAAGTTTAACCCTCCTTTGTGTTTTGGGAGCATCAACTTCTGCAACGCTATACGTGGTCTTTTATTATTCCACAAGAACTTCGTGAAGGCCGTTGTCAGGGTAGCAATGTCCGTCCTTTTCAAGAGCATGGGGATAGTCTGGAGAGGATATAAGAGTTTCGAGAAACTGACCATTTTCAATAAATGGCTACGCTCCAAGATGGGTAGCAATAGACCCGTCCAGCGCTTAAGTTCCTCTACTATTTTACGAATCAGCGGGGGGTAATTAAGTGAGTAGATCGAACCCAGATTTCTCCCTATCCGATTGGCACTCGCAAGGAGGACGAATCTAAGCGGCCCACCCTCGGCGAGAGATCAAGTAGTTCACTCTTGGAAACGTTAACCCTATATCCCGATTCCCTACCAAAATCCGTTAAAAGATCGTACAGCCTTGGTATATCTCGTTGCGGGTTAGCTAAAAACACCAGTAAATCATCCGCAAAGAGTGCATGAGTAATCGTTCCCCGCCCCACCGTTATGCCCTCAAGATCCTCCGAGGAAGCTAAGACTCGCGATAATGGCTCGAGTGCAAGATTAAACAACAACGGGGATAGTGGGCATCCCTGTCTAGTTCCCTTTTGAGGAGTAAATGAAGGAGAGAGGAACCCCTGGGTAGATATCCTAGCCCTAGGTGAAGCGTATAGTGCCCGTATGTAAAATAAAAAGGGGCCCTCAAAACCCATCGCATGCAAAACCCTCCACATCCATCCCCAGCGTATATTGTCAAAAGCTTTTTCAGCATCGACAGACACCATGACTGGGGACGGATGTAGAGTAGGCCTCAGCTGTATTTCGTCCAAGACCACCAGTACCTTTCGCACATTAGTCACCGCCGATCTAGCCTTGACAAAGCCTACCTGCATAAGAGCTATCAGTCTCGGCAATATCGTAGCCAGACGATCCGCCATAATTTTAGAGAGCAGTTTAAGATCAACATTAATAAGCGATATTGGGCGGTAGCCATCAGGGGTCAGGTGGTCTTTACCGGGCTTGGGGAGGACTTTAATGTGGGCGGTGTTCGCTAAAGTGGGGATGGACGCTCCCTGAAGGTAGGAATGAAATAAAGTCAAGAACGGTTGGGAAATATTAGGTTTAAGAAGTTTAAAGAAACCTCCCGAGAAACCATCCGGTCCCGGGGCTTTATGAGGGTCCTCTTGATGGCCTCGTCCAACTCCCCCCCGTGACCGGGGCATTCAATAGGTGTCTCTCAGGCTCCGTAAGGGAAGGAAGGTCTGTCTCAGCCAACCAGTCCTTCTGGGGGAGGGTCCGGGCGCCACCATCAGAGTAAAGTGATTGATAGTAAGAACTTAGTATCTCATTTATTTTTTTGGGGTCCCTGTGGAGGACATTAGTGTGATCTCTTAGTGCGGGGATATTAGACGATGGTAGGCGCCCTTTAGCGAATCTAGCCAATAGACGCCCTGGCTTGCCTCCATGACGAAATAAAGTGGCCTCAAATTGCGACCTGTATAGACTGTCCCTACGTTCCACCCAGGACTCAAATTTCTCCTTTGCCAAGGCCCACTCAGTCTTCGAAGCCTCCGAAGGAGTCATCAAAAAGTTAGTGGACGCCGAGCGCAAAGAACGGCTCAGAAGCAATATTCTATCATTCAGTTTCTTTTTAAGGGAAGCGACATAACCCATAATACGACCCCGTAGGACCGCTTTAGCCGCGTCCCAAAACAGCTCGGGGTTGTCCCTGTGGTTACCATTATCCAACTCATACTCTAACCACCATCCTTTTAACATTGCCTGGAATTGTTCATCCCGGGATAAACCCACCAGAAACCTCCACAAATAGTCTGTTCCCCTAGGAGCCGAGTCAGTCACTATGAGCACTAGCGGTGCATGGTCCGATATGACTAGGTTTTCCAAGTCCACCCTGTCCACCCGGGGAAGAAGGGAAGGAGGGGCAAAAAAATAGTCAAGCCTCAACCAAGAGTCCTGAGCAAACGAGTAGTGACTATATTCCCTCTCTCCGGGGTGAACAGAGCGCCACACATCTATCAGTCCTCTCTGCGAGGCCCATTTTTCAAGAAGTAGGTCATAAGGGCGTACTGGAATACGCCTATTTCGGTTGGATCTCCTATCCTCAGCAGGGGAGAGTACTGCATTAAAGTCGCCCCCTACAATGACCTGTCCCCCATGACTCGTTACCACTTGATGGGCCAGCGAGGTAAAATAAGAGCCGTCATCCCCATTCGGGCCATACACATTTAGTATCCAAAACTCCCCCGACGGGGTATTGATATGTACTTTACACAGGCGTCCCTCGGAATCCCTGCAGACTTGCAAGAGCTCATAGGTGAAAGCCTTATGGAACAAAATCAGTACCCCACCCTTATTGTCAACTGCCTGGGAACCCTCCACTCTTCCCACCCACCATTTACAGAGTCTAAAAAAATCACCCTCCAGCAGGTGAGTTTCCTGCAGAAGTGCTATATCAGGAGAAAAACGTTTAAGGTGCCGTAAAACCAGACTGCGCTTGTTGGGGGACTTCAGCCCCTTAACATTCCATGAGATGACCTTCATATAATAATAACACGTAGAAAGGTGTGATAGCTTGTAATCGTAAGGCCATTTGGCAAAGATGTCTCAAAACCCAACATGAACCACCAGGTTTCCCCATTCCCTCCCACCCCTCCCCCAGTAACGACATAATAAAAAATAAAAAAACACAAAAAAGCCCCCTCCCTCCATCAGACTCCCGTGGCCACCACTTAAATGGACCCTTCCATCTTCCCATGCTAAGAGCCCTGTCCCACCCATTCCGTAGAGGCCCCCCGTCAATCCCCTTTTACGCAGTCCACATAAACTAACTAGCAAGAAATCCGGCACAAGTTAGCAAGCAAGAGAACCCCCGTTGGACCCTGTTGGGACCCCCATAAGCAACAGAATATAAGGCATTATCCCCCCCCACCATAGGAACACAAGGTAGCACAAGCCATGTGCGGACATCAGAGTATCCAGTAAGAGCACCCGCGAGGAAGTAGAAGTGCAATAAACTACCTAGGGTACAGCCAAATCATAAATTGACTGTATAACAATAGAAAAACATTTTTTTTTTGTTCATGACCCCCCCTCCCCCCCAATTTCCCTTCTCCCCCCTCCTCCCCCACCTCCCTCCCATCCCCCCTCTAGAAACGAAACACCCTCCCTCCCCCTCCCCAGCTATCCATCCTCTCCAAAGGCCTCTCCCCCCCACTCATTTCTCTCCACCCAAACTATCCCCCCCCTGCCAACATCCCCCGTAACATGGTCTCAGTAAGAGACAACCAAAAGGTAAGAGGTATCAGTGAAGCATGAACATTATCATTAACATAATCAGTCTTGCAAAACAAGGTCTTGACGCCATACCCACCCCTCCTCCCCCCATTGGAACCAAAAACCTTCAAACTATATGGAGACGTCCATCATCTTAGGTCTCAAACCGGTGCTGCCATCGGTGTAGAAGGATCACAGACTGTGCGGCCTCCGAGCAGCAGAGGTGAGGCGTCGTGCAGTGCAGAAACTCCAAGAAGTTCACAGTAGGATGCAGGAATCATCGGACCCTTTGTGCTTTAGGAGAGGGAGGTCCAGGTACAGCAGTAGGAGAAAGCCACATCGCTGGAGACTGTTGTTCCGGTGGCGTCGCATCTTGATCTTGTGAGGAAGGCAGGTGGCTCCCCAGTGAAGGAATGGCGGCCCCAGAGCGAGGAAGCAGGTAGGTATTAATCGCATCCGACGCCTTGTCCGGACTATGGTAAGTGCCCAGAGAACCGTCAGGAAAGAAGATCCGTAGAATAGCAGGGTACAGGAGGGCAAACCGCAGCCCCCGTTTGTGCAGATCAGTGCAGAGCGGTGCAAACAACTTGCGCTTACGCGTCACATCCGCAGAAAAGTCACCGAATAGCAACAGCCTATGGCCCTTAAATTGTAGGGCCTCCCTCCTCCGGCGAAAGGCTCGTAGTAAGGCCACTTTATCAGTGAAATCGAGGTACTTGACTATAACTTGTCTGGGCCAATTGCGATGTTCCAGGCCCAGCCCGGTGGAACCATCCCTGGGCTCTCTCAAATCAGGCCCCACTCTGTGAGCCCTTTCTACTTTACAAGGTCGTGGAAATCCCAGGGCCTGGGGGAGTTGTACCTCACAGATGTAAACGAGGTCCTTGGCAGGGACCGACTCTGGCAATCCCACGATGCGGAGGTTGCTCCTCCTGGACCTATTCTCTAGGTCTTCCACTTTTTCACTGAGCTGGCGGCACTCCGACTCCAAGTGGGTCATCTTGGCATCTGAAGAGTCCATGCGATCTTCCACAAGGGCCACTCTGTTTTCCGCTTCCTGTAATCGCACGCCATGCGCCTCTGTAGCAGATTGCAACTGCTGGAGTGAGTCCTGCATCGTCGGCCGCCACGGCCTCCTGATCCCTCGGCACCACCACTTTCGCCACCGCTGCAGCCAGTTTGTCATAATAAATGTTCGGTGGGTCCTGCGTGTCGGACCTCGTCGCAGAGCCTCTGTCTGAGAGTACTGGGGAAGGCGCTCTGCTCGGGAGAGGTGAGTCGGCCATCTTAGGCTTGTTGGCGCGCCGTCCCGACTCCGTGCCCGGGGTCTGTGCTTGCAAGCTCCGGGGGGTGCGGAGTAAATAGCGGTCCATGCAAGTCCTGTGTCACCTCGTGAGGGGGTCAGGCTCCTCCAACGGGGAAGAATGCGGGTAAATTTGCCGGTATTAGCAGGGAGGACGAGGAGCTCTCACGGACACTTCTCTACAGCATGGCGCCGGAACCGGAAGTCCAGTACAAGTTATTAACTCTGCAGGGTGCCCAAACTTTTGCAGATGCCATTTTTTTGTTTTCTGTTATTTTGAAAGTGTAAATGATGGAAATAAAATCACATTTTTATTGACATATTATAAGAATGTCTTATCTGTTATTTGATGCCTTTTGGAGATTTCTTTCCTTGGCTTCTTTATGCACATTAATACAAATTTTTACCTGGGGTGCCCAAACTTTTGATCCCCACTGTATGGGCAGGTTGGGAGAGATAACTGCTACCAAATGGAGTGTTTGTGTAATTTTTTTAGTCAGATTTAGACATTACAAGCAATGACTTATACAACAATAATACGGTATAATACTACAACATTCTTTTTACTACATAGTATATACAGTATAATACATTTTACACATCAGATATGTCAGTACTTTTGCTTTGCTCTACTCTTGTTATAGTTAGCACTAAACTGAAGGATAAAAGTTTGCAGATATTTGTTTTACAAATATGTAAGTTTATTTGTCTTTCTTATTACCTTTGATTCAGAGGTCAAGAAGTCAGTCAACTCTGTGGAGGATAAAGGAGGAGCATCTCGAATTTCTTTGTAGTAAGCCTTTACTTCTTCTTTAAATAAAGGAATGTCTTTTGCATAAAGGAGTTTGTTAGTTGGAGCTGACTGTGAATAAAGAAATGTAATATACAAAGATCTGTTTGTTACATGTTGTCTGACATTTCTCAAGTTATATTCACAAAATGAATGCTATATTTTTGTGCAGCTTGTTGTATATTTATGATTATAGGGCTTTTTATTGGGTTTACCACTCAAACTGGAATTGGATCAAAATGTAAAAAAATGTGTCATTAAAACTGATTAAATATATGGATTAAAATTCGATTTTGCATTATTCATCTGCGACGAGCTGTCAGGCACTGCATTAATAATGTCAAAATCGCTATGTTTGTTGTGTATGCCCTTGATGAAGGCGGCTTCACCACCAAAACATGTTGAGCCTTTTATGTATGCATGTGATTTTTCTTGGCCTATAGGTATTTCTCTCATACTGTAATTAATTGAAAGTACTGCGGAGTTGCATATGTATCAAGAGGTGTTGATAAGGTCCTTATGTACCCATAGCACTTTCCTTTTTTTCCTTGTGACCTTTGTATTGAATAATTTCTCTTATAATTAATAGTCATCTGCTCTAATGACTGGTGATTCTAGACTGAGCAGCTAGCTGCACAAACCTGACTAATGGTTTGTAAGGTTAAACTGGATACTAAGGGCGCTGGGAGATATTTTGGGTTTTCACATTTCATGGTCTTCCCTTTTCAGGTGAGCAAACACATATATGGTGACTTATGGTTTAGGTCGCTATCCTTTTTAGCCCATGATCATAATAGCTAATGGGAGTTTCTGTTTCTTCCTTTCGATTGCCATCTGAGCAATATATGGTCTTGTATTTTAACAAGCTGGGCAAGGCATTTCAGACCCTATATGAGAACATATGTGTCACGATGCCGGCTGGCAGGAGGTGGATCCTCTGTGCCAGAGAGGGATTGGCGTGGACCGTGCTAGTGGACCGGTTCTAAGTCACTACTGGTGTTCACCAGAGCCCAGCAGGATGGTCTTGCTGCGGCGGTAGTGACCAGGTCATATCCACTAGCAACGGCTCAACCTCTCTGACTGCTGAAGATAGGCGCGGTACAAGGGAGTAGACAGAAGCAAGGTCGGACGTAGCAGAAGGTCGGGGCAGGCAGCAAGGATCGTAGTCAGGGGCAACGGCAGGAGGTCTGGAACACAGGCTAGGAACACACAAGGAAACGCTTTCACTGGCACAATGGCAACAAGATGGGAGGGAGTGCAGGGGAAGTGAGGTATACATAGGGAGTGCACAGGTGAACACTGATTAGAACCACTGCGCCAATCAGCGGCGCAGTGGCCCTTTAAATCGCAGAGACCCGGCGCGCGCGCGCCCTAGGGAGCGGGGCCGCGCGCGCCGGGACAGGACCGACGGAGAGCGAGTCAGGTACGGGAGCCGGGGTGCGCATCGCGAGCGGGCGCCACCCGCATCGCGAATCGCATCCCGGCTGGAGGCGGTATCGCAGCGCACCGGGTCAGTGGATCTGACCGGGGCGCTGCAGTAGCGAGAGTGTAGCGAGCGCTCTGGGGAGGAGCGGGGACCCGGAGCGCTCGGCGTAACAGTACCCCCCCCTTGGGTCTCCCCCTCTTCTTGGAGCCTGAGAACCTGAGGACCAGACTTTTGTCTAGGATATTGTCCTCAGGTTCCCAGGATCTCTCTTCAGGACCACAGCCCTCCCAATCGACCAAAAAAAAGGTTTTCCCTCTGACCTTCTTGGAGGCCAGTATCTCCTTTACGGAGAAGATGTCCGAAGAGCCGGAAACAGGAGTGGGAGAAACAAGTTTGGGAGAGAAACGGTTGATGATGAGTGGTTTAAGAAGAGAAACGTGAAAGGCATTAGGAATACGAAGAGAAGGAGGAAGAAGAAGTTTGTAAGAGACAGGATTAATCTGGCACAAAATTTTGAAAGGACCAAGATAGCGTGGTCCCAATTTGTAGCTGGGAACACGGAAGCGGACATATTTAGCGGAGAGCCATACCTTGTCTCCGGGAGAAAAAATGGGGGGAGCTCTTCTTTTCTTATCAGCAAACTTCTTCATGCGTGATGAAGCCTGTAAGAGAGAATTTTGGGTCTCTTTCCATATGGTGGAAAGATCACGAGTTATTTCAACCACAGCGGGCAAACCAGAGGGCAAGGGAGTAGGGAGGGGGGGAAGAGGGTGACGGCCGTACACCACGAAAAATGGGGATTTGGAAGAAGATTCAGAGACTCTGAAGTTATACGAGAATTCGGCCCATGGTAGAAGATCTGCCCAGTCATCCTGGCGGGAGGAAACAAAATGCCGTAAATAATCACCCAGGACCTGGTTAATTCTTTCTACTTGCCCATTGGATTGAGGATGATAAGCAGAAGAAAAGTTTAATTTAATCTTGAGTTGTTTACAGAGAGCCCTCCAGAATTTTGACACGAATTGGACGCCTCTATCCGAGACGATCTGCGTGGGCAACCCGTGAAGACGAAAAATGTGTACAAAAAATTGTTTTGCCAACTGAGGCGCTGAAGGAAGACCCGGAAGAGGAATAAAATGTGCCATCTTGGAAAATCGATCAACGACCACCCAAACAACAGTGTTGCCACGGGATGGGGGTAAGTCTGTAATAAAGTCCATACCAATCAGAGACCAAGGCTGTTCGGGGACAGGCAGAGGATGAAGAAGACCAGCGGGCTTCTGGCGAGGAGTCTTATCCCGGGCACAGACAGTGCAGGCCCGCACGAAATCAACAACATCCGTCTCCAGAGTCGGCCACCAATAGAAACGAGAGATGAGTTGCACGGATTTCTTGATGCCCGCATGGCCTGCGAGATGGGAGGAGTGACCCCATTTGAGGATTCCGAGGCGTTGGCGTGGAGAGACGAAGGTCTTCCCTGGAGGAGTTTGCCTGATGGAGGCTGGAGAAGTGGAGATCAGGCAGTCAGGAGGAATGATGTGTTGCGGAGAGAGCTCTACTTCCGAGGCATCCGAGGAACGAGAGAGAGCATCGGCCCTAATGTTCTTCTCGGCAGGGCGAAAGTGAATTTCAAAATTAAACTGGGCAAAGAACAGAGACCACCTGGCCTGGCGAGGATTCAGCCGTTGGGCAGACTGGAGATAGGAGAGATTCTTGTGATCGGTGTAAATGATAACTGGAAATTTTGATCCCTCCAGCAGATGCCTCCATTCCTCAAGTGCTAATTTAATGGCCAGTAGCTCTCGATCCCCGATGGAGTAGTTCCTCTCCGCCGGAGAGAAGGTCCTAGAAAAAAAACCACAGGTAACAGCATGCCCGGAAGAATTTTTTTGTAGAAGAACCGCTCCAGCTCCTACTGAGGAGGCATCAACCTCCAATAGGAAGGGTTTAGATGGGTCAGGTCTGGAGAGCACGGGAGCAGAAGAAAAGGCAGACTTGAGCCGTTTAAAGGCGTCTTCCGCTTGAGGAGGCCATGACTTAGGATTGGCATTCTTTTTGGTTAAAGCCACGATAGGAGCCACAATGGTGGAAAAATGTGGAATAAATTGTCTGTAATAATTGGCGAACCCCAAAAAACGTTGGATAGCACGGAGTCCGGAGGGGCGTGGCCAATCTAAGACGGCAGAGAGTTTGTCTGGATCCATTTGTAGTCCCTGGCCAGAGACCAAGTATCCTAGGAAAGGAAGAGATTGACATTCAAACAGACATTTCTCCATTTTGGCATATAGTTGATTGTCACGAAGTCTCTGAAGAACCATGCGGACATGCTGGCGGTGTTCTTCTAGGTTGGCAGAAAAAATCAGAATATCGTCCAGATACACAACAACACAGGAATATAAGAGATCACGAAAAATTTCATTAACAAAGTCTTGGAAGACGGCAGGGGCGTTGCACAGGCCAAAGGGCATGACCAGATACTCAAAGTGTCCATCTCTAGTGTTAAATGCCGTTTTCCATTCATCCCCCTCCCTGATGCGGATGAGATTATAAGCACCTCTTAAGTCCAGTTTGGTAAAGATGTGGGCACCTTGGAGGCGATCAAAGAGTTCAGAGATAAGAGGTAGAGGGTAGCGGTTCTTTACCGTGATTTTATTAAGACCGCGGTAGTCAATGCAAGAACGTAGGGAGCCATCTTTTTTGGACACAAAGAAAAATCCAGCTCCGGCAGGAGAGGAGGATTTGCGGATAAAGCCCTTTTTTAAATTTTCCTGGATGTACTCAGACATAGCAAGAGTCTCTGGGGCGGACAGAGGATAAATTCTGCCCCGGGGTGGAGTAGTGCCCGGGAGGAGGTCAATAGGACAGTCATAAGGCCTGTGAGGAGGTAGAGTCTCAGCTTGTTTTTTGCAAAACACATCAGCAAAGTCCATATAGGCCTTAGGGAGACCGGTTACAGGGGGAACCACAGGGTCACGGCAGGGAGTACTGGGAACCGGTTTAAGGCAGTCCTTGAAACAAGAGGTACCCCAGCTCTTGATCTCCCCTGTGGACCAATCCAGGGTTGGGGAATGGTGTTGAAGCCAGGGTAGTCCAAGGAGAATTTCGGAAGTGCAATTGGGGAGGACCAAAAACTAAATTTTTTCGTGATGAGGTCCGATGCACATTAGGAGGGGCTCCGTGCGGAAACGTATGGTACAGTCCAATCTTTCATTGTTAACACAATTGATGTAGAGGGGTCTGGCGAGACTGGTCACCGGGATGTTGAACCTGTTGATGAGAGAGGCCAAAATAAAATTTCCTGCAGATCCGGAATCCAAGAAGGCCATAGTAGAGAAGGAGAAGGTAGAGGCAGATATCCGCACAGGCACAGTAAGACGTGGAGAAGCAGAGTTGACATCAAGGACTGTCTGACCTTTGTGCGGAGTCAGCGTACGTCTTTCCAGGCGGGGAGGACGGATAGGACAATCCTTCAGGAAGTGTTCGGTACCGGCACAGTACAGGCAGAGATTCTCCATGCGGCGTCGTGTCCTTTCTTGAGGTGTCAGGCGAGACCGGTCAACTTGCATAGCCTCCACGGCGGGAGGCACAGGAATGGATTGCAGGGGACCAGAGGAGAGAGGAGCCGGGGAGAAAAAATGCCTGGTGCGAACAAAGTCCATATCCTGGCGGAGCTCCTGACGCCTTTCGGAAAAACGCATGTCAATGCGAGTGGCTAGATGAATGAGTTCATGTAGGTTAGCAGGGATTTCTCGTGCGGCCAGAACATCTTTAATGTTGCTGGATAGGCCTTTTTTAAAGGTCGCGCAGAGGGCCTCATTATTCCAGGATAGTTCTGAAGCAAGAGTACGGAATTGTACGGCGTACTCGCCAACGGAAGAATTACCCTGGACCAGGTTCAGCAGGGCAGTCTCAGCAGAAGAGGCTCGGGCAGGTTCCTCAAAGACACTTCGAATTTCCGAGAAGAAGGAGTGTACAGAGGCAGTGACGGGGTCATTGCGGTCCCAGAGCGGTGTGGCCCATGACAGAGCTTTTCCAGACAGAAGGCTGACTACGTAAGCCACCTTAGACCTTTCAGTAGGAAACTGGTCCGACATCATCTCCAAGTGCAGGGAACATTGTGAAAGAAAGCCACGGCAAAATTTAGAGTCCCCATCAAATTTATCCGGCAAGGATAGTCGTAGGCCTGAAGCGGCCACTCGCTGCGGAGGAGGTGCAGGAGCTGGCGGAGGAGATGATTGCTGAAGCTGTGGAAGTAGCTGCTGTAGCATCACGGTCAGTTGAGACAGCTGGTGGCCTTGTTGCGCTATCTGTTGTGACTGCTGGGCGACCACCGTGGTGAGGTCGGCGACAACTGGCAGAGGAACTTCAGCGGGATCCATGGCCGGATCTACTGTCACGATGCCGGCTGGCAGGAGGTGGATCCTCTGTGCCAGAGAGGGATTGGCGTGGACCGTGCTAGTGGACGGGTTCTAAGTCACTACTGGTGTTCACCAGAGCCCGCCGCAAAGCGGGATGGTCTTGCTGCGGCGGTAGTGACCAGGTCGTATCCACTAGCAACGGCTCAACCTCTTTGACTGCTGAAGATAGGCGCGGTACAAGGGAGTAGACAGAAGCAAGGTCGGACGTAGCAGAAGGTCGGGGCAGGCAGCAAGGATCGTAGTCAGGGGCAACGGCAGGAGGTCTGGAACACAGGCTAGGAACACACAAGGAAACGCTTTCACTGGCACAATGGCAACAAGATCCGGCGAGGGAGTGCAGGGGAAGTGAGGTATACATAGGGAGTGCACAGGTGAACACACTGATTAGAACCACTGCGCCAATCAGCGGCGCAGTGGCCCTTTAAATCGCAGAGACCCGGCGCGCGCGCGCCCTAGGGAGCGGGGCCGCGCGCGCCGGGACAGGACCGACGGAGAGCGAGTCAGGTACGGGAGCCGGGGTGCGCATCGCGAGCGGGCGCCACCCGCATCGCGAATCGCATCCCGGCTGGAGGCGGTATCGCAGCGCACCGGGTCAGTGGATCTGACCGGGGCGCTGCAGTAGCGAGAGTGTAGCGAGCGCTCCGGGGAGGAGCGGGGACCCGGAGCGCTCGGCGTAACAATATGAAGTTCTGGCTGCCATAAACATTTATTGAGAAATTAATGATCCAGAGAATATTGTTCCTTAAAGAGTACCTGTCACCAAACTAAACTTTTAATATATTGTTCCTTATGTAATGATAAGACACTTTGCTATTTACTTGCTGTTAAAATTCTCAACCTTTATATGTCTTTAATGTGATTGAATAACGTCCACTAGGTTGCTCTGTTCTGTTCCCTGCACAAGTCAAACAGTTAATTTGGTCTCCTCCCAGCCTGGCAGGAGACCAAGCTCTCGCAGGCTTCAGTGACTTTGCGCCTGCTGGGAAACGCCAACTTTCTCCTCCTGGGAGCTCACACAATGTGAAAGGTATGATACAGAGTTTTTTAAAGCTCTGCAAAAAATTTTAAGGGTAGGAGGGTGTTAGGAGTAGTGTTGATCGGCATATGCCATATTCAAAATCGCGATATTTCGCAAATATATGGACGAATATTCGTCATATATTCGTGAATTTCAAATATTCGTTATATTCGAGTTGATTTTTAAACATTGCCAATTTTCTGCAATTGCGAAAATAACTGATTGCGAAAATTACGTCGCTCGCGCGCATGCACGCTATTACATCATGCGATAACAGAGATCGTTTCCTGGATGCTTGCCAGTGAGATCGCGAATAAGCTAAGCGAAGCGAAGATGGTGGGAAGTAATTTCAGCGAAAGTGAGGAGAGGGTTCTGATGTGTGTAAGTATTTTCACCACTGTTAGTTAATTATATTTAACTGCATTTTAGACTAGATTAAAAGTTATGAATCATAACTTTTAATCTAGTCATGATATAAGATCACGCAGTGTTTCCCAAATGTGCTTTGAAAAAAGCAGTTGGGGCTTTTGCTTTGAAAAAAGCAGTTGGGTCTAAGGTAGTACTATGAAGCACAAAGCTCAAAGCTTAAAGGACGCTGGAAAAATGACAGAAGCACTCCACTCTCAAAACCACCATGTGAATCTGCAAGCAAATACTGCTGGGAGTGATCTTATATACTGGTCGTGCCAGCAAGTTTCTATTGGTTGCTAGGGAGGTTGCTAACCTCTGACAACTGTGGTTGCAGAACTATCATTGGCTCAGAGGCATAAGAAGGGCGTGGAAAATACGAATATTCGCATGCACAAACTAATCGCCTTAGATTCTCCCTCCATGGTCTCTAATCATACCAGCAATGCAATTATCCGTCGATGGAGATCACTATAATGTGATCTGTGTTTAAACAAGTTTGGGGAAAAAACGAACATTCGTAATCGCGAATATTATTCGCGATATTCTACATATTCGCGAATTCGCGAATATGCTATTTTCGCTACGAATATTCGCATTGCGAATATTCGTGAGCAACACTAGTTAGGAGTGGTTAGGGATTTTAATCTGTGTTAGTTTAGAAAATATGGTTTGATGACCGATACTTTTTAAATAAGAATGACAAAACAATGGATAATGGTAGACTCACAGAACAAGCCTCTGCCTGCAGCTCTGATCTGTACTATGTCTGTAACCAATATAGACAACAGCAAACATTATTGGTAATATAAACATTTTTGTTCCTTACTTTTCCTAGTTGATGTTCTGCAAGAGAAAATCCATCCATAAAAGCCTGGGCTATCACTGACAGGCAGATGTCCAACAAAACAGTCTTTTTTATGTCCAAGACAAATTGTGGATTTTTAAGTATATTAATCCAGAACCGCAGAGGAAGGCTGTAATAGAAAAGAATAAGAATAGGATATTTATAGAACTAGTTTTCTCTCCTCCCTTCTTTCTCCTCTACTTGTTTGTCACTTAAGTTGTATTGGTCACTCACAATGAAGCAGGAATGTATGTTATATGCCCTGCAGGTCCCACTTCCTACTTTTCTCAGGAAAAGCCAAATTCACCCATCACCCATGGACCTGATGAAGAGATAATTATTCTCTCAAAATGCATTGTCCCAAACTAAAGATTATTCTTTATGATTTTTTTTGGGTGTCTGTGGTCATTGGTAGTCGCTAGCTGATGTGCACCCCATTTTCAGTAAGTCCCTGTGGATTTCCATTTCTCTTCAGACAGGACCTTTTCTGACTGTTCTGGGTTGCAGGTAGCCGCTGAACACCACGTTTAAAACTACATTTGCTACTCGGTGTTAAACTGCTTACCTGAAGTGTTGGGCTTAGGGCTTATGTGCATTTCTCTCTATATTGGTTATCTTGGTTATCCGAAGGTAATGGCTAGAGATAAGTAAACTTTTGAAAAATTTGATTCGGCCGATTTGCCGAATTATCTGAAAAAATTTGTTTTGGGTCGAATTTATTCGTGGAGAATCTATATTAAAAACAGCTATTTCTGGCCTACAGAGACCCTCAATAGGGGGATAGAACACTTTGCTTTGCTCTAACACGCATATGGAGTGTGCTGGGGTAGTGAAATAATACTATTATTCGGTATGTCATGCAGATTACAGGCATCGCTATCAGAATCACTGCTGCAGAGCTGCACAATGACAGAGCCTGGAGGTGGCATCAGTAAGAGAAGACCATATAGTGGCTGAATGACACAGCCTGGAAGTGTTGGCAGCATGAGGAGACCATAAAGTGGCTGAATAACACAGCGTGGAGGTGTTGGCAGCATGAGGAGTCCATATAGTTGCTGAATGACACATCGTGGAGGTGTTGGCAGCATGAGGAGACCATATAGTGGCTGAATGACACAGTTTGGATGTGGCTGAAGCATGAGGAGACCATATACTGTCTGAATGACACAACGTGGAGGTGCTGGCATCATGAGGAGACCATATAGTGGCTAAATGACACAGCGCGGAGGTATTGGCAGCATGAGGAGACCATACAGTTGCTGAATGACACAGCCTGAAGCTGGCAGCAGCATGAGTAGACACTATGGCTTCACAATCCCTAAGATTAAAACATGAATTGTGAAATTTAAATTGAATATTTATGGTAGCTAGTGCTACCATAAAATTTTTTAGGCCCAGGCCCATCAGCATCAGTAAACCATATATTGACTGAATGACACAGCCTGGAGGTGGCTGAATCATGAAGAGACTATATAGTGACTGAATGGCACATCCTGGAGGTGGCTGAAGCATGAGGAGACCATATAGTGACTGAATGGCACAGCCTGGTGGTGGCAGAAGCATGAGGAGACCATTGAAATGACCATATAGTGGCTGAATGGCATAGCCTGGAGGTGTCAGAAGCATGAGGAAACAATTGAAATGTAAGATTTTGAAATGGAAATTTAGTATTTTGAAATTGAAATTTTAACTCCCAAGTTTTAGTGTCCCGAGCCCCGGCATGTGGGTACAAAGGACCAAATGTAACAACGAGTCACATGTCACATGGCAGCACAAGGACAGAGCCTGGAGGTGGCATCAGTATGAGAAGACCATATAGTGGCTGAATGACTGCCTGGAGTTTGTGGCAGCATGAGAAGACCATATAGTGGCTGAATAGCACAGCCTGTAGGTGGCTGAATCATGAGGAGACCATATAGTGGCTGAATGACACAGCCTGGAGGTGGCTGAATCATGAGGAGACCATTTAGTGGCTGAATGACACAGCCTGGAGTTGGATGAATCATTTGGAGACCATATAGTGGCTGAATCATGAGGAGACCATATAGTGGCTGAATGACACAGAGCAGAGGTGTTGGCAGCATAAGGAGACCATATAGTGGCTGAATGACACAGCATGGAGGTGTTGTCAGCATGAGGAGACCATATAGTGGCTGAATGACACAGCATGGAGGTGTTAGCAGCATGAGGAGATCATATAGTGGCTAAATGACACAGTGTGGAGGTGTTGGCAGCATGAGGAGACCATATAGTTGCTCAACGACACATCGTGGAGCTGGCAGCAGCATGAGGAGACACTAGGGCTTCACAATCCCTAAGATTAAAAGATGAATTTTGAAATTTATATTGAAGATTTATGGTAGCTAGTGCTACCATAAAAACTTTTAGGCCCAGGCCCAGCAGCATCAGCAAACCATATTTTGGCTGAATGACACAGCCCGAAGGTGGCTGAATCATGAGGAGACCATATAGTGGCTGAATGGCACAGCCTGGAGGTGGCTGAATCATGAGGAGACAATATAGTGGCTGAATAACACAGCCTGGAGGTGGCTGAATCATGAGGAGACCATTTAGTGGCTGAATGACACAGCCTGGAGGTGGCTGAATCATGAGGAGACCATATAGTGGCTGAATAATACAGCCTGGAGGTGGCTGAATCATGAGGAGACCATATAGTGGCTGAATGACACAGCGTGGAGGTGTTGGCAGCATGAGGAGATCATATAGTGGCTGAATGACACAGCTTGGATGTGGCTAAAGCATGAGGAGACCATATAGTGGCTAAATAACACAGCGTGGAGGTGTTGGCAGCATGAGGAGACCATATAGTGGCTAAATGACACAGCGTGGAGGTGATGGCAGCATGAGGAGACCATAGAGTTGCTGAATGACACAGCCTGGAGCTGGCAGCAGCATGAGTAGACACTAGGGCTTCACAATCCCTAAGATTAAAAGAAGAATTTTGAAATTTAAATTGATGATTTAGTAGCTAGTGCTACTATAACATTTTTTAGGCCAGCAGCATCAGTAATTGGCTGAATAACACATCCTGGAGGTGGTTGAATCATGAGGAGACCATATATTGTCTGAATGGCACAGCCTGGAGGTGGCTGAAGCATGAGGAGATCATATAGTGGCTGAATGACACAGCTTGGATGTGGCTAAAGCATGAGGAGACCATATAGTGGCTAAATAACACAGCGTGGAGGTGTTGGCAGCATGAGGAGCCCATATAGTGGCTAAATGACACAGCGTGGAGGTGATGGCAGCATGAGGAGACCATAGAGTTGCTGAATGACACAGCCTGGAGCTGGCAGCAGCATGAGTAGACACTAGGGCTTCACAATCCCTAAGATTAAAAGAAGAATTTTGAAATTTAAATTGATGATTTAGTAGCTAGTGCTACCATAAAAATTTTTAGGCCAGCAGCATCAGTAATTGGCTGAATAACACATCCTGGAGGTGGTTGAATCATGAGGAGACCATATATTGTCTGAATGGCACAGCCTGGAGGTGGCTGAAGTATGAGGAGACCATATAGTGACTGAATGGCACAGCCTGGTGGTGGCAGAAGCATGAGGAGACCATTGAAATGACCATATAGTGGCTGGATGGCATAGCCTGGAGGTGGCAGAAGCATGAGGAAACCTTTGAAATAGAAATTTTGTATTTTGAAATTGAAATTTTAACTCCCAAGTTTTAGTGTCCCGAGCTCCGGCGTGTGGGTACAAAGGACCAAATGTAACAAGGAGTCACATGGCAGCACAATGACAGAGCCTGGAGGTGGCATCAGTGTGAGAAGACCATATAGTGGCTGAATGACTGCCTGGAGTTTGTGGCAGCATGAGAAGACCATATAGTGGCTGAATGGCACAGCCTGTAGGTGGCTGAATCATGAGGAGACCACATAGTGTCTGAATGGCACAGCCTGGAGTTTGTGGCAGAATGAAGAGACCATATAGTGGCTGAATTGCTTAGCCTGGAGGTGGCTGAAGCATGAAGAGACCATATAGTGGCTGAATGAGACAGCCTGGAGGTGGCAGCAGTGACCGAGTGGTGCTGTGGGTGGCAATACCAGTACCCGGTGACAGGTGGGTGAAAAAAGGTCTGATGTGGAGGAATGGTTGTAACTGGGAAGCAGCACTTAAATCTTCCATATTTGTGAAGTGTTGGTGTGGCACCATGGTCAATCTACTCTGATGCATCAGGCATGCCACCACCTGCTGGTCCAGGTCTACCTGCTGCTGATGAGTTGCTACACTATGCGGGTGAAGAAAGCTACTCATCAGCGTCTGTAGACTCAGACTGCTGCTGATGGAGCTGGTACTGCCACCCCACCTCTCCCCAGCAACCATGGCAGTGGAAGGTGAGCGCACGGGGCCCCCCCGATTCAGACCTGCGAGCGGATCAACCATGGCACCGATAGGCATCGGCCAATTGACTAGATAGGATGCCTCTGTAGTAGGTCACTTTGTCCTCCCTCTCAGTGGGTGTAAAAAAGGCCCCTATTTTGTGGCTGTAGCAAGGGTCCAATAAGGTGGAGATCCAGAAGGCATCCCGCTGTCAAATGGTGACAATTCGGCTGTCACTACTCAAGCAAGTGAGCATGCATCGTGCTATTTGTACAAGTGACTCAGAGGGACTCCCTGCCTCCATCTCCACTGCATACTGCCATGGTGTGTCTCGCCTTCCTCATAACCCTCTAGCTCCTCTGGCTGCTCCTTGCTCCTCCTCTCCTGTCAGATTACTAGAAAAAACACCCATTTAGCGAAACCTAAACTGTGCTCCACTGTGCACCTGCCCCTCCTCCTCCAGTTCAGCCCCCACAGGGCTCATGTGGCCATGAGATGTAGGCACCATGTCTCCATTGCCCTGACCAGCCATCGTTTCCAACGAGTGTTGTAAGAAATGAAGCAGTGGAATGACGTTGTGCATCCCGTAATCCTGGCGACTTACTAATAATGTGGCTTCCTCAAAGGGCCCGAGCAAACGGCAGGTGTCACGTATGAGCTGCCACTGGTTCACATTGAAGTTACACAGGGGAGTACTCCTATCTGCTTGGTTCATCAAGAAATCGGTAATGGCTTTTCTCTGTTCAAACAGTCGGTCCAACATATGCAGGGTGGAATTCCAACGTGTGGCAATGTCACAAATAAGACTATGTTGGGGGATACCGTTCTGACACTGCAGCTCAAGGAGGGTGTACTTTGCGGTGTACAAGAGGCTGAAGTGCATGCAAAGTTTCCTTCCCATTGTTAGGATGTCTTGCAAATGGGAAGAACACTTCAGGAACTGCTTCACAACCAGATTGAACACGTATGCCATGAAGGGCGCATGGTTCAGCCTTCCCAGTCGCAGTGCATGCAAGATGTTCTTCCCATTGTCAGTCACCATGGTTCCCATTTCCAGTTTTCGTGGAGTAAGCCATGCACCGATTTCTTTATTAATGACTTTTCACAGTTCCTCCCCTGTGTGACTCCGTTCACCAAGGCAAACCATGTGAAGAATAGCGTGACACCACTGTGCCCTGCACACATGGTATGCTGAAGGGCCACTGAGACTTGTCTAGGCAGTGGAGGCTGAGGACACGGTGGAGGATGAGGAGGCGAAGTCGCACACTGTCGCAGGACCAACGGCCTGAGAGCGCGGAGGAGGAAGTGGCGTGACCTGTCCAAGTTGGTATTGTGGCTGTGCAGGAACCACATTCACCCAGTGAGCCGTAAAGGACATGTATTTTCCCTAACCATAGTTACAGCTCCAGACGTCGGCACTGCCGTGCACTTTGGTGCACACCGACAGGCTCAAGGACTGGCCCACCTTCTCTTCCACAAAATTGTGCAGGGCTGGTACTGCCTTCTTTGCAAACAAATGACGGCTTGGCACTCTCCACCTTGGCTCGGCACAAGCCATCAGTTCTCTGAAAAGTCCAGAGTCCACCAGCAACTTGGACAGAAGCACATTCAGCTTCTGCACCGTTGGATGAGTGGGCGCATACTGTTGTCTCTTGGACATGGCTTCGCCAATGGGTTGTTGGCAGAATGGCTGACTAAATGTAGGAGGAGCAGGAGCAGGAGCATCTGGAGTGACAGAAGGAGGGTATGACACACAGCTCCCTTCGGCTGAGGTGGTGGAGCCTTGGCTGGCTGATAGAGGGAACGACGTGCCACTGGGTGATGCAGCCGGCTGGACTACTACATCGGAGCCATGGTCCTCCCAGGCCACTTTATGGTGGCAAAGCATATGTTGACGCAGGGCCATGGTGCCAACATTGGGACCCTGGCCACACTTCACCTTCTGCCGACATATCTTGCATTCTTTATGAATCAAATTTCATGAAATTCGTAACAAATTCAGGTTCATTAGCTTCGATTCGCTCAACTTTAGTAATGGCACACTGCTTGTTTGTTTTTCTCTTCACATATTCTTCAAATTCAAGAAAATGTTGCTATTTGCACGTTCAGTAACATATCAAAAAATGTATACCTATTTGTCTTCCAAATATGTGCCACATCTGGATCTGTAATTTTTCTTATTTCTGTCTGGGCATCCAGTAGATCAAAGAAATATTTTATAGCTATTGGAGGCTTCCTTTGAGGGACTGTCCAAATGCTTTTAAACAGCTTTTCTACTGCAGAATGTACAGCAACCTGAAAGAGATGTAAGAACTTGTATTTTTATTGTACATCTTAACTGCAAACTGGATATCAGAATTGTGATTTGCATAAAATGTTACAGATTTAAATTCTTACCACAAGTTTACAGTGAAATATTTACATGAGATCAGACTTAAACTTATCTTGGTTCTGTTTAATAAAATCATTCATCAAAGAGCACAAAATAAATATTAAAGGGGTACTCTGGTAGAATTTTTTTTTTTAATCAACTGGTATCAGATGCTGTATGATCCACAGGAAGTTCTTTTCTTTTTGAATTTCTTTTCTGTCTGACCACAGTGCTCTCTGCTGACACCTCTGTCCATTTATGAACTGTCTAGAGTAGGAGAAAACCCCCATAGCAAACCTCTCTTGCTCTGGACAGTTCCTGACATGGACAAAGGTGTCAGCAGAGAGCACTGTGGTCAGACAGAAAGGAAATGCAAAAATAAAATAACTTCCTGTGGATTATACAGCAGCTGATAAGTACTGGAAGGATTAAGATTTTTTAATAGAAGTAATTTAAAAATCTGTTTAACTTTCTGGCACCAGTTGATTAAAAAAAAAAAAAAAAATTCCAGTGGAGAACCCCTTAAAAGCGTCCTCTTCCATTATGATAAACAAAATATTTTAGTCCAGTCATCCATTCATTACCAGATTGCTTAACCACTTAGGGACCAAGGGTGATCAGGTACGCCTTCACTCCCTGGTACGCGCGCCGGGCAGGGAGCGGACCGGGGTGACTGCTGATATCTATCAGCAGGCACCCCGTACAAATGCCAAGGAGTGTCCTGAGACATCCCCCCCAATGTCGTTGCAAATCGCCAGTGAATTCACACTGCCGATTTGCGGCGATTCCGGATCATACGTGTCTCCAATGACCCGGTGACCCGGAAAATAAGGGGGATCGGGGTTGTCCAAGACACCCAAAATCTCCCTGAAGGGATAAGAGTGAGGTGACAGGAGTGCCACCTCTCCTATTCCTACTATTGGTCGTTCAGAAGCGACGACCAATAGCAAATCAGGGGCGGGGGGGTTAACGTTGTACCCCTTTTTACGTTCCTTGAGGGGTGTAGTTTCCAAAATAGTATGCCATGTGTTTTTTTTTCTTTGCTGTTCTGGCACCATAGGGGCTTCCTAAATGTGACATGCCCCCCAAAAACCATTTCAGCAAAATTTTCTGTCCAAAAGCCAAATGTGACTCCTTCACTTCTGAGCATTTTAGTTTGCCCGCAGAGCATTTTACGTCCTAACATGGGGTATTTCCATACTCAGAAGAGATGGGGATACAAATTTTGGGGGGCATTTTTTCCCATTACCCTTTGTAAAAATGGTGAATTTTGGGGAAAAACAGCACTTTAGTGAAAAAAAAATTATTTTCATTTACACATCAGACTTTAACTAAAAGTCGTCAAACACCTGTGGGGTGTTAAGGCTGACTGGACCCCTTGTTACCTGCCTTGAGGGGTGTAGTTTCCAAAATGGTATGCCATGTGGAGGATTTTCTGCTGTTCTGGCACCATAGGGGCTTCCTAAATGCGACATGCCCCCCAAAAACCAAAATCCCATTGTTGCTCCATCCCTTCTGAGCCCTCTACTGTGCTCGCTGAGCACTTTACATACACATATGAGGTATTTCCTTACTCAAGAGAAATTGGGTTACAAATTTCCTTTTTTTCCTCCCATTACCCCTTGCAAAAATTCAAAAACTGGTCTACAAGAACATGCGAGTGTAAAAAATGAAGATTTTGAATTTTTTCCTTTTACTTTGCTGCTACTCCTGTGAAACACCTAAAGGGTTAACACACTTACTGAATGTCATTTTGAATAGTTTTAGGGGTGCAGTTTTTATAATGGGGTCATTTGTGGGGTATTTCTAATATGAAGGCCCTTCAAATCCACTTCAAATCTGAACTGGTCCCTGAAAAATTCCGATTTTGAAAATTTTGTGAAAAATTGGAAAATTGCTGCTGAACTTTGAAGCCCTCTGATGTCTTCCAAAAGTAAAAACATGTCAACTTTATGATGCAAACATGAACGAGCTCCTCTGTTGCGCTGCCTCAGCTCTGCTGCCTCCCAACCACATGGTCGTGAGTTCTAGCCTCTGTCCGTTTGGAAGTTTGTTAGAGCTCCTCTGTGGTGCTGCCTCAGCTCTGCCACCTCCCAACCACGTGGTTGTGAGTTCTAGCCTTGGGCTGTTTGGATGCAAACATAAAGTAGACATATTGTATATGTGAATCAATAAATAATTTATTTGGAATGTCTATTTTTCTTACAAGCAGAGAGCTTCAAAGTTAGAAAAATGCTAAATATTTAATTTTTTCATCAAATTTTGGAATTTTCTACCAAGAAATGATGCAAGTATCGACAAAAATTTACCACTATCATAAAGTAGAATATGTCACGGAATCAGAATGAAAAGTAAAAGCATCCCAGAGTTATTAATGCTTAAAGTGACAGTGGTCAGATGTGCAAAAAATGCTCTGGTCCTTAAGGTGAAAATGGGCTTGGTCCTAAAGGGGTTAAAGGGAATATGTCCATAGCATCACCCTGAAAACCCTGCTGGTACTTCCTGTAAGTGCAGGTGACACTGATCAAAATGGTCTCATCCTAGGAGTAGTTACTCCCTACATTCCCTTCCCCCTGGGAGCTTAAAATCCTAGTTCAAACACATACTCTGGAAGTTCACTAAACTAACTAGAGAACCCACAAAGGAGAGTATTACAAATGCAGTCACATTTTCAACCATTTTGTTACCCAATGTATTCCTTGTAGACATTTCTAATTCATTCGATAATATTTAAAGGGAATCTGTCAGCAGCCTCACCCCCCCACCCCCCACTTCCACCCCCCACTAACAGGCTGTCCCAGCAGGTTAGTGCAGGTCAATTAGGACAAGTTATTAATAAGTTCATAACTATGTTTAAGCATGAATATAGTTAGTATATATTAATGGTCCTGCACACCCTTAGATAAACTGAAATGTAAAAAAGAAAATAAGACAGGATTGAAAATTATCCACCATGCAAACCGCCAGTCCAGATTTTAATACAAGAGTATATCCAAGGTCACAGCATGCAAGGAGGCTCAGGATAGTCAGTGTTCAGTCTGTAACTTTTTTTTTGTTTCCCATAAGCATGCAACGTTTCCTTTATCAAACATACATACAGGCAACTTTTGCCGAAACTTTGCATGTGTCCTTGCATATATAATTTCTTTATGCAAGGACACATGATGTCACTGAGGAAGAGTGCGCATGCACTTGAAACGCGTATGTCTATGGAGGGAGTCGGTTTTACTGTGTGATGTTTGTCTATTTTTGATACGGAGAAAATAAAGCTGCATAATTTTCATCTGGTGCCGGATCCTCGTTCATTCTTCTGCGTTGGATATCAGCACTTTGCCGAGTGGGAACCCGTGCACAGAAATTGGTAGAGGTGAGCTGTACTGAATATTTACCTTGTCCGATAATTTCTTTATATAAACATTTAGTGCAGCAACTAAGTCATATATTTCACATTCTAGTTTGGTTCTTAAGTGCTGGTTTCAGGAGCCAAGGTTGGCTACTGGTGTTTGTGTATTCACTAAAGCTATGTTAATGTATGCCAGATTTGTGCTGTGGCACTAACAAAGAAGGGGGTGTCCAAGGTTAGTTGCTGCAGCGTAAGAGAGAGAGAGAGAGAGAGATCCTGTTCAGCAGCCCAAGCTTCAATATAGCTGATAAACATGCTTTTATACATAATATAGCCACTGGGTTGCGTGGAAGCTTGGGAAGGTGAAAAGGATCAGTCTCCTCATTCTTATGATAAGCAGTTGCTTCCTGTCAGTAGTTTAACCTACATGCTGAATTGTTTCTTTTTCTGTGTGCTGTGCATTTACTGGTAGGAATTAAAAAAAACATTTTTGGTTCTCCAATTGTTATATTTTAAAGCACTAAAATAAAAGTTACGTTTTATTAGGAAGGGAGGGTGCACTTTTCAAGGGGTGTTGCACCCCCACCTGGATTCTCTCCAGGCGCAGGTTTTGGTAATACAATATATAATTTAAACCCCAGCACCCCTCCTGGGCATTTGGCACTATATATTTACTGGTAGGAAGGCGCTGGGATGGTAAGTAGCTCACATTATGCCCTGTCCTATCATACCTACTTCCCTTCTAGAGAGGGCTTAACCATCAGCTTGCTTTACACTTATCTACTTGTCTAAGACAACTGTTTATTATAAGCACACTCCTTGCCTATGGCACAATTTTGTTTGACATATGGCAAAGCACTGCAGTGGGGGGCTTCACATCAGTGCCCTTTGCTGATCATGCCAGTTACGGTAACTGTGAGTCCGCCCCCCCCCCCCCCCCCATGTTGATTCATTTCATAATAGCAAAAGTATCTAAGTATTGATTTTCATCATCCATTAATACCATCCCCTTGTTCCTCATTTTTGTATAAACTTTATGTATAGCATGTCTTACCTTCGTAGAAAGTAGCTTTGTGAGATATAATTCCTTTACTTTAAACTTGTGTTTGCCTGTGTTTTCAGGATTTTGTAGTACATGTTCCTCAGATTCAGGCATTTCCTAGAGAGAAAGTAGTTTTTCATATTAGTTTTGACTTTTTACTTTTAAGTTCAATTTTACATGTATGCAAATGCACGGTAGTGAACATTCTGCCACTAATATAACAATACTAAAAGTAATATAAAAATATTTTAGCTTTTGTGTGGTTGTTTCACCTTGTGCAGTAGTGCTCTCCTTTTCTGCCTCACATTAGTAGTTTTGACATTTGCATTCTTCTAGGCACCAAAATCATGCACAGTAATAGTAACCAAACAACTGACCAAGGTTTGGCTTTTAGTAAAAACAGTGGTTGAAAGGTTATAGCTGGCTTTATAGTTTATATGGATTGTTAACAATAATGTTACACCTAACTTCATACTACATAATGTTTCTCGAATGTTAGTGGTAAACATCACAACTATATCACAACAAAATAACTACTGACTAAGGAAAAATCATATAGGGCAATCTAGGTATTTTCTATGGTGTAAGCACTATCTGCTAAGTGTACTGTGGTCCCTCAACATACGATGGTAATCCGTTCCAAACGGACCATCGTTTGTTGAAAGCATCGTATGTTGAGGGATCCGTGCAATGTAAAGTATAGGACAGTGGTCTACGTTGGCTGTCCAGGCATGCTGGGTCTGTCACTCCGGACCGTCACCGCTGCTCGGGATGTCGCCGTCCATCACTGCTGCCGCGTCCCCGAGGTGTCCCCGACGCTCCGGCAAGGCCTCTGCTTCCCCGGCAACCGCGCTCTCCGTCGACGCCATCACGTCGCTACGCACGCCGCTCCTATTGGATAACGGGACGGCGTGCACAGCGACGTGATGACGTCGATGGAGAGCGCCGACGATGCAGAGGATCACGAAGAGGACGCACCGGAGCCCCGAGGACAGGTGAGTGACCATCACCGGAGCTCACGGGGCACCGTAAACGGCTATCCGGTGGCAGCTGAAGCAGTCTGCACTGCCGGATAGCCGTTTATGCGATGGCCCCGACATAAAAAAGCATTGTATGTTGATGCTGCCTTCAACATGCGATGGCCTCTGAGAGGCCATCGCATGTTGAAATTATCGTATGTCGGGGCCATCGTAGGTCGAGGGGTCACTGTATATCCCTGTCCTGAAGAGTACTCTGATAGCAGACAGCGTCTGAACGTGTATCAGGGAAAATCTTCATGTACAGTAAAACCTCTCATATAGATTACCTCCTTATCCAGACTAGATTTCATGTGATGGATTTTCAGTTCACCATATATTGTGCATTGTGGCCATTTTCTTTGCGCAGACCATCCCTATAGAATTTGGATGGTCTTCTCAAAAGAGGATTCACTGTATATTACCAGCTTAGGTCATGCCTTAAAAACATAAACCCCATAGAACACAATTATGACATAGAGCATAAAAAGAGAATTCCAGCTGGTAAATGTCAATAAAAATGCTTCTTTATTGATACAAATTAAAATCTATTTCCAGGAGCTTATCAGTACAGATAGGCTGAGGATCTGACACGTTTCGGTGAAAACACCTTTGTCTTGGTGCTATGACTAAGGTGTTTTCACCAAAACACGTCAGATCTTGAGCCTATCTGTACCTCTGAGCGTGTGGAAATACATTTTTATTTGTATCAATAAAGCAAAATTTTAGTGTACCAGCTAGAATCCTCTTTTGTTTCTCTATTGTTGGACGGCTTCTGCTCCAAGCCATTCCATGCTGGATTCCTTGGAGGGAGAGGTAGAAGCTAGCTCTGATGCACCTAGGACGTTGGGTGTTATATATATATATTGTTACGCCGAGCGCTCCGGGTCCCCGCTCCTCCCCGGAGCGCTCGCTACACTCCTCTCACTGCAGCGCTCCGGTCGGTTCCACGGACCCGGGGCGCTGCGATACCGCCTCTGGCCGGGATGCGATTCGCGATGCGGGTAGCGCCCGCTCGCGATGCGCACCCCGGCTCCCGTACCTGACTCGCTCTCCGTCAGTCCTGTCCCGGCGCGCGCGGCCCCGCTCCCTAGGGCGCGCGCGCGCCGGGTCTTTGCGATTTAAAGGGCCACTGCGCCGCTGATTGGCGCAGTGGTTCCAATTAGTGTTTACACCTGTGCACTTCCCTATATCACCTCACTTCCCCTTCACTCCCTCGCCGGATCTTGTTGCCTTAGTGCCAGTGAAAGCGTTTCCTTGTGTGTTCCTAGCCTGTGTTCCAGACCTCCTGCCGTTGCCCCTGACTACGATCCTTGCTGCCTGCCCCGACCTTCTGCTACGTCCGACCTTGCTTCTGTCTACTCCCTTGTACCGCGCCTATCTTCAGCAGCCAGAGAGGTTGAGCCGTTGCTAGGGGATACGACCTGGTCACTACCGCCGCAGCAAGACCATCCCGCTTTGCGGCGGGCTCTGGTGAAAACCAGTAGTGACTTAGAACCGATCCTCTAGCACGGTCCACGCCAATCCCTCTCTGGCACAGAGGATCCACTACCTGCCAGCCGGCATCGTGACAGTAGATCCGGCCATGGATCCCGCTGAAGTTCCTCTGCCAGTTGTCGCTGACCTCACCACGGTGGTCGCCCAGCAGTCACAACAGATAGCGCAACAAGGCCAACAGCTGTCTCAACTGACTGTTATGCTACAACAGTTTCTACCACAGCTCCAGCAATCATCTCCTCCGCCAGCTCCTGTACCTCCTCCGCAGCGAGTGGCCGCTTCTGGACTACGACTATCCTTGCCGGATAAATTTGATGGGGACTCTAAGTTTTGCCGTGGCTTCCTTTCCCAATGTTCATTACACTTGGAGATGATGTCGGACCAGTTCCCCACTGAAAGGTCTAAGGTGGCTTTCGTAGTCAGCCTGCTGTCTGGAAAAGCCCTAGCCTGGGCCACGCCGCTCTGGGACCGCAATGACCCCGTCACTGCCTCTGTACACTCCTTCTTCTCGGAAATTCGAAGTGTCTTTGAGGAACCTGCCCGAGCCTCTTCTGCTGAGACTGCCCTGTTGAACCTGGTCCAGGGTAATTCTTCCGTTGGCGAGTATGCCGTACAATTCCGTACACTTGCTTCTGAATTATCCTGGAACAATGAGGCCCTCTGCGCGACCTTTAAAAAAGGCCTATCCAGCAACATTAAAGATGTTCTGGCCGCACGAGAAATGCCTGCTAATCTTCATGAACTTATTCACCTAGCCACTCGCATTGACATGCGTTTTTCCGAAAGGCGTCAGGAGCTCCGCCAAGATATGGACTCTGTTCGCACGAGGCGTTTCTTCTCCTCGGCTCCTCTCTCCTCTGGTTCCCTGCAATCTGTTCCTGTGCCTCCCGCCGTGGAGGCTATGCAGGTCGACCGGTCTCGCCTGACATCTCAAGAGAGGACACGACGCCGCATGGAGAACCTCTGCCTGTACTGTGCTAGTACCGAACACTTCCTGAGGGATTGTCCTATCCGCCCTCCCCGCCTGGAAAAACGTACGCTGACTCCGCACAAAGGTGAAACAATCCTTGATGTCTACTCTGCTTCTCCACGTCTTACTGTGCCTGTGCGGATGTCTGCCTCTGCCTTCTCCTTCTCTTCTGTGGCCTTATTGGACTCTGGATCTGCAGGAAACTTTATTTTGGCCTCTCTCGTCAACAGGTTCAACATCCCAGTGACCAGTCTCACCAGACCCCTTTACATCAATTGTATAAACAATGAAAGGTTGGACTGTTCCATACGTTTCCGCACGGAGCCCCTTCTAATGAGCATCGGATCTCATCAAGAGAGGATTGAACTTTTGGTCCTCCCCAATTGCTCCTCGGAAATTCTCCTTGGACTTCCCTGGCTTCAACTTCATTCCCCAACCCTGGATTGGTCCACTGGGGAGATCAAGAGTTGGGGGCCCTCTTGTTCCAAGGACTGTCTAAAACCGGTTCCCAGTAACCCTTGCCGTGACTCTGTGCTTCCTCCAGTAACCGGTCTCCCTAAGGCCTATATGGACTTCGCGGATGTTTTCTGCAAAAAACAAGCGGAGACTCTACCTCCTCACAGGCCTTATGATTGTCCTATCGACCTCCTCCCGGGCACTACTCCACCCCGGGGCAGAATTTATCCTCTCTCTGCCCCAGAGACTCTTGCCATGTCTGAATACGTCCAGGAGAATCTAAAAAAGGGCTTTATCCGTAAATCCTCCTCTCCTGCCGGAGCCGGATTTTTCTTTGTGTCCAAAAAAGATGGCTCTCTACGTCCTTGCATTGACTACCGCGGACTTAATAAAATCACGGTTAAGAACCGCTACCCCTTACCCCTCATCTCTGAACTCTTTGATCGCCTCCAAGGTGCCCACATCTTTACTAAATTGGACTTAAGAGGCGCCTATAACCTCATCCGCATCAGAGAGGGGGATGAGTGGAAAACAGCATTTAACACCAGAGATGGACACTTTGAGTATCTGGTCATGCCCTTTGGCCTGTGCAACGCCCCTGCTGTCTTCCAAGACTTTGTTAATGAAATTTTTCGTGATCTGTTATACTCCTGTGTTGTTGTATATCTTGATGATATCCTAATTTTTTCGGCCAATCTAGAAGAACACCGCCAGCATGTCCGTATGGTTCTTCAGAGACTTCGTGACAATCAACTCTATGCTAAAATTGAGAAATGTCTGTTTGAATGCCAATCTCTTCCTTTTCTAGGATACTTGGTCTCTGGCCAGGGACTACAAATGGACCCAGATAAACTTTCTGCCGTCTTAGATTGGCCACGCCCCTCCGGACTCCGTGCCATCCAACGTTTTTTGGGGTTCGCCAATTATTACAGGCAATTTATTCCACATTTTTCTACCATTGTGGCTCCTATTGTGGCTTTAACCAAAAAAAATGCCGATCCCAAGTCTTGGCCTCCTCAAGCGGAAGACGCCTTTAAACGACTCAAGTCTGCCTTCTCTTCGGCTCCCGTGCTCTCCAGACCTGACCCATCTAAACCCTTCCTATTGGAGGTTGATGCCTCCTCAGTGGGAGCTGGAGCTGTCCTTCTACAAAAAAACTCTTCCGGGCATGCTGTTACTTGTGGTTTTTTTTCTAGGACCTTCTCTCCGGCGGAGAGGAACTACTCCATCGGGGATCAAGAGCTTCTAGCCATTAAATTAGCACTTGAGGAATGGAGACATCTGCTGGAGGGATCAAGATTCCCAGTTATTATTTACACCGATCACAAGAACCTCTCCTACCTCCAGTCTGCCCAACGGCTGAATCCTCGTCAGGCCAGGTGGTCTCTGTTCTTTGCCCGATTTAATTTTGAAATTCACTTTCGGCCTGCTGATAAGAACATTAGGGCCGATGCTCTCTCTCGTTCCTCGGATGCTTCTGAAATTGAACTCTCTCCGCAACACATCATTCCTCCTGACTGCCTGATTTCCACTTCTCTAGCCTCCATCAGGCAAACTCCTCCAGGAAAGACCTTTGTTTCTCCACGCCAACGTCTCGGAATCCTCAAATGGGGTCACTCCTCCCATCTCGCAGGTCATGCGGGCATCAAGAAATCTGTGCAACTCATCTCTCGCTTCTATTGGTGGCCGACTCTAGAGACTGATGTGGTGGACTTTGTGCGAGCCTGCACTATCTGTGCCCGGGATAAGACTCCTCGCCAGAAGCCCGCTGGTTTTCTTCTTCCTCTGCCTGTCCCCGAACAACCTTGGTCTCTGATTGGTATGGATTTTATTACTGACTTACCCCCATCCCATGGCAACACTGTTATTTGGGTGGTCGTTGATCGATTCTCCAAAATGGCGCATTTCATCCCTCTTCCTGGTCTTCCTTCAGCGCCTCAGTTGGCTAAACAATTTTTTGTACACATTTTTCGTCTTCACGGGTTGCCTACGCAGATCGTCTCGGATAGAGGCGTCCAATTTGTGTCTAAATTCTGGAGGGCTCTCTGTAAACAACTCAAGATTAAATTAAATTTTTCTTCTGCATACCATCCTCAATCCAATGGACAAGTAGAAAGAATTAACCAGATCTTGGGTGACTATTTACGACATTTTGTTTCCTCCCGCCAGGATGACTGGGCAGATCTTCTACCTTGGGCCGAATTCTCGTATAATTTCAGAATCTCTGAATCTTCCTCCAAATCCCCGTTTTTCGTGGTGTACGGCCGTCACCCTCTTCCCCCCCTCCCTACCCCCTTGCCCTCTGGTCTGCCCGCTGTGGATGAAATTTCTCGTGATCTCTCCATCATATGGAGAGAGACCCAAAATTCTCTCTTACAGGCTTCTTCACGCATGAAGAGATTCGCGGATAAGAAAAGAAGAGCTCCTCCCATTTTTTCCCCTGGAGACAAGGTATGGCTCTCCGCCAAATATGTCCGCTTCCGTGTCCCTAGCTATAAGTTGGGACCACGCTATCTTGGTCCTTTTAAGGTTTTGCGCCAGATTAATCCTGTCTCTTACAAACTTCTTCTTCCTCCTTCTCTTCGTATTCCTAATGCCTTTCATGTTTCTCTTCTTAAACCACTTATCATTAACCGTTTCTCTCCCAAATCTGTTCCCCCCACTCCTGTCTCCGGCTCCTCGGACATCTTCTCCGTTAAAGAAATTTTAGCATCAAAAAAGGTCAGAGGGAAAACCTTCTTTTTAGTGGATTGGGAGGGTTGTGGTCCAGAAGAGAGGTCCTGGGAACCTGAGGACAATATCCTGGACAAAAGTCTGGTCCTCAGGTTCTCAGGCTCCAAGAAGAGGGGGAGACCCAAGGGGGGGGGTACTGTTACGCCGAGCGCTCCGGGTCCCCGCTCCTCCCCGGAGCGCTCGCTACACTCCTCTCACTGCAGCGCTCCGGTCGGTTCCACGGACCCGGGGCGCTGCGATACCGCCTCTGGCCGGGATGCGATTCGCGATGCGGGTAGCGCCCGCTCGCGATGCGCACCCCGGCTCCCGTACCTGACTCGCTCTCCGTCAGTCCTGTCCCGGCGCGCGCGGCCCCGCTCCCTAGGGCGCGCGCGCGCCGGGTCTTTGCGATTTAAAGGGCCACTGCGCCGCTGATTGGCGCAGTGGTTCCAATTAGTGTTTACACCTGTGCACTTCCCTATATCACCTCACTTCCCCTTCACTCCCTCGCCGGATCTTGTTGCCTTAGTGCCAGTGAAAGCGTTTCCTTGTGTGTTCCTAGCCTGTGTTCCAGACCTCCTGCCGTTGCCCCTGACTACGATCCTTGCTGCCTGCCCCGACCTTCTGCTACGTCCGACCTTGCTTCTGTCTACTCCCTTGTACCGCGCCTATCTTCAGCAGCCAGAGAGGTTGAGCCGTTGCTAGGGGATACGACCTGGTCACTACCGCCGCAGCAAGACCATCCCGCTTTGCGGCGGGCTCTGGTGAAAACCAGTAGTGACTTAGAACCGATCCTCTAGCACGGTCCACGCCAATCCCTCTCTGGCACAGAGGATCCACTACCTGCCAGCCGGCATCGTGACATATATATACTTACCAAATGACAGTACTGATCCTTGGAATATTCCACATCTGAACAAAAAATACACAGAAAACAAGATTAAGGTAAATGTGGTTTCTCATGTTACCAAAGATTACGTTTGTATTTTTGTTGTATGGATCACACAGTTTCCGTGTTCACGTGTTACTATATGATCCCTTGTTATGCAGCAACACCATCGTGTACTGATCTAATGTGCACTGTCAGCACTCTAAAACACATTCCTAAATGTGTATAAAAATGTGGTGATCTGCTTCACTTTACAGAAAGGAGTGTTTTTTTTTCTTGAAAATTGCTAATTTTAGGACATTTCAAAAGAAGTGACTATAAAGATATCCAGTTTGTTCATTGTATTTTGTACAATGCAGCTGCAGCCACCTATCTTGCTACCATAGCCTTGTCATAACTTTGTGGCTTCTGCTTTGAGACTGTGGTTATATCCTGTTTGTATTTCCTTATTATATTACTGTCATGCAAGTCTGCACTTAGTGGTTAACTAGTTACTGTCCTACTTTATACTGAAGTTGGGAGATCTGCTTATTCCTAAAGCTACTATTCCTAAAAATGTAAATGAAGAACAGAGTGGTGCTAGGTGGACCCTTGGGTGTTAGTAGCCTTTTCACTGCCAGGAGTGAAAAATAAAATAGGTGGGGGGGGGGGGAATAGTGTAACCTCTGGAAAAGTTTTCACCTCACCCCATGTACACCACTTGGATGTACCTTTATATAACATTCTTCGAAGTAACATTTTCTGCATTTTCCTAACCATTTTTATACAGTGATCCCTCAACTTACAATGGCCTCAACATACAAAATTTTCCACATACAATGGTCTTTTCTGGACCATTGTAACTTGAAACCAGACTCAACATACAATACTACAGACAGTCCAGATCTGTGAAACGTGTCAATGGCTGGAAGATATGACCAATCAGAATGGGCATTCACTCGTAAAACACCTGTATTACTGAAGCGTATGCACTGAATTCCTGTCTGGTAGCGCCCCCTACAGTACAGGGAGGTATTACATGTTCTGTACTACTCTTAACCTATGCCACAGTTAGCTGATCCATTGGACACCAAGTAAGTGCGGCTCCATTATACTTTTTTAGGACACTGCATGTACTGTACAGGACCCTGAAGAAGCTCCTGTCCTCTACATAGACAGTGATTTACAGCTCCCAGCAGCTCTTTCTTACTTTTATATGTAAGAACTTGCTTTATCTGTATTAGTTATCTACTTATTTTTGTTTGATCCTCACTTTTTCCTATTTTTTTTAATGACATTTTGGTGGCTTCAGAACCAATTACCAGGTTTCCATAGAGTTATGGCCTCTACATACAATGGTTTCAACATACAATGGTCATCCTGGAACCAATTAATACTGTAACTTGAGGGACCACTGTACCATCCATTGTTGCATATAGAAGAAGCTTACATCAGATACATGTGACACAACATTCAAGAGGAAGCAATGATTACAAAAGTTTTGCAAGAACATTCACAGGATATACTGAAGCTTTGTATTTCTCCATATGTATGTCTTCTTTGACCTCTCTCTTTTATACGGTTGAACACCTTTTATAGTTTGGTCTAGTTTCACTATATTAGGACTAAATCCTACCAAGGGAGCTTTTGGGCTTTCTAGAGATATGTATGTACATATTAGGAGACCACTTTTAATAAGGCATTTTTTTACATTCAGTTCTAATTTAGTGCAACAATAAAAATGTTATATTGTAGGAACCAGAGGAAAATAGAGAGACTGTACAACTACCCGCACTGTGTATCCAAGAGTGTATTCACTGATGGGGGTAGTGGTGATACGGTATATCATAGGGGTGCAATGAAGCCAGAAAACACATTGGCCCTGATTTATCAAACTGTGTGAGAATAAAAGTGGAGTGATTTCCCCACAGCAACCAATCAAAGGTCAGGTTTCACTTTACCAGAGCTTGTTAGCTGAGATGTGATTAGTTGCTATGGGAAAATCACTCCATTTTTTTCTCTCACACGGTTTGATAAATCTGGGCAAATGTCCAATAGCAAAATATAGAGAAATGTGTAATGTCCCAGTACGGGATGTGGCTCTGTACTGTACTTCTGCCCTGTCAGGCAGAGTCCTTGCGTGTCCTTGGGGCTGTCCTGTAGCAAACCCTATAGTATTTACAGTTTATGTGTAGTTATGCATTATAAGTGTAATATACCTTTAAAACTGTACCACATGATTGTATTGTGACCTGGTGACCTCCCAAGTGACCTCTGGGCTCCTTGGACAGCCCCCCTATATAACAAGGGGAGGAGCTGCAATCTCTCTCTTAGCACATTGCTGCTTCTGCTGAGGTCCAGTGCAGTCAAGTGTTCCAGTGCCTGTGTTCAGCCATTGGAGGCCTCAAGTCTAAATTACTTCAGACACCAGTCGGTCCTGAGTAAGTCAAGTCATCTCAATTGTCTGTCACCATCGCAAGTCAAGTCATCTATAGTTACCGTGGCCTGCATTATAGTCTGTCAAGTCACTGCAAGTCCCAGCAAGCCTGTGAGGTCCCCCTGCGTCACTGGCCACCTCTCTGGGATATTGGCGGAACTGCATAGACTGTACCATCTGTCTTACCTCAGTAAAGCTACCGTTACCCTTAACCTGACCTTGAACTCTTTGCCCCTGCCTAACCTAGGATTAGCGATACTACCTTTGGGTGGTTATAAGGCCAAACCACCCCCTGGTACCATGACAAGAAGGGGTTAATAACATCTACCCCTGGGTCCATAACATCTGCCCCCTTACACCTCACATCACACCCGTGGCGCACCACAAATGATGCTTCTGCACTCACCTATTAATAGAAGTCTTTTATTTCCACATCAAAGCAAAAGAACAGCTGGCCAGTGGTGGGGAGGGTAGGAGAAGATGCCGCAGCCGGAGCTCGCACATCTTCTCCTACCCTCCCCACCACTGGCCAGCTGCTCTTTTGCTTTGATGTGGAAATAAAAGACTTCTATTAATAGGTGAGTGCAGAAGCATCATTTCTCTATATTTTGCTGTAAATGTTATATTATTCTCATAGTAATAATTCCTAGCATAACACATCATATTTGAGTGGAATGTAGAATCTCTTAATATTTGGCATGCCTCTATTTATCATCCAGGCATGATTTCATAATATTCCATACAGTATCATGTGTGGGTACTGAAGGCTTCGATGTCTCGCTCTTTAAATGCTTACTCTTTATGAGAAATGCAGTGCAAGTCAGGTGACAGTGGAAGAATATCTCTGACAGTTTGCAATATTTGCTATTTTAAAGAAACCTGTCACTAGTTTCATGCTGTCCATACCACAGATAGGGAAACCTGTCAGTTTTTCATCCTGACCGTAGTACGGGCACCATTAAACAGGTTATCCACCATTGGTGATTTTAGTACATACCTGGCAGGCAGTAATAGGAAGGATCTGCGCTTGTCTTGGAGCTAAATGGCTATGTTGTGAGATTACCTTAACACTGTGGCTAGCTTTTTGTGAACTGGTATTTCCTGTTTGACTTTTCTTTTTTTGACTACAAATCCCATAATTCAATTTTCCTCCCTCCCACACATCAGCCACCCCACCCATTGAAACATAAATGAGCTGCATCCATTCAAAAGACCTGTGATTTTCAATCAGGATGCGTACAGCTGTTGCATTAGTTGCAGATTGATCTCTCTCCCACCAAGCAATCCCTCCATCATTTGAAGCAGACAGGCTCCCTGTCATCAGCTGACTAGTGAGTCAGGTCTCGGCCGCATTGCAAGCTGGGAAAAATCTGAGACAACAGTAATTTTGTATGCTGTTAAAAATAAATAATGGGGTGAAAATCACAGAAGAATTGTGAGAAAACCATCACACACAGGTACAGACACTATATTATGAACTACACTAACTTTACAGCCCCTGTAGCATAGTCAAATAAAAAAAAAATCCTGGAATACCCCTTTAACCCCTTAAGGACCAAGGGCGTACAGGTACGCCTTTGCTCCCTGGTACGCCCGTGGGAATTTCGGTCCCTGCTGCGTGCCGGGCGGGGACCGGACGGGGGTGACTGCTGATATCTATCAGCAGGCACCCCGCACAAATGCCCAGGGGGTTCATCAGACCCCCCCCATGTCGGAATTGCGATTTGCGGCTATTCCGGGTCATACGGGTCTATGGTGACCCGGAAAATAAGGGGGATCGCGGTTGTCCAAGACACCCACGATCCCCCTGAAGGGATAGGAGTGAGGTGGCAGGGGTGCCACCCCTCCTATCCCTGCTATTGGTGGTCTAGACGCGACCAACAATAGCAGATTGGGGGGCAGGGGGGATTTACTTTCGGTTTCCCCGTTTTGCCCACCCACAATAGGCAGGGCAGAACAGGGAACCGATAGAGGAGCGGCGCCGACGTCCACTTACCCCGCGGGCGAGTCTGCGGGTGACGATCGGTGGAGGAGATCGGAATCCGGCGATGTCGTGCGGCTGCCTCCCTGGATCCGACGGAAGCCTGTAAGTGGCCTAGCAACAGCTGGAGGGTACAGTTGGAGACCACTATACAGTGGTCTCTAAACTGTAACTCTCCAGATGTTGCAAAACTACAACTCCCAGCATGCCCAGAAAGCTGTTTGGGCATGCAGGGATTTGTAGTTTTGCAACAGCTGGAGGGCCACAGTTTGGATATCACTGGCAGTGATCTCTAACTGTGGCCCACCAGATGTTGTAAAACTGCAACTCCTAGCATGCCCAAACAGCAGTTTGCTGTCTGGGCATGCTGGGATTTGTAGTTTTGCAACAGCTGGAGGTCCACAGTTTGGAGATCTCTAAATTGTAGCCCTACAGATGTTGCAAAACTGCAAATCCCAGCATGCCCAAACAGCAAACAGCTGTCTCTGCATGCTGGGAGTTGTTGTTGCGTACCTCCAGCTGTTGCATAACTACATCTCCCAGCATGCCCTTCGGCGATCAGTACATGCTGGGAGTTGTAGTTTTGCAACAGCAGGAGGCACACTGGTTGGAAAATACTGAGTTAGGTAACAGAATCTAACTGAAGGTTTTCCAACCAGTGTGCCTTCAGCTGTTGCAAAAGTACAACTCCCAGCATGCACGGTCTGTCAGTGCATGCTGGGAGTTGTAGTTTTGAAACAGCTGGAGGCTTGCCCCCCCCCCATGTGAACATACAGGGTACATTCACACGGGCAGGTTTACAGTAAGTTTCCTGCTTCAAGTATGAGCTGCGGCAAATTTTTCGCCGCAGCGCATACTCCTAGAGGTAAGCTCACTGTAAACCGCCGCCAGTGTGAATGTACCCTAAAAACACTACACTACACTAACACATAATAAAGGGTAAAACAGTACATATACACCCCCTTACACCGTCCCCCCCAATAAAAATGAAAAACGTATTGTACGGCAGTGTTTCCAAAACGGAGCCTCCAGCTGTTGCAAAACAACAACTCCCAGCATTTCTGGACAGCCACTGACTGTCCAGGCATGCTGGGAGTTTAGCAATAGCTGGAGGCACCCTGTTTGGGAATCACTGGTGTAGAATACCCCTATGTCCACCCCTATGCAATCCCTAATTTAGTCCTCAAATGCGCATGGCGCTCTCTCACTTCGGAGCTCTGTCCTATTTCAAGGAAACAGTTTAGTGCCACATATGGGGTATTTCCGTACTCGGTAGAAATTGCACTACAAATTTTGGGGGCTTTTTCTCCTTTTACCGCTTATGAAAAAGAAAAGTTGGGGTCTACACCAGCCTGTTAGTGTATGTTAGTGTAAAAAAAAATTTACACTAACATGCTGGTGTTGTCCTTTACTTTTTATTTTCACAAGAGGTAAAAGGAAAAAAAGACCCCCAAAATTTGTAACGCAATTTCTCCTGAGTACGGAAATACCCCATATGTGGGGGTAAAATGCTCGACGGGCGCACAACAAGGCTCAGGAGTGAGAGCGCACCATGTACATTTGAGGCCTAAATTGGTGATTTGCACAGGGGTGGCTGATTTTACAGCGGTTCTGACATAAACGCAAAAAAATAAATACCGACATGTGACCGTATTTTGGAAACTACACACCTCACGGAACTTGACAAGAAGTATAGTGTGCCTTAACACCCCACAGGTGTTTGAAGAATTTGGATGGGAAAATGAAAAAAAATATTTTTTTTCACTAAAATGCTGGTGTTACCCTAAATTTTTCATTTTCACAAGGGAAAATAGGAAAAAAGCCCCCCAAAATTTGTAGCCAAATTTCTTCTGAGTAAGAAAATACCCCATATTTGGATGTAAAGTCCTCTGCTGGCGAACTATAATGCTCAGAAAAGAAGGAGCGCCATTGGGATTTTGAAGAGAAAATTTGTCTGGAATTGAAGGCCACATGTGTTTACAATGCCCCCATGGTACCAGAACAGTGGACCCCCCAACATGTGACCCCATTTTGGAAACTACACCCCTCATGTAATGTAATAAGGGGTACAGTGAGCATTTACGCCCCACAGGGGTCTGACAGATTTTTGGAACAGTGGTCTGTGAAAATGAAAAATTTAATTTTTCATTTGCTCAGCCCACTGTTCCCAATATCTGTCAAATGCCAGTGGGGTGTAAATGCTCACTGCACCCCTTATTAAATTCTGTGAGGGGTGTAGTTTACAAAATGGGGTCACATGTGGGGAGGTCCACAGCTCTGGCACCACAGGGGGGGGGGGGGGGGGACTTTGTAAATGCACATGGCCCCTGACTTCCATTCCAAACAAATTCACTCTTCAAAAGCTCAATGGCGCTCCTTCTCTTCTGAGCATTGTAGTTCAACCGCAGAGCACTTGACGTCCACAAATGGGGTATTTCCATACTCAGAAGAAATGGGGTTACAAATTTTGGGGATCATTTTCTCCTATTACCCCTTGTAAAAATGTAAAATTTGGGGATAAACCAGCATTTTAGTGAAATTTTTTTTTTCATTTACACATCTAAATTTAACAAAAAGACGTGAAATACCTGTGAAGTGTTAAGGCTCACTGTACCCCTTGTTACGTTCCTTGAGGGGTGTAGTTTCCAAAATAGTATGCCATGTGGGTATTTTTGCTGTTCCGGCACCATAGGGGCTTCCTAAATGCGACATGCCCCCCCAAAACCATTTCAGCAAAATTTGCTTTCCAAAAGCCAAATGTGACTCCTTCTCTTCTGAGCATTGTAGTTCGCCCGCAGAGCATTTTACGTCCTAACATGGGGTTTTTCCATACTCAGAAGAGATAAGGTTAAAAATTTTGGGGGGGCATTTTCTCCCATTACCCTTTAAAAATGGTAAATTTTGGAAAAAAACTGCACTTTAGTGATTTTTTTTTTCATTTACACATCCGACTTTAACGAAAAGTCGTCAAACACCTGTGAGGTTTAAAGGCTCACTGGACCCCTTGTTACGTGCCTTGAGGGGTGTAGTTTCCAAAATGGTATGCCATGTGGGGGGTTTTCTGCTGTTCTGGCACCATAGGGGCTTCCTAAATGTGACATGCCCCCCAAAAACCATTTCAGAAAAACTCACTCTCCAAAGTCCCTTCTGAGCCCTCTACTGCGCCCGCCGAACACTTGACATACACATATGAGTGATTTCCTTACTCGAGAGAAATTGGGTTACAAATTTTGAGAGGATTTTTCTCCTTTTACCCCTTGTAAAAATTTAAAAAACTGGGTCTACAAGAACATGAGTGTAAAAAATGAAGATTTTGAATTTTCTCCTGCACTTTGCTGCTATTCCTGTGAAACATCTAAAGGGTTAACACACTTACTGAATGTGATTTTGAATACGTTGAGGGGTGCAGTTTTTATAATGGGGTCATATGTGGGGTATTTCTATTAAGAAAGCCCTTCAAATCCACTTCAAACCTGAACTGGTCCATGAAAAATTCTGATTTAGAAAATTTTGTGAAAAATTGTAAATTGCTGCTATACTTTGAAGCCCTCTGATGTCTTCCAAAAGTAAAAACATGTCAACTTTATGATGCAAACATAAAGTAGACATATCTTATTTGTGAATCAAAATATAATTTATTTAGAATGTCTATTTTCTTTACAAGCATAGAGCTTCAAAGTTAGAAAAATGATAAATTTTCAATTTTTTCATCAAATTTTGGAATTTTTCACTAAGAAACGATGCAAGTATCGACAAAATTTTACCAATAACATAAAGTAGAATATGTCATGAAAAAACAATCTCGGAATCAGAATGATAGGTAAAAGCATCCCAGAGTTAATAATGCTTAAAGTGAAAGTAGTCAGATGTGCAAAAAGCGCTCTGGTCCTACAGTGAAAATTGGCCTGGTCCTTAAAGGGTTAAACTTGTGACAGGTTCCATTTAATTTACGTTCTCAAATCCCCCCCCCAAAAAAAAAAAGTTACTTAGTACTTAATCCTGACCCTGTACGTCTATTTTTTATGTCTCTATCATCTATATTTATTATAAAAATCCATCTTTTCATTAGCTCATAGTGTAATAAATCCTCTCAGGGGAAGGGGGCGTGACTCATGAACAAGCCTGACGCTGCTTCAGAACTGGTTAGTGCCCTAGTAGGTATGGGGACTCCTAGTGGTAGGATTTTTAAGAGCCATTTTTTTTATTAAAGGGAACCAATCATCAGATTTTACCCTATATAACGTTTGGCAAAATGTTATATAGGGTAAAATCTTTATTTTCACCATTCCCGGGGGACGCTCCTGCCCCCAGGGATGGTGAAGATAGGAAGTTATAAACTAGTCACCGCCGCCGTAAGTAGTCACCTGGGCGGGGAGCTCTTCTCATCTACTCCCGTTCTTCGGCCGGGAGCGACGCCCCCTCCGCTTGATTGATGGGCCGCGTCATCACTCTGCTCTGTCTGTTTAGTGAGCGGAACAATGACGCGGCCCATCAATCAAGCGGAGGGGCGTCGCTGCCGGCCGAAGAACGGGAGTTTTTAGAGGTCATGTACAGCTCCCTTAGAAACTGTTTAGCAATAATGTGACATTAACTTTTCGGCTTCTGACACCTTAATTTGGATCTGAATTCATATTTTCTGTTGCTAAAATGCTGACTAGTATGAGATTTTCTAAGGGAAAAAATAAAAAAAAAACTGAGACGCACACATTTTTATTAGGTGAACAATGACCAGAAATGCCATCTTAGTGATATCTAAGACAACACAATGATCACTAATCATAGGGATGAATAAAATCACCCTTAATTCACTATATCTAAGCAAATTAGGAATGTTTTTCACAATAAGCCATGATTTGACCAGGTCTTCAATAGTTAGCTCTAGAAAATTCTCCAGTAGAGCAATCACTATTACAAAGCTGTTATTTTGCAATGTGACTTTGATGTCATCTCCTTTGCCTTGCAGTGGCATGAGAAGTATATTGTTAAAACTGCCACGTCCTGCACTACCCAAACTTCTTGCTTCTCCACACATGGAGGCGGTGTAGTGGTTTATAGTGCTGTGTAAAGGGAACAAGCTGCAGGCGCACAAGGGACACATCAGCTAATACTGTCGACCTATAGAGAGAGTCCTCATTGGGGAAGTGTTGTACAATGTAGGGTTCAGGGAGTTCATACACTTTCTCTATCAGTAACTGATGCTGAGTTTATCTTGTTCCTATAAGCTGTTCAGTGTATAGGCTAAGATCTTGTCCATGGGAATGGCGCGACACTGTCTCCCTCATACTTATTGTAGTGATCCAATTTGATCCAATTTAAATATTAGCACCAACAGACAGAACACCAGTCACTTATTCCAAAATTGCAAAGAGCTTTATTAATCACAATAATATAAAATTAAACATATGCACTGAGAATGAAAAGATACAGATGAAAAGCAGTAATAGTGATGGACGCACATGTACATAGTGCAGGAACAACACAGGGCTTGTGTAATTACAGGCAGTAATATCCAAAGATTCTATGTACCATAGCAGCAAAGGACAAGTGCCTAGAAGAGCTAGATCAAATAAGGTGCATTCAAGAATAAACAATGAAAAGAAAGGAATTACAAGGATATCAGCCGAGATGTATGTCATCCAGAGCACATTACCACCTACCCCAACCGATATGTATGTCATCCAGAGCACAGTACCACCTACCCCAACCAATATGTATGTCATCCAGAGCACAGTACCACCTACCCCAACATATGTTTCACCCAAAATGGATTCCTCAGGGGGCGTCACGCACCCTGAGGAATCCATTGTGGGTTAAACATATGTTGGGGTAGGTGGTACTGTGCTCTGGATGACATACATGTCGGCCGATATCCTTGTAATACTTTTCTTTTTATTCTTTATCCGTGAATACACCTTATCTGACCTAGCTTTTCTAGGCACTTGTCCTATGCTGCTATGGTACATAGAATCTTTGGATATTATTGCCTGTAATTACTTGAGCCCTGTGTTGTTCCTGCACTATGTACATGTACATCCATCACAAGTACTGCTTTTCATCTGTATCTGTTTATTCTCAGTTTTTATGTATATGTTTAATTTTATATTATTTTGATTAATAAAGCTCTTTGCAATTTTGGAATAAGTGACTGGTGTTTTGTCTGTTGGTGCATGTATGTTTATATGACCCAGTGACGGCTCAAACCTCGGCCGTAGTTTGTTCTGTTGGTGTCAATTTAAATATTGCAGAGAATCGAGTATTTCCTCATTTTACTGTTCTTACTGTTTTTATTGTTCTTTTTTGTTTTAATGTTCCTAACTTCTAAAGTTTGTAACTTCTAAAACTATCTGTTTCATTTTCAGGTTTAAGAAAAAAAATTAAAAAAATTAAAAAATCTCAGACTTTCGATGTGGTGTCTGATCTTTGGACCCACTGGCTATACATCTGTATACATTTGTTGCAGAAGTTTAATGTATTTTAATAAAAATGAACTTAAAGGCTTCATCACTCATTTGTTGTTTGGTGTGTTAGATGAAGGGGTGGTGTCTTTTATTTCTCTGTGAGACCCTCCTTCTGGGATGGAAGGAAATTGCAATGAGGTAGTTGGGAGAGCGATTTCTCATAGTATTTTCCAAATGGAAGAAATGGTATATATTCCAATGGAAGAAATTATTCAGCATTAGAAAAACTGAGCTGATTTCTTCAAAACACTGCACCATATTTGCATGTTGAGTTGGTTTTGCAGCTCAGTTCCATAGAACTGAATAAAGTCAAGTTGTAATACCACTAACAACATGCAGACAACCTTGAAAAAAATTAGCTCTTTTTTTTCTATTACTGGATATCCGCTTTAAGGGTGCGTTCACACCTGCATATTTTCTTTCTTTCAGATTTGCTTCAGCAGATTTTGCTGTCCAGATCTGCAGAAAAATATGTGTGATGTCCCAGTACAGGACATGGTCCTGCATTACACTTAGGCCCTGTCAGGTTGAGTCCCTCAATGACCTGGGGACCCTCCTGCAGTGTCTCCCCTGCTGTTATTATAGTGTTATTTAATGTACTAGGATTATAGTCAGTATGCCAATGTATAGTCAGTATAAAGGACCTTTGGAGGACTCCAGTAAATGTCTAAAGGACCTGTGAAATGTCACGTGTTATGTTTATGTTATCACATCTTACCCAGAGGGCACCAGTTTAACACATGACTCGCAGCTTGACCAATGGGCTTTGGCTCAGCCCTCTTCTATATAAGGTGGCGGCCTTTACAATTCTCTCTCTTATACCATCATCAATTTACTGAGACCAGCAAACACCAGAGATCTCAGTGCTAGTGTCCAGTACCTGGAAGGCCTCAAATCTACAGTCATTCCAGTAAGTCAAGTCTATGTCTGCTATCACTATCTACAGTCTTGTTTATCTAAAGTCTATTACAAGTATAATTGTCCCAGCAAGCTGCGAGGTCCTTCTGTGTTTCTGGCCACCTCTCTGGGATTCTGGCCAAGCTGTGAAGATAATAACACCTAACTGACCTCAGTAAAGCCTCTGTTAAACCATAATCTGGTTGTGGACTCTCATTTTGACTGCCTAGCTATTGGGATAGCGGAGATATTGTTTGGGTTGTTGCCAATACCCAAAAAACACTCTGGCTTCACAAACCTTAGGGGTTAATAACACCTTGTCCCTGGGGTTAATACCATCTTGCCCCATCTACCTACACCGCTACACCCCGTGGTCCTGCCATCACCGTGGGTCACCACATATGCACGTGTGAAAGTACACTAATACTGCCAACCCATATGAATACTTTATAGGTATTTTATAGGAAGTTGATAGGAAGTTTATAGGAATAGCGGCTATCCTCAGAAACTCCAGAAAGTGTGGTCTTGACTCACTACACAGCACCTGTGCTTCTTTTCTCCCTATCTACTGTAGGTACAGTGCCCTTGCCTGAGAGCTGAGATCACATGCCTTTGCTACCACTGAGTATTCCCTTGTGTAATGGCCATAAAGGGATGAAAGGAAGGTTTTGACAATAGCATTTACAATGACATTTTCAGCCATAAAAATTATTGGATAAAAGAGCTATTTTTTAATTGACTTTAACAAAACCCAAAGGGAAAAGTTTTTGACAGTTTTTTTTTAGCCATGAAATGTTCATTTAAGGGTTTAAAATATGGGCAAAAATGGTGTGTGAACATAGCCTAAATGTTATGTTCAGATATTCACTTACATCAAGCCATATGATGCTTGCTTATAAAGTTACAGGGGTACTCCAGGTAAGTAAATTTATCAGACACAGTTTACCTACCCACAGGATAGCAATGAGTGTCGGATTGTAAGGGGTTCGATGGATGGGACCCCTCATGATCTCATGTACAGGGCTCTAGCTACTTACCCATCCTCTGCACCATCAGAACCTTCCTATATGACAGAAAGTTAAAGCCCGCACCCGCAGCTGAGACGAGACATTGCTGCTGCCAGTGTTTGGCTAAGTGGGTCGTCATATACTCTCGTCCAGAAAGGTGGGTGCAGAGGAATGCCGGGAATGGGTAAGTAACCGGGGCCCCATACAGGAGATCGTGGGAGTCCCAGTAGTCGAACCCCTGTGATGTTTTTGTCTATTATTCAAACCTGCAAATAAAACAGATAGTTTTTGAAGGTACAAAAACATAATTATTTTTTTTAGGAAACTGTGGGTAGGGAATAAGTATCTAATAAGTTCAGTTCCCTGGAGTACCCCTTTAAACTAATAAAAAGTTTTTTTTTCAACATGCCATTACAACTTGATAGATAAAACAATCAGTATGTTACCTGCCGAGTCACCGTTTTTTTTCACAACAGCGTTGATTGTGGCACCATTAGTAATCTAGAAAACATTGTAAAAATTAAGAACAATTACAAATACAACATTGGTAATATACAAATACTGTGGCAACAGTAGTTTTGATGTTGTCCTATATAACTGGAGTTTTATTGCAATTTACATTCCAAGACCATCTCAGAGGATCTGATCTAATCCTGGAATTTATACTCTATGGTGAATCCTGAGTTAAATCCATGACCGCAAATGTATTACAAAATTTAACAATAAAATGCATTTGGAAAGTCTGCACACTGACTTTTTTTTAGTTTATTCATATTTTATTATGTTGTTGCCTTGTGCCAAAAAAATAAATAAGTTCAAGTTTTCTCCCATCAATCTGCACCCCATAATGAGAATGTGAAACCTACTAGAAATTTTGGAAAATGTACTAAAAAGGAAAAAACTAACATTTCACGTGGACATTTGCAGACCTTTTGCTATAACACATGAAATTTAGCTCTGGCTCCTTCCATTTCTCTTGATCATCTCTGAGAAGTTTCTATACCATAATTGAAGTCACCTGTGGTATATTCAGATGATTGGACAGGATTTGATAAGACACAGCCCTGTCTATATAAAGGTCTTACAGCAAAAACCAACCCAACTGCCAACTGCTGGAAGAGCTAAAAGAATAGATTGTAAGGCTAGGTTCACACTACGGAATCTCCAGACGGAAACATTCAGTGCCAGCGCCCACTGAATCAGTCGGCGCTAGAACCGCGCGGACATTGCCGTCTCCAATAGACTGCTATGTCTTCCGAGAGTAGATCTGCCTGAACAATGAGCATCACCATTCTTCAGGCGGAAATTTGAATTTTGGTGAATTTTCCGCTGACAAATTCTGCTTAAAAAATTGCGAAGTGTGAATTGGTGAACGGAAAACCCATTTACTATCATATACATTTTAGTAAGCAGAATTTCTGTCTGCAATTTCAAAGAATTGCAGGCAGATGTCCCGTAGTGTAAAACCTAGCCTAAGGTAGCACAGATCTGGAGAAAGATACAAAAACATTTCTGATGCACTGAAAGTTCCCAACAGCACAGTGGTTTCTATAATTCTTAAAGGGAACCAACAGGACTCTTCCTAGAGTTGGCCACGACACCAAAATAAGTAAATGGGGGTAAGGGCCTTGGGAAGACAGATGACCAAGAAGCCAATGGTGAGTCTAGCTAAGCTCCAAAAATCCTGTGTGCAGATGGCAGCGGGCCTCTTGACAGAGCCACTGTATTGTGGCAAAACATGTTGAGGGGGGCTAAGTGACAAGTTTTAATAAAGTGCATAGCTCCTGGAGGGCAGCATGTACACTGCAGGTACATGCATCTAATGTATCATATCTTGTTGTTGTGAGGTCAGGTGACCCTATTTACAATCCATCACATTTAACTCAGATAGGAGACTAGGACTAGGTTTTTTAAACTTAAGTGTGTGAAATTGTATAATAAAGCTTATGGGTTTTTAGGCATATGGGAAACAATGGGTATTTTTGGATTGTCTGTATGGTAGTCTATGGGTTGACAAACGTGAAGTAACCCTCCATATACTGGTCTGCATACTGGTATATAAACCTTGTGGCATAATCTCCAGGAAGACTGGAGGCTGAAATCGCTGCCAAAAGGTGCTTGAACAAAGTATGGGTCAGAGTTAAGGGTCTGAATACTTATGTCAATGCAATATTTTAGTTTTTCCTTTTTAATAAATTAGCAAAGATTTCTAACATTCTTTCTTACATTCTGTTTTCAGTTTGTCCCTATAGGGTATTGTGCCGAATGATGGAGGAAAACTTGACTTTTTTTTTAGCACAAGCCTGCAACATGACTAAATGTGAAAAAACATCAAATGGTCTGAAGACTTCCTGAATGCATTGTAATTGCTGGAATATAATTTATAGAATAGAATTAAATCTCTAGACATATGAAGTACTCTCTATTGATTTAAATGTATTTGTGCCTAAAGGGGTGTTGCCAACCTAAATGGAAACATAACACAAAAAAGACAAATCGGTTGCTCATTGTGACCCTGCATAAGAGGAGGTTCACATCATGTCTATAATGTCTGTTTAGTGTGTACATCAGTAAAGAGAGTAGAAAAGAGGGGGATGTGGCTTGGCCGCGGAGCGAGATAGCTGCTTGATCCTAGAGCTCCAGCTATATGCAACTGAACCAGTGACCTGAGCCTCTGCACCAGTTTCTCCCGACAACCATCTACCCTTGGAAACCCTCCTCCACAACATGTCCACCCGCCAGAGAGGTAAAACGAACAATAAGCTGAAAAAGCTTACCGACTTCTATGCTCCCCCAGGCAGACTCCCCATAAGTCTCCTTAGGCGCCTTCCAGCGCTAGTAAAAGGCATCAGCAGCCTGATTCCCAGCGTAGTTCCTCTCTACGCCGGTCCCCTCGCATTGGGGAGGAATTGGCAGATGCTCTAGAGATTCTCCGGAGGGATAGCTCCTCATCCCACTGCTCATCTCAGAACAAATATGACGCTTGTGTCTCGGCCCCAAGTTCTCCTGCATCTGATAGCCCTCTAAAACAATGTCCGAGATTAGAGTCCACTATAGAGGGTGAAGCCCTCCTTACAGAGCCTGAAGACTCCCTGACTCTCTCAGCAGATGGCTCTATTCCTGCCTCTGATGTCCCTGTGACCGAAGTAACATTAAACTGCATGTTACTTATGCTGAACTCGTCCATAGCCACTCACCTGGCTCAGACAATATAGCCTCTTCGCTCTGCCATAGCTGAGGTGGAAACTAGGTTGGATCATACAGAGCATAAAATGGCGGAGTTTGCATTGACTCATAACAATCTGATCGATGCCCATTATGACCTTGAAGGTGACTTCTTTGATCTTAAAGCAAAAGTCTCCGATCTCGAGGACTACTCAAGACGCAACAATATAAAATTCAGGGGCATTCCGGAGAATATAGCAGCTAAAGATTTATTCACCTATCTGGGAGAATTTATGGGCTCACTCCTTCCTGAGGTCTCCCCTAAAGACCTACTCTTGGACAGAGCGCACAAAGTACCCCGGCCAAAACACTTATCTGACGAAGTACCACACAACGTACTTGCAAGGGTACATTTTTTTCACATAAAAGAAGCTATAATGGTGAAATCCAGAGATCGCACGGTTATTCCAGAGCACTTTAATATGATATCCTTGTACACAGACTTGTCCACCGCCACATTACAACTCAGACGCCAATTGGGTCCTATCACTGCAGCGCTACGAAATAAGAAAGTGCTTTACAAGTGGGGATATCCGACACGTCTCATTATCCAACAGGATGATACCTCTTATGTTATCAGTTCTGTAGCTGAAGGCGCCAAAGTGCTCCGTTCCTGGGGCATAACAGTGGACATACCAGAATCCAGAGTGGCATCTCCACCTGCAAGAACTCATTTGGAATTGAGGGTGGCTGGAGGGCACAAAGGAAGCTACCGCTGAAAATCATTGGGACTCCAGTTCCAGTACTTCAACACTACCAGATCAGCTTGCAAGTGACACTTTTTCCCCTGAAGTGACACATTTTCCCACTTTTTACACTGAATGATGACAACAATCATCTTTTCCAGAACTTTTCGCTATGGTATTTATTTGGAGCCCTGTTTTTTCTTCTTTGTTTGTTTTCCCTCCTCCCCTTCCCCTTTTTTGTCTTTCAGACATCTGCAGTTCTCAAGAACATCCTACCTGCTGCTGAAATCATCTTCCGTCTATGTAATGTTTAATTGGTTGCCATATGTATGCTATCCTTGCTTTTACAATGGTACTTAAAGTATTATCTATAAATATCAATGGTCTCAATGCTCCACAAAAACGTTCATATATATGGTCTGAGGCCAAATTGGCCTCTTGTGATATATTGTGCGTGCAAGAAACAAATTTGCTGTCAACTGATGCATTTCGTGTTAAAAATGCTAATTTCCCTCATATATTTCATTCCCATTACACATCCAAGTCCTGTGGGGTATTTATAGCAATTAAAAGCACGGTTGCCTTTCAATTAATCAATACAGTTATTGACCCACAAGATCGCTATGTGCTTTTAACGTGTTTGCTTAACAATGTTAAATATACCATTATGTCTGTTTACACTCCTAATCGGCATCAGATCCGCTTTTTGAGGAAGGTCTTCAGAATTGTGAATAAACACCAGCAAGGTCACCTACTCTTAACCCCTTAAGGACCGGAGGTTTTTCCGTTTTTTGCATTTTCATTTTTTGCTCCTTGCCTTTAAAAAATCATAACTCTTTCAAATTTACACCTAAAAATCCATATGATGGCTTATTTTTTGCGCCACCAATTCTACTTTGTAATGACATCAGTCATTTTGCCCAAAAATCTATGGTGAAGCGGGAAAAAAAATCATTGTGCGACAAAATTGAAAAAAAAAAACGCTGTTTTGTAACTTTTGGGGGCTTCCGTTTCTACGTAGTACATTTTTTGGTAAAAATGACACCTGATATGTATTCTGTAGGTCCATACGATTAAAATTATACCCTACTTATATAGGTTTGATTTTGTCGGACTTCTGGAAAAAATCATAACTACATGCAGGAAAATTAATACGTTTAAAATTGTCATCTTCTGACCCCTATAACTTTTTTATTTTTCCGTGTATGGGGCGGTATGAGGGCTCATTTTTTGCGCCGTGATCTGAAGTTTTTAACGGTACCATTTTTGCATTGATAGGACTTATTGATCACTTTTTATTCATTTTTAAATGATATAAAAAGTGACCAAAAATGCACTATTTTGGACTTTGGAATTTTTTTGCGCGCACGCCATTGACCGAGCGGTTTAATTAATGATATATTTTTATAATTCGGACATTTCCGCACGCGGTGATACCACATATGTTTATTTTTATTTTTATTTACACTGTGTTTTTTTTTTTTATTGGAAAAGGGGGGTGATTCAAACTTTTAATAGGGGAGGAGTTAAATGATCTTTATTCACTTTTTTTTTTCACTTTTTTTTTGCAGTGTTATAGGTCCCATAGGGACCTATAACACTGCACACACTGATCTTCTATGTTGATCACTGGTTTCTCATAAGAAACCAGTGATCAACGATTCTGCCGCATGACTGCTCATGCCTGGATCTCAGGCACTGAGCAGTCATTCGGCGATCGGACAGCGAGGAGGCAGGAAGGGGCCCTCCCGCTGTCCTGTCAGCTGTTCGGGATGCCGCGATTAGCCGCGGCTATCCCGAACAGCCCGACTGAGCTAGTCGGGAACTTTCACTTTCACTTTTAGCCGCGCGGCTCAGCTCTGAGCGCGCGGCTAAAGGGTTAATAGCGCGTGGCGCCGCGATCGGCGCTGCGCGCTATTAGTGGCGGGTCCCGGCTTCACTATGACGCCGGGCCCGCCATGATATGACGCGGGGTTACTGTGTAACCCCGCGTTATATCAGAAGAACAGGACCAAGGACGTACCGGTACGTCCTTGGTCCTTAAGGGGTTAACAGGAGAATTTAAAGGGGTACTCCATCGCTAAAACATCTTATCCCCTATTCAAAGGATAGGGGATAAGATGCCTGATCGCAGGGGTCCCGCAGCACTCCGTTACCATGAGCCCCCGGATCATGTTCGCTCCGGGTCTGATGACTGCCGTTGACGGGGCCGGAGTATTGTGACATCACGCTCCGCCCCCTCAATGCAAGCCTATGGGAGGGGGTGTGACAGATCAAGCTACGAGACACATGTCAAAATATATATGAAAAAATGGCAGACGTACAGTCTGTGAGTCTTTGGATTACTAAGGACAAAGGAGGGATCGGCCTTCCTGATTGCGCAGATATTACAGAGCTACACTTATATCCCAACTAACTGCTTTTTGGAATACAAACTCACTTCCACTTTGGGCCCAACTAGAGATGCATATGTGCTCATCCATTGATGGCAAATCTTTACTATTCTTATTTCCATGGAAATTAGCTCCCCCTCCTGATATCTCTCCTTTCACACAAGCTGGTCTGAATTGTTGGTCGCCTCTACATGAGGCGACTGGCAAACTTCAATTGAAGTTCCCTTCTGGTTTTCCCTTACACCTTTTGATGAAAGCCATCCCGGAATTAGATTTTTCCACCTGGATAGCTAAAGGTCTGACTAAAATTACTCAACTATTCCATGACAATATCATATCTTTATTTGAACACTCATGCACCAATTATTCATTGCCAGCGTGTGATTTTTATAAATACCTACAGATAAGACATTATATCCAAACACACTCTAAAACATTATAACATTTATAACATTATTACTCAAAATCGCAAAGGCCTCCATCCAATATATAATCTCCTAGAATCCACAAACCCTCTTTCCTCTTATGCCCCTATTAAAGCATGGGAAAGATACCTCTCCTGTTCTATCTCTACCCATGACTGGCACAAAGCATTCGAATGGTCCCGTAAATCCCTACCTTGTGTTACTCAGCTAGAGGCAGCTATTAAAACCAGATTCAGATGGTATTTAACCCCCGATAGATTACAAACCATATACCCTGACACTCCTCCTTGTTGCTGGAGACAATGCGGTGAACGGGAAACAATCTCTCATATCTTGGGGTCCTACCCAATTCTGAGGTCATACTGGGGTAGCGTAGAAACTCTGTTGCAAGACATGTGTGGATGCCATATTAAACGAACTCCATCATTGGCTCTTCTGCTGATAGGAATAAGTGATATTCCCCACTCCCTCAGACCCATAACCTGTAAAATTCTGGTGTTGGCCAAATTAGTTATCACCAGACATTGGAAGTCAACAGTTCCTCCTAGTTCCACAGAGCTTATCGATCTGTTACAACAGTCCTTCCTTAGTGAACGGGCAGTGGCCTTTAACACAGACAGCAGCCAACGGATTTTGACTAATTGGCAACCATGGGCAAAATCCTTATCTGCTTTGTCAACTACTTAAGTTTGCAACTGTTTTTAGCAGATGTCCCTTTCCCTTCCCTGTATTCCCCCTATGTTATATTCTACAGTTTATTCTGAGTTTTTATGTGCACCCCCTATACCAGGGGTTCTCAACCAGTGGTACGCATACCCCTAGGGGTACGCCACAGGTTGTGGGGTGTACGTAATGCGCTGACCATTGCTCTTTGTAAAGTACTGCGGCCGCAGCTCCAGCCGCAGATACTTTACAGGAGCTGCGTGGTTGCCAGGCAGACGTGTGACGTCCCCTGATGTTGTGCGGAGGTGCTTCACAGCGCAGGAGGACGTCACCCCGCCAAACGGGACTCTGGGAACGGGGCTCTGGGAGTGCCGTATACCCGAACAGGCAGGGTAATGTTAAAAAAAAATAAAAAAAAAAAAAAAAAAGTGTATGGGAGGGAGGGATGTTATTGTATATCTATATATATGTTGTGCTGGCTATTTTTCTTTTTGCTTGTTTGTACAACTTAGGGGGAATGGCACCCTCTTTAGCTGTGCACCCCTCCCCCTTTTTCACAGGTGGTGTTTTATATTGTTAATGGATCCAGCATGTCACCCAGTCAGAGGCTATATGCCCAAGAGGTGAGTGGATATTAGTGTTAGGCTCAGAATTTGTGTTAGGGTCCCATCCTAAATGAGGCCACCTCCCTGTGGTGGATGGGGGACACGTTTTGATCAAAAAGTGCGCTAAGAGACAAAAAATTTTGACCAATGTGTGCTGCTGCAATCTTCTTTTTTTGTATACTCTTTATATATATATATATATCTATATCTATCTATATATATATATATATATATATATATATGCCCAGTGGGATCGGAGGGGGGGGGGGAGGGAAATAATGGCACAAGGGCATTAAGATGGAGGGGTAATAATGGCAATAATGGATCAGAGGGAGGGGGGAATAATGGCACAAGGGGATAAAGATGGAGGAGGGAATACTGGCACAGGGGATTAAGATGGAGGGGGGGGGGGTAATTATTACCCCCTCCATCTTAATCCCCCTGTGCCATAATTCCCCCTTCCCTCTGATACCCTTTTGCCGTTATCCCTACCCCCATCTTAATCCCCTTGTGCCATTATTCCCCCCTTCATTTTAATCCCCTTGTGCCATATCCCCCCATCTTAATCCCCTTGTGCCATTATTTTAATCCCCTTGTTCCATTATTCCCCCCTTAATTTTAATCACCTTGTGCCATTATTCCCCCCTTCATCTTTATCCCCTTGTGCCATTATTCCCCCCTCTCTATGATTATATTTTGCCATATTGGATAATAATGGCACAAGGGGATTAAAATGGAGGGAGGAATAATGGCACAAGGGGATCAGAGGGTTGGGGAATAATGGCACAAGGGGATTAAAATTAAGAGAGGAATAATGGCACAGGGGGATTAAGCATCACATTAGTATAAAGGTAAGCACACGCCATTATGAAAATAAGTAATTTTATTCCTTATTTTGTCCGCGGGAACCCCTTGCGCTTAAGTTCCTTGCAAATTTACGCACAAGGGGTACCCGCAGACATACTTTCACCCTTTGGGGGTACAGTCGCAAAAAAGGTTGGGAACCACTGACTTATACCACATATATGGGTTAAGACCCGGTTTCCTGTGAAGTTGGAGGCTTCTCAAGAATTGCATAATATAACCTACAGTATCATTTGGGATGCAAATCAGTTCTATCAAAGTAACTTATGGTGTGTACTGAAAGTTCTCACATTTATTTTTTCTCTTACAGGACATGAGACTTGTTGTGATTGTATTATTACTATTCTTGTTAACGGAAAATTTTCAATAAAAAATTTGAAACAAAAAGAGAGTCGGAAAGAGTGTCCGTCTGGCCAGAATGATGTACATTATGGAATAACATAGTAGACTATGCTATAACATCCAACAGTATTCTTTAAAAAGGATACCTACTAATCTGTGGGTGACTGGCATATTAAAAACCTCAAGAATAGCAGCTTTTCATGATGTATGTTTTAGAGTAGAGTCACATGCAGAGTATTTTGCTACGTATTTGCTGCTGCATATTTTCCTACCCATTGAAGTCAATGGGTTGCAAAATATGCAGGTAAATTTTGCTACACATTGACTTCAATGGGTAGGAAAATCTTCAGCAGCAAATAATGCAGCAAAATACAGCATGTGTGACTCTACCCTAGAACAGAAGCCATTATATCCTATGGTGCTGGATCCATTTAACAGATATGTAGGATACAGTTCACCATGTGTCTGTTAAATGGATATCATATTACACTATGGGTGATGGATGCCATTTTTAGGCATTTCAGGCATCTATATATATATATCATAAGCTTTTTCCAGCATATGCACTAAATGGAGGGAAATAAACACAATGTGAATCTGCCCTTAAAGGGAATGTGTCACCAGATTACATTTTTTTTATTAAAGGTTAAATACATGTGTTTATATGTTTTGAATATTTTTGGAAATCTTTAAAAAAAAATTCACTTGTCAGAAAATATGAAACATAATTATTAAAGTTTTTTTTTTTTAGATCCCACTGTTGACCAGTAGAGGGAGCTAAAATGAGAATTGGCTGCTACAAATTTGACCCACCCCTCTCCCTGCTGGTGACCTCACAACTCCCTTCCTCTTGTGTCTGTGCAAGAGGAGGGGGAGAAATTCCACTGTGCCGCACCATCTTGTTGGTGACTTAACAGTGGTAAAGTACAGCTGCTACAGATTAATGGCATAATTATATATATATATATATATATATATATACATATATATATATATATATATATATAAAGAATCTGCTGCAGATTTTTCAGGTAAAAAAATCTGCAGCATATTACAATAACAGTGGATGACATTTTAACAGATCTATTCCATGGTTCACAGTGTAGTGTAAACATCTCCCCCTATAGTCAGTCTGCAGTGACCCAGTAAGGGACAGACAGAGTCAGTGACGCACGCATGCTCAGTACAGAGACACATGCAGACTCTGTACTAAGCATACGTCTATACATGACTGTCCTGAGACACACACAAGCATGTTCAGTACAGACAGGTACACATGTAGGCTCAGTACAGTCAGGGACAGACTCTCAGTACAAGTACACTCAGTAAGAGACACATGCATACTCAGTACAGTCAGGTACACATGTATGCTCAGTAAAGAGACACATGCATATGCACGCTCAATACACTCAAATACAAATGTACACTCAGTACGGAGACACATGCACGCTCTGAACAGTCAGGTATACATGTACACTTAGTAAAAAGATAATAGTACATGCATGCTCAGTAGAGACACATGCACACTCAATACAGTCAGGTACACACATGCTAATTACAGAGACACACACTTGCTTAGTACAGTCAGGTACACCCGTATGCTCAGTATAGAGACACATACACATGCATGCATAGTACAATCAGGTATACAAAGAGAGATGAATCCAGCTCGGTGCAGATGAAATGATTTTAATCCATAGGACAAGGAGGATACAAGTAACGCGTTTCAAGCGCCTGAGCGGGGTGAGCTGGTCTTTACTTCACTCGCACTACAATCAGTTATATACGTATGCTCAGTACAGAGATATGCACACACAGTACAATTAACTATTTATGTCCACTCAGTACAGTCAGGTACACATGTACGCTCATACAGAGACACATGCACACTCAGTTCAGTCAGGTACACATGTACACTCATACAGAGACACATGCACACTCAGTATACATGTGTAACTGACAGTATTAAAGGAAAACTGTAAGATTTCTCCCCCCGCACTAACCAGCGATCAGTTTGATCAGTTTGATTACTGATCAGTTTGATGCTTACCATGCCCGGATCCGCCGCGCTGTTCGGCCCTAATCTTCTATTTTCGGGATATGCTAATGAGGTGCTAACTGGCACTGGCTGGGCTAACTGGCATTCTGACGTCAGTGCCGCCTGCCGCAGCACCACCCAGCTCATCAATATTCCTTCCCTCCGCCTCTCCCTCTTCTCTCCGCTCTGTAATGAAGAGAGTAGGGAGGAATATTGATGAGCAGCGTGGCGCTGCGGCAGGCGGCACTGACGTCAAAGTGCCAGTTAGCCCTGCTGGTGCCAGTAGTTTTTTTTTATTAAACTTCCACACCCCTGAGGAGGATTTAGGGGTGCAGGGGACAGATGGGTCTGTAAGGGATATATTTAGGGGGCACAGTATCTGGCAGTGTTATAATGATTATTGTCTTCTTATGGAGGATGAGGATCTGTGGACAAAGTGACTAACCTATGATGTGCTTGTGTCAGACTCTGCAGAGAAGATGCAGCTGGAAGAAGCCATGGCGTTTAGACCAGATAAAGAAGGAAAGAAAAGAAAAGACAACAGTGAAGACTTCACTCAGGTCACTGATATCATTGTATAGTCTGTCTGACTGTCCCATCAGCTGGAGTCTATTGTAAGTTCTGCAGGGATGATGGTTGATAATGTACTCCAACCTGTGGCTCTGCAGCTATTACAAAACTACAACTCCCATCATGCCTAGGGCTCTCCAGCATAGTCCAAAATTGAGAGGTCAGGCAGGCACACTGGATTGGCACAATCCTTTGTAGTGGACACTTATGTTTTAAGGGTCTTTTGTATGGTACAACTATGTACTGAGCACACAGTCTATGTACTACTATACTATGTCATGGCACACAGTGTGCGGCACTAGTATACCCTAGTGGCACAGTGTGTGACATTATTATATCCTGGCAGCACAGTGTGTGATATTATTATATTCATAATAGGTGGAGGTCGGCACTTCCCTAGCATGGTGGTACACGTGGATGGATTAGGCCCAGAACATAGTAGAGAAGTAATCTCAGCACTCACCATATGTGCAATGCTATGCAATAAACTTCATTGAATATATGGTAAGTGCTGGAATTACTTCTCTACTATTATTGTATCCATGCAGCACAGTGTGGGGCACTGTTAAATCCTGGTGGCATATAGAGTATGTAGCATTTTATAATTGCCCCCCCCCAACCCCTTCTTTTGTGCTAGTAAAAAGACAAGAAGCGTTCCATGCGCCGATTCAAGTCCTTGTGGAGTTTGGAGGTTTTTGCTACATTTGCTACACCGTTGCGGTGGTGGAACTGGCTGCATTGTGGAATACCTTTTGTTCCTCATCCATTCTGTGCCGATTCAAGTCCTTGTGGAGTTTGGAGGTTTTTGCTTCTTTTGTGCTAGGGATGTTAGGGACCCACTACGTACAGGTGGCTGTGACGCGGCTAGCGGGCTTGTTCTTCATGATCATCAAGTACACTAACAACCCATTAGTCTAATACATTTTGCTGAGGATCACTGTGCATTTTGTAGATGTGCGACCATTTCTGATTTTTTTCTCTATTTGAATTCACACACACATTATATATATATAATCCAAATTCCTTTTTTATTTTGTGTGTAGGGGTGAGATATGAGGAGGGATTTGGGTGGAATGGGGGCGTGGCCAGGGTGGAGTCTTGCAGGGGGCCCTGAGTGTTGTCAGTCTGCCCCTTGGTACATGCATATGCATGCTCAATATAGTAAGGTACACATGTATGCTCAGTAGAGACATGCATTCTCTGTACAGTCAGTGAGACACATGCACACTCAGCACAGTCAGGTACACTCAGTGTGGTCAGTACAGTAAAAGAACACACACACACTCAGTACAGTCTGGTACCGAGGTACGCTTAGTACAGAAACAAATGCATATGCACGCTCAATATAGTGAGGTGACTGGAGAATAACACATTATATAACATCAGAATCGCTAGTGCAGTTTTAGCGGTGACTGGAGGATAAGACTTCATGTAAAAGCAGAATAGTAAGTGCAGCTTTGGAAGTGACTAGAGGGTAAGACATTGGATAACAGCAGACTAGTGAGTGCAGCTTTGAAGGTGACTGGAGGATAACATGTTATATAACAGGAGAATAGTGAGTGCAGCTGTGAAAGTGACTGGAGGATAAGAGGCTAGGAAACAGCAGAATAGTAAGTGCAGCTTTGTAAGTGACTAAAGCATAAGATGTTATATTACAGCAGAATAATGAGTGCGGTTCTGGAGGTGACTGGAGGATAAGATGTAATGTAACGGTAAAATAGTGACTACAGCTCTGGGGAAAGTGGGGACAGCACCTGAATAGTGAACAGGGAACAGGGGGTGAAAGAGATGGGACAGAGGTGAGACTATGTTCACACTATGGAATTTCTGTGCGCAATTCCATTTGATATCAATAGGATTCTGCTGCACCGTGCACATGGCGGAATTTCCACTGTAGTAGTTTCTGCTGTGGAAATCCTGATTACAGGCTATGCAGAAAGAATAGACATGTCTATTCTTTCTGCGGACCCTGCACGGAAATGCACATTTCAAAGCGATCCTAGCACCGGCATGTTCTGGTGTGCAAGTGAATGTCTGCATGGAAATTTTCCATCTGGACATTCTCCTGTGTGAACATACCCTAAATGTTCCGACATACATTCATTCCAGAGCATGAATGACAGTCAGACCCATTATGACTCATGGACCTTTCACACACGGCTTACCCTGGCTCCTGAAGGGGACATGATATGCTTAGTACTGAAACGTTTATAATAATTAAGGAACCTGGTAAAGCTGTGTTTTACAGTTATGCCCTGTAATGAAAACAGAGCTTGACTATCTCACACAGCTTTCCCAATCTCCTAAATGGCATGTGATCTGCTTAGTACTGACACATTTCTGGCCATTCAGGGAAAGCTGTGTGTGACAGTCAGGCTTTGTTATCATTTCAGGCCATGAGTCATTATAGGGTCTGACTGCCACACATAGCTTTCCTTAATGGCCAGAAATGTTTCAGCACAAAGCAGATCAAGAGCCTTGGAAAGCTGTGTGTGACAATCAGTGAGGAGGTCTACACATGAGGAAGTCGGGGCTGTGCAGGGAGCTGAGGTCAGGACTGACAGGCAGGTCACAGAGGCCAGCGGATGGAAGAACGGAAGGGACTGCAGCTCTAAACTTTGTATAAACCTTCTCTTCTGTCCCATGTCTGCAGAGTGAGCTAAGAGGAGACCAGGGGAGGACTGTGTAATGTGTGTGACTGTGGTCCCCCATCCACCTCTCTGATGCTCTCTGCTCCATTGATAGGTCACTGCTCCTCAGGGACTTCAAGAAAATGGCTCTGGCTCCCCCTATCATTTCACCTAGCCTGTACTTTGCACATGTGCAGTAAGCAGTCCATGCTTTTCTATGAGACACTCTGGGTCTTAACTTTCTTATGCCCTGTGCCTGCCATAAAGCACCTGTGTAGGTGTCGTAAAGTGGCACACCACAAAGAGGCTACAATATGGCAGCCCCGAGTACACACTTTGTTAATAAATAAGATTAAAACTACATTGTCCTAAAACTAAATACATACATGAAATGCTTTATCTTGATAGAACACGTTTATTTAAAAAAATGGTTACACATTCCCTTTAAGCTGATTTTATATTATTTTTCACAATAAACAAAATGTTGGTACAATCTCAGTTATATTTTTTCTTTCCTTCCATGTTACCATTGTCTTGCCTTTATTAAAGTTATTTAGAAATTAATCTTCCATATAAGCATACCTGATAATGTTTTATGGTGTTCAACTTTCTGATATTATATTCTGTCATCACATTAGAGGAATCTACGTCGTAGAGTTCCTTAAAAGTCTGACCATGGTGAAGCTCTGTTAATAAAGAGGAAACAAAATAAAAATACAAAAGTGAATATTGGAACCACATTTGTACCCTTATCTGTAGAAAAAAAAAGTTGTCAGCAGAAAATGCAGACTAACCAAAGCAAACTATTATCTGGGTCACTTTTCAGTGAAGCTATAACAGTTGGGAAGAAGTTGTGTAAAAGCAACTGTTCTCCCCTGTATTGTTCAGTTCAGATGACTTTATTCTTCAACATCTATGCCTAGGGTTGACACAGCACTTAATACTGAACTCACCCAAAAGTTTTATAATCCTTAACCACAGCCAGCTGAATGTCATTAGTCATTATTTATTAGGTTTTTCATAGAAACAAAGAACACAGGAAAGCCAAACATGACAAATTAAACATCAAAGTCAGCAAGCACATAATAGCCATTATAGAAAAAAGCCAGAATAGGCAAAAACATTTTAAGAAAGGTATACAAATCCCTGTCTGGCAAAAATAGTGTAGCTAGAACTTTAAATCCATGAGTACATCAGGTGGAAGCCTCATCATAAGACAGTAGGCAATGAGAAACTTCAAAGTACAGGGGGGGGGGGGGGGGGGGAATCTCATGAATGCGTGCAACAACATCGTCTTCCGAAGGTCTGTTTCCAGTATTTGGCTATGAGGTTTATAAATGCACTAAATACACATTTGATTATACATAGTAGATTGCTGACTGGACCATTCACGGCGTTCTGAGTAATTTGCTCGAGACTAGAAGTTCTGGAAAAAAAGGGCTTACTTTCTGTTAAAAGCAACACCAACCATTTTGCCTAACCTTTTTAAGGGGACTCTATAATCTGTATTTCCTGTTAAGAGTGGCAGCTGCCATTGGATAGCTGTTAGGGTATAAAGACAAACTGTACCTTTCCTGGAGCTGATGGTGGTGGCCAAATTGCTTTAAATTTCTCAGCCAACTGTCAAGGAGGCGGAGCTGAGCTGCTGAAGTGCCACAGCCTCTCAATTCCTCTTCACTTGACCACACCCCCAGCCGCTCCCTGAGTGATATCCAGGGCTCTTTACATCAAATAAGGAGGGTCTGGAAGGGGAGAGCGAGTGAGGAAGTGTGCTAGGCTATGGCCCTTCAGTAGCTAAGCCCTGCCTCCTTAACACTTGAAAAATAAAAAGATGACTTTATAGTAAAAATTAAGTTAAGTATAAATTTGGCAACTACCATCATCTCCAGAAAAAGGTATATTTTGCTTTTATAACCTACGGCTAGGTTCACCGTAAAGAATCTCTGGCTGGGAAAATCAGTTGGCCCTAGGATGGTGCGGACATTACCGATGGAACTGAAATGGAGTGTGGACTGTGTAGCTGAATCCTATTGACAGTCATATGATTCTGCAGCATTAGAATTACTAAATGTAATTTCCAACCTGAATTACACTTGGAAATTCCAAATGAGAACCCAGCCTTACAACTATCCAATGGCATATGAAACTCCTAGCAGCAATTACACCTGACAGATACCTCTAAGCCAAGTACTTTTATGTATTAAAAATGTTAGAATTGTATAAAAGAGGAAGTCATAATTACCCTGCACATACTAAACTCTTCATATAAAGGGAGAAACAAATACAGTGTTTAAAAAAAACAAATGTACTTAAAAGGTAACTCTCATTAAAAAATGTTTTTGCTATTGCACTCCTTATGGTAAATAAAAAATATTTCTAATATACTTTGTTTAAAAAAAGTGAAGTGTTCTATGTTTTATTTGTGCTTAAAAAAGCTTAAGAGCACATTTTTCCCCAACTCATACACAGACTTTGGACCAAAGTCCAAATGCAGAAAGTGCAGCCTGGAGTGCTGAGAGGGGTGTGTCCAGCCTCATCCAATCATAGCTCCTCTCACACTTAACTGCCATATGCTGTTGCTTGGACACACCCCTCAGCACTCCAGGCTGAACTCCCTGTGTTTGGGCTTCAGGCCAAAGTCTGTGTATGAGATGGGGGAAAATGTGCTCTTGAGTTTTTTAAGCACATATAAAACATAGAATTATTAGAAATATTTTTTATTTACCATAAGGTGTGCAATAGCAAAAATTAGTTTTAATGAGAGTGCCTATTTAAATCTTACCTAAAACAATATCACAAAGAGGAAGCCCTAAAGGATATCCTTTTTTACTCTGGAAAGACTGAAGTATTTTCTCTTTTACTTGTCCAATCGTATCACAATCCAATACATTTACTTTAAGGCCCTCCTTAGTATCTTCCCCTTCTTGATCTGATGTTTTTGGAAAATGCACATTTATCTCCTGAAATAACAAGAAACTAGATTATTCATTTGATACCTTATCAATGCAATAAAAAAAAAATATTTTTTTCTAGATCATTAATACTTTGTCTAGGGCTATTCAGAGTGCTACTCTACCAAATGGTGAGTAAAATATCTTGTTTCAGGCTACATGGTCAATGTGGCAGCTTCCCGGCCACCAATAGGCTCATGGAATTCCTATGTAACACAATGGCATTCTTAAAGCTTTGGCTTAAAAATTGTAAAACATTTTCAATGAATAATTGTTGTAGAATAAGTCAATAGAACATATGGAACTTAGAAAAGTTTTTATGCTTTTGCAAATGAAATGTCCTTATTACACATGTACACATACAGAATAATACTTGAGCCTTGGTTCTACTTTTTTATGCCAGTGGTTTTGTAAGGAAGTGACAATAAACTCTTTACCAAAGATTTTAAGAGGGTGATGGAATGTCATGATGATGATTGAGAAAATATCTGCATTCATCATAGGATAAAGTATGTATGTAGTTTGGTGAACGAAAATGAGATTGCTTTTTCGTTCAATACATTGTTCTCCTCTCTAACTTCCAACTGTCTCTAACTGTGGACCAAACCAATGCACAGTTGTTACCTACAATAATGGATTGATCCAACAAACTGTGCCAAATGTCTGTCAGCAAACTGTAGATTGAACCAATGTACAATGTACTCTACTTGGATTCTGCTCAAAGAGTGACCGAGAGAATTATTTAGGTGGTAAAATTCTGTAGTTTGGACTGTGCAGCTAAATCCTACAGACAGCCATATGATTTAGCTATCGAATTATTGAGCATCATTTTTTAAGGAGAAATATTGGAAATTCCGTACTGTGAACCCAGCCTTACAGCTATCTAATGGTGTCTGTAGCTGCAAATACATCTGACATATACACACTGGCCCTGATTTACTAAGAGTGTCTGGTTATTTTCAGAGTGTGTCCCCCCCCCCCCCCCCCACTACTTTTTTCTCACACGTATTTATCAATTCTTTGCACATGTTGGGAAAATTCTGTCGCAAGATATTAAATTCTATCGCAAGGGGAAAAAAAGTGTTGCACAGGAAAAATTAAGTGTAAAGCAAAGTTAACAAACAAAAAGTAAAAAAGAAAAAAAAAAGAAATGAAAGCCAACATTAAAAAAATAAATAAAAAAGAAAAATGAGAAATTCCCCAAAAATTATTTAAAAAAATAAAAAATATAATATAAAAAACTACTAAGGGGACAAAGTAACAGTTTTTTTTATTTTAAAAACACACTTTTTAACAGATTCCCAACACCTCAAGGCAGTTGGGTTTTCAAGTTCAGTATTTCACTATTTTTCTAGTGGGTTTTTAAATACAACTGTCGGGTTTTCAGGAAAATATTGGGAACACGCCCAAATACTCAGAGTTACTAGAAAACCATTGGGTTTTTACCAGTAAAATGTGTTGCACAAAGTGTCGCAGAGGACGTGCGACACAAATTGTGTCGCATAACCCAATAAAGAGTCGGTATCATGTTAGTAAATCAGGGCCACTAAATCCATTCTTTTGCTATAATATTTTAACAGGATTCTTATGTTTTAAAAATCCATTTCCTTCTGCTTAAAAGATTTCAGACAAATTTAATAGTGTAATATGTTATTTTGTTTTATTATTACAGTCATTAGAAACTACTTTTGACATGTTAATCAGACATGTCAAAAGTTTTTCATGCCAGGTCTTCTGAAACCTGCTGCGATCGTGAGTTATTAGCCGGAGAAACCATTCGAGAGATCCATCCATTTCTCTGCATAGACTGGATGGATGTTTAGGTGTTTTCAAGTTATCACAGAACATATATATAGACAAAATCCATCTGAGTTAAACAGTAGACCTCACTTTGTTCAGACAATAATGGATAAAACAATTATGGGGACCTATCGGTCCATATGAAGATAAAGAAGGCTAAGAGATTTAAAATTCTTCTTTTATCATCTAATAGATGTACAGACCAAATTGGCATCTGACAGCACAGAAACGCTAAAATGTTTTATTACGTAAAAAACTTATATTCTCAGAAATAGAAGTATTATTGGGTATTTATGATTCATTCCGGTCTACAAACAGGATACTCCTGATCTTATGAAAAGATCTGTTTTTGGCCACTGTTAGGCACCGTACTTATTTTTGTGACATCATGCTTGGTGCCTATAGAGATTGAGTACTACCTTGGCATCCACTAAAGGGAGTGATACTGGGACATTAGGCACTACTAGGGTGTTATCTAATCCCTCATCACCACAGCTGGAGATTTATATATAGACTGTGGTTAATACAAACCTGGGAGGCCTTTTACCTATATTCACCAACTCTAGCTGACACTTAGAGTTGGTGTTGTCTCACTATTCTTTGTGAAGGTCATCTTTATTGGATTGGTGCAGCACTATGAGTATGCATGCGGTTTGCTGCCTCTGCATAGGTCAATGGAGTCTTTAGAGTTGGCGTGTTTGCTCTCAGTTGTTGTTTTTATTGCACGTTCATTACAGGAGTCCATTGGCTTTCTGGTTCCCATGCATTTTATACATTGTAATAAATATTTTATGATGAGCTCTATTCTATAGGACTCTTGTGTCTCTATTTTAAAATGATATTGTTAGAATACCGCATTTTTCGCCGTATAAGACGCACTTTTTCTTCCCCAAAACTGGGGGGAAAAAGTCGGTGCGTCTTATACGGCGAATACACCCCTATCGCGGCGGTCCCTGCGGCCATCAACGGCCGGGACCCGCGGCTAATACAGGACATCACCGATCGCGGTGACGCCCTGTATTAACCCTTCAGATGCGGCGATCAAAGCTGACCGCCGCGTCTGAAGGGAAAGTGACACTAACCCGGCTGTTCAGTCGGGCTGTTCGGGACCGCCGCGATTTCACCGCGGCGGTCCCGAACAGCCCGACTGAATAGCCGGGTTAGTGCTTACAGGACACCGGGGGGGACCTTACCTGCCTCCTCGGTGTCTTCTCCGTTCAGGGATCCCCTGTATGGCCGGCGCTCTCCTTCCTCGTCGTCACGTACGTGCGTCGGCGTGCGTAACGATGTGATGGCGGCGACGGAGAGCGAGGATACCCGGCCGGCAGCAGAGACGTTCCGGAGCGGCGGGGACACGGCGACAGCGACGGAGCGACATCCAGGGCAGCGGTGACGGGTCCGGAGCGGCGGGGTCACGTGAGTATTACCTCCTATGCAGTGGTCTTCAATCTGCGGACCTCCAGATGTTGCAAAACTACAACTCCCAGCATGCCCGGACAGCCAACGGCTGTCCGGGCATGCTGGGAGTTGTAGTTTTGCAACATCTGGAGGTCCGCAGGTTAAAGACCACTATTGGGTTAAAAATCTTAATTTTTTTAGATTTTGACCCTAAAAATTGGGTGCGTCTTATACGCCGGTGCATCCTATAGGACGAAAAATACGGTACATTTGGTTGGTAAAATGAGCAGTTAGTAAATAATACTTACCACACTACTAAATTCTGTTATCTGCCATAGCAACCAATCCTCATTCAAAGTATAGAGAGCTTTACATGTCACTGCATCTATTGGGCCTTTGTGTATCCTCTGATTTAGTGTACAAACAAGACCGTACAGAGGTTCTCCCACATATTCCTATGTAAAGCACAAGTATGATCAATAAAAGAGAAAATAGACTTCCTGACAATTTTTTATATCAGCTGTAAGTTCCAAAGAAAATATTTACTTGCACACATGTATGCAACAAAGCTCAAGTAGGGGTATACTAAGTAACTGGTTTTAAGGTCTGAATAAAGTAGTTGTTTTTGCAGAATAGTTTAACAGGTTAACCACAAAAACTTCACAGTTTGTGTTTGGAAAAACCACCCTGTCTACTCTACTGTTCTGAAGGACATCACACTTCTGCTTCCTCTTACCATTTATATATATATATATATATATATATATATATATATATGTGTGTGTAAAACTATAACATTATATTTGATAGATCAGACAATGTAAAATCTTTTTTTTTTTTTCAACAAAGGCATCAGACTGCTGTGATAATGGCTCCCCGCGATCCCATCAGGGGAAGCCGATCCTTATCATTGGTATTGTAATGTTTAACAAAAACATTATAATGTAAAATGTAGGAATTTTACAGTCTGTATTTTCAGCCTATTTTCAGTAGTTGTTCTAAGTGAGGTACTTACTCTCAAGAAACCATACAGACAAATAGACACACAAGTACTTACTCTCAAGAAACCATACAGACAAGTAGACATCCAGTTGGTCAGTAACTTTTCAACGACTGTCTCTGTTCGTCTTAGCATCAGCTTTGGATGTTTGTTACTAGATTGCTCAATAAGATCTTTAGTTAATTTTTCAAGTAGCCCAGTGAGGTAGAGTAGATTACACTGGAAGTTAATGGTCAGGAAGGATGCAAACATACATCTAATAAAAAGGGAGAGTTACAGGTTCCAATTAGCTTCCAATATATAATTGAAATCTCCTATGTATTATAGTCCGTTTTACTGTTGACATTGAGAAAGTGTTTGATTAAGAGGGGCATTCAAGCACATTAGCAGCACATTTCCCATAGAGAAAGTATATAAATGAATGTGGTTCTCACCGGTCCTTTATTGTAAAATCATTCTGTTTTTCCAAGGTATGGATAAGCAGAACCAGAAAATTTTGGTTCTCAAATAATGTCTTCATAGTGGATACTATTTCCTCATCTTGCGTTGACTTTCTAGCTTGGAATGGCTGCAAAAACACAGGTTACATATTGCTCTCACTGTTGGCCCATAGAAAATTTGCAGTTTAAAGGTGGTATAGCTTGGCATGCTATAAGTTCTCTCTCTCTCTCTCTGTCTCATAGACGTAATAAAATCACCTTTTACACACTTCAGACAATGATAGAATCAAATCTTAAATATCTACTTAGGTAAATGGACACAAGCTTTGAATGTATTCCAGTGTTTTCTCTCCCCCCCCCCCACTCTCTCTTCCACTCCTACATTGCCTCCCACACTCCCCCCTTTCTCCCCTTCAACCCTGTGTGCGTGCAAGCTCTCATGTCTCACTAATATGTTAGGCCTATTTCTAATATTTGAGCTGTTATTTGATTGGGCCTGCATGCAGTTCTGTTTAATTGTCAGTTTACGCATTGCTTTACTTGCACTGTGCGATCTATGTAACTCACTTGTGTTTGTTGTTTAAAATGTAGAAATAGAAATGAGATTTGAAAAAAAAAAAAAAAAAGTTACATGGACACTGTGTCCTGGAGACATATCAAAAGTTTTGATCGGTAGGAGTTAGAGTGATCACCAATCAGAAGAACGAGCCTGGAGAAATTCTTGAGCACATGACACAGAGCAGGGAGAGGAGTGTGCAGCCATGTGTTTTTTTCCTGGCTTGTTCTTCTGATTGGTCGGAGTCTGTATGTCACCACTAAGGCCAGTGATTGCCTAAGCAGATACAGTATGTCCTGTATATCAAGATTAGGAAGTGGAAATTACCAGAAGCCCAGTGAGCATTAGAATGGCATCAGTAGGTGAGTAATGCTTAAAGGGAATTACTTATTGTTTAAATCAGGTTTTCCAGTTTTTTATTTTACCATCTATATATTTAGTTTATAATAATCCTAAAATCTTGCAGTTTGCATTATGGCCACTAAGCCTAATACTAAGCTGAGACTTCATGGTCTGTACAGCTCATTTGCCAGTAATGCCAGAATTTCAGGGAAAGGTGATGCCAGTAGAGAGAGAACACTGGATCCACCAAGCTTTTCAGTAGAGATCAGCATCCCTGTAAAATTAGCTCTGACATGTTCACAGAGAATGCCCAGTAGTGTCTCCAATTCGTCTATTGGTGTCTATATCAGTGGGTCCTTCTGTAAAGCATGTCACTAAACTCTGTTAAAAACTGCTCGGGCAAGACGGGAGCCTCCATAATAATACACAAAAAAATTAAATGTAAAAAATTGCAATCAGAAAATAAACACCAGAAAAACAACATGTTTCAGTATCTGCCTCCAATCAGTAAAGAAAACAAAATCTGGTGAAATCACATAAGTAGTTTTTACGCCAATCTGCCCTTTTCCCCCTTTTATAAGAAATATGGATTTCCTGTGACTGCTTATTACAGAGGTATAGTAGCAAATATTTTTGTATTGGAGGGATGCCATAATTATACAGAATCTGACAGAAAAAAAAAAAAAAAACATTAATTTGTCCAACAAACTGCCACTAGATTATCCCAATTGGGCTGTAATTTTGTTATTCTATTAGTTTTTTTTCTAGGGGTGTTCCTGTCTGCGGGTTGTAGTTAGCAGAATTGTGTATATATGTATATAAGTGAATCCATACTTCAGTGTATCAACTTTATGTATATTTTAGGAAGAAATAACCGCCTCCCTCTCCAGTGTTCATTTTCACTACATATCAATAACAGGCTATGCTTGTGCAATGTCACACTGCATATCATTTGCCACTCAAACTATGGTGCTGTACAAGATATGAACTCCCAATCCTGTACTGTAAAGAGTTTACTTACTGATGGAATAGTATCACACAGTTTTTCAAATATGTCTTGCTTGCTTTTTTCAGACTAGGAAAACACATTAAAAAAATCATTAAAATAATGATAGTGTACATACCATTGCCATCTATCGCCTATCTGTTTTATAGCAATATTATTAGTAATAGAGTCTATGATGGAGGATACTAGGTGATACAACCAAACTGTATATCTCTTCTCTATACAAGGCTATTTCAGCTTTGATCTGCATGTCAGTTTCGTTTGGAGCACACTGTTTGCAAAGGAAACAATGCCTAACAGGCCAACAAAGAGGCTAACCAGCACACCATAACTATATGTCCATATCAGTATTGGTGAATATACAGTAGCCAATACCTTTTTTCATGTCACGCCCCCTCCCATAGACATGAATGGAGGGGGCGTGGCGTGACATCACGTCCCCAGTCCCGGAAACCAGGAGGTTTCCGAAACTGGAGATTTAGCAGGGAGATTGCGGCGGGTCTCAGCAGCGGGCCCCCCGTGATCAAACATCTTAGGCTCTATCCTTTGGATAGGGGAGAAAATGTTTTTGGCCGAAATACCCCTTTAAGGACATAATGGGCTATGTCCTTAAGGGGCTAAAAACTAGAAGCATGACATGTGTGTTACCTTTAACATATCAAACTGTTAAAATGCAAAAATTACCTCAGGAAAGAAGATATTTATAGCAAAATGTTTGTAGTCAAAGAAAGGAGTAGTTCCAAGGGCTTCCTCAGCCACATCTTCTTTATCTGTCTGAAGTTCTGCAAAACCTTCACAAAAAAATGAAATACATTTTCTAAAGTCACATCTATCTTTTCCTTCTGTAATTTTGCTACAATGTATGACAATTACTGCTTCTTAGTATAAACAAATACATTGAAAATAGAGATGAGCGAACTTACAGTAAATTCGATTCGTCACGAACTTCTCGGTTCGGCAGTTGATGACTTTTCCTGCGTAAATTAGTTCAGCCTTCAGGTGCTCCGGTGGGCTGGAAAAGGTGGATACATTCCTAGGAAAGAGTCTCCTAGGAATGTATCCACCTTTTCCAGCCCACCGGAGCACCTGGAAGCTGAACTAATTTATGCAGGAAAAGGCATCAACTGCCGCAGGGGCGGACACAGACAACAGAGGGCCCCTGTGCAAAGAATGTGCCTGGGCCCCCCCCCCCCCCAAAAAAAAAGTAATATGCCATAAAATTGCACTGCAACTCACATTAATCTGCATTAGGTAGGCAGCAGTTCCCCCACATTAGGTAGCATAGTTTCCCCACATTAGGTAGCATAGCATATATTCCCCACATTAGGTAGCATAGATTCCCCACATTAGGTAGCATAGCATATATTCCCCACATTAGGTAGCATAGATTCCCCACATAAGGTAGTGTAGGATAACCCCAACAAACAAACACACACACACTCTCACTCACCCACACACTCTTACCTTGCCTGCACTACTTACATCTGCCTGAGAGGACTTCCTGGCAGAGGTGCGCGCTATAAGTGACGTTATCAAACGCTCTGCGCTGGACGTCAGCGTCCAGGTGCTTGCGATGACGTCACTCACCGCACGCACCTCAGCCAGGAAGTCCCCATGGGCAGATGTAAGTAGCAGTTTAGTGACTGGGCAAGACTGGTTTCCCTGTCATATGTGCACTGGCAGGGCTGCCATCAGAAATTTCGGGGCCCCTTACACAACTCAAGGCCTGAGACCCCCACCGATCACCTTGGTTGAAGTGGTTCTCCAGCTGTTGGAAAGCTAAAACTCCCATCATGTCTGAAGAGCCTCTGGCAATGGGAGTTATAGTTTTGTAACAGCTGAAGAGACACAGATTGGACACAGTTTTACCCATCATCACTGCAGAACTTACAAGTGACTACAGCTCTGATGGGACAGTCATAACAACACACAATGATGTCAGTGACCTGAGTGACGTCTTCTGACTTAAGTGATATCTTCTCTGTAATCTTTTCTTCTTCATCTCGTCCAGAGACCAGGTCTTCCTCCAGCTCCATCTTCTCTACAGAGTCTGACATCCGGACATCATTGGCTCCTCACTTTGTCAGCAGATCCTCATCCTCTGCATGAAGACAATAATCATTATAACCTTGCCAGAAAGTGTAACCTAAATAAAATACTGCCCCACACTGTACCCTGAATATAATCCTGCCACACACTGTACTCTGAATATAATCCTGCCACACACTGTACCCTGAATATAATACTGCCACACACTGTACCCTGAATATAATCCTGCCACACACTGTACCCTGAATATAATCCTGCCACACACTGTACCCTGAATATAATCCTGCCACACACTGTACCCTGAATATAATCCTGCCACACACTGTACCCTGAATATAATCCTGCCACACACTGTACCCTGAATATAATCCTGCCACACACTGTACCCTGAATATAATACTGCCACACACTGTACCATGAATAGAATACTGCCATACACTGTACCCACTAAATATAATACTGCTATTCACTGTACCTACTAAATATAATACTGCCCCACACTGTACCCTAAATATAATACTGCCAGACACTGTAACCTGAATATAATACTTCTGTACACTGTACCCACTAAATATAATACTGCTATACACTGTATCCACTAAATATAATCCTGCCACACACTGTAACCTAAATATAATACTGCCACACACTGTACCCTGAATATAATACTGCTATACACTGTACCCTGAATATAATAATGCTATACACTGTACCCTGAATATAATACTGCTATACACTGTGCCCACTAAATATAATCCTGCCACACACCGTACCCTGAATATAATACTGCTATACACTGTACCCTGAATATAATACTGCTATACACTGTGCCCACTAAATATAATCCTGCCACACACCATACTCTGAATATAATACTGCTATACACTGTACCCTGAATATAATACTGCTATACACTGTACTCACTAAATATAATCCTGCCACACACTGTACCCTGAATATAATCCTGCCACACACTGTACCCACTAAATATAATCCTGCCACACACTATACCCACTAAATATAATACCTCTTATCCTCTGTGTCCTCATCATTCCTCATCACCCCATAACCCCTGCCAAACCTCTCCTCAACACTACTATAACCACCCCCGCACCTCTCCTCATCGCTACTATAACCCCCTGCACCTCTCCTCATCACTACTATAACCCCCCACACCTCTCCTCATCACTACTATAACCCCCCCGCACCTCTCCTCATCACTACTATAACCCCCCCAGGCACCTCTCATCACTACTATAACCCCCCCACACCTCTCCTCATCACTATTATAACCCCCCGCACCTCTCCTTATCACTACTATAACCCCCCCACAACTCTCCTCATCACTACTATAACCCCTGCACCTCTCCTCATCACTACTATAACCCCCCGCACCTCTCCTCATCACTACTATAACCCCCCACACCTCTCCTCATCACTACTATAACCCCCCCACACCTCTCCTCATCACTACTATAACCCCCCTGCATCTCTCACCACCCCCATAACACCCCCCTGCACCTCTCTTCACCCCCATAACACCCTCCTGCACCTCTTATCACCCCCATAACCCCCCCTGCACCTCTCATCACCCCATAACACCCCCCCTCTCATCACCCCCATAACACCCCCTGCACCTCTCATCACCCCCATAACACCCCCTGCACCTCTCATCACTCCCATAACCCCCCTGCATCTCTCATCACCCCCATAACCCCCCTGCATCTCTCATCACCCCCATAACACCCCCTGCACCTCTCATCACCCCCATAACACCCCCTGCACCTCTCATCACTCCCATAACCCCCCTGCATCTCTCATCACCCCCATAACCCCCGTGCATCTCTCATCACCCCCATAACCCCCCTGCATCTCTCATCACTCCCATAACCCCCACTGCATCTCTCATCGCCCCCATAACCCCCCTCTCATCACCCCCATAACCCCCCTGCATCTCTCATCACCCCAATAACCCCCCTGTATCTCTCATCACCCCCATAACCCCCCTGCATCTCTCATCACCCCCATAACCCCCCCTCTCATCACCCCCATAACACCCCCCTGCACCTCTCATCACCCCCATAACCCCCCTGCACCTCTCATCACCCCCATAACCTCCCCATGCACCTCTCATCACCCCCATAACACCCCCCTGCACCTCTCATTACCCCCCATAACCCCCCTCTCATCACCCCTATAACACCCCAAGCACCTGTTCCCCTGCACCTCTCATCACCATTGTAGTCTGCAAACAACATAGCCCCCATCGAACCCCCCGTTCACTTACCCTGCCGGGGTTCGGTGCAGCTGCTGCTCCTGTCACAGTGTTCCACTGCACGGGGAGGATCCGTCGGGAGGCTGCTTGACTGGAGATCGCGCCGGGACAGGTCAGGTGACTGGAGTAGACGTGTGTGCCTGCGCGGGGCACGTCGACTCCCATCAGCCCCTGGCCTGTCCGGCCCTGCCGTACTTCTTAAGGGGCCTGCGCCCTAGAAAGAGCGGGCCTCATAGTCCTGCGGGCCCCCCAGACTATGAGGCCCGGTCATAGTTCTGACAGGTACCCAGCCAGGAGTCAGTGAGTGACAGTCGCAGTCACTCACTGACTAGCCGGAAAAAAAAAAGTACAGGGACGTCCGGGCCTCCCTGAAGCTCCGGGCCCCATACAAGTGTATGGGTTTACCCCCTGATGGTGGCCCTGTGCACTGGGTCCGATGGTAGGACCGGCCCAGCGTGTGAGGGCGGGCCCCCTCACACGCTGGGCCCCTGTGCAGCTGAACCTGCTGCACAGGCGATATGTCCGCCCCTGAACTGCCGAGCCGAGAAGTTTGTGACGAATCGAATTTACTGTAAGTTCGCTCATCTCTAATTGAAAATAGTAATAGAAATCTAATGTATATTAAAAGATTGTATAGCTTTCCATTTATAATGTAATTAAAGGGGTACTCAGGGGGAAAACATTTTTTTAACCCCCTTAAGGACCACAGGTTTTTCCGCTTTCGTTTTTGCTCATCACCTTCTAAAAATCATAAATCTTTCAATTTTGCACCTACAGACTCATATGAGGGCTTATTTTTTGTGCCACCAATTTTACTTTGTAATGACATCCATCATTTCCCCACAAAATTTACGGCGAACCCAGTAAAAAAGAATATTTGTGGGGCAAAATTGAAAAAAAAAAAAACAACACCATTTTGCAACTTTTGGGGGCTTTCTATGCAGTGCATTTTTCATAAGACTGACACCATATCGTTATTCTGAAGGTCCATACGGTTACAAGGATACCTAATGTATGTAGGTTTTATGATGTGTAAAATTGTCATTTTCTGACCCCTATAACTTTTTTCTTTTTTCATATACAGGGCTATATGGGGATCAGTTTTTAAACCGTGATCTGAAGTTTTTATCGGTACCATTTTTGTTTTGATGGAATTTTTTGATCGCTCTTTATACATTTTTTAGGGTATACAAAGTGACCAAAGTGACAATTTTGGACTTTGGATTTTTTTTTTACGTGTACGCCATTGACAGTGTGGTTTAATTAACATGATATTTTTATAGTTCCGAAATTTTTAACACGCAACGATACCACATATGTAAAAAAAAATTTTGTTTACATTTTTTTAATGGGAAAAGGGAGGTGATTCAAACTTTTATTAGGGAAGGGGTTAAATCACATTTATGAACTTTTTTTTAACTTTTTTTTTTTTTACACTTTTTATTAGTCGCCATAAGGGACTATTACATGCAATCCTTGGATTGCACACACTGTTCAATGCTCTGCCATAGCATAGCACTGATCAGTGTTATTGGTGCTCTGCTGCATCCCGCTGTCCTCTCAAACTGTTTGGGACGCCACGATTTCACTGCGTCAGTCCCGAACAGCCCACTGACCTAACCAGCAGCAGTTTTCTCCCGTTTTAGACGCCACGATCAACGTTGATTGCGGCATCTAAAGGGTTAATACCGGACATCAGCCCGATCGGCGATGTCCGGTAATAGCCGCGGGTCCTGGCTGCTGATAGCAACTGGGACCTGCTCAGCTCCTGAGCGTTGCTCTGCAACTGACTCAGCTCCTGAGCGCACTTCAGATAATGGGAGCCACGAGAGTAAATATACGCTCATGGTCGTTAAGGGGTTAATCAACTGGTGCCAGAAAGTCAAACAAATTTGTAAATTACCTCTACTTATCAGCAGTCACCAAATAAACTTTTAGTCCTTATTTAATTATATGACACTTTGCCATTTACTTGCTGTTAACATTCTCAACCTTTATTTGTTTTTAATGTGATTGAAAAAATGTCCACTAGGTGGCTCTGTTCTCTGCGCAAGTCAAACAGTTAGTTTGGTCTCCTCCCGGCCTGGCTGGAGACCAAACTCAGGAAGTGCATGCAGGGCATGGCAAGGCACAGCTCTCGCAGGCTTCAGTGACGTTGCGGCTGGTGGGGGAACGCCCACTTTACCCTGCTGGGAGCTTACACAATGTGAGCACAGAGAAAGGTATGATACAGGGTGTTAGGAGTAGTTAGGAAATATAATTTGAGTTAGTATAGAAAATATGGTTTGATGACTGGTACTCTTTAACCATAACAGCTTGCTACTTGTGGCATTGTTTACTGTGCACAATACATTTACCTTCACATTTTCACTTACATACAAACTATTGCAAAGGAAAAGTGGAGCTATTATCCATAATATTCAGGTTCTTGTCAATGTTTATGCTGGGTGGACTTACCTTCACGTATCTCTTTCCTTATTTCACACTCCAGTTCTTCAATATCTTTGCCCAGTTTCTTGCTCAGTTGTTTGGATTTGTGTCTTGTGATTAAAATGGCAGCTGAATATAAAAACTTATATGAAAATACTGACGACTTTTTATTAAACATCATTTTTTTTATTTTTTTTTATTTTAGCTTTTATCTGAATTCGCCTTGAATTACTGAACTGTGTTTACATCATTGGAGTATTCCAAAGTGTTTATTTGTTCATGTTTACATGCTCATTCTGGCTAATACTGCCACACAATTTACCCTCTGAACATAATACTACCACTTACTTTCTTCCTAGTTTGTCTGAATCTCACCCCTGTACTGTCCTTCTGTCGTCCCCCTCACACCTTTTCCCCCCTTCACCCCCACACACCTCTGTCTTCTCTAACAAAACCCTCCCTCCCCTCCACCAGACCCCTCTGTCCTCCCCCATACCCCTTTGTCCCCTGTCCGGATGCTGTTGTTGCTGTGGGAGGAAGGTGGTGGTGGTGGTGGTGGGGGAGGTCAGAGGAGCACTTCAAGGGCAGCAGCTGCACACAGCAGAGGGAGCTCTGCGCACCCAGCCTTCAGCCTCTGTGCTGCCCTGCCCTCAGCTAGCTCTGTATTGCAGAGCTGCTCAGCCACAGTGTGTCAGCTACATTGTGAAGTCAGAATGTTGCTGTCACACGGGCAGGTGGCACGACTGGGCAGTACAACTAGGCACCTGGAGGTGTCACCCACCCCATATGGGGGTGTCATTAAATGTGGTCCGCACCCTGTGACGCAGAGAGTTTTTTTTTTTTGCTTTTTTTTTTTAAATACATTTTCTTAAAATATGCATATAATGAAAGAAAACAGTAAGTTCCATTCATTCCAGCAAATAAAAGCAAAATATCATCACGTTTTGTGCAACATGCATACTAGAGTGACATCAGCATATTGGGTTTTATCTCACAGTACATGAGAGGACAAGAAAACCAACAGATTTAAACTACTGAACCAAACGAACATACAAACAAAAACACTTGTGCAGTCTCCTTAGGCCTGTATAGTGAGAGCTAGGTCTACAGCCCAACACCCATAGAAAGCACATGTCTTGCCAGGTCTCCCCCCTTTCCCCCACCTAAGAAATGGTATTCTTGCCCACAGTGGTCATATCCTGTTGCTTTAACTGGTTAACAACCATGGACATGCATACTCGTCCATGTGCCGTTAACCTGGTATAGCGGGGGCTCCCGACTCGAGCCCACATTATGCCGGCCCCCAAATGATTCTTGTAGCTGGGGGCGAGCGTTAATAGCCGACATGAGATCTCCCTGTGTCACTGGCCACCTCTCTGGGATATTGGCTGAACTGTATAGACTGTACCATCAGTCTTACCTCAGTAAAGCTACTGTTACCCTTAACCTGGCCTTAGACTCTTTATTGTGCTTGCCTAACCTAGGATTAGCGGTACTACCTTTGGTTGGTTATAAGGCCAAACCACGAACTGGCATCACGACAAGAAGGGGTTAATACCATCTACCCCTGGGGCCATAACATCTGCCCCCTTACACCTTACATCACACCCTGTGGCGCACCACACACACACACACACACACACACACAACTCTGCTATACCCAGGGGCAGACTGACTGGTCGGTCAATTCAAATGTGGTCTGAGGGCCCGGCTGGGGAAATGGCCTGCTGCTGCTATCTTCCTTTATTGAAATCTTCCTCCAAGTGTAAGCTGCATCTGCAGCCTACACTAAGAGGACATGTAAAATCACTCATCAGCTCCTGCACTGTGGAGGAAGAAAGACACGTGAGCCTGTGCTCTGGAGTGGATGGCTGTGTGGGACATGATCTAGTGAGTATACTTTTTTTTTTTACCCTCGGATCAGTGGAGTAGGAGTTATGGGTAGAGCAGCTGGCTACCTACCTATATAGTTACCCACCTGGATGCATAGCTACCCACATGACTACTTGGCTACCTAGCTACCCACCTAACTATCTTGCAACCTAGCTACCTATCTGGCTACACACACACATTTTAATAAACAAAAGTCCCTGTACACTTCACTACCAAGCTATTCCTCCTCCCGCTAATGTGACTGATCACGTGACTGCTTTTTAGGACCTCTTGTAAGAAACTAGATGTGATGTGCACATCCTATACCATATCTTCTCCTGCCCTGCACCGATTACAGGGGTCAACGCCTGGAAGAAGAAGGTAAAAGACTGTGTAGTTATGGAAGGTTGCACAGTTTCCTTGGTGAGTGGGCAAAGTGTTGGTCGAACTGCACACTATGGGGGAGATTGATCAAAACCTGTACAGAGGAAAAGTTGCCCAGTTGCCAATAGCAACCAATAAGCTTGTTTCTTTTATTTTTAACAAGGCCTCTGCAAAATGAAAGAAGCAATCTGATTGATTGCTATGGGCAACTAGGCAACTTTTCCTCTGGACAGGTTTTTATAAATCTCCCCCTATAAGACACATGAAGATCTTTTCTTGCTAAAAATTAAATCTTATAGATGTACTTATAAAAAACTTGTCTTTGCTCGAAGACTGGCATAAAGGAATAGAGATTCTATTGATTTCTGTGAACCTATAAACCACTTGCCCCAGTCTCTAAGCAAAGCAAAGCTATGACTAGAGACAAAAAAGGTTTCCTTTAATGTACAGTTTTGTAGAAAAGAGAAATGTCCTGGATCCAGCAATTCCGTAAAAATCCAAGTTTATTTGAAATCCAAAAACATTAAAATCTTGCAAACAAGCACTTAGTGCACACCACCTAACAAGTGATACACCATATCATGGACTTGTTTCGAGCGCATGCGCGCTCTTGATCACCATGATCACCTGATGATTAAGAGCACGCATGCGCTCAAAACGGGTCCACGATTCAGTGTATCACTGGTTAGGTGGTGTGCAAGATTTTAATGTTTTTGGATTTCAAATAAACTTGGATGTTTAACGGAATTGTTGGATCCAGAACATTTCTCTTTTCTACAATACGTACCAGGCCAGGCGAGGCTGAGGATTGGTGCAAAACCAGTGGGAGGTGAGCGGAAAATCTTTTTCTCAATTTCAATGCACTTTTCCTTTAATGTATACAACACTGGCTATTATAATAAAGTTGTGCTAAGCATGGTTGGAAAGTCTTTACAATGTTCACTGAATTGAATCGCGTAACAAGTTGACAAGAAGTACTAAACTAAAATAAAATTATACATGGAAGAAATGCAGCTATACACTTACCGATAACTACAATTACAAGAAGTGGAACAACCAGGAGAATGAAAAGATATAGGAAAGAGCTTGGATTTGTTACTCTTACTTTCAAGTTGCCTAATATAACCTTGAAGAACAATGAAATAATAAAATGAGTCATTTTAGAGTGTTAAAAAGAAATAAGTAAAAAATAGGATCTGCCTATTTTCAGGTACAGCACTACTCCTGTCCTTAGATTATTTTTAATGATCTGTTTCTATTTTATAATTGTAAATATTTAAATGTTATATTTTTGTACATTATGGGGACATATTGCCTAAGCTTCTGCTCTGTTAACAGCATCTAGAGATATGTTCTACAGTGGCCACATGTACATAGGCAACAAAAGACTGGCCAAGAATAATTAAATTCTATGGGGGAGTTTTCTAGGGATGCTCTATGGCCTATTTTGAGGTCACCGTGGAGGGAAGGGAAGTGGGACAATCACCTATTGTGAATGGCATGATCCCATCTTATCTATCTACTCTTGTCACTTTAATCTAGTGCCTGTTTGGGATATCACCATCCTGCGTGTCAAATGTCATGCCAAACTAGAGCAAACATATACTGTAGCTCATGATAAAGGTCTGTCAAAAAGGAACTGTCTTTTTTTTTGGCTAGGGTATCACCCTTGTTTAAACACCCACAATCTTTGTATAAAAGCAGGTACTATATATTAGGGGGATAAATAAAAACTTGCCTGATCCGTGAAAATGTCATTTCATTTTTTTTTTTTTAAAGCATGTATTTGATAAATTATGGTGGATTTCACTTAATATATTATCTGTTATTTTTTTGTTTTGTTTTGTTTTTTTGATTCTTTGGTTTTGTTTGTTTTTATTCACTAACGGGTTTTCAAGTGAAACTAAAAAGTGTCAAGGCTAAAGGTGACTCATGGCACTAACAATGTGTCGCCTAAGCGACACTTTTTCTAAACAGTATAGCAAAAGGAAGAAGCATGTCTGTATTTTAACTATTTAACAGTAACATTTATTATTTATTATCAGCTGTCTATTAAAATTATACAATTATAGATTTCAGAGATACTTTCATATAGATTAGTTTACATTCATGTATCACATACCTGTAATAAAACATGAGGAAATGCCCATAGCAAAGTTGTTTACCACTTTATTGCTATCAAGAACACCATTATATTTTCAATACTTTTTATGCATCATCCCCAAAAAAGGGATTACAATAACTTACCTCAACCCACAATGGCATGCCCATAACTTTCCCAGTTAAACTTTTCTTTGCTTTACAATATATATAATCCTTAGTGAATCCTGTTATGTTCCAGGCTGTACAGTTTAGTACCTCTGCCTCATAGTGTAGTTGGACTTCAATTTCATGTGGCTGAATTTTCAGTTCATCCTTTTTTTTCTGGGGATTAAGCAGTGTGTAATATTTATCATAGGCTAAGGTTAGCTGAAATGTAATACGAGAAAACAAAAATCCACAAAATGTATAAACTTAATAATAAATTCACAAGACATGAAACAAACAATTCCTGTTCAAGTGCATAATATTATCTATTGCGTGTAGTACCATACCTAAACAAATTGGTCATACCAGTGATTCCCAACTAGTCAAAGGCATGCAGGCCGGGAAGGATATGAATGCAATAGAGATTGCGCCGGATTGTTCCCAGCCCCCCCCCCCCCCCCCGTATTGTTCCCGTCCCCCTGGATTGTTCCCGGCCTGCCTGATTCTACCCAGCCCACCTAATTCTACCTGGCCTGCCTGATTCTTCTTGGCTGGCCGATTCTTCCCGCGAAGAACGGCTCAGCTTAATTAAGGTAGTGCACCCTCTCCACTCTGTCACCCCTGTCCACCCCCCTTTTCACCCCTCTGTTACCACCTTTCACCCTTGTCCACTTTAATGTCATCCATGTCCACCTTGTCTGCTCCTGTCACCCATGTTCACCACCCCTCTGACAACCCCCAATCTACCCCCTATCACCAATGTCCATCCCCCACTATTCACCCCTTTGTCCCTTTGTCACCCCTGTCCACCCCTCTGTTACCACCTTGTCACTCCTGTCCACCCCTCATTCACCCCCTACGCCCCCTTGTCACCCATGTACACTCTTCTACACCCCTCTGTCCCCCATGTACACCCCTCTGTCACCCATGTACACCCCTCTGTCCCCCATGTACACTCTTCTACATCCTTCTGTCACCCATGTACACCCTCTGTCACCCATGTACACTCCTCAGTCACCCCCTCTGTCACCCATGTACACTCTCCTACAACCATCTGTCACCCATGTACACCCCTGTCACACCCTACACCCCTGTCACTCATGTACACTCTTCTACACCCCTCTGTCACCGATGTACGCCCCTCTTTCACCCATGTACACTCTTCTACACCCCTCTATCACCCATGTACACCCTCTGTCACCCATGTACACTCCTCTACACTACAACACCCCTCTGTCACCCATGTACACCACCTGTCACCCATGTACATCCCTCTGTCACTTCATAAGAATTTTTTTTCCTTTTTATAGAAATGATGGCTTATAAAAAAAAAAGACCACTAGGAGTCCCCATACCATCCAGAACATAATCCTGTTCAGTTGCAGCATCATCTTTTTCAATGCTGAAGCTCAGGCTGGGGCAAAGTCCAGTAAGTGAGGGCGGGACTAGCACTCCTCTGTGCTCACTCCTGTCCTATTAGACTGCAGCAGACAAGATTGTTCCCGCCCCCCCCCCCCCGTATTGTTCCTGTCCCCCTGGATTGTTCCCGGCCTGCCTGATTCTACCCAGCCCGTCTAATTCTACCTGGCCCACCTGATTCTTCTTGGCCCGGCGATTCTTCCCGCGAAGAACGGCTCAACTCAGCTTAATTAAGGTAGTGCACCCTCTCCACTCTGTCACCCCTGTCCACCCCCCTTTGTGACCCCTCTGTTACCCCCTCTAACCCTTGTCCACTTTAATGTCATCCATGTCCACCTTGTCCACCCCTGTCACCCATGTTCACCACCCCTCTGACAACCCCCAATCTACTCCCTATCACCAATGTCCATCCCCCACTATTCACCCCTTCGTCCCTTTGTCACCCCTGTCCACCCCTCTGTTACCACCTTGTCACTCCTGTCCACTCCTAATTCACCCCCTATGCCCCCTTGTCACCCATGTACACTCTTCTACACCCCTCTGTCACCCATGTACTCCCCTCTGTCACCCATATACACCCCTCTGTCACCCATGTACACTCTTCTACACCCCTCTATCACCCATGTACACCCTCTGTCACCCATGTACACTCCTCTACACCCCAACACCCCTCTGTCACCCATGTACACCACCTGTCACCCATGTACATCCCTCTGTCACTTCATAAGAATTTTCTTTCCTTTTTATAGAAATTATGGCTTATAAAAAAAGACCACTAGAAGTCCCCATACCATCCAGAACATAATTCTGTTCAGCTGCAGCATCATCTTTGTCAATGCTGAAGCTCAGGCTGGGGCAAAGTGCAGTAAGTGAGGGCGGGACTAGCACTCCTCTGTGCTCACTCCTGTCCTATCAGACTGCAGCATGAAAGAAGAGAGGATGGTCCAACGACATCTCAACATCCTCTCCTCATCCCCTTCCTTTCTCAGAGCCTTTATAACTGTTATCCCCAAAGAAGGTAAAGACCCCTTATTATGCCCCAGCTACTGCCCCATCTCCCTAATTAATACTGACACAAAATTGTTTGCTAAATTGATTGCCAACAGGTTGGTGTCCCACATGGCCTCCAAAATCCATCCGGATCAAGTGGGCTTCATACGGGGTAGAGAAGCTAGAGACAACACCCTTCGGACGTTCTCGGTCATACATTATGCCCAGAGACACGATATCCCGCTTTTCCTTCTATCACTTGATGGATTGGGACTTCCTGTCGGCCTCTTTGACGCAAGTGGGCATTGGTCGCACCATGTTATCTCGTATCATGGCGCTGTACACCCAACCCCAAGCCCAAATTCGTATTAACGGCCGACATTCAGCCCCTTTTAACATCTGTAATGGAACGCGACAAGGCTGCCCTCCATCCCTGATCCTTTATATTCTCTGTATGGAACATCTGCTGTTGGCTATCCGACAAAACTCGGACATAAAGAGTCTCCTTACTCTGCCCCTCCATTACAGATGTTCGGCCTTTGCCGACGACCTTCTCATATTTATCCTCTCCGCTTATTTCCCTCCCCTCCCTGCTGCAGACTATACGCCGATTCTCGGCTCTTAGCAATTATAAACGAAACCCCTCAAAAAGCGAGGCACTGAACATCACCCTCCCATCAACTGTCGTCAATCAACTGCGTGAGTCTTATCCCTTTAACTGGCAGACAACCTCTTTACAATATCTGGGTATTCAAGTAGCCAAAAACTTATCAGACACCTACAAACTGAACTTTCCTCCACTCCTGAGTGTCCTGAGGGCAGACTTGTCCAGATGGGAGCGTAAGGATTTTTCATGGCTGGGTAGGGTAAATATCCTAAAAATGAATATGCTCCCATGCCTTCTTTATCTCTTCTCCAGCATACCTTTGAATCTCCCTAGATCATTTTTCAGGGACCTAAACACGCTCCAGTCCGGATTTGTCTGGGCTCGCGGATGCTCTAGACTCGCCAGACACGTCCTGATTAGAAGGAAATCAGAGGGAGGTCTGGCCCTTCCGGACTAACTATCTTACTACTTAGTTGCTATCTTAACACGTGTCCTAGACTGCTGTCATTACCACAACGATAAACAGTGGGTGTCCTTGGAGGGCCTCCTGATCGAATGTGGTCTAAGGCTTCTTAATGGTGCCCACGGCCTCCTTCCTCCCCTTCCACCACCAAGCCACTACCCCGTCTTGCACTCAATACATCAATCCAGACGCTATTACTTGTCCCGAATGGACTTATTCCCCCGAGATGGGCCTCTCATGCCTCTGTTTGACAACCCACTCTTCCTACCTCCCACATCATGTTGGTCTTTCCTCACTTACCAGCGTGATAGCAAAGTTACCTTCCACTCCTTCCTCTCCACCTCCTCGCTGAAATCCTTGTCTGACATTCTCAAGGGTACCCCCCCTCCCCCATGCAGCTCTTCCAATATGAACAATTGAAACACTTTTATGCCTCACAGGGTCCTGGCCTTCGCTTACATCGCCAACTGACTAAATTTGAGAGCGTATGCACTACATCCCAGCCTTTGACCTGAGCTATCAGTGTTCTTTATACTCTTTTATTGGATTCAGCTACTACTCGCCCACTACCCTTTAGGGCTGGATGGGAGAGGGATCTGGGTCGACCATTACTGGATAGTGAATGGCACCGCATATTATCCAATGCCCATAAGTCCTCCATCTCCTGTAGAGCACAGGAGGTAAACTATAAAATAACTACAAGATGGTATCAAGTCCCGTCACTGCTGGCCTCCTATTATCCTGGGGTCTCGGATATGTAGAGATGTACTCTTTTTGAGATGTGGCCCTATCTGGGGTCTTATCTATTGTGGTAACCAACACCTACTGTTGAAATTATTATGCTGTTATTGTGCTTTTCTTTTATTGCATTTTTGTAATGTTTTGTAACGTTTTATTACATATACTGAAAATTAATAACATTTAATTGTGGAAAAAAAAGACAGAAGAGAGGATGGGGTTACAGGACAGCCTGCAGAGATTATATGAAGAGACCCATCACAGAACAGCTGACTCAGGTTGGAAGATGAGTCATGCAGAATGAGGACACACCCCCTCCAAAGAACAGAATGACAAACGAAGTGAGCAACAGATAGAAGGTATGTGTGAGAGAAATATAAGTGCTAGACCAGTGATTCCCAAAAAAGGTTGGGATACACTGGGTCATACTAATGCCTACACCTGACCTTGTATTAGACTATGTTGAGTTTTTCATCAACAATTTTGGTCCCACTTCAGGGACCTACCTCTCCCACTAGTGAGCGGTATGAACAGTAGAAAGAGAGAAGTGCTTATGATGCTGTACAGAGCACTGGTGAAACCTCACTTGAAGTAATGTCCTGGAGACCGTATCTCGATATAGATATATTGGAGAGAGTTCAAAGAAGATCTATTAAACTAGTCCATGGGTTGAAAGACAAACCTACCATGAAAGGTTAAAGGACCTTAACATGTAAAGCTGGGAAGAAAGATGAGACAGAGGGGATATCACAAACTTTTAAATACATAAAGGGAATCAACACACTTAAGGAGGAGAGAATGTTTAAAAAAAGAAAAACTACCACATGAGGACATACTGTGGGGGGGGATTTATAGGTGCAGTTGCCCATAGCAATCAGGTTGCTTCTTTCATTTTTCAGAGGCCTTTTAAAAAACAAAAGAAGAAGCACTACAGTGGTCCCCCGACATACGATAGTTTCAACATATGATGGCCTCTCAGAGCCCATCGTATGTGGAAAGCAGCATCAACATACGATGCTGCTGTGTGCCGGGGCTATCCGGCAGTGCTCAGCCACAGGATAGCCGTTTAACCGGTTGCCGTCTAAGGAGATGGCAACCAGTATATGGCCCGCACTGGGGGCCACCATTAATAGTCGACATGCGGACGGCTATTAACCTTTCAGATCGCCTCTGTCAAAGCTGACAGTGGCGTCTAAAGGGACCTTAAAACACACCCTTGTGGTCCAGTGGGGTGAATGCCCCCCCCCCCCCTGTGGAGGCAGCTGGAGGGCTTACCTCTCCTGTAGTCCAGTCCATGGCTCTTCATTTTATTGATCCTGGCTGGACCAAATGATCTGGACCACACAGATCAATGGAGTTCTATGGAACATTGATCTGTATGAGGAATTTAATGATTTCTCCTAAAAGTCCCCTAAGGGACTAATAAAGTGTTAGAAAAAAAGTTTAATAAAAGTTTAAAAAAAGACACATTAACCCCTTAAGGACCAAGCCCATTATGACCTTAAAGGACCAGAGCATTTTATGCACATCTGACCACTGTCACTAATTAATTACTCTGGGATGCTTTTCATAATCATTATGATTCCGAGAATGTTTTTTCGTGACATATTCTACTTTAACATAGTGGTAATTTTCGTCAATACTTGCACAATATTTTGGCGAAAATTTTCAAAATTTCATAAAAAATTTTAACATTTTGCATTTTTCTAACTTTGAAGCTCTCTGATTGTAAGGAAAATAGACATACCAAATAAATTATATATTGATTCACATATACAATATTTCTGCTTTATGTTTGCCTCATAAAGTTTACATGTTTTTACTTTTAGAAGACATCAGAGGGCTTCAAAGTTCAGCAACAATTTTCAAATTTTTCACAAAATTTTCAAAATCTGAATTTTTCAGGGACCAGTTCAGTTTTGAAATGGATTTGAAGGGCCTTCATATTCGAAACACCCCACAAATGACCCCACTATAAAACTTGCACCCCTCAAAGTATTCAAAATGACATTCATAAAGTTTGTTTACCATTTAGGTGTTTCACAGGAATAGCAGCAAAGTGAAGGAGAAAATTCAAAATCTTGAGTTTTTACACTTGCATGTTCTTGTAAACCCAGTTTTTGAATTATTACAAGGGGTAAAAGGAGAAAAAGCCCCCAAAATTTGTAACCCAATTTCTCTTGAGTAAGGAAATATGTGGATTTAAAGTGCTCTGCGGGCGCAGTAGAAGGCTCAGAAGGGAAGTCGCATTTAGGAAGCCCATATGGTGCCAGAACAGCAAAAAAAGAACAAAAAAAACACATGGCACACTAGTTTGGAAACTACACCCATCAATTAACATAACAAGGGGTACAGTGAGCATTTACACTCCACAGGTGTTTGACAAATTTCTGCTAAAGTTTGACGTGAAAATGAAAAATGTTATCTTTTTCACTGAAATGCTGGTATTAACCCAAATATTTTATTTTCACAAGGGGTAATAGGAGAAAAAGCCTCCCAAAATGTGTAACTCCATTTCTTTTGAGTATGGAAATACCCCATATGTAATGTAAAGTGCTCTGCTGGTGCACTACAATGTCCTACAGAAAAGGAGCACCATTCCATTTTTTTATTTTCACGGACCACTGTTCCAAAGATCTGTCAAATGCCAGAGGGGTGTAAATGCTCCCTGCACCCATTATTAAATTCTGTGAGGGGTGTAGTTTCCAAAATGGGGTGTGGAGGAGTCCACTGTTCTGGCACCATGGGGGCTTTGTAAATACACATGGCCTTCAATGCCGGACACATTTTCTCTCCAAAAGCCCAATGGCGCTCCTCTTCTGAGCAATGAAGTGCACCCGCAGAGCACTTTACATCCACATATGGGGTATTTCCATACTCAGAAGAAATGGGGTTACAAATTTTGGGGGGCTTTTTTCCTAATTTTTTTTTTTTCATTTTTACATCCAACTTTAACTAAAAATTTGTCAAACACCTGTGGGGTGTTAAGGTTCACTATACCCCTTGTTACGTTCCGTGTGAGGTTTACTATTTATTTTTTGCGTTTATGTCAGAACTGCTGTAAAATCAACCATCGCTGTGCAAATCACCAATTTAGGCCTCAAATGTACATAGTGCGCTCTCAATTGCATTACAAATTTTGCAAGAAATTGCGTTACAACTTTTGGGGGTCTTTTTTTCCTTTTACCTCTTGTTTAAATGAAAAATATATATTTTTCGAATAACATGCTGGTGTAGACCCCAAATTTACCTTTTCATAAGGGGTAAAAGGAGAAAAAGCCCACCGAAATTTGTTAGGCCATTTCTCCCAATTACGGAAATACACAGCCGAAAGACATGCTTGGACTTGTAGTTATGCAACAGCTGGAGGCACACTACTACAACTTCCAGCATGCCCTTTTGCTGTCCGTGCATGCTGGGGGTTGTAGTTATGCAACTGCTGGAGGCACACTTTTTCATAGAAAAAATGTGCCTCCAACTGTTACATAACTACAACACCCAGCATGCACAAACTACCAAAGGGCATGCTGGGAGTTGTGGTTGCGCCTTCTGCTGTTGCATATTAACTCCCAGCATGTCCATTTGTGCATGCTGGGAGCTGTAACTAGGCAACAGCAGGAGGCACAGCCTTACCTCCTGCTGCTGCGCTTTGTCCGCCAGCTTGCCGCCAACGCCTCTGCTCCTTGGGCCCCGATCCTGCCACAGATGCCAGGCATCGGGGGCCCCCCACTAAAGCTATGAACTCCCGGCACCCGCACTCGCCCTCCGGAATAGGGGCGGAGCGGGTGCCGTTAGGGACACCCCGACAGCAGGAGTCCTGATTCGTTGGCCGGTAACGGCCTACAAATCAGGACGATCGTGAGGTGGCACCAGTGCCACCTCACTCCTGCTGCTATAGGGTGATAGGTGCCGTCTCGGATGGCACCTATCACCCTTTTTTTCCAGGTCACCGGGGACCCGATTGACTTGGAATCGCCGCAAATCGCCCAGGTGTTTGCACGGGATGCCTGCTGAATGATTTCAGCAGGCATGCCGTTCCGTTCACCACCGGATTACCGGCGGTGACCGGAAACGTCCAGGGCGTACAGGTACACCCGGTATCCTTAAGTACCAGGACATCAGGGCGTAACTGTACGTCCTGTGTCCTGAAGTGGTTAAATCACCCCCCTTTTCCCAAATTCCATATAAAAACATATAAACATAATAAAAATAAACATAAGTGGTATTGCCACATGTGCAAATGTCCGAACTATAAAAATAAAATGTTAATTAAACCGCATGGTCAATGGCGTATACATTTAAAAAAAAATTCTAAATTGCGTATTTTTGGTCACTTTGTATACCCTAAAAAAATTATGAAAAGCTATCAAAAAGTTCCACCAAAACAAAAATTGTACTGACAAAAGCTACAGACCACGGCGCAAAAAATGAGCTTTTTAGGCATAAGGCTATCCTTCATATACGATAGAGATAGGGATAAGGCTATCCTTCATATAAGATAGGGATAGGCATAAGGCTATCCTTCATACAAGATAGAGATAGGCATAAGGCTATCCTTCATATAAGATAGGGATAGGCATAAGGCTATCCTTCATATACGATAGAGATAGGCATAAGGCTATCCTTCATATAAGATAGGGATAGGCATAAGGCTATCCTTCATACAAGATAGAGATAGGCATAAGGCTATCCTTCATATAAGATAGGGATAGGCATAAGGCTATCCTTCATATAAGATAGAGATAGGTATAAGGCTATCTTTCATATAAGATAGAGATAGGCATAAGGCTATCCTTCATATAAGATAGGGATAGGCATAAGGCTATCCTTCATATAAGATAAGGATAGGCATAAGGCTATCCTTCATATAAGATAGAGATAGGCATAAGGCTATCCTTCATATAAGATAGGGATAGGCATGAGGCTATCCTTCATATAAGATAGAGATAGGCATAAGGCTATGCTTCATATAAGATAGGGATAGGCATGAGGCTATCCTTCATATAAGATAGGGATAGGCATAAGGCTATCCTTCATATAAGATAGAGATAGGTATAAGGCTATCCTTCATATAAGATAGAGATAGGAATAAGGCTATCCTTCATATAAGATAGAGATAGGAATAAGGCTATCCTTCATATAAGATAGAGATAGGTATAAGGCTATCCTTCATATAAGATAGAGATAGGTATAAGGCTATCTTTCATATAAGATAGGGATAGGTATAAGGCTATCCTTAATATAAGATAGATATAGGCATAAGCAGAGCTGCAATCAGAAATTTTGGGGCCCCTTACACAGCTCAAAGCCTGGGCCCCTGACCTCCAAACCTCTTGTAGCCTCCCCCAGGGCAAGACTGCCATCTTCCCCATCATCCATAAAAAAAAAATTTTTAAACACAGGACAAGAAAAACAAGAGCCTGTGAGTCCATGAGGAAGGAAGGAGGAAATATCACCATACATATTACCATCATACTGTTGCTGATCAAATACTGTATACTACAGAGCTTTAAGGGGTACTCCCCTACCTTAATTCTTATCCCCTATACACAGGATAAATATCATAGTGTCCCGCAGTCGCAATGCCTGTTTTATACTGGCTGTGGTTTCGGCAGCATAATACTAATTGCAGGTTCCCTTTAACTGTAAGTAACTATATTAAAATATACTTAATTAAAATACAATAAACAACTTGAATTGCAAAAAAAAAAAAAGAAACAAACTGCCCCCTCTCTCACACAGTAGTAACAGCAGATCTTCACTCCCAATCCCCCCCCTTATAACAGGCCTCTCCCTCCCCTCTACTTAAGAGCCCCCCGCATCCAGTCCCCCCCCTCACACATAGCAGGACTCTAATCCCACCTCCCCTCCACATAAGAGCCCCCTATTCAGCCCCCCCTCACACATAGCAGGACTCTAGTCCCACCTCCCCTCCACATAAGAGCCCCCCTATTCAGTACCCCCCTCACACATAGCAGGACTCTAATCCCACCTCCCCTCCACATAAGAGCCCCCCTATTCAGTACCCCCCTCACACATAGCAGGACTCTAATCCCACCTCCCCTCCACATAAGAGCACCCCTACTCAGCCCCCCCCCCCTCACACATAGCAGGACTCTAATCCCACCTCCCCTCCACATAAGAGCACCCCTATTCAGTCCCCCCCCTCACACATAGCAGGACTCTAATCCCACCTCCCCTCCACATAAGAGCACCCCTACTCAGCCCCCCCCCTCACACATAGCAGGACTCTAATCCCACCTCCCCTCCACATAAGAGCACCCCTATTCAGTCCCCCCCTCACACATAGCAGGACTCTAATCCCACCTCCCCTCCACATAAGAGCACTCCTATTCAGTCCCCTCCCCCTCACACATAGCAGGACTCTAATCCCACCTCCCCTCCACATAAGAGCCCCCCTGTCCAATTCCCCCTCACACATAGCAGTATTCTCAGCCCCCCTCACCTCCACATAAGAGCCCCCCCCCCCCACACTCACACAGCAGGACTCTCAGCCCCCCTCCTCACATAGTAATAAGACCAGGTTCTCCTCTTCCCCAGTGTAGCAGATCTTCCCCTGAGCAGCTCCTATTCCTGTGTGTCGTCAGCAGGAGGAGCCAGAACCAGTGAGGAGGAGGCAGACAGTAGAGGCAGCAGTGAGCGTCCTGTCTGTACAGTATGTAGTACAGACTCTGTCGCCTCCAGACCTCCGGTCCCTGTGTCAACTTGTCAGTCTCAGGACCTGTGTGTGTTGCTGTAGCTGCGATGTGCACAGGTCCTGAGTTCTCAGGCTGACACACTGACTGATTTATATGTGTGTTGGGACTCCTAGCCTCAAGCCACTGCCAATGTTCTGACCCTGGCTGCTGCAGGGGGGTGCCCCCCTTGGGAGCTTGGGCCCCTTACTAGGGTACTGGCTTTACCCCCCCCCCTGATGGCAGCACTGGGGATAAGGCTATCCTTCATATAAGTTAGGGCCAAGGACTATTGATGCCAAATGGTTCTTATCTGCCGACATATTCTATGTTTCTGTTTCAGTCAAGAAAATGAGGATCCATTATGAAGCTTGCAAATCATATTTTAGCAAAGATATCAACTAATACCTTGTGATAATTCTAATCTCTCTCTACGATGTATAATGGCCCTATGATGTAGGTGCAGAATAGAGTATCAGTACTCTGATGTGCTATATAATCTGCCATAGGCAATTATTTTGTGCCTTTAGGGAGTATATGGACCGCAAAATCACAGTTTTATTTCCATTAAATAGTACAAAACTCAATGGGAGAAATTTATCACTGTACGTAGACTATATTTTGCTCTAAATTTGTAGATACATTTGTTGCAGTTACTTTTTTTGCGACTTTTTTGAAACTTTGCAAGTAGACAATTTTCTCATGATTTTATAGGTATCAAGTATCAAAATCAAGTTGTTTCTCTGCAGGGGTCATGAATTTATCAGGTGTGACTTTTGGCGAAAAGCACTCCTGGCGAAAACCTAGCTTGCAAAACTGACTTTGTGCATAATTTGTAAAAAGTCACACATTTTGGCATAATGGGTTAAAAAAAAGTGCAGAAAAAGTCACAGAGAAGGAACCATACAAAGTACTGTACTAAAGTGCAATTTCAAATATGTACTAGCACCGTATTTATCACATGCAATGCAACCACTTCATAAATTTGGTGCATGTACACATTACCATTACACAAAGGAATGGTATAGAAAATTTGTTCACCTAGAGCACTTTTGATAAATGTTTTCCAATGTAAATACAATGGTAGCAGTGACACCCTAACCATGGTGGCAGGAGCAGAGCAGTATTTTCTACTAGGCACTCATGGATGAGGGCCTAGGGTGGCAGCCTGCAGGGGGCGGCACTAGCTGCTAGTAATAAGGAGTCACCAGGATGTGGAGATGCTGGTCACATGAGCAAACGCGATGCCTGAGCGCTCACGTGACCAGCGACAATGAATATTCAAATAGGGCTGGTGGGCCCGCCTCCAGCGCGCAATTCACAGAAGATGGAAGCAGATCTTCGGTGGGGACATATCTCTGGACCGAAGATACGTATTTTAGTCAGTGACCCCTCATCAGAATCCTTTTCACCCACACTATAACCCAGTGTATTTAGTGGGTTTGGTGTGGGTGAACAGGATGACTGTTTTCCTTTAGCATTACAATGCCAAGTCTGTAGCGAGTGGGATGCCGTAATGTGCATATGACCAATATATCTAAAGATCCTGGGGGAGATTTATGAAAACCTGTATAGAGAAAAAGTTGACCAATTGCACATAGCAACCAATCAGATTGCTTCTTTCATTTTTGAGAAGCCTTTTTAAAAATTTGGTTGCTATGGGCAACTGGGCAACTTTACATCTTTGATAAATCTCCCCCCTTGTTTCCAGCTCCTTGTAGAAAGTATGGCACAAAGATTGAAGGCAAAAGGAAGTTCAATCCAGTACTAGCAAGGTGTACCTTTTAAAGGGGTTATTGGGGGAGATTTATCAAAACCTGTCCAGAGGAAAAGTTGCCCAGTTGCCCACAGCAACCAATCAGATCGCTTCTTTCATTTTGCAGAGGCCTTGGTAGTCTGTATTAACCCCTTCCCGACCTATGACATACCTGTACGTCATGAGTGGGAAGGTGTTCCCGACCCATGACATACAGGTACGTCATGAACATTTTTGCCGCTACTCGCGGCATCCCGCAGCGCCCGGTAAGATGGTGGTTATCACTGATAGCCAGCCATCTTACCATGCGACCACGGGGGTTTCATCCCCCCCCAGCGATCGCTGCTATCAGCTAGTCAAACCTGACTAGCTGATAGCAGCGTTTCGCTATCAGAATACTTAGCAGCGCGGTGTGTGAGTCCCGATCACGGGGATCGGGACACACACCGCTCTGCTAAGTGTCCCTGACCCGTTCCCGGGAATCACTTACCCGACCATGCGGCGTCCCGAGCGGTCCCGGCGCGAGCGGCGTCCTCCAGGCGGTCCCGGCGTCGCTGCGTCGCGGAGGTGAGTTTCCGGCAGCAGTGCGGCATCTTCATTGGCAGCAGTGAGATCGCCGTAAAGCGATCTCACTGCTGCCTCTGGGAGTTTCAAAACTGCAACTCCCAGCATGCCCAGACAGCCTTTGGCCACTGTATAATGGTCTCCAATCTGTGCTCTTCCAGATGTTGCAAAACTACAAATCTCAGCATGCTCAGTCTGTCCAGGCATGCTGGGAGTTGTAGTTCTCTAACATCTGGAAGAGCACAGATTGGAGACCATTATACAGTGGTCTCCAAACTGTGGACCACCAGATGTTGCAAAACTACAACTCCCAGCATGCCCAGACTGCCCAAGCATGCTGGAAGTTGTAGTTCGGCAACATCTGATCCTTCAGATATTGCCGAACTACGACTTCCAGCATGCCTGGGCAGTCTGGGCATGCTGGGAGTTGTAGTTTTGCAACAGCTGGAGGCACACTGGTTTGGAAACACTAAGTTTGGTTGCAAAACACTTGAAAGTTTATTACTTAACTTAGTGTTTCCAAACCAGTGTGCCTCCAGCTGTTGCAAAACTACAACTCCCAGCATGCACGGACAGTCAAAGGGCATGCTCGGAGTTTGCAACAGCTGGATGTTTGCCCCCTCCCCCCAATATGAATGTACAGGGTACACTCACATGGGCGGAGGTTTACAGTGAGTGCTGCAAGTTTGAGATGGCGCAAATTTTGCGCTGCAGCTCAAACTTCCAGCGGCAAACTTGCTGTGAACCTCTGCCCATGTGACTGTACCCTAAAAACACTACACTACACTAACACTAACCTAAAATAAAAAGTAAAAAACACTACATATACACATACCCCTACACAGCCCCCCTCCCCTCCCCCAAAAAAATGAAAAACGTCTGGTACGCTACTGTTTCCAAAACTGAGCCTCCAGCTGTTGCAAAATAACAACTCCCAGTATTGCCGGACAGCCATTGACTGTCCAGGCATGCTGGGAGTTTTGCAACAGCTGGAGGCACCCTGTTTGGGAATCACTGGCATAGAATACCCCTATGTCCACCCCTATACAAATCCCTAATTTAGGCCTCAAATGCGCATGGCGCTCTCACTTTGGAGCCCTGTCGTATTTCAGGGCAACAGTTTTGGGACACATATGGGGTATCGCTGTACTCGGGAGAAATTGCCTTACAAATTTTGGGGGGCTTTTTCTTCTTTAACCCCTTATGAAAAGGTGAAGTTGGGGTCTACACCAGCATGTTAGTGTAAAAAAATAATTTTTTTACACTGACATGCTGGTGTTGCCCTATACTTTTCATTTTCACAAGAGGTAAAAGGGAAAAAAGACCCTCTAAATTTGTAATGCAATTTCTCCTGAGTACGGCGATACCCCATATGTGGGCGCAAAGTGCTCTGGGGCGCACAACAAGGCCCAGAAGGGAGAGTGCACCATGTACATTTGAGGTGATTTGCACAGGGGTGGCTGATTGTTACAGCAGTTCTGACAAACGCAAAACAATAAATATCCATATGTGACCCCATTTTGAAAACTACACCCCTCACGGAATGTAATAAGGGGTGCAGTGAGCATTTACACCCCACTGGTGTATGACAGATTTTTGGAACAGTGGTCTGTGAAAATGAAAAATAAAATATTTCATTTGCACAGTCCACTGTTTCAAATATCTGTCAAACGCCAGTGGGGTGTAAATGCTCACTGCACCCCTTATTAAATTCCATGAGGGGTGTAGTTTCCAAAATGGGGTCACATGTGGGGGGGTCCACTGTTCTAGCACCATAGGGGCTTCCTAAATGGGACATGCCCCCCAAAAACCCTTTCAGAAAAACTCACTCTCCAAAATCCCATTGTCGCTCCTTCCCTTCTGAGCCCTCTACTGCGCCCGCTGAACAATTTACATAAGCATATGAGGTATTTCCTTACTCGAGAGAAATTGGGTTACAAATTTTAGGGTGATTTCTCTCCTTTTACCCCTTGTAAAAATTCAAAAATTGGGTCTACAAGAACATGCGAGTGTAAAAAATGAAGATTTAGAATTTTCTCCTTCACTTTGCTGCTATTCCTGTGAAACACCTAAAGGGTTAAAACACTGAATGTCATTTTGAATACTTTGGGGGTGCAGTTTTTATAATGGGGTCATTTATGGGGTATTTCTAATATGAAGACCCTTAAAATCCACTTCCAACCGGAACTGGGCCCTGAAAAAGTACGATTTTGAAAATCTTGAGAAAAATTGGAAAATTGCTGCGGAACTTTGAAGCCCTCTGGTGTCTTCCAAAAGTAAAAACGTGTCAATTTTTTGATGCAAACATAAAGTAGACATATTGTATATGTGAATCAATATGTAATTTATTTGGAATATCCATTTTCCTTTCAAGCAGAGACTTTCAAAGTTAGAAAAATGCTAAATTTTCTAAATTTTCATGAAATTTTTAGATTTTTACCAAGAAAGGATGCAAATATCAGTGAAATTTTACCAATAACATAAAGTAGAATATGTCACGAAAAAACAATCTCGGAATCAGAATGATAAGTAAAAGCATTCCAGAGTTATTAATGTTTAAAGTGACAGTGGTCAGATTTTCAAAAAATGCCCAGGTCATGAAGGTGAAAATGGGCTGGGTCATGAAGGGGTTAATGATATGGTTAATTTGCTCATCCCTGTTCAGTGACTTCCTCAGGCTTCAGTTATATTGTGGTAAAGCGGAATGGATAACTGGCTTTTCTGTTTAAGTTGTGCAAATGGGAGGTTTGTGACGCCAAAAGTATCTGCTACCTTTTTGATGAGAAATCTTCCTGCAGCCCAAGATCCCAAGAATGTTAAGAAACTACAACTTACTGCATTAGATCTCACCTCAGTGCACTAGTGCAGTGTTTCCCAACCAGGGTGCCTCCAGCTATTGCAAAACTACAACTCCCAGCATGCCCAGACAGCCGAAGGCTGTCTGGGCATGCTGGGAGTTGTAGTTTTGCAACAGCTGGAGGCACCCTGGTTGGGAAACACTGAACTAGTGCACACTACTGTTCTATAAGTCCTTCATGTTGCTGCTTCTTAGGCTGGGTTCACACTGCAGAATTTCTGGGCAGAATTTCTGCCGGTGATCGAGCCGGGGGCGCTAGGACCGAGCAGACTGCATTGCTGCTCCCATAGACTGCAATGCATTTCTGGGTGGATCTTTTTGGAGATCTGCTTAGAAATGCATTGCCGTCTATGGGGACGACAATGTAGTCCGCGCGGTCCTAGTGCCGCCAACTCGATCTCCGGCAGAAATTCTGCTCAGAAATTCCACAGTGTGAACTTAGCCTTAGGGTTTATGTAGGGTAAAAAAATATAGGGTAGCAAAATCTTCGCTGTGTGTACAGTGTATAGGAGGCATGACAGAGGCTAGGCTCCACCCACTATCTCAGAAATAAACAAAAAATTTGAGATGAAGCCTGCAGAGCAGTAAGCTAATGCTAAAGCCATGCATTTATGTTATATAATGATCAGTAACAATGATGCTCTTCCTGTACATATACAACAGCGTATCTTAAAAAGTTAACTAAAACAACAAGAATGCTTTAAGTTCAATGTGGGAAAACCATGGGAAATTCATTTTTTGAAAGAAGCGATCTGATTGGTTACTATGGGCAACACAGCAACTTTTCTCTGGACAAGTTTTGATAAATCTCCCCCTCATGTGTAGAATCTTTGCCAGAAACATATTCAGATAATTAGTTAACCTGTGTCCAGTGTAGTGATGAGCGGCATCGGCCATATTCGAATTTGCCATATTTCGCGAATATATAGATGAATATTCGTCTTATATTCGCGAATTTCGCGTATTCATTATATTAGCATATTTGCATATGTGAATATTTGCATATTCGCGTAAGAAAACAGTGAGGGGGTGGGCAACTTTACTATTGGTTGCTAGGGATGTTGTTGATAACCTCTGACAAGTGTATTTGCATCATTCTAATTGGCCCACAAGTGAAAAGAAGGAATATGCGAATATGCGCATATGCGGAAAAGCAATTTCGAATATATAGCCAATATATTTGAAATATTCGCGAATTTGCGATATTCGCAATGAAAATTCGAAATGCGAATATTCGCGACCAACACTAGTCCTGTGTTCTCCTATGTAGGAGATAAAAAGAGAGGGATTGTCAAAACTAGTGCAAGTGAAAAGTGAAGTAGTTGCCAATAGCAACCAATCCTTTCCCTGTTTTCTTTTTTAAAAGGACATAACAAAAAATTAAATATAGACTTATTGGTTGCTATTGGCAACAGTTTAATTTTTCTCAAGCATTCGCTTTAATAAATATCTCCCAAAGAGTTTATTTAGCAGACAATAGTGAGCGCAGAAGCCTATATTGAGTAGGAGAAACAAATATGTAGCCTATGGTCCACCCTGTGGAATCACAGGAATAAAAAATTTTTTTTTTATTTTTTTATTTTTTTTAGATGTTTTGTTTTCTATTGCAGTTTCTATTTTTCTGCCTGGTGTATATACATTTATTATTTCAACCAAGAGAAGAGAATTGCTCGCCTCTCTATACAAATATAGATTCACTGCTACATTCAGCAGATCATGTTTGGCTGGGATAAAATGAAATATATAAATATATAGTAACACTTACCTCTATTTTTAGTTCAATCTCTGCATCATTCTCATTCAGTTGATAAGTACTGAAAGTAGGGTCCGCCTTATAAATGAATTCCCCACATCTCACAGTACTTTCTTCAGTTGCTAAGTTCACATCGGAGCTCTGTATGGTCTCGCCTAATTTTGGAGCTATAAAATGGCAGTGTGATGAATTTCCTAAGCACTTACTTCTCTGGAAAAAATAAATGTGGGTAAAGTATGTGATCAATATAAAGTGATCAGTACAAAAGAAAATCCCATAATCATTGTAAACTGTTATATTATCATTTTATTATATATTTTACAGCTTCATACAGATTATAATAATACAGCACTAACAGACAAATTTAGGGCCCTGGCATCTGATATCATCTGAGATTTTTTATTGGTCAGATTTTGTAGGAGTATATTTACATTATGGAAGAAAAATGTCCTTGCTACATTCCTCTTGTACTCATGCCCTTTTTAGCTACATGGTACCTAAGAAATGAAGCGGAATCATTTTTTGTGGCCTGGGCTGTGTCATCTGCATTTCCGGCCGGTGGAAGAGGAGTGCGGGAAGGAGAGGTGTGGGCAAGGGGACACTGGGGAGAGGGGGCAGCTTTTGTCGTATTGAAAGATGGAAGATAAATCAAGTTTAATCTTCTGCCAAAATCCAATTCTGCAACAAAACTTCTGAACAGAGTAGTGGAACTCCTGTTGAAATTAGCGGGAGACTGGTGAAGGTGGATTCTGTGCAAAATCTCTGTAGTGTGAATTGGGCATATGAATCTGTGGTGTCGGGTGAGGGTAATGTGTAATTAACCTTTTTTTGACGCAAGGGCGTGGTTGAGGTAGAACAGCTTCTCCTGTGCAAGGCACGGGGCAAATAATCACTCCGATGCAAGGTTACGGATAACTGGCTTTACTGAGGTTGGAAAGATGGTACAATCCGTTACAGCTCAGATTAGCATGAAGGAGATGCAGGGTGAAATTTGACAGGCTTATCGGCTTAAAGGGTACCTCTAATTAAAAAAAACTTTTGATATATTATAGATTAATGTATGCAGAATAACTTTACAATTGCATGTTATTAAAAAATATGCTTCTTTCTATTTAATTTACCACTAGGGGTCTCCCTACCAGTCCTGGCAGCAAGCATTTCAGACTCATGCGTGAGTCCTAAACACTACGAGCTGCCAGTCTGCTTTGTTCACAAAGGAGAACACTCAGAGCTGCCAGCCTGCTTTGTTCACAGCCTGTTTGGCTGTGAACAAAGCAGGCTGGCAGCTCTGAGTGGTTAGGACTCTAGCATGAGTCAGAAATGCTTGCTGACAGGACTGATCGGGAACAATACAATAGAAAGAAGCATATTTTTCATTAACATGCTATTGGAAAGTTATTCAACATTCATTAATCTAAAATATATCAAAAGTTTATTTGATGAGAGGTACCCTTTAATGTATATGACTGACTTGACTTGTTTGCAACCCACGCTAGACTTTAGTTACTTGGACTTGACTAACTTGCTGGACTTGAATTGATCCCCAGACTTTAGTGCATATCGCAAGGCTTTGACTTTGACTTTCATCTAACTAAAAAAAAATGACATGTTCCACTGGATTCTAAATGTACAGAAGTATTCTGCCTCAGAAACTTTAGCCCACATTAACTAGGCCTCATAAGCCAGAATTTTGGCTCCACAAGCGCCAAAGTTGAGACAAAAAGTAATTGAGACATACTATGTTGTTTGCACCAACCAAAACAGGAAAGAGCTTAGACAGAATTAGACAGTTCCAGTAAATCCCCATTGTTTCTAGTGGATATGTAGCATACTATGACAGCACTTCTGTACAATTTCATCAATGTGGATTTGCCTTGAGCATTAAGCCTAAGGCTATCTTCACACATACTGTTTTGGTCAATTTTTATAGGAGTAAAACCTACAGTGTAAAACTATAATGGAAAGATTTACTGTGTTTTGGATCCGCCTGTGGTTTTGACTAAAAATGCTTACTAAAGTACTAAAAGTAAATTTTGTGAAGCAAAAGGGGATGTAATGACTGAGCTGCTATTGATAGTTTTCTGTTTCAAAAAGGAAGATCTAGTGATCTTAGCTTTACACAGACTCACCATAACCTGTAATAGCTTATAATATGACATTTTTCTAGAGAAAACATCTACCCCCCCCCCCTCCCTTGAACTCTTTTATTGAGTCAGCTATAAAATAGTCTCACTGCTTTTACAGTAAAGAATCCCCTTGTCATGGTTACCGGCCTAGGTATAAAAAGATCACTAGAAAGATCTCTGTACTGTCCATTCATATATTTGTACATTGTGATCAAATTGCCCCTAAGTCGTCTTTTCTCCAAGCTAAAAAACAAACAAACTTGATAACCTGTCTTGGTACTGTAATCCTCCCATACCATTGTTGCCCTCCTCTGCACCCTCTCCAGTTCAGCCATGTCCTTCTTATATACAGGTGCCCAGAAGTAAACACCATACTCCATATGTAGTCTCACTAGGGATTTATACAGAGGCAAAACTATGTATTTGGTTAAAGGGACATTGATGTGATCTCATATATGTATATATACTTTGCTAGTCTGAGGACATAAAAACTTTTATGAACATCAATTATATTTAGTGGATTAGAACGCACAATATGAAAACCACATACAATAGAGGACATCTCCGCTTTAAAAGGAACCTTTCACCAGTTTTATGATTTATCCTTAAAAAGGCTGCAGAGAAATCATAGTCTCTGGCTGCAGCATCTGTTTTGTCCACGCTGAAGCAAAGGCTGGGACAAAGAGGGTGGGACTAGCACTCTTCTGTGCTCATTCCTGTCCTATTAGACTGCAGCATGAAAACAGAGAGGAGTGGGTAAAAGAGCAGCCTGCAGTGATTGGATGAAGAGACCCAGCACAGCAGACTAGGGGAGGAAGATGACGACACAGTGTAGACATGCTCCCTCCAAAGCAAAGACGGAAAAACTTAATGAGCAACAGAGACCAGATGTATTTGTGAGAGAAATATAGGCGCTAGATATGTGGGATATGACAAGTGATGAATTGGTTTAAGGCTAGCTTCATGTTCTGGCAACTTTCTCAGGCCAGTTTAAAATCACATCAGATTTCAGAATACATCTTGGATTATATGTGAAAGTAAATCTGTAACACTTACGTCTTGATCTTTGTACATGTTCTTTGAAATGACAATATTGTCTACCAAGTCCAGATTTCTACCAGATATACTGATATTTCGACCACCACTAAAAAAAAGATATACATATATATAAATTAGAAGGGTAGTCTTAAGCCAGCACTTTCTTTTGTTAAAGTTTTACTGTAATAAAAAAAAAAAAAGGGACATCATAGAGAAACTTTAAATGGAATATGGAAAGAACTCCAGCTCAGGTGCAGATCAAATCAGTATAGCTTTATTTTACATCACGCCAGAAGCAACAGGTAACAGGTCGGAAGTGACGCGTTTCGGCCCGGTGCTGGCCTTAGTTATGACTAAGGCCAGCACCGGGCCGAAACGTGTCACTTCCGACCTGTTACCTGTTGCTTCTGGCATGATGTAAAATAAAGCTATACTGATTTCATCTGCACCTGAGCTGGAGTTCTTTCCATATTCCTTGCTGTCTGCGAGTGCAAGTCCGCACTCTCTCTGTGCTCGATATCTGGACCAGGGGTGAGCTGGCTTTGTTTCTATATTTGCCTTGAGAAACCTTAAATGTTTTGATCAGTTGGGGTCTGGGTGCTGAAACCCACACCAATCGCCAGAACAAGCGGACATAAGTGTGTGCTTCTCTCCCCGTCTCTCTTGCTTCAGGAGCTCAACAGAATTTCTATAGAATCCATCTTCTGCAAGGGGAAATGCTTAGCTGAGTGCTTGCTCTGGTGATTGTTGGGGGTTTCATCACTGAGACCTGGATAGATCAATTAGATATGTCAAATCTTTCATTTAAATTATAGTAACTTTTAAAGACTGATCTCCCTCATAAAGTCAAACAATTGTATTTTCTAATTGATGTGAACTAACTTTGTAATTCACTACCTCAATGGGCCTGCTTGTCTGTTAAACTGTATAATCTCATAAAAAAAAAAAAAAAAGATGTAAAACAAAAACCCAATGCATTTTGTGGTATTTTAGGTGTTCTTATTTTAACCGTAAGAGAGAGTGTGTGTGTGCGTGTGGGTGTGTGGGTGGGGGAAATCGGTCCTTGGGTCAAAATGCTATGACCAGATGTTTGTTTGCTTCTAGAACTGAGAATGTCTGTAGATACAGTGGTTTTTGTTCTTAAAGGACATTTTTTTTGTACTGATTAGAACCAGATACTTGAGCATGTTCATATTTGTAATCTGTTTCTTATTTAAATTTTGTACATAATTATGGGTCTGGCCATATTGTTTGAGCTTCTACTCTGCTCTCTTAACATTATTTAGAGAGATGTTGTACAGCAGCAGAATTGACCATAAGAAATAATAGTTAGGAGCTGACTTATTGACTTCGACTGGAGAGTTTGCTAGGCATACTCTGTGACATGTGCAGGGGTTTCTGTACAGGGAGGGGAGATGTTTCTATCACCTATGTAAATGGTGTGATCCTCTCTTATCTATATAGAGGTGTATCTATAGGTGTATCTTTCATTGTAATTCTACTTATGATAATCGTGTGAAGGATGCCAAACAGTTTTCTCTACACAACAGAAAGCATCAGCCTATTATTAAGCTTAGTGGGCAGAATAAAGACTGCAAGATTTGAAGATTATTTTAAAATATAGATTAAAAAATGTAAACTTAGAAAAAACATTACCAAAAAATGTCTTAAATAAAATGGGTGAAAACTTGATCCAAAGCGTAGACAAATACAGACATGCATGTTGTAACTAAAATTTGCTTTAGAGTTATTTCAAGTACTTCCATTATAAATATATTGAAAATTTGGCGCATCTGCACCTAAATGTATGACTAAATAGCCAACTGGGTATTAAAAAACATTGTCTGAGACCATTCACTAAAAGCTGACAGTGCCAGTGTTGTGACCTGGTTCCCTGGTCTATATAAGACTGGGTTCACATGTCACATGTTCACATATGGGTTCACATACGTGCACCGGAGGGAAACTGATGCAAGAACTGATCCCACTCATTTGAATGGGACAGTTTGCAATCATCCAGCATCTCAATTTTGATGCCAGATGGTTGGACACGCCGGATGGCACTGGAAAGGGGAATGTAGCTTTTTGCATTCCCCTGTCCGGCGTCCACAAACAATGGATGCTGGATGCCATACAACTAATGTAAGTTGTCATTAGTTATGGCATCAGTTGCGTTGAGATTTAGGCTGAATTCACCTATGCCGGGTGCAGGACATATGTGGAGCCAGCCTAAACAATCCTGTGGCAGCCTGCAATTACGGGGTTGTTCATGTTCCTGAGAACATGCATTGGTTTTCATGCTTTTCCCAGGAAGTGGCAACCAAGTTCCTAAGGAAGAATGACAGACTTAGGAGGGAGAAACTACTGCAGTTGTTATGTGATCGGCAGGGTTCTGAGAGACTTAGGTGCATGGGAAGCCAGTAGTCCAGCAAAAGCCAACTGCTACAGAAGTCACTGTAAATGCTTTATTTGCTACACACAGTTATCTAAGGACAAGATGTCCAGGAAGCCCAATAGCTGTGAAGACTGTGTGGATGCTCATTTTGCCCTGCTGAGAGAGACTGTCACTGTTTACTATGACTTACAGCAGATTTAGCTAGTACCCAGACGGGTTAAATAATTACACCAGTACTATTTCTATTAAGTCAAAGTTTGTGCCTTCTGTCTGGAATGCATACTGTTTATGTTGTGACATTCTATAGTAAAGAGCAAGAAAAACCACAACCTGTGTCTAGCTGGAGGTCAGTGAAACATTGGTAAGTCGTTGTTCCCGGCATGGCTGATCCAATGTTCTGGAGTTTCAGTTAGGTATTGGCATACATCCAAATGGAAATATGAAGGTACATTTGGCAAATCTTTCTGTATCTGTGGAATAAGCAATTCCCTTATCACTTCCAGCTAGGAGTTGTTACGCCGAGCGCTCCGGGTCCCCGCTCCTCCCCGGAGCGCTCGCTACACTCTCCTCACTGCAGCGCTCCGGTCAGATCCACTGACCCGGGGTGCTGCGATACCGCCTCCAGCCGGGATGCGATTCGCGATGCGGGTAGCGCCCGCTCGCGATGCGCACCCCGGCTCCCGTACCTGACTCACTCTCCGTCGGTCCTGTCCCGGCGCGCGCGGCCCCGCTCCCTAGGGCGCGCGCGCGCCGGGTCTTTGCGATTTAAAGGGCCACTGCGCCGCTGATTGGCGCAGTGGTTCCAATTAGTGTGATCACCTGTGCACTTCCCTATATCACCTCACTTCCCCTGCACTTCCTTGCCGGATCTTGTTGCCATCGTGCCAGTGAAAGCGTTTCCTTGTGTGTTCCTAGCCTGTGTTCCAGACCTCCTGCCGTTGCCCCTGACTACGATCCTTGCTGCCTGCCCCGACCTTCTGCTACGTCCGACCTTGCTTCTGTCTACTCCCTTGTACCGCGCCTATCTTCAGCAGCCAGAGAGGTTGAGCCGTTGCTAGTGGATACGACCTGGTCACTACCGCCGCAGCAAGACCATCCCGCTTTGCGGCGGGCTCTGGTGAAAACCAGTAGTGACTTAGAACCGATCCACTAGCACGGTCCACGCCAATCCCTCTCTGGCACAGAGGATCCACTACCTGCCAGCCGGCATCGTGACAGTAGATCCGGCCATGGATCCCGCTGAAGTTCCTCTGCCAGTTGTCGCTGACCTCACCACGGTGGTCGCCCAGCAGTCACAACAGATAGCGCAACAAGGCCAACAGCTGTCTCAACTGACCGTTATGCTACAGCAGTTACTACCACAGCTTCAGCAATCATCTCCTCCGCCAGCTCCTGCACCTCCTCCGCAGCGAGTGGCCGCTTCTGGTCTACGACTATCCTTGCCGGATAAATTTGATGGGGACTCTAAGTTTTGCCGTGGCTTTCTTTCCCAGTGTTCCCTGCACTTGGAGATGATGTCGGACCAGTTTCCTACTGAAAGGTCTAAGGTGGCTTTCGTAGTCAGCCTTCTGTCTGGAAAAGCCCTGTCTTGGGCCACACCGCTCTGGGACCGCAATGACCCCGTCACTGCCTCTGTACACTCCTTCTTCTCGGAAATTCGAAGTGTCTTTGAGGAACCTGCCCGAGCCTCTTCTGCTGAGACTGCCCTGTTGAACCTGGTCCAGGGTAATTCTTCCGTTGGCGAGTATGCCGTACAATTCCGTACTCTTGCTTCAGAATTATCCTGGAATAATGAGGCCCTCTGCGCGACCTTTAAAAAAGGCCTATCCAGCAACATTAAAGATGTTCTGGCCGCACGAGAAATCCCTGCTAATCTACATGAACTCATTCACCTAGCCACTCGCATTGACATGCGTTTTTCCGAAAGGCGTCAGGAGCTCCGCCAGGATATGGACTCTGTTCGCACGAGGCGTTTCTTCTCCCCGGCTCCTCCCTCCTCTGGTCCCCTGCAATCTGTTCCTGTGCCTCCCGCCGTGGAGGCTATGCAGGTCGACCGGTCTCGCCTGACACCTCAAGAGAGGACACGACGCCGCATGGAGAATCTCTGCCTGTACTGTGCTAGTACCGAACACTTCCTGAAGGATTGTCCTATCCGTCCTCCCCGCCTGGAAAGACGTACGCTGACTCCGCACAAAGGTGAGACAGTCCTTGATGTCTACTCTGCTTCTCCACGTCTTACTGTGCCTGTGCGGATATCTGCCTCTGCCTTCTCCTTCTCTACTATGGCCTTCTTGGACTCCGGATCTGCAGGAAATTTTATTTTGGCCTCTCTCGTCAACAGGTTCAACATCCCGGTGACCAGTCTCGCCAGACCCCTCTACATCAATTGTGTAAACAATGAAAGATTGGACTGTACCATACGTTTCCGCACGGAGCCCCTTCTAATGTGCATCGGATCTCATCACGAGAAGATTGAACTTTTGGTCCTCCCCAATTGCACTTCTGAAATTCTCCTTGGACTTCCCTGGCTTCAACTTCATTCCCCAACCCTGGATTGGTCCACTGGGGAGATCAAGAGTTGGGGGCCCTCTTGTTCCAAGGACTGCCTAAAACCGGTTCCCAGTAACCCTTGCCGTGACTCTGTGGTTCCTCCTGTAACCGGTCTCCCTAAGGCCTATATGGACTTTGCGGATGTTTTTTGCAAAAAACAAGCTGAAACTCTACCTCCTCACAGGCCTTATGATTGTCCTATCGACCTCCTCCCGGGCACTACTCCACCCCGGGGCAGAATTTATCCTCTGTCCGCCCCAGAGACTCTTGCCATGTCTGAATACGTCCAGGAAAATTTAAAAAAGGGCTTTATCCGTAAATCCTCCTCTCCTGCCGGAGCCGGATTTTTCTTTGTGTCCAAAAAAGATGGCTCTCTACGTCCTTGCATTGACTACCGCGGTCTTAATAAAATCACGGTTAAGAACCGCTACCCCCTACCCCTCATCTCTGAACTCTTTGATCGCCTCCAAGGTGCCCACATCTTTACCAAACTGGACTTAAGAGGTGCTTATAATCTCATCCGCATCAGAGAGGGGGATGAATGGAAAACGGCATTTAACACCAGAGATGGACACTTTGAGTATCTGGTCATGCCCTTTGGCCTGTGCAACGCCCCTGCCGTCTTCCAAGACTTTGTTAATGAAATTTTTCGTGATCTCCTATACTCCTGTGTTGTTGTATATCTGGACGATATCCTGATTTTTTCTGCCAATCTAGAAGAACACCGCCAGCATGTCCGTATGGTTCTTCAGAGACTTCGTGACAATCAACTCTATGCCAAAATAGAGAAATGTCTGTTTGAATGCCAATCTCTTCCTTTCCTAGGATACTTGGTCTCTGGCCAGGGACTACAAATGGATCCAGACAAACTCTCTGCCGTCTTAGATTGGCCACGCCCCTCCGGACTCCGTGCTATCCAACGTTTTTTGGGGTTCGCCAATTATTACAGGCAATTTATTCCACATTTTTCTACCGTTGTGGCTCCTATCGTGGCTTTAACCAAAAAAAATGCCGATCCCAAGTCTTGGCCTCCTCAAGCGGAAGACGCCTTTAAACGGCTCAAGTCTGCCTTTTCTTCGGCTCCCGTGCTCTCCAGACCTGACCCATCTAAACCCTTCCTATTGGAGGTTGATGCCTCCTCAGTGGGAGCTGGAGCTGTCCTTCTACAAAAAAATTCTTCCGGGCATGCTGTTACTTGTGGTTTTTTTTCTAGGACCTTCTCTCCGGCGGAGAGGAACTACTCCATCGGGGATCGAGAGCTTCTAGCCATTAAATTAGCACTTGAGGAATGGAGGCATCTGCTGGAGGGATCAAGATTTCCAGTTATTATTTACACCGATCACAAGAACCTCTCCTACCTCCAGTCTGCCCAACGGCTGAATCCTCGCCAGGCCAGGTGGTCTCTGTTCTTTGCCCGATTTAATTTTGAAATTCACTTTCGGCCTGCCGATAAGAACATTAGGGCCGATGCTCTCTCTCGTTCCTCGGATGCTTCTGAAGTTGAACTCTCTCCGCAACACATCATTCCTCCTGACTGCCTGATTTCCACTTCTCCAGCCTCCATCAGGCAAACTCCTCCAGGAAAGACCTTTGTTTCTCCACGCCAACGCCTCGGAATCCTCAAATGGGGTCACTCCTCCCATCTCGCAGGTCATGCGGGCATCAAGAAATCTGTGCAACTCATCTCTCGCTTCTATTGGTGGCCGACTCTAGAGACGGATGTTGTGGACTTTGTGCGAGCCTGCACTATCTGTGCCCGGGATAAGACTCCTCGCCAGAAGCCCGCTGGTTTTCTTCATCCTCTGCCTGTCCCCGAACAGCCTTGGTCTCTGATTGGTATGGATTTTATTACTGACTTACCCCCTTCCCGTGGCAACACTGTTATTTGGGTGGTCGTTGATCGATTCTCCAAAATGGCACATTTCATCCCTCTTCCTGGTCTTCCTTCAGCGCCTCAGTTGGCTAAACAATTTTTTGTACACATTTTTCGTCTTCACGGGTTGCCTACGCAGATCGTCTCGGATAGAGGCATCCAATTCGTGTCTAAATTCTGGAGGGCTCTCTGTAAACAACTCAAGATTAAATTAAATTTTTCTTCTGCATATCATCCTCAATCCAATGGACAAGTAGAAAGAATTAACCAGGTCTTGGGTGATTATTTACGACATTTTGTTTCCTCCCGCCAGGATGACTGGGCAGATCTTCTACCATGGGCCGAATTCTCGTATAACTTCAGAGTCTCTGAATCTTCCTCCAAATCCCCATTTTTCGTGGTGTACGGCCGTCACCCTCTTCCCCCCCTCCCTACCCCCTTGCCCTCTGGTCTGCCCGCTGTGGATGAAATTTCTCGTGATCTTTCCATCATATGGAGAGAGACCCAAAATTCTCTCTTACAGGCTTCATCACGCATGAAGAAGTTCGCGGATAAGAAAAGAAGAGCTCCTCCCATTTTTTCCCCTGGAGACAAGGTATGGCTCTCCGCTAAATATGTCCGCTTCCGTGTCCCTAGCTACAAGTTGGGACCACGCTATCTTGGTCCTTTCAAAATTTTGTGCCAGATTAATCCTGTCTCTTACAAACTTCTTCTTCCTCCTTCTCTTCGTATTCCTAATGCCTTTCACGTTTCTCTTCTTAAACCACTTATCATCAACCGTTTCTCTCCCAAATCTGTTCCTCCCACTCCTGTTTCCGGCTCCTCGGACATCTTCTCCGTCAAAGAGATTCTGGCATCCAAAAAGGTCAGAGGGAAAACCTTTTTTTTAGTGGATTGGGAGGGTTGTGGTCCAGAAGAGAGATCCTGGGAACCTGAGGACAATATCCTAGACAAAAGTCTACTCCTCAGGTTCTCAGGCTCTAAGAAGAGGGGGAGACCCAAGGGGGGGGGTACTGTTACGCCGAGCGCTCCGGGTCCCCGCTCCTCCCCGGAGCGCTCGCTACACTCTCCTCACTGCAGCGCTCCGGTCAGATCCACTGACCCGGGGCGCTGCGATACCGCCTCCAGCCGGGATGCGATTCGCGATGCGGGTAGCGCCCGCTCGCGATGCGCACCCCGGCTCCCGTACCTGACTCGCTCTCCGTCGGTCCTGTCCCGGCGCGCGCGGCCCCGCTCCCTAGGGCGCGCGTGCGCCGGGTCTTTGCGATTTAAAGGGCCACTGCGCCGCTGATTGGCGCAGTGGTTCCAATTAGTGTGATCACCTGTGCACTTCCCTATATCACCTCACTTCCCCTGCACTTCCTTGCCGGATCTTGTTGCCATCGTGCCAGTGAAAGCGTTTCCTTGTGTGTTCCTAGCCTGTGTTCCAGACCTCCTGCCGTTGCCCCTGACTACGATCCTTGCTGCCTGCCCCGACCTTCTGCTACGTCCGACCTTGCTTCTGTCTACTCCCTTGTACCGCGCCTATCTTCAGCAGCCAGAGAGGTTGAGCCGTTGCTAGTGGATACGACCTGGTCACTACCGCCGCAGCAAGACCATCCCGCTTTGCGGCGGGCTCTGGTGAAAACCAGTAGTGACTTAGAACCGATCCACTAGCACGGTCCACGCCAATCCCTCTCTGGCACAGAGGATCCACTACCTGCCAGCCGGCATCGTGACAGGAGTGGCCAGTGACAGTAGACTTTGCACCTGCTCCTTGCACATAATATACATTTACTTTGGGGGAAGTCCCTCATGTGCTCAATAAGGACACATGTTTCTTCTTATCCCAAATTCTAGCATTGTGACAATTGACCTTCCCACTGAGGTGAAAAGAAAAGCCTCATCGCTGACACCAGCCTGTCGGCCCCGCAATGTAATGTCGGTTAACCATCACAATTTAGTCCATTGTTGCTCAGATCCTTATTCTGCCCATTTTTCATGTTTCCAAAACATTAACTTTTTACTTGCTATCTAAAATATTGCTATCTAAAATATAGTAATTGGCTTTTTACTAGCTATCTAAAATATAGTAGACTTTTTTTATACTGTTGTCCAAAAATCGAAACATTCATGGAATTTTAGCAAAAAAATAAATACAAACACATAATATGGTTATGCTGTAGTGACTGTAGCAATTGTGTTTGGAGTATACTTGTTTTCTGAGGGTCTAATCCTTTTTATATAGATATTGATACTGTTAAAAACGATTCTTAAAACTAAGATTTGCAATCTTACAAATTATTATTATTATTTTTAAATAAAATGTAGGCTTCTTTATTTCCAATGATTTTTTCAAGATGTATGCATGTTGATAGACATAAGCTGCATGTATTAACTTTATACATATTCATTGTCTATAAGAGCTCTTGTGCTTCTAAGTCAATGCTTAAAGGGGTTGTCCAGGAATAGAAAAACAGAGCAAATATCTTTCAAAAACTGCTCCCTGTCTGTCTCCAGGTTGGGTGTGGTTCGGCAGCTAAGTTCCATTAAAGTGAATGGAGCCAAGTTGTAATACCACACCCAACCTGGAGACAGATAGGGAGTGGTTTTTGAAAGCATTAGCTCTGTTTTTCTATCCTATCCCCTTTGCATTTTTTACAGATTTTTTTAGTTTGATTAAAAATAGCTTGAAGGCATTTGTGAGTAAAATGAGAAGGGGGCCTTGACATTGCACCTGGAATATGCTTTCAAAAATATTGATGGGTGCGGGACTATAATTTTAATTATTCTATGATTCTTTACTCTATAATTCAGGCTTTAGTTGTATATATCTTTAATTTTGGAAATAGCCACCAAAAATACAATGTACCATATAGGGGTTCTTTCAGGGGTCAGAGGAAGCAAGGATCAGGCAAGTTGAGATCAAAGTCTCACCCTAGAAGATGTAAACTGGTTAGTCATCTTACCTGAGCCACGTAGTATTTGGAACAATGGCTGAGCACGACACCGATTGATAGGTAATACCATTTTTATAACAATTCCCATGAAAATCTACACAAAGTCTCTTGACTCCATTTTGACTTTGTGGCAGAGAGATCTGGGCATGAGTGTTATTTATGTGACGGGACACTTTTATTCTAAAAGAAAAATGAGAGAAAGAGAAATTGCACAGTTCAATAAGATAAATAACATGATCACAGCAAAATGATACAGATGATTATATTTGGTTAGTGGCTATGGAAAAAAGTATGGGGGGGGGGGGGGATTTATCACTGCCCTAGGCCTGTAGCTTGTGAAATTTTTTGTGCAAGTAATGTCTGTGGCATGTGGTGGGGATAGGCAATATCTTCACCTACGTGTTGTTGTTATGTGATATAAATTTTAACTGTGCAAGTCTGCAAGTAAATTCGACAGCCTTTTCATCAGTATTCCATCCATAGTATAGAAAAGGCTGTCGGTAATACACAGCTAACTAAATCTAAGAGTCTATTCATGTGGGTGCATAAAATATACTATACTTTTATTTATTTAACTCACCTGTTATATCCCATGTGACTCCAGCACAGAAGCTTCTGTGGTACCTGTTAATGTTTAAATACTTTTCTGCAGTGATTACATCATGTATGTCCACATGGTCACTACAGCCAATCACTAGTTGTCTTATGTCAGATATTTAAGCATCACCATTGGGGCCGGTAATTGGCTGCAAAGGTCATGTGTGCAGTGTCCCACTACATGTTCCAGTAATGTAAGAGTATCGGTTGTAGAATATCTGCCTTGTTGCTAATGTGTTTTGCAGATGCCACATTGTTTTATGCCATTCATATTTGTACTGTTTTTGTGCACCTACACTGTGTTTACCTTATACTTTGTACTGTGAGAGAAGTAGCCCATGCACTTACACACTACATTGCATTGCAGAATATTCAAGATAGTAGGGGAAAGCCTCCCTATCTCTGCCTCTCTCCCCAGATAGAGGAAATCCTATCTAGTTTAGACTAGTTTATTCTTTGGAACAGTAATAGCTGCTGTAAACCGAGCGAAGATTCTCATGACTAATACAGTTATACCTTAGGAGGAATGCATAGACTGTTCAGGAACCCCTACATTCACTACCATGTTTTTTCAAAGAGTGCTTCCTCACTACATGTTTTGTTTTGTCTGTAACTTTGCAAGAGACTGTACCCCAATTTGCCGTGGAAGGCTATTTTACAAGTTTTGCAAGTAAAGAACTGTGTTACTTATGTTATCCTGGTGTCCGTCTGATTGTCTACTATTTACCCCTTTCCTGCCACCAGACACTACACAGGGTGTGCCCTGGGGGACATTACACATTCTATACTCACTGTGCCCCCCTTTCTCTTTACTGTGCAAATCCCTGAAGCATGGAAGAGTTCAGATTTATCAAAACCTGTGTTGAGGAAAAGTGGAACAGTTGCCCATAGCAACCAATCAGATTCCCTCTTTTATTTTAAAAAGGTCACTAAAAAATAAAAGAAGCAGTATGATTGGTTTCTATGGGCAACTTTTTCTCTGCACCGTTTTTGATAAATCCCCCCCCATGTGTCCAATAACCTTGTCTGTTATTGAGCAGTGGGTTCTTTCAAAGGTGAGTAATGGTAATTTTTTATTTTTTCACATTTTCCACTGTTATAGCCAAAAGCCAGCCAGACCACAGTTCTAATGACCCAATCTGACATAGATCACTATAATACTGTCATAGTGGTGCACCTGCATTAGGCTAGGGTCAAACCAAGCTAATTCTTTAAACTCCAGGAAAACTTCTTAGATTTTATACAGGGACATACTTACACCTGAGGTTTGCAACTGCTGGCACCAAATAAAGATACCATTGACAGATTTAGCAGATTTTCACCACCAATAAGGACATCTTTCTTTCCTACTGTGGTAACCCTGTCAACTTCCACAAATGTAATGTTGACCTGAGGAGAGGAAACAACTTTAGATTTAATAAAATAAAGTAAAAGGAACATTGCTATCACCACTTAGGGGACCCCTACCTATCCAGAAAATGATGAGACAGAGTTCCCCAACTGTTCTACACAGTGATATTTAGTGTAGTTTACACAAGAGTTTGTTACAGTTTATCATTGCTAGTAAAGGTAGTTGGCCTGACATCTAGAACAAGGAGAAAGTTATTCTAACAAAGCTAGTGAAATCAGGGCTAGCTTATATCATGTTTTCAGCCTCAGAAATACTTAAAGGGGTATTCCAGGAAAAAACTTTTTTTTATATATCAACTGGCTCCAGAAAGTTAAACAGGTTTGTAAATTACTTCTATTAAAAAAAATCGTAATCCTTTCAATAATTATCAGCTGCTGAAGTTGAGTTGTTGTTTTCTGTTTGGCAACAGTGCTCTCTGCTTGTCTCGGGAACTGCACAGAGTAGTATAGGTTTGCTATAGGTCTAAACTGGGCGGTTCTCGAGACACGTGTCATCAGAGAGCACTTAGACAGAAAAGAACAACTCAACTTCAGAAGCTCATAAGTACTGAAAGGATGAAGATTTTTTTTATAGAAGTATGTTACAAATCTGTTTAACTTTCTGGAGCCAGTTGATATATAAAAAAAAGTTTTTTCCTGGATAACCCCTTTAAAGGGGTACTCCCCCCCTAGACATCTTACATCTTATCCCCTATCCAAAGCATAGGAGATAAGATGTCTGATCGCGGGGGTCCCCATCGGCTACGTCATTTCAGACATCCGGTGGATGGAGCAAACTTCACTCCGTGCCAGGTAACTGGCGATGAGGGGCGGAGGCTTGTGACATCACGGTCACGCCCCACCAGTGACGTCCCAGCCATGCATCCTCAATGCAAGTCTATGGAAGGGGGCATGATGGCCGTCACGCCCCCTCCCATAGGCTTGCATTAAGGGGGTGTGGCCGTGATGTCACGAGCCTCCGGCGTTGCACCAGACGCTCTAAACGAATGCCGGGTGCAGTAGGGAGATCGCGGGGGTCCCCAGCGGCGGGACCCCTGCAATCAGACATCTTATCCCCTATCCTTTGGATAGGGAATAAGATGTCTAAGGGCGGAGTACCCATTTAAATTCACTAACAGCTAGTAAAGATCTTGAAATGGTATAAATTCAAATATCAAAAAGATAGAAGACAGAAGTTTTTAGACAGATGTTTTACTAAAATAGAAGTTGGAAGAACATGGAATGAAATGAGCACTTAATCTGAACGTTCAACACAAACAGGATCCTGCGCATATTTGATGCACAGGATTTGTAACTGCAGATTAGAAGCTGTGTTCAGTCATTTAGTTTACATTGAAATTTGCATCAAATATTTGCAGGATCCTTTACATGTGAACATACCCTAAAGCATAACAAAAAAGAAAATACAAAATGTGGGCATAATGTACAGATCTAAGGTGGGAAGTGATAGAGAAGGTGATAGTGAACACAAATGAGGAATTGAACAGGCAGGGTTTACTGCAAAGGGAAGTTTACTGGATTATTGAATAGAAAACAATGGAGCTGAAAGGCCTTAATGAAATACAATTATCGTGTTTTTTGTAGTGCCATATATAGTCTGAATATGTATTTAAAGGGGTACTCCGGTGAAAACCTTTTTTCTTTTAAATCAACTGGTGGCAGAAAGTTAAACATATTTGTAAATTACTTCTATTAAAAAATCTTAATCCTTCCTGTACTTATTAGCTGCTGAATACTACAGAGAAAATTATTTTCTTTTTGGAATGCTCTCTGATGACATCACGAGCACAGTTCTCTCTGCTGACATTATTATAATAATAACACTTTATTTATTGTTGTCCTTAGTGGGATTTGAACCCAAGTCCCCAGTACTGCAAGGCAACAGTGCTAACCACTGAGCCACCATGCTGCCCTTAGCATTCATCTAATATGCATGGTTGCTAAAATAGACAGAGATGTCAGCAGAGAGCACTGTGCTCGTGATGTCATCAGTGTTACAAAAAGAAAGGAATTTCCTCTGTAGCATTCAGCAGCTAATAAGTACTGGAAGGATTAAGATTTTTTAATAGAAGTAATTTACAAATATGTTTAACTTTCTGCCACCAGTTGTTTTAAAAGAAAGAAAAAAGGGAGTACCCGTTTAATTTTATAATTTAATATTCTGATATTCTGATTTAATAGTCTGATATTTATTATTGCCCTGCTAAATTTTCTAAGCGACTTATTGTCTCGCATACTGGAGGGTAAATATGTCATCTACGAGTGGTAGTTTGTGCACTTGACTACACCCCAAAACCTAGCATCAAACTCCATAGTGGCTATGTAAGAACCAACTCCAGGCTTCAATTTTCTATAATGCTGCAATGAGAAAAAACATTGTACTGTTGTCTGGTCGAAGTTATGAATAAACAAAATGAAAAAAGGAAGAACCAATTTAGGTCTGTGAATTCCTTTTTTTTGAAGCCTTTTGAATGTTTTATGATTTACTAAGATATAAGCTTTTTATCCGGAGCAAGATAGAGCTCCGTAGGTGGAGCAGGCCAGTTCATATATTTTTGCAAAGAGTTGTAGTTCAGTAAAAAAACAAAAAAAAAACAAAGTACATCCTTTTATAAAAAAAAAAAAAAAAAAACAGACACAAATATAGAAAGAGAAAATATGTATTGCAAATTCTACTTTTTTTTTAATATCCTTTATTTCCTAATACGCAGGAGAAGGAGGCAAGCAGCTAAAGGGGATGGAAATGCTGAGCACGAGAGATGGTTGGCGCCACCCTCTAAATCTTTGATCATTTGCATGTCTGAGAAAAAGGGAAATTGCTCGGCTCAGAAGTAGAAGTTTACTGATCTAAAAGTAAGCTTGTGAAGTTGCTTTTAACCTCTATCTGGTTCTGTGACTAGTACAAAACCATCTTACGTAATCCCTTGGTGCCTTTTACATTTTCCATCAGTCCAGTTGTACTTTGCCTATCCACTGCACTTAATTTGTTTAATGAAGGATGTCAAATAACAGACTTTTAAACAAATACTCTGGTAAACATCTTTTTGTACATATAACGAGAACTCACTAAAAATATTACAGAAATGTGCTTTGTTTCATTCAACATCCATACATTTTACGCTTTTTCATTACTGCAGTTTGGTCATGAAATCACCACTTTCCTGTGTAATTGCCCACTTTTTGTCTTGTTTATTGGTTATTGGATGCAATTGTACTGTATAATGAATGTACTTTGTGTAATCTCATTTATGTTTGACAGGTTAATCTCTCTATATACGTGATGTTGACTGTTGTAGAGCCCTCTGCACCTTACACAACCCTGACTTCATGTGAACTACATGATTACATGATCACCCATGTCCTGGCTAACGGAGGAGAGTCTGTACATTCATTAGCTGCAGAGTTTTAAATCTCCCCTGACTCACTCTGCCTGTCTCTGCTGACCTAGTTTGCAGAATCTAAAGCATATTCCAATAAGATGTAGCTACTTTTAAGAAGTGAGAGGGAGAAACCCGGTAAGAAAGAAGACTACACCACACACTGTATGGTACTTGCACACCCAAATAATAACTCCAGTGGTATGAAAAAAATGGTATATGTTTTTATTGATAAGCCATCACATACAAAACAAACATATAAAAACTATTAAAAAGTGCCCTATACCAGGGACCCACAAACACTGGAGGGGGCCAGACGCTCTCCCTCCTGGAGCAAGGCACACAGGATATTATACAAATCACCACAATGCAACAATATACAGGTTGATACATGACATTTTCCTCAGGATGGTAGTAAACAATAATGCATGAGTATCCCCTGGCAAACTGTATCTATAAATACAATATCAAAAAGCAATAATAAAATGAACAGAGCCTAGGTGAATGCTGGCAGAGTACACATAAAGTCCGTCCTGACAAGAAAAATCCTGAATAGCAGTCAGTGCAGTGTGGTGGATACAAGAGTGAGTCAGCCCGTGCTCCACATGACCCCATGACCCCGTGCTCCACATGACCCCATGACCCCGTGCTCCACATGACCCCATGACCCCATGCTCCACATGACCCCATGCGTTCCGTTGCTCATGGTAACTTCCTCAGGGTAGTTCATGTCAGGGTCATGTGGAGCACGGGCTGACTCACTCTTGTATCCCCCACTCTGCACTGACTGCTATTCAGGTTTTTTCTTCTCAGGACGGACTTTATGTGTACTCTGCCAGCATTCACCTAGGCTCTGTTCATTTTATTATTGCTTTTTGATATTGTATTTATAGATACAGTTTGCCAGGGGATACTCATGCATTATTGTTTACCACCATCCTGACAAAAATGTCATGTATCAACCTGTATATTGTTGCATTGTGGTGATTTGTATAATATCCTGTGTGCCTTGCTCCAGGAGGGAGAGCGTCTGGTCCCCTCCAGTGATTGTTTGTGGGTCCCTGGTATAGGGCACTTTTTAATTGTTTTTATATGTTTTGTATGTGATGGCTATTTATTCAATTAAAACATGTAAAAAAAATTTCATACCACTGGAGTTATTATTTGGGTGTGCAAGTACCATACAGTGTGTGGTGTAGTCTTCTTACCTTGTTCGCTAGACTCTGCTCTTCTGTCTCTACAAAGCCAGAGGCTTCATGGCAAGTGTAGGGATAAAGGTAGGAGACAATCTATAAATGCCACATCAACTAAAGTAGGTATACACAAGGCATACACAAAACTCTTAACATTATTCCCTAGTAATAATCTATCTATTAAATGTCAGTTTAGTTATCTCTCAGCATTTCAGTTTTAAAGGGAATCCATCACTTTTGTTTTGGTTTAAAGTGAACACATCACATGGGCACTTTTGCTCTGTATGCACGTTAGCTGCTCCATATCATCCCAGCCCCATATCTTCCCCACCTCAAACCCACCTTTCTCCTCTAGCCTAACAGCCTTATTTGTTCCAACATCTCGTCTGCAGTAAACTGAATGCCTGCTACTTAATTTCAATAAGCTACTGGTGTTACATAGCACAGTGAATATGCGGAATAAGCTGAGCACATCCCAAAGCCAATCCTAGTTTAATGGTGGAGTTTCTTGACATACTCTTGACATGCCGGCACATCTAGTGTTATTTTAGATATGGCGGAAAAAGTTTAAACATGTACAACCTTACAAAAGGCCATGCAGTTCTATACTGGGGAGGTATATAGCCTCTGCAAAAAGCCTGTTTGCATGATACCTAAGAAGAGGAAACATCAATTCTAAGGTTCTGCATTTAGTCTGTGGTGTGAGGCGTGTTAAAGTTCTGTTTCCTGCCCTTATCAGTAAAACACAGTATATGCCTTTCCCTTGCTGTTCCTTATTTTAGGTTTTACATATTTCTAACTAAAAATGAAGACATTCTGTGAATGGATATTTAGTATTATCATGCAAATGCTCCGTGCCCAGTGGGTTTTAAAGGGTACCTCTCATCAAATAAACATTTCATATATTTTAGATGAATGAATGTTGAATAACTTTCCAATAGCATGTTAATGAAAAATATGCTTCTTTCTATTGTATTTTTCCCGATCAGTCCTGGCAGCAAGCATTTCTGACTCATGCTGGAGTCCTAAACACTCAGAGCTGCCAGCCTGCTTTGTTCACAGCCAAACAGGCTGTGAACAAAGCAGGCTGGCAGCTCTGAGTGTTCTCCTTTGTGAACAAAGCAGACTGGCAGCTCGTAGTGTTTAGGACTCCAGCATGAGTCTGAAATGCTTGCTGCCAGGACTGGTAGGGAGACCCCTAGTGGTAATTTCTTCAAAGTGGAAAATTAAATAGAAAGAAGCATATTTTTTAATAACATGCAAGTGTAAAGTTATTCTGCATACATTAATCTATAATATATCAAAAGTTTTTTGATGAGAGGTACCCTTTAACTCTGTCTACGAACACTATGAATAATATTGTGTACTAAAATGATGTCAGTAAAATATGCATTTCCTTTATTGTTCAGTAGGGAGGTTTTCTACAGATGTTTACTGTTAATAATATAACAAATAATAATCATTTTTGCAGAAGTCCTGCTGTAGAATATTAGGCTATGTACTGAAATTATTATTAGACTATGAACTGATAGCTGTGAAACTATGCATAGAAACCTTACATTGGATGAAGATTTCTGTACTGCTCTTTCTTCAATGATTCTGCATTTGTCCTGTGGAGATAAAGTTCAGAAAGTAAGAAAAATAATCTGATGTTTTCCATCAAACATTTGCTGAATTCTAGAGAATGGTATTGAACTACACACTAGAATTGCTTGCCGCTTCTATTTTGCCATACCAGCCTGTAACTATAACAAGAAAATAATAGCCATACAAACATTACCTGGATTACAATTAAGATAATGCTAATTCTGGCCCCTATAGACTGGTAGTTTATACGTAGTGTCCCAGTACCCATATACCAGCTGCTGTAGAATAAAGGTTGTAGCATGGATTTAGAATTTATCATTACAATCAATTCCTGTTTGGTTATTGTGAGTCAAATTTCTTATTTAAATGTATGACATGGATTTTACACTGCTTTACACATGCATACATGGAGGAGTTAGGTTGTTCAAGGATCACCTTTTCTGTACTGCCACCACTGGTGGAAACATGTAAAGGTGCTTTAGGATTGGGTCACATTACCTTCCATCAGACAGGCTTCTGCTATAAAAGCCACCAGAATATTCTCAGGGGAAGAGTCTCGTAAGTCCAACCCTTTCTACCCAGTGGGCTGGAACTAAACACGTCAATCTAGTATAGCTAAGGCTGGAAAGTAGTCTAGGCCTGGCCTAGCCCAGGGAACAGCTCCTGTGAGTTGCTTCCTGTTAGCAAAGCATGTTGTATAGTAAGTTAGCTTAGTCCTGGTTCTGCCAGAGAAGTTTAATCCAGTTTCACATTGCTAATTACAAATTGAGACAGCTCTGCTTTGATTATGAAAAATCACAGCATCACTGTGTTTAGGGGGTGTAGTCAGGTTTTGCAAGTAGTACTGTTAAATGCCGTGATAAATAGTGATTGGTGTCTAGTGGCCCCATTGGACCTCCTGATATTACAATGCCTATGGGCTGTCAGGGCAGCCCAATGCCTTACCTTGGCCTCAGCATCTTCCTTTGCTTGGCGATTCTTAAAGCCTGCCATCAGGCATTACCTACCTGGGGACACTTTCTCCTGAGGGCATTACCTACCTGCTACCCACTGGGGACATTACCTACCTGGAGGCATGACTGACCTGGGAGCACTATCTATTGGGGGCATTACTTACCTGGGGAACTAACTACTGGGGACACTACCTACTGAAAGCACTGCCTAGCTGGAGGGCACTATCTACTTGGGACATTAGCAAAAGTCCAGAAATCACTGCTCCGACAGGTTGAAGATCCTCGACCTGTCGCTGCTGTGATTTCTGGACTTTTGCTTGTACTTATCCTGGGCTGGCTGCCTGGGTGTTTCACATGCACGGAGGTTGGTCCCCGGTGCTGTCTCACATCATCTCTTGCATCTACTTGGGACATTAGCTACTACCTACTGGGCGCATCACCTACTACCTACCTACTGGGGGCATTACCTACTACAAACTTGGGGCATCAACTACTACCATCCTACTGGGAACATTACCTACTCCCTACCTGGGGGAATTACATACTTACTACCTTCTTGGGGCATGACTTACCTGGGAGCATTACTGGGGGCATTACCTACTAGCTAATGGGGGCATTATCGACCTACTGGGGGTATTACCTAAAAGAGGAGGGGAAATTACTTATCCACCACACAATCCCTCTACTATTTCCCCCAACACACTTACATAGACCCCTCATACTATGCAGGGCACCAAGAGGAACATTATTTGTGGCACTAAGGGTAAGGAACAGTTGGGGAATGTGCTGAAAAAGTGTGGAGCCTGCCTGTTGTGCAGATTGTGCAATTTCAATTTTGCTCTGCAAATAATTTTTGTTTGATAAAATAATTCCCCACAACGTGTCCTGCAAAAAATATGCCCTAATACAACACTGTCAGTGGAAAAAAAAAAGTTATGGGTCTTAGGAGGTGAGAAGGAAAAAAATGTAACCCACAAATCAGAATTCGGGGGGTCAGTAAGGTGTTATTATGAAAGTTTCCACATATTGATTAATGTTAAAAACTTTCTCTCTCTCTCTCTATATATATATATATATATATATATATATATATATATATATATATATATATATGTATATATATATATATATATATATATATATAGTTTCATATTCAGGTCTACAGTAAAATGTTTTAGGCAAGTGTTACATGATGACTACATCTGTTACCCAAAATAAACATTAGCATGGCTAAATAGCAAACAGATAAGGGCTCATTCACACTACAGACTCCATCTGAAGCAGGACTGCTTGGAAATGCACTGTCTCCATGGACTGCAATACATTTCCGCCAAAAGAATAAACATGTGCATTCTCTTAGTGGGGTCTGGAGTTCGGAATGCTAGTGAGGAAAAAAGGATTCTGCTGCACAATTTGCACTGCACAAAATATGGACATTATGCAGTGGAAAATCCATAGTGTGAATTGTGCAACAGAAAACAATGGGAGCCTGCTGCACCGCATTTTCCACAGTGGAATTCCATAGTGAAAAACGTAGTGTGAATGAGCCCTGGCTCCCTGTGCATCACATTGTACTATTGGCAGCAGTGTAGCAGGTAGAAGCAAACATCACAGCATGGCAAAAATTCTCATTGGTTTATACCTTTTATGTAAATGAGTACGGCACAATTTTTAAAGTGTACCTGTCATTATCAAAATTTTTTTTTATATAATGTAGATAATACCATTATATGTATATTTGTAATATATATTGGTTAAAAAATATGTATATTTTTGGGTGAAAAAATGCTGTCCCTGCAGCTATTACCTGTGTGTTTTGGTGAGTAGACCAAATACAGGAAGTGTGGATGGGACAAGTAGGGCTCTGTGCTGGCTTCTGGCTTGCCAATATATCCCTGATGTGTGAGCCAGGAGCATGTCACAGAGCCTCAGTGCACAGAGCCCTGCTTGTCCTCACTGCACAGAGCCCTGCTTGTCCTCACTGCACAGAGCCCTGCTTGTCCTCCGTGCAGTGCACAGAGCCCTGCTTGTCCTCCGTGCACAGAGCCCTGCTTGTCCCCCGTGCACAGAGCCCTGCTTGTCTTCCGTGCACAGAGCCCTGCTTGTCCTCCGTGCACAGAGCCCTGCTTGTCCTCCATGCACAGAGCCATGCTTGTCTTCCGTGTACAGAGCCCTGCTTGTCCTCAGTGCACAGAGCCCTGCTTGTCGTCAGTGCACAGAGCCCTGCTTATCCTCACTGCACAGAGCCCTGCTTGTCCTCACTGCACAGAGCCCTCCTTGTCCTCAGTGCGTGCAGAGAGCCCTGCTTGTCCTCACTGCACAGAGCCCTGCTTGTCGTCAGTGCACAGAGCCCTGCTTGTCCTCACTGCACAGAGCCCTGCTTGTCCTCACTGCACAGAGCCCTCCTTGTCCTCACTGCACAGAGCCCTGCTTGTCCTCACTGCACAGAGCCCTGCTTGTCCTCAGTGTACAGAGCCCTGCTTGTCCTCAGTGCACAGAGCCCTGCTTGTCCTCAGTATACAGAGCCCTGCTTGTCCTCAGTGCACAGAGCCCTGCTTGTCCTCACTGCACAGAGCCCTGCTTGTCCTCAGTGCACAGAGCCCTGCTTGTTGTCAGTGCACAGAGCCCTGCTTGTCCTCACTGCACAGAGCCCTGCTTGTCCTCACTGCACAGAGCCCTGCTTGTCCTCACTGCACAGAGCCCTGCTTGTCCTCACTGCACAGAGACCTGCTTGTCCTCCGTGCAGTGCACAGAGCCCTGCTTGTCCTCCGTGCACAGAGCCCTGCTTGTCCTCCGTGCACAGAGCCCTGCTTGTCCTCCGTGAACAGAGCCCTGCTTGTCCTCCGTGCACAGAACCCTGCTTGCCCTCCGTGCACAGAGCCCTGCTTATCCTCCATGCACAAAGCCCTGCTTGTCCTCCGTGCACAGAGCCCTGCTTGTCCTCCGTGCACAGAGCCCTGCTTGTCCTCCGTGCACAGAGCCCTGCTTGTCCTCCGTGTACAGAGCCCTGCTTGTCGTCAGTGCACAGAGCCCTGTTTGTCCTCACTGCACAGAGCCCTCCTTGTCCTCACTGCACAGAGCCCTCCTTGTCCTCAGTGCACAGAACCCTGCTTGTCCTCACTGCACAGAGCCCTGCTTATCCTCAGTGTAGAGAGCACTGCTTGTCCTCAGTGCACAGAGCCCTGCTTGTCGCCAGTGCACAGAGCCCTGCTTGTCCTCACTGCACAGAGCCCTGCTTGTCCTCCGTGCACAGAGCCCTGCTTGCCCTCAGTTCACAGAGCCCTGCTTGTCCTCAGTGCACAGAGCCCTCCTTGTCAGTGCACAGAGCCCTGCTTGTCCTTAGTGCACAGAGCCCTGCTTGTCCTCAGTGTACAGAGCCCTGCTTGTCCTCAGTGCACAGAGCCCTGCTTGTCCTCAGTGCACAGAGCCCTGCTTGTCCTCAGTGTACAGAGCCTTGCTTGTCCTCCATGTACAGAGCCCTGCTTGCCCTCTGTGTACAGAGCCCTGCTTGTCCTCCATGCACAGAGCCCTGCTTGTCCCTCCGTGCACAGAGCCCTGCTTGTCCTCAGTGTACAGAGCCCTGCTTGTCCTCAGTGTACAGAGCCCTGCTTGTCCTCAGTGTATAGAGCCCTGCTTGTCCTCACTGCACAGAGCCCTGCTTGTCCTCGACCTACAAATGTTACTGTGTTTCCCAAACAAGCCTAGATCTTTTTTTTTTTTTCATTTGCTTTTTACACTTACCTCATCTGCAAAGTCTTTATTTTCACACTGGCTTAGTGGAGACATACATGTAGAAGTTTTGATACACCATAAGCAACCACTTGATATACAGTCTAAGCAACTGTTAGAGAAAAATACAGATTAATACTAAATCTCAGTCAATGCAGTAAAGAAATAACACCAGATAATGTGGTAAAGTCCACATTTCTTAAACACCGTATTGAATGTCTTCTGTGTTTCTGGCAGCAAACCTTGAAATATTTGTATAAAAACTTAAATAAGTCCCTCATACTCAACACCAGGTTACAAGATATTCATGTAGAATACTGGGTGTAAATCACTAAATATGGTGTCACTCAGTACTAGTCAGTGACCATATTTCCTCTGCACACCCTGACAATTATGCATACACACCAAAAGTTATGTACCTGTTTTCTAGGTACTGTGAGCACTTCTGAAATTGGAATTGTTCTGAGATAGTTGTGCCATTACTCCGTGCTACAACAGCTAATGTGTCTGAAAAAATAAGAATAATTGTGTGATTATTATTAGATATATTTTTTCGTTTGGATTTTCTGCATGCATTTTAGCCCTTTTTATTTTTTTTATTTTTATTTTTTTATATCATTGGTACATTTTAAATTGTTCATTAGCAAAATCTAAGCAATCTGGTAATACATCACATAATATATTGAACTGGGTTAATGTACACATGGTCCGAAAAGATGTCAATGTAAGCAAAGCTCCAGGACCAGATGGATTACACCCAAGAATTCTTAGAGAATTTATGTTCCGTTATTCAGGGGGAAAAGCTTAATAAATGATAGCCAGCATGGTATTATTGAGGACAGACATTTTCAAACCAACCCCATTTCTTTTTAATAATGAAGTAAGGGATATAGTTTGCTTGGCATTTGACAGTGTCCCTCATAGACATCTGATGGGTTAAGTAAAGGGGTATTCAGGGAAAAAAAACTTTTTTTTTTTATTCATCAACTGGCTCCAGAAAGTTAACCAGATTTGTAAATGACTTCTATTTAAAAAATCTCAATCCTTCCAGTAGTTATGAGCTGCTGAAGTTGAGTTGTTCTTTTCTGTCCGACAACAGTGCTGACATCCCTGCTACTCTGGACAGTCCCTGAGACAAGCAGAGGTGTCAGCAGAGAGCACTGTTGTCAGACAGAAAGGAACAACTCAACTTCAGCAGCTGATAGCCACTGAAAGGATTAAGATTTTTTAATAGAAGTTATTTACAAATCTGTTTAACTTTCTGGAGCCAGTTTTTTCCTGGAATACCACTTTAAGGTTTTTAGATTTAGAAAGTTTACTTTGTAACTGGATAGGCTTAAGGACTGTACCCAGAGAGTGGTGGACAATGATTCCTACTCTGATTAGTCCCCGGCTATTAGTGGTGTACCCCATGGTTCAGTACTGTGCCTGCTTTTGTTTAACATTTATGTGGTGCCCCATCACCATTGGCTGTCCCTGCTTTGGACTGTTTCGGGCAGCTTGGCAGCACAAGGTGTTTGGCCCACCAGAGTTTCACAGTTTAATTAATTATGTGTATATTATAATGTCAGATAATATATTAAATTAAATTCTATTATTGTTATATGTATATATGTTTTTTCATGTGCCTGTACCTTTAATTGAGAGCAGTGAACCCCATGTGACCCTGCCTGCCAATGGGAACCCCCTAAAGTCTCCCCTTTATAGTGTACTGGGGGAGGAGTTTGTCAGTTTAATATAGTCTGAGCTACAATGTGGTTCAGGTGTGTGGTGCTGTGTGCTCTGAGGAGAGGCCTAGCTCAAATCTAATCTCCTAACTGGTCATCCTGAAGGTATAACTCGCAAGGAGGAAATTCATGCCCCTGCGGACAAATCTTCAGTACCTTGACAGGACCCTAGCTACCAGGACTCAATCTTCCGTCTCACAAGTCAGTATAAATCTGTTTGGTGTAAGCACCACAAGTCCCAGCAAGGCAACAGCGCTCCCAAGGGGTTATGCTACACTATCTCACCTAAAGCCAGCTGTACGTGTATTACCATCTGCACTCAGCTCTGTAAAAACAGTTATCTGTGACCTGACATTGGTGTGTTCATTTACTCCCAGTGTCTGGCCCAGGAGAAGCTGTCCCCAACCTCGGACCATGTATAGGATAACGGTGCCCTGGCGTCACAAAGTGATCAGGTAGTCTTACTTACACCCTGTGGACACCACATATTTATTAATAATACAGAGGATGGGATTATCAGCTCTGTTTCTATCTTTGCAGATGACATCAAGCTTTGTAGTATGGTACAGTCTATGGAAGGTTGCACAAGTTACAAACTGACTTTGACACACTGATAGAGACATTCATCAAAACCTGTGCAGAGGAAAAGTTGACCAGTTGCCCGTTGCGACCAATCAGATTGCTTCTTTTATTTTTAAAAATTAAAAAGCAATCTGATTGGTATGGGCAACTAGTCAACTTTTCTTCTGCACAGCTTTTGATAGATCTCCCCCTGAGTATTTGGGCATCCACTGTGGTTAAATGTAAAGTTATGCATCTGGATACCAATAAACTGCAGAGATCATATGTCCTAGGAGGAGTAAAACTGGGAGAGTCACTGGTAGAAAAGGAATTGGTGTACTTGTAGATTATAGACTACAGAACAGCATGCAATGTGAGGCAGCTGCTTCTAAGGCTATGTTCACACGGCAGAATTTCTGTATGGATTTCTGCATTAAAATTTGCATGGAAATTCTGCATAAGAACTTAGCATTAGAAAGTAGCATTGGAGCACTCACCTCTTACACAATTCTTAAAGCAGTAAAGTGTCTTTATTGAGGTTGCAGGTAAGCATACAGCAGGGAGGTTTAAAGCTGCAACAGGGACAGGTGGGTTCAGCGGGTGGTCGACTGTCCGTATCGTTCCACCTTTCAAGACGCTTTACTGTTTTAAGAATTGTGTACGAGGTGAGTGCTCCAAGTCTACTTTCTAATGCTAAGTTCATGTTCACACTGTGATCCATTTGTGAGCACCACATGACAGACACTTTGAGGGAATAGGTGTGGAAAAAGAAGGTCCCAGCGCTCACCAAATGATGCAATAAATCAAATTTATTTATTTTAGTTCATCTTAACAGTTAAGATGAACTACAATAAATAAATTTGATTTATTGCATCATTTGGTGAGTGCTGGGACCTTCTTTTTTCACACCTGGTTACCTCATCCACGCGCACCACCTGTTGACGAAGTGCCGACAACCATCTACATTATTACTTTGAGGGAATAGGCTGCACATGCGGATGTGCTGATCCTGCAAGTAGAGGAATATCCTTAGTGACATATGAAGTCGGAACTGTGCCGGGTTATTCTAACTTGGGAGAAGCACTTTGAAATTCTGCATGTGTTTCAAAGCTATTAGGTTCAGTGGGATTCAGCAGTCCCATTCACACAGCAGAATTTTCGCTGCGCATGTGTTATATTTTCGCAGACTTTAGCTGCAGAAGCTCATTGAAGTCAACAGGGCTTATTTTTCTCAGCCAAATGCTGATTTGGTTCAAATTTTGAGCAGAATTTGCATTCATTCCTCTAGGGCTGGGCGGTATGATTAAATATGTGTATCACGGTATTTTTTTTTACTTACGGCGGTTCCACGGTATATAACGGTATTTTCACCCCCCCCCCAATCATGCGACCCGCCAGCGCTGTTCTGACCCCCCCAACCCCCCCCCCCCAATCATGTGACCCACGCGCGGTGTTTGGCTCCCCCCCCCCAAATCATGTGACCCGCCAGCGCTGTTCTGCTCCCCCCAATTAATGATCAGCCCAGCGGGGTACTGCTCACAGATGTCAAGCACTGCCCTCCTCCTCTTTGTTGGGGGCCGCCGGGTGCTGGAACTCACTGTACACCAGTGGTCTCCAACCTGCGGACCTCCAGTTGTTGCAAAACTACAACTCCCAGCATGCCCGGACAGCCAACGCTGTCTGGGCATGCCGGGAGTTGTAGCTTTGCAACAGCTGGAGGTCCGCAGGTTTGAGACCACTGCTGTACGCTGTATCCCTATGCCCGGGCTGCAAAAGATACAGAAACTAAACTTTTAACTCACCCACCTCGGAAGCACGCTGGGGACGGGGGGAGGACAGCCGTCAGCCTATCACCGGCCGTAGCGATGCCCCGCCCCGGCCAGTGATAGGCTGAGCCCACTGTCATGTAAGAAGCAGACGGGGTATCGCTCCGGCCGGTGATAGGCTGACGGCTGTCCTCCCCACGTCCCCAGCGTGCTTCCGAGGTGGGCGAGTTAAAAGTTTATTTTCTGTATCTTTTGCAGCCCGGGCATAGGGATACAGCAGTGGTCTCAAACCTGCGGACCTCCAGCTGTTGCAAAGCTACAACTCCCAGCATGCCCGGACACCATTGGCTGTCCGGGCATGCTGGGAGTTGTAGTTTTGCAACAGATGGAGGTCCGCAGGTTGGAGACCACTGGCGTACAGTGAGTTCCAGCGCCCGGCAGCCCCAAACAAAGAGGAGGAGGGCAGTGCTTGACATCTGTGAGTAGTACCCTGCTGGGCTGATCATTAATGGGGGGGGGGGGGGACAGAACAGCACTGGCAGGTAACATAGGGTTAGTTCCCCGATGTGGGGACAGTGCTGCGCTAGGCTGATAATACATTCCCGAGGGGGAGGGGCCCAACCGGTATTGCGGTATGGTGGAAAATTCATATTGTGCAGCCCAAAAAATTCAGTATTCGGTATGAACCGGTATACCGCCCAGCCCTACATTCCTCACGAAATGTAACTTTTGTAATGAATACAGGCACTTTTTTTTTTACGTGCCCTGACTATTCATGTGGAATTCATGTGGAAGATTTGCATGAATTCCAAAGAAATTCTGCATATGATTGAAAATTGCATTTTTCTATTTGGTTTTAATGGCCTTTTTTGCAAAACTAACAAGATGCACTACTTCCAAATAAGTAGGATGTGTGTTCAGGTAGACTGTAGATTGTACCTGTTTCAAATGTCCTACGTGCAGAAAACTGGCAGGAACAGTTCAAGGATGGAGTTTCATTTTTGCCTGTACAAAGGGTTTCCCTTTTATCTTTATTTCTTATTTCACAGTTCCAGGAATCTTGGTCCAGTGAAGGGTTTTTCTCAATGTGTACTGAAATCTAAATGCACAAAGAATATTTTTACGAACATATGAAATGTAAAACAAGGGAAATTGTAAAATATATGAAGGGATATGTATAAATATATATCTCTTTATCTAGGCATAAATAAAGAAACTTGAATACTTAGAGCCTTGTGTACTCTACTTCATGTGCTCTCTTCCCAGCAATATTTGACTGTTCCCTCCCCTCCCCCCTCTCCTGTCTGTCCTGACTACTGAACTAATGACATATAGTGGTACCACCAGTATCTGAATATCAACCCTCCATCTATACATAATTTAATTGCATTGTAAATGTAAACTTTGTTATCATTTTGTACACAGGATATCAATAATATATGTACTTTGTGATTGGTAAGAAATAATGTGATATTTAAGATGTCTGCAATCTGTTTCAATTGTTTGGTCCATTTATATGTTTTTTTTTATTGTTATGGAAAAACCTTTGAAAAATATATCAAGAAATAAATTGTAGAGAATCTGTCAGTTCTAGATTATGCTCAGAGCTCAAGTGTCAAAAAGGCTGTGCTGAGCTGCAACATGCTCATCTTCTCCCTTCCCCACCCACCTCTTGCTTGATTGATGCACAGGGTAAAGCTTCCAGTACTGAGCCCCATTAATAAGGCAGGGAGGGGTGGGGGAGGGAGGAGGTAAGCACGCTGTGGCTCAGCATGGCCTCTCTAACACTTGAACTCTAAGCATGGTCTAAAGCTTAAAGGGGTATTTTGGCCTTAATACATCTTATCCCCTATCCAAAGTATAGGAGATAAGATGTCTGAACACGGGGGTCCCACCACTGGGGACCCCCCAATCTGTCATTCAGCACCCACCTTTGCGAGCTCTCTGCAGCGCTGGAGGCTCCGAGTGTGCAGCATGGCCGGAGACATGACTCCACCCCCCATGTGAAGTCACGCCCCGCCCCCTCAATGCATGTCTTTGGGAGGGGGCATGACGAGTGCTGAATGACAGATTGGGGGTCCCCAGCAGCGGGACCCCCGCGATCAGAAGTCTTATCCCCTATTCCCCTATCCAAAGGATGTATTAGGGCTGGAGTACCCCTTTAAAGATTCCCTTTAAGTAACAAACATACAATCCTTGACATTTGCCAATAGCTGAATCCAAAAACATGTTACAGAAATAAAAACAATTATAGCATATACAAATGTGTTTTTAAGTGTTAAACCTCTCCATCTTTGGGAATAACTTTGATTTTAAGACATTTTCCATATTTATCTGAAATTCCACTCCATTTTCCCAGAGATGTAGATTCGCATTCTGTCTTCATGGTGCACCTGTTTCCATTAAATATAAAGACATATCATTCAGAGTTGTTTTTAATCAATCTTATCTACTATAGATTATAATAAGGCTGCAATAAATGAAATCCTTCAAAGACATGTTTCTGAGACATGTTTCAAAACCATACCGCCAACATCGTAGTGGAGCAGGCTGTTCAAGGGGGATACCTACTACTTACCTAGCTAAAATGGGGGGCTAACCTACTACCTGCCTACCTAAAATAGGAGGGCTACCTATTACCTGCCTAGCTAACTTAAATGAGGGGATACCTATATAATAGGGGTTACTTTTGGGCATACCCACCTATTTAACGGGGACCTTACTACCTACATCTACTTAATGGGGGACTTACTGCCTAATGAGGACAATAAATGGGGGTATACCCCATCTATTTAATGGGAGTCTACCTACCTACTATATAGGGGTAACACGTTTTGTAAGGGGCACAAAAAAAAAAGGCTAAAACTGTATGAAAGTACAAAAGAGGCACTATTATTGTGGGGACACTGTTATGATTCAGTATGGGTACATACTGAAAAAGTTGAGATGTTTGACAGATTTTGATGAGTCTTGGCTTGAAGAAGTCTTTATGGCAATCTGGGCCAGAGGATAAAGAAAAGGAAAACAAAAATGATAAGAGAAAACGTCACCTATGAGCCACTGGATGTAACTACTTCAATTTTAATATTAGGAATATTAGTTGTGATATTAGGGCTTGTATAGTGGTAATGTATGTATATTTCAGATGGAAAGTGAGTATGTCTGTCTCTGTGTGATTATGTGTTTGCTAGTTCCAGTTATTTTCCTACTTGTTGAAGGTGTAGCTTAGTATTGGTAATTGTAAAAGATGCGATCAACTACGGCAAATTGTTTTCTGCAATATGGGGTGGGTGAGTGATGCAGTATGTGGAATGGTGGGGTTTGTGTGCCAGAGCTGCTTCTTAGTCCCAGTTCGGGAACAGAACTACTTATTTTATCTTTCTTATCATGTTCCCATACTGTAATATCTGTTCCTATAGTGTGATCCTCGATATGTGTGTGTGTGGGGCACAGTTTTTCCTAGTAATTTTCGCATCTTATACTCTAATATCTCATTGCAGTTCATAACTGAGGATTTCTTATTTCATCTAGTAATTCTAACTGTACAATTAATAAGGCACAGTTTTTGTGGGTATATATGGTGCAATCAATTTTTGGAGCATGCAATTGAGTGCCTTTTGGTACTGATCTGGTTAAAATGCATTGGAACCCACACTGAGTGTAACTCTCCACCCAGTAATGTTGTTTAGAGCATAGGCTGGGACTTGGCCTATTGAGCTTCACTATATTGAAATTGCTTCTACCCTGTGTTTTTATACCTTACTTTATTGCAGGGAAGCCCTGACATTGTGGTTGGGGGGCCACCCTGTCAAGGAGGTGGGTATAGAATAGTATTGCACCAATCCCTTCCCTCCATATAAATTTGTAGACATTGCCAGTATAGCATTTTGCTGTGAGGTATGTCCACATAATTGTAGGTGGTCCTAGTATCATGCACTTAATTTGAGGATATTTATGATATTTACGTGTTTGTGTGTCTAGATAAGCATTAGTATCTAAGCATGTTTTAAGCTTATGTAATAAAGGCTACATTTTAAATCCCCTTTATTCCTTTGATTATTGGTAATTTATTTAGTGACAAAAACACGTGCAAGCAAAGACCTAATGCACCACCAGGATTTCAAGGTAATGGACCTGGAGAATACTTAGACTCCGCTTCCAGGACTGTTTGCCACTGAATGACAGCGCTAACTGTTGACTGTCCTATGTTCTCCACTCACATCTTCCAGGTTAGGAATTTTTAACCCTGCAATGGCTAAATATCCCTCTCACAGCATTGTATCTGCTCATTTTTTCTGCCAGTGCCATTGCTTTTTACCTGACTACTCTCTTGCCTGCTGTTCTTGTACCTTGCTTCTTCACCTGGTTCTGACTCCCTGGATTTGTTTGTCTGTTTTGTCTCCTGGTTCTTGGGCTTATTTCCTAGTTAACCCTTCTGTTTCCTGATTTGGCTTCTGACGTGTATGACAGTTACCATTTTGGCTCGATACACCATTCTACGGCCAGCATTCATCCAGCGTAGGGAACGTCCCCCAGTTGAGGGGTCTGTCGCTTAGGGAAGATCGTCAAGTAGGCATAGGCAGGATTTTGCGGGCAAGCTCAGGACTGCACCTTTCCCTGACTGACTTGACAACTATTTAAACTGGATAACATTAGAAAAATGGTAATGAACAAACCTGTTCATTGAATGACACCATCCACAGTGCGGATCATATGCTGACAGGCAATCATTGCACGATTCATATTGTTCACAATTTGCAATCTTCAGACGTTTTATCTAGATGAAGGAGTCATCATTTGTATTTAAGTTATTAAATTATACATATACTTTTGGTACAATATTGGTATTATTATTATTATTATTATTATTATTAAAGGGTAATGTTAGTCACAAGTAATAATTATCCTGTACTGTCCAGTTCCACACAACTATGGTGGTCAGTGTGGATTCAGTAAAAGTATTCTACTAAAAGTATGCTTAGACTAATTGTAGTTATGACTGTTTCAATCTATACACAGTACTCGTAGGGGATCAATTATTATAGTCATAACTGCAATTACAGATTTTCAGAAAAGCTAAATGTTTTGATCATATAACCTACAAATCTCTGCATATAAATGCAATCACTAATTTCTCTGGTGAGCAAACCACCAGACTTTGATGTCCCCCTCTGTACCATATGACTACAATTACATTGCAGTTACAGAAAAGACCAGTATCTATTAGTTGCCCAACTTAGAAATCACCAAATTGTAGGCACTATTGACGTATGTATGGCACCCTTAGCTGGTCAATATAATTGCTGAATAATTTTGAAAGGAGACAAGTATAACTTAGACAGCTACATGGTCAAAGCAACTGTTACTATATGCCCCCAAAGCATATCCCTCCAAGGACTGGCAAACAAAGAAGCATAATAAACTCTCCTTAAATTCATCCCTGATACTTAAACCACTGTGACAGTTTTCTATAATTTCACAACAGAACAGAAAATATGGTACCCCCATCTTCAATAACAATAAATACTAACCTCCTTTTTAGTGGCAACATATAGATAGTTGATGTTAACAGGGTCAATGTGCATTGTTTGGAATATAGGAGCTTCATCTGGAAATGTATACAACACTTCTGGACAGTTTGCAGTGTAGTTTGAGTTTAAAGTAACCTGAGTCCAAAATGAAATAAATAAATATAGTCAAAGAACAAATCATAGCATAATGTTTGATCTGACTGATTTACATCACTTTATATGTTATAGTAGTTTTCAGAGAACAATTAACATATCCAGAAGCTTAGATTAAGGAAGGCCACGTAAAGGAGGCAATTCTGGTGTTAAAAGCATGTTATTGAGATCACCCACACAAACACTTTCAGGCAATTCCACACTGCTTTCTCCATGTGTCAGTCCTTGAGACTGATAGGCTCCCTATTTGACATAAGTTTCTTTTTCTCCCACTATTGTGTGAATATTCACAGATTTCCTGGAGTGGAAGAAAAATATATGAAGGGTAAATGGCAATGTAATTTGCCTCCCTTAAGCAGCAAGTTCAGTATTGGGAAGAGTAGCCATGATTTAATGCCAGATCACCTCCTCCCAACCCAGGGCCTCATGGCAGTGGCATAACCAGCAACACTAAGAATATCTCATACGGAAGATCAATTAAAAATGTTTGTTGCTAACGCCAAATACTCAAAATATTTAAATTGTCATTTCAGTTTAGAGTAAAAAGTACACATATATATCTGGATGGCATCTCTCCATTACTCTGTTTAAGATGTATTATAAACTGTTCCACTGACCTACCTTAAGTAATTTTCCATTTTCAGTCCCAAGAAAGAATACCAGTCTCCTTTCCACTTCTTTTACATGTACAGCAGTTAGGTCTCCGTGGGTCAGTGTTGGAGTTCCATGTAATGGTAAGAGATCATCAATAGTACCCTACAATAAACAGAGTATATATTGTCATGAAAGGGGGTGGTAGGGAAAAGGGAGTTAGTGAGTCCTCCTCCCTTCCTATTGCCCATCCGCCCTAAATGATGGATCGACAACCAAGAGGACGGACCCTATACTGCGCTAAAGTGCTGAGGCGTCAGAGTCAAACAAAACTGTACATGTTGGGAAACAAGTCAGGAACATAATTGAAATACTACAAAACTACAAACAGATATACCAGGCAGGATATAGCATACTAAGAAACAGTTCAAGAACCAGCATCAAGATTAACAGAAGGTATGATAATATGAACAAGACTAGATAAGAGGATAAATATAATGCAGACAAAACAAGGAGATGCAGGGGATAAACAGGTTAACAATGTCAGAACACTGAACATGTCAGGAAATCAAGAGCACTGTTCCCACTGGACTATGAATAAGGAACACACAGGACATCCCACTCCAATCATAGAGGGACATCAATACTAAAGCCAAATAGGTTGCTAGCTAGCAAGCACACTTCACAGTGTGTGAACAGGATACTAGCCTAGTAGGGAACAAAAATCCTAAATACAAGCAAACACGGATGCAGACACAAGACTAACACACTCCTAGATAGACCGATTAGCACAAGGCTCAGAACAGGATTCAATCTTAGGAGATCCAGTATCAAACAAGGGTCAAAACAGGACTGACCACCTACACTGCTACACCCGTGGTCCCGCCATACACTGGTGGTCCACCACAAAAGTATATAGTTGTAGTATATTCAGGGTTACAGTGTGTGGCAGTATTGTATTCAGGGCTACAGTGTGTGGCAGGGTTATATTTAGAGGGTAACAGGATGTAGCAGAGTTAATTTCCGGTTGCACAGTTTGTGGCAATATTGTATTTAGTGGTGCATTGTGTGGCAGTATTATATTAAGGAGCACAGCATGTGGCAGTATTATAATTGGGCACAGCATGAGGCAGTATTACCCTTCTGTTCAAAACAGAAAAAAAACACAATGCTCCCTGAAATAAGTTGAAACTGACAATAGTAATAATAAATATATATTAATTTTAAATTAACTGATGAAAATCAGACATTGTTTTTAAGTTGTGGTTCAACAGAATCATTTTGAAAAACAAAATAATGAAACTGGCCTGGACAAAAATGATGGGATCCCTAGAAAAGATAAGAAATAATTGGACAATAGGGACAAGTTAAACCAAGTTATGTCCTGCAATTAGCATCACAGGTGTCTCCTAACTTATATTTAGTCAGTCACGTATTTATAGGGTGAAAAGTAGTCACTGTGCTGTTTAGTATTATGGTGTACACCACATTAAACATACCACAGAAAGTAAAGGAGACAGTTCTCTCTGGAGCTTAGAAAGAAAATAAATGTTAAAGGAGTACTGCATTCTTAGACCCTATCCGCATTACCGCAGCTCTGAACGGCATTACCGCAGCTCTGAACGGCATTACCGCAGCTCTGAACGGCATTACCGCAGCTCTGAACGGCTACTGCGTTTGTCATCAACCTCACTGAGTTCTACGATATGCCCCCTCCATGCAGCTTTATAAGAGAGGCGAGGATGCAAGAATGCTGCATTTCCACCTCTCCCACAGAGATACAAGGAGGAGGTGTGTAGGCCGCGACATCATGCTGCAGCCGACATGCCTCCTGCATGGCAGAGTCAGGGCCCCGTATAGGAGATTGCAGGGGTCCCAATGTTCGGACTCCCCGTGATCAGACACTTATAAGTGTCTATGGCTGCAGATCCCCTTTAAAGATAAAGGATATAAAACAATCTACGAGCAGCCTGATGTTCCTGTGACTGCAGTTGCACATATTTTCAGAAGTTTAAAGGAGTACTCCGGTGAAAACCTTTTTTCTTTTAAATCAACTGGTGGCAGAAAGTTAAACATATTTGTAAATTACTTCTATTAATAAATCTTAATCCTTCCTGTACTTATTAACTGCTGAATACTACAGAGGAAATTCTTTTTGGAATGTTCTCTGATGAGATCACGACCACAGTTCTCTCTGCTGATGTTATAATAATAATAATAATAATAATAACACTTTATTTATTGTTGTCCATGCTGCCCTTAGCATACATCTGCTATGCATGGTTGCTAAAATGGACAGAAATGTCAGCAGAGAGCACTGTGTTCGTGATGTCATCAGTGTTCCAAAAAGAAAGGAATTTCCTCTGTAGCATTCAGCAGCTAATAAGTACTGGAAGGATTAAGATTTTTTTTAATAGAAGTAATTTACAAATATGTTAAATATTAATATTTATTAATTTATTATAGTAATCAATTTACTTCAATTATGAGACGTGGTAAGTACGGTGACCCACAGGGCCCTTGTAAAGCCACGGCACTCCCTACAAATAATTATATAGTATGAGATAAAAATATAAAATAATGAAATACTATACATACATATAAAATGTTAATAAAACATGATGATCCTACTGAGACCAATCAATTGTTTAAAAATTGAAAAGTTGAAAAGGTTTCAAGTTAAACAGATAGTCCTCTTTAGGGTTTGGACCTCTTTAAAGGGTACCTCTCATCAAATAAACTTTTGATATATTTTAGATTAATGAATGTTGAATAACTTTCCAATAGCATGTTAATATGCTTCTTTCTATTGTATTTTTCCCGATCAGTCCTGTCAGCAAGCATTTCTGACTCATGCTGGAGTCCTAAACACTCAGAGCTGCCAGCCTGCTTTGTTCACAGCCAAACAGGCTGTGAACAAAGCAGGCTGGCAGCTCTGAGTGTTCTCCTTTGTGAACAAAGCAGACTGGCAGCTCGTAGTGTTTAGGACTCCAGCATGAGTCTGAAATGCTTGCTGCCAGGACTGGTAGGGAGACCCCTAGTGGTCATTTCTTCAAAGTGGAAAATTAAATAGAAAGAAGCATATTTTTTAATAACATGCAATTGTGAAGTTATTCTGCATACATTAATCTATAATATATCAAAAGTTTTTTTGATGAGAGGTACCCTTTAAGTATTGGTAACTAATAGCAACCAAGTAAAGCAAGTTGTCCACAATATGATAAGTCTTTTGGTGAATAGATTAATAGGTCAGTATCCAGTTCATTAAAGCACATCAATGTCCTGCAGCGCTGTTATAGATATATATCACTTAACAGAGCAGCAAAAATATTTGCCGGCAATTGTAACAGTTAGTAGAAATAGTGTAAGTAGTTTAACAGTTACAGTTATGAGTGGTAGATAAATACAGTTATGCTCACCGCCCCGGGATCGATGCTTGTCAGGATGCTGTTGCTCTTTGGGGATGCTGCAGTCCCTCCTGCGGTCCCTCCTGCGGCTCTTGGGGATACTGCGATCCCCCCTGCACTCTCTCCTGTATACTTGGCTGGAACAAACACCGTTGAATCTCTCACTGCGGGAGAGGACACTGTTGGGAGACTCTGCCGTCTCCTATGATAGAAGTGCCGTGGCTGGCGGTGGGCTCCGGGTATTGTAGCTCCATCGCTTCTGCTCAGAGTAGGGACCGCGTCCTCGTGGCTTCAAAGAGCGCGTACGTGACTGGCAACTGACCGGGTAGGACACCAATTGTTGTGGGGCTCACAGAGGGCTTGTGTGAATGGTCTCAATGGTCATACTTGGGGGGCTGGACGCGTTTCAAGACTATACTCAGTCTTTTCCTCAGCAGCAGTATACATTATATATCATCCTCCTGCTGCTGAGGAAAAGACTGAGTATAGTCTTGAAACGCGTCCAGCCTGCCAAATATGACCATTGAGACCATTCACACAAGCCCTCTGTGAGCCCCACAACAATTGGTGTCCTACCCGGCCAGTTGCCAGTCCTTGAAGCCACGAGGACACGGTCCCTACTCTGAGCAGAAGCGCTGGAACTACAATACCCGGAGCCCACCGCCAGCCACGGCACTTCTATCATAGGAGACAGCAGAGTCTCCCAACAGTGTCCTCTCCCGCAGTGAGAGATTCAACGGTGTTTGTTCCAGCAAAGTATACAGGAGAGAGTGCAGGGGGGATGGCAGTATCCCCAACTATCCCCAAGAGCTGCAGGAGGGACCGCAGGAGGGATCGCAGCATCCCCAAAGAGCAACAGCATCCTGACAAGTACCGGTCCCGGGGCGGTGAGCATAACTGTATCATTCTACCGCTCATAACTGTAACTGCTAAACTACTTACACTATTTCTACTAACTGTTACAATTGCCGGCAACTATTTTTGCAACTCTGTTACCAAGTGATATATATCTATAACAGCGCTGCAGGACATTGATGTGCTTTAATGAACTGCATACTGACCTATCAAGCTATTCACCAAAAGACTTATCAGATTGTGGACAACTTGCTATACTTGGTTGCTATTAGTTACCAATACTTAAAGAGGTCCAAACCCTAAAGAGGACTATCTGTTTAACTTGAAACCTTTTCAACTTTTCAATTTTTAAACAATTGATTGGTCTCAGTAGGATCATCATGTTTTATTAACATTTTATATGTATGTATAGTATTACATTATTTTATATTTATTTTATCTCATACTATATAATTATTTGTAGGGAGTGCCGTGGCTTTACAAGGGCCCTGTGGGTCACCGTACTTACCACGTCTAATAATTGAAGTAAATTTATTACTATAATAAATTAATAAATATTAATATTTAACATAACAAGCCAGTTGTGCCCATACATCCTTTACCCTGAGCCCCAATTCTCTCTTGTAAATTAGTAATATTTTTATTCACCTTGGGTATAGGTGATATTGTTGGGTAGCCCGGGTTGCTATTGGTTACGGTCTGAACAAAGAGCCACTCCAAATCCTCCTTTTAATTTACAAATATATATTATAAAACTTTCTGCCACCAGTTGATTTAAAAGAAAAAAGGTTTTCACCGGAGTACCCCTTTAAGGTTGATGGCATTTTAGCCAACCTCGCTGGACGTAGCCGCAAAAAGAAAATTGATGAAAAATCTAAGAGATGGATGTGCGTGGAGCTACAGGGACAACAATGTGAGCTACTATGAGAAGGTTGTCTTGGTGTAGAGGATGACGATTTGCTGCAGAGGTTAAGGGCTAAAGATGTCCGGGCATCAAACGCTACATAGAGGAGAAACAAGTTCTTGTGGTCTGCACCAAATCAAGAAGAAAAAAATATCATGACACCATCTTTTACCACCTCAGATGACACCAAACCAGCTAACCACTGCCTGACTGCATTTTAGACTAAGATCTGACAATTCTCCAGAACATTTAAATCTTACCGCTAAAAAGAAAAGATCTTTCACTTTTCTTTTAATACAAATCCAACAATAGAAGAGGTACAACCGCACAGCTTAACAAAATGCACATGTATGTAAATGTGTTGTCCCAGAGTGGGATCACCTTGTGCTCCTACAGACACTGTTCGGTGACCCAAAGCACATGGTCTGTCTAGCCCCGGCTTCTGGTCAGGGTAGGTAACAATGCTGCAACCTTCCTCGTGAATCCCGCTGCCAGAGTAGAACCATTTTAAGTGGTGCTTTAGGGAAAGAGCCTTCTAGCAAGTCTGACGTTGGTACAGGAATCCTCTGGGCCAGCCTGTCCTCGTGACAGACTAGTGTCTGGGGTCTCTGCTGGATTCCCTCAGGGCAGTGGCTTCTCAGCTAAACTCAAGGGAATGTATGTAAGAGATATGCTCTTGCAAGTAACCACACACTGTCCCCGTAAACACCCAACCAGTACACACTCTTACTCGATCCCTGTTACCATAGGAAATCAGCTACTCATCTGCAGATTAGTAAACCCTGAGAAAGTTAAAGGGACAAACCAGGTGCACCCAGAGGTCAACACATACTGTACTGATCCTGAGACCGCAAGCCTCTAAGCCTGATAGTACAATAAAGGAGGAGCTAAGCTGTTATCAGTCAAGTCTAGCACAAATCCGTCCCAAGTCCAGTCAGTACTAAGTCTGTCTTCAGTCAAGTCAGTCACTAATCAAGTCTGTCTTAAGTTAGTCTCTAGTCAAAGTTACCAAGAAGAACTACAAGCCACATAATTGCTAGAGACTGCAAGACCGGGGACCAGTTTATTCAAGTGTCCAGCAAGATGTCATATTTAATTTGCATCTACTGCACTGATTGTGTATTTCTGGACTTGCACCTCAGTAAATTTAAAAGCTGTTATCCAATGTTATGGCTTTTTAGGTTATTTATTTTCCTAAGGCTTTTATATGGAATGCTTCCTTTGAAGTATTGGTAATTGGAACTGTCATTATAGTACAACAATCATCATTATTCTACATATAGACTATTTTACTACTTCTGGCATCACTGTCCTGACAACCAGCCAGCCAAGTATCCATATCACACTAACCGTCTAATGTGCAATCCCTTGCTTTCCCCAGAAACATTTTATGAGGTGACTTCATGTTACTTATCCAATGGAAGGCCATTAGAACCAAACTCCCCCAAGTCTAAAATGGCTGATCACAAGAAGCAATACTCAGTTGCAGTGTTTTTACTTCCAAATATGCTTATATGGACAACACAATTTAATTATACCAAATGTTATCCCATATGATTGGACTTAAAGGAGTAGTCCAGTGCTGAAAAACATTTCCCTTATCCTAAGGAGACGGGGATACGTTTCAGATGGGGCCCTCCGCGATCTCCCTACGGGGCCCTGTAGGACTGGAGATTGCCGAAGGCAGTGCTCCGACTCTGCCATAGAGTTGTATTGAGGGGACGTGTCAGCCGCCGCTTCGAGCCAGGGGGCCCCGTACAGTAGATCGAAGTCAGACCCCTCGCGATCTGAAACTTATCCCCTATCCTTAGGATAGGGGATAAGTTTTTCAGCACTGGACTACTCCTTTGAACAAAATTTTATAAGCTTACTCCATCCCTCCTCCAACATTATCAGTTCTAACTCATAAATTCAACTACCATTTGTATGCATACATGTACATTTTATTTTAAATATTCAAGGTACTTAAAGGGAATCTGTCATCAGTGTTACCTGCACTAAGCAGGCAGGTAATGTGGGTGACACTGATGATATCAATACTTACCTACCCCCGATCCATGTGTTTTTTTCATCTGTTATCTTTCTTATTCCTTATTCTTATACAACCACCAGCGGGGCTAAGTATGCGCCTCTAACATAATCCCTCCACGTATGGGTATAAGTATTAAATGTAACTTTAATATTTCCTATTAAAAAACTGGGTGTATTTGTACTGGGTCCACAACAGAATTAAAATGTTCTAAGATAATCGTCACTTAATGACTCTCCACATATAAAATATGTTTTTTTGTTTTGTTTTGTTTTTAAAGAGAGGGATGGCAATGCCACAGTCATTTGCATTCAATTTATATATAATTGCTACCATAATGTCAGTATGCTAATGGATATGGATATAAATCGGTGCCTGTACATGGTATATACCTAAGATCTTATAAATGTGGACCTTATCTTAAAGGCAATGCACTAGAAAAACAGTTATTGATATCTAAACTGTGATAGAAAATTTTATAGGGATTAAAGATGCAGGAGATGAATATAACCTGCAATATTTATCCCAGTTGGTTCTTAGGTCTCACTGTATATAACAAAAATATAGCACTTAGCTGATCATAAGCCTGGTGATAGATGTCCCACCATGGTGATTGTGTATCTTCATGTTTTTTTTGCACCCTGATATGGTATTCCCTATCCAGTAAACATATAAATATATATATATATATATATATATATATATATATATATATATATATATATATATAGCAGGGCTATGACATCACAAGCTCCCGACACCAGCTCCAGCGTTCGGAACAGTTTGTTCCAAATGCTGAGCAGCAGAGTACCCCTTTAAGCTTTTTTTTTTTTTTGGTGTAAACTTCTTTAACATTGTAGTGTGATTGTTTTGCGACAAAAAGTGGTGTGAAAACCTTTTGAATGTGTTCCCTTAATGTTGAAACCACCATATTTTGAGATCATAACTAGTAATTCCAAAGTCTCCAAAATGTCAACCTAAATTATAAAAATTTGGATACAACTGTGTGCTCACATAATTTTAACAAAATGTGTAGACTTTAAATATGTAAACATAACAGTACTGCTATAAGTGTAAGCCATATCACACAATCTGAACAACGAAAAAATAGAATTAAAATAAGTGTGGTTAATACTCACAGAATGAAGAGATTTAACGTGAAAGTCTTCATATTTAATCAATGTTTTGGCTGTCTCCAGGACCGTAAAATTATAGATGCATAATGCTGTTCTATCTGTGGATGCTTTATTGTTTGTTGTAAATATTCCAGCCCAGAGGAGACTGTCTGAAGAGTGAAATGCAAATGAGGATAAAATGATCTTTCTTTGTGGTTTGCTCCCACATATGAGATTAGACTGGGTATGATAATCCAAATCCAAGTTATTTTCTTTTAGCACAACAACCCTGGCACTACTGTAATCAGACAGGTAATAAGGGAAGATAAACAAGTGCTTCCATTGGAATGCATCAACATAGTTCAGACCCGGTGTGCTAGCCTTTAATAAAGCTTTACTCCCCAATGTAAAGTCCTTATTTATTTTATCTTTTGGTCTTACAGCAATGTTGTATTGAGTGCTATCACAACCATCATTATTTTGAAATTTGGCAACAAATAAGTTAATGGAATCTTCTTTAAAGTATATAAAACCCCTTGCAGGATGTGTCCTGTTCAGGGGAACAATACAATCTCCAGCTTTTTCCACAGTTGTAAAGTTGTCCACATGGCGCTCATTACAAGTTCCTCTCTCATTCCAGCAAGTGAGCAGAGTGTCATTGTAGACAAGTAAGATTTTATTTTGATAGGTTGGTTTTTGGTCACTGTCCCCTGTGCAGATTGAATCATCTTCTCCAAATGGTCCCGTTGTTTTCAGTGGATACAGCGTGTGATTAAATTGGTACAGGCAATTCTCTGTGGCGACTATCACATATTGTCCCCCAAGAACGATGTTGTTAATGGGATATTTGAAACTAAAAGGTTTTTCATTGTAAACAGGATCGGTCAATGTGAAGATGAAGAGCAGAAAGAGCAGAATCTGTGACATCTTGATCCACCAACCTCTACACTGTAGCTCTGCAGTTATTGTGTGTCAAGTCCTGAAGTTGTCTTGTGGTACATTTTGCTGGAACCCTACATGTGAAAGGTATTTGGCAATTGTGCACTAGTTCCTGTTTTTACAACCTGAAATTATAACTGATCTGCAGTCTCTAAAAATGCTGACTTCCTATATTACGAAATCATTTACAGGGAGGTGCAAGGAGGCTTTATTTGTATTTTTATGTTGAGTTTGAGGAATATACACAACTGGCACTTGTATAGTTATTTCTTCTGTCTTTCCTTGTGTCTGCCAACAAAAAAAATCCATAACAGGAAGTTCAGCAGATTATTTTCTTATTATTAGATGTAACCACTAAACAATGAAATTAGGACAAGAGCTTATGCACTCGGGCATGGATTTTGTATGGGGGTCATGGCCCATGAAGACCATGGGACACTTGCAGGGTGATGCTAATGCACTGCCCATTGCACTGTGACATGTAGATGCTGGAAGGAACAGTAGCTAGTAGATAATGGGGAAGGTTTTATGCCAATAGAGGGGAGAGCAGCTGGTCTGTATGCTGTGCCTAGCTGCTACTGGCCTGTGAAGTAGTGAGTACTGGTTCTAGTTTGCGGTCTCCTTGTAGCCAGTACAATATTTGACATCAGGAGTGCTGGTGGATGGAGGGCTGGTGAGGCTTACCTATTAGAGAGATTGGCAGCAGAATGAAGTCTAGAACTGTGCACTTCTCTCTGCTCATTCTACTGATCGGTCTCTAAAGTGTTAACTTTAAAAATACAGTCCAAATGTAAATGCAGAAGTGGAAATCCAGCACAGATGTTTCTTCAGATGCACAATCTTTTATTGTTACAGATAAAATACAGACAACCAATAGGCTAAGATTCTGAAAACATTTTGGTCACAGTACAAACTTAGTCATAGCCACTCTGGAGAGCGAAATATATTGCCCAGAGTAGAAATTAAGATGTGTTAATAACATTTTTGGCCCAAATCCCCCTGTACCAACCTTAGTTCTAAAGTATAATTCTCAGTTTGAATGGTAAAAAAATATATAATACAACAATACTTAAATGGGCACTGTCAGATACAAAAAAACTCTTTATATGTTGTACATCTTGGCAAAACATTAACCTTTCTAATATACTTCATGAGAAAATGGTATCTCCTTTTTATAGAATAATGGCTTATAAAATCATGGCTTTGTCCAAGCTGAAGCACAGGCATCGACAAAGTCCAGTAAGTGTGGGTGGACTCCTTTGTGCTTTCTCCTGTCTGATAGTAGTCCTCTGTGCTCTCTCCTGTCTGATAGTAGTCTTCTGTTCTCTCTCCTGTCTGATAGTACTCCTCTGTGCTCTCTCCTGTCTGATAGTAGTCTTCTGTTCTCTCTCCTGTCTGATAGTACTCCTCTGTGCTCTCTCCTGTCTGATAGTACTCCTCTGTTCTCTCTCCTGTCTGATAGTACTCCTCTGTGCTCTCTCTTGTCTGATAGTAGGCCTCTGTGCTCTCTCCTGTCTGATAGTAGTTCTCTGTTCTCTCTCCTGTCTGATAGGACTCCTCTGTGCTCTCTCCTGTCTGATAGCGCTCCTCTGTGCTCTCTCCTGTCTGATAGCACTCCTCTGTTCTCTCTTCTGTCTGATAGGACTCCTCTGTGCTCTCTCCTGTCTGATAGGACTCCTCTGTGCTCTCTCCTGTTTGGTAGCACTCCTCTGTGCTCTCTCCTGTCTGATAGGACTCCTCTGTGCTCTCTCCTGTCTGATAGCACTCCTCTGTGCTCTCTCCTGTCTGATAGGACTCCTCTGTGCTCTCTTCTGCCTGATATGACTCCTCTGTGCTCTCTCCTGTCTGTTAGCATTCCTCTGTGTTGTCTCCTGTCTGATAGTACTCCTCTGTGCTCTCTCCTGTCTGATAGCACTCCTCTGTGCTCTCTCCTGTCTGATAGGACTCCTCTGTGCTCTCTCCTGTCTGATAGGACTCCTCTATGCTCTCTCCTGTCTGATAGTACTCCTCTGTGCTCTCTCCTGTCTGATAGTACTCCTCTGTGCTCTCTCCTGTCTGATAGTACTCATCTGTGTTCTCTCCTGTCCTATCAGACAGGAGAGAGCACACAGGAGTGCTATCCCACCCTCACTTACTGGACTTTGTCCATGCCTTAGACAAAGCTTGGACAAAGCCATGATTTTATAAACTGTGATTTCTATAAAAAGGAAATAACATTTTCTCATGAAGTATATTAGAGAAGTTAACATTTTGCCAAGATGTACAACGTATAAAAAGTTTTTGTATCTGTCAGTGCCAATTTAACTGTTTTGTTTGCAGATTTATAATTTTTCCAAAGCTACATATAATATCTCCAAGGTCAAAAGTTTAGCCAGCAGCTTTGCCAAACTTTCTGAAAAAGTTTGGTTATGAAATAAGCTTCAACACATGTACACTCATGGCCGTAAATGTTGGCACTAGTGTTGAGCGGCATAGGCCATATTCGAATTTGCGATATTTCGTGAATATATGGACGAATATTCATCATATATTCGCTAAATTCGCATATTCGTAATATTCCCGTTTATTTTCGCATATGCGAAAATTTGCACATGAGAAAAATTAGCATATGTGGAAATTAGCATAAGCGAAAATTCGCATATGCGAAAAGTAGCATATGCTAATTTTCGTATATGCGAAAATTCGTGCGCCAGTCTCACACAGTAGTATTACAGTCTTCTTTACACCACACAAGCTGGAAGCAGAGAGGGTTGATCACTGTGATGTGTACTGTGAAAAAAAAATGAATATTTGTAATTACGAATATATAGTGCTATATTCGAGAATATTTTCGCGAATATGCGATATTCGCAAATAAAATTTGCATTGCAAATATTCGCGAGCAACACTAGTTGGCACCCCTGAAATTTTTCAAGAAAATCAAGTATTTCTCACAGAAAAGGATTACAGTAACACATGTTTTGCTATACACATGTTTATTTGGTTTAGAACTAAACCAAAAAGGCAAATTGGACAAAAAAGCAAATTGGACATAATGTCACACCAAACTCCAAAAATGGGCTGGACAAAATTATTAGCACCCTTTCAAAATTGTTGATAAATAAGATTGTTTCAAGCATGTGATGATCCTTTAAATTCACCTGGGGCAAGTAACAGGTGTGGGCAATACAAAAATCACACCTGAAAGCAGATAAAAAGGAGAGAAGTTCACTTAGTCTTTGCATTGTGTGTGTGCCACACTAAGCATGGACTACAGAAAGAGGACTTGAGAACCAAAATTGTGGAAAAAAAATCAACAATCTCAAGCTTAAAATTGCCTCTCCAGAGATCTAGATTTGCCTTTGTCCACAGTGCGTAACGTTATCAAGAAGTTTGCAATCCATGGCACTGTAGCTAATGGACAGATTAGAAAAATGTATGAAAGGTGTCAAAGCAGGATAGTCTAGATGGTGGATAAGCAGCCCCAAACAAGTTCCAAAGATATTCAAGCTGTCCTGCAGGCTCAGGGAGTATCAATGTCAGCACAAACTATTCGTAAACATTTAAATTAAATGAAACGCTATGGCAGGAGACCCAGGAGGACCCCACTGCTGACACAGAGACATAAAAAAGCAAGACAACATTTTGCAAAAATGAACTTGAGTAAGCTAAAATCCTTCTGAGAAAACATCATGTGGACAGATGAGACGAAGATAGAGCTTTTTGGTAAAACACATCCTTCTACTGTTTACCAAAAATGGAATGAGGCCTACAAAGAAAAGAACACAGTATCTACAGTGAAATATGGTGGAGGTTCGATTATGTTTTGGGGTTGTTTTGCTGCCTCTGGCACTAGGTGCAACTAGATGTGCAAAGCATCATGAAATCTGAGAATTACCAATGGATTTTGGGTCGCACTGTGCAGCCCAGTTTCAGAAAGCTGGGTTTGCGTCCGAGATCTTGGGTCTTCCAGCAGGACATATGTGATGGATGGCAACAAAGAGCTGGAGAGTTCTGAAGTGGCCAGATATCTAAATCCCATTGAACACCTGTGGAGAGATCTTAAAATTGCTGTTTGGAAAAGGCGCCTTCCAATAAGAGAGACCTGGAGCAGTTTGCAAAGGAAGAGTCGTCCAACATTCCAGCTGAGAGGTATAAGAAGCTTATTGATGGTTATAGGAAGCAACTGATTTCAGTTATTTTTTTTCCAAAGGGTGTGCAACCTAATATTAAGTTACCCCTTAAGGACTCAACTCAGACAAGTTTATTTTAACTTTTTTGTTTTTTTCCTCCTCGCCTTCAAAAAATCATAACTCTTTTATATTTTCATCCACAGACTAGTATGAGGGCTTGTTTTTTGCGCGACCAGTTGTCCGTTGTAATGCCATCACTCACTTTACCATAAAAATGTATGGCGCAACCAAAAAAATACTATTTGTGTGGGAAAATTAAAAAGAAAACCGCACATTTGCAAATTTAGGAAGGTTTCGTTTTCACGCCGTACAATTTATGGCAAAAATGACATGTTTTTTAAAAAATTGCAAACTTTTTAACCAAATTAGTACGTAAAAAATTCTATTTTGAAGACCTATAACTTTTTATCCTTTTTCCGTATAAGCGGCGGTATGAGGGTTCATTTTTTGTGCTGTTATCTGTACTTTTTATTGATACCATATTTGGATTAGTGTTGATCGCGAATACTCGCAATGCAAATTTTATTCGCGAATATCGCATATTCACGAATATTTGCATACTCACAAATATAGCACTATATATTCCTAATTACGAATATTGTTTTTTTTTTTTTTTTTACAGTACACATCACAGTAATCATCCCTCTTTGCTTCCAGCTTGTGTGGTCTAAAGAAGGCTCTAATACTACTGTGTGAGACTGGCATACGAATTTTCGCATATGGGAAAATTAGCATACACTTATTTTCGCATGTGCTAATTTTCGCACATGCGGATTTTCATTTATGCTGTTACCATATGCAAAATTTCGCATATGCGAATTTCCGCATATGTTAATTTTCGTATATGCGAAAATATAACGCGAATATTACAAATATGCGAATTTAGCGAATAAATGACGAATATTTGTCCATATATTCACGAAATATCGCAAATTCGAATATGGCCTATGCTGCTCAACACTAATTTGGATATATCTTTTAATAATTTTTTTAACAATTCTTTTTAATAAAATGTTGTAAAAAAACAGCAATTTTGGACTTTTTTTTTACGTTCACGCCGTTCACCGTACAGTATCATTAACATTATATTTTAATAGTTCAGATATTTAAGCACACGGCGATACCACATATGTTTATTAAATTTTTTTTTTTTGGGGGGGGTGAAATTAGGAAAAAGGGCCAATTTACATGTTTATTGGGGGAGGGGATTTTGCTATTTTTTTTAAACTTTTTTTATTTTTACACTTCATTCGATTGCTAATACTGTTCAGTACTATGCATAGGGCATAGCACTGATCAGTGTTATCCGTCATCTTCTGCTCTGGTCTGCACGATCTCAGACCAGAGCAGAAGACCCGTTGAAGGCAGCGGAGGCAGGTGAGGGGACCTCCGGCTGCCTTTATGGATGATCGGATCGCCATGGCAGCGCTGCGGGTGATCTGATCATCCATTTTAGTGACCGCAGCGCTGCAGATGCCGTGATCTGTATTGATCATGGCATCTGAGGGGTTAATGGCGGACATGCGTGCGATCCCGGATGTCGGCCATTACCGGCGGGTTCCTGTCTACTATCAGCAGCCGGGACCTGCCGCGCATGGCCCGAGCATAGCTCCGATTGCTCGCGGTTATGTATAGGACGTAAATGTAAGTCCTGGTGCGTTAAAGTACCACCTCACCAGGACATACATTTACGTCCTGCATAGTTAAGGGTGCCAATCATTTTGTCCAGCCCATTTTTGGAGTTTGGTGTGACATTATGTCCAATTTGCTTTTTTTTCTCCCTTTTTTGTTTAGATCCAATACACACAAAGGGAATAAACATGTGTATAGCAAAACATGTGTTACTGCAATCCTTTTCTGTGAGAAATAATAAATTTTCTTGAAAAATTTCAGGGGTGCCAACATTTAGTTTTAAGTTAAAGCACAACTGTCATGAGTTTTTAGCCCCCCCCCCCCCAGACTACTACAATGTTGTTACAGATGTCCATATTGTGAGTGTAACCATACCTTGATGGGTTTTCCTCCTTCTTTTATAACTTATAAAATACATATATCCAGCGGTCAGGCACAGTCGGATAAGAGTGGCTTGGGGTTCGCAAAGTCCAGCCGCCACCATGCCTATCCTCTCCTTTCAGCGATGGGATCACTGTGTATTAAGACGCAGCACATGTGCCCCTCCTTTCCTCTAGTACTGCACCTGCGCAGTGAGTGCATAGGCAGCATGAGCAAGCGCATGCTCTGTCAATGCAGGACGGTGGCGCGCGCACGTCAGGAGGGGCGCATGCGCTGTGGATACGCTGTGTCTTACTGCACAGTGATCCCAGGGCTGAAAGGAGAGGATAGGCATGGCAGCGGCGGGGCTTTGCGAACCCCAAGCCACGTCTATCCGACTGTGCCTGACCGCTGGATAAATGTGTTTTATAAGTAATAAAAGAAGGAGGAAAACCCATCAAGGTATGGTTACACTCACAATATGGACATATGTAACAACATTGTAGTAGTCTGGGGGGCTTAAAACTCATGACAGTTGAACTTTAATGTCAAAGTTGATTTTTCAAAGTGTTACAAAAATTATCCCTTTTTGGGAGTTGAAACAGGACTGGTGTCCCAAAACACTTAAAGGGGTATTCCAGGCAAAACCTTTTTTTTTTATATATATATATATATATATCAACTGGCTCCGGAAAGTTAAACAGATTTGTGAATTACTTCTATTAAAAAATGTTAATCCTTCCAATAGTTATTAGCTTCTAAAGTTTTCTGTCTAACTGCTCAATGATGATGTCACGTCCCGGGAGCAGTGCATGATGGGAGAATATCCCCATAGGAACTGCACAGCTCCTGCGACGTGAGTCATCAGAGAGCAGTTAGACAGAAAACAACAACTCAACTTCAGAAGCTAATAACTATTGGAAGGATTACGATTTTTTAATAGAAGTAATTTACAAATCTGTTTAACTTTCCGGAGCCAGTTGATATATAAAAAAAAGTTTTGGCCTGGAATACCCCTTTAACAAGAAATAACTTCTGTATGGAAAGCCCAAAACATGGGACAGTAATGTGTGTCTAGGCCTGGCTGGTAATAGCAGCAGCAAGGGTGATGGTGGTAGTCATAGCTAGCAAACAACAGGCTGTGGTTGACTGGTTGTAGTAGCAACCGGATAGAGTAGTAGGTGGTGGTGGAATGGTGGGACTTTTAGTAGCCAGCGGACAGAAGGCAGTGGAGGGCTGGTTTGAGTCGTAGTAGCCAGCGGACAGGACAGAAGGCAGCCGTGGACTGGTAGGAGTTGCAGTAGGAAGCGGACTGTAGGCAGCGGTGGATTGGTGGGAGTTGTAGGAGTGTAGTAGATGGAAGATTAAGTATACTGTGTATTAGTATATTTGGGATACTAGGCTGGCTTTTTGTCAGTTTGTGATGTCAGGAGTGTGGTAGTAGTATGTATAGGTTGCGATGATGGTGGTTGTAGTACTGAGATATTACAGGTCCAAAGAATACAGTTTACAGTCCAGATGTCACAGACAATGTTGCAGTGGTATGGTTACACAGGAGTAGGTGAGCTTGGTGAGCAGCCATAGTCGCAGTCTGGTAGAGAGTTTGAGACTTGTATTACTTTTAGTGACTGGGACTCTAGAATTTATGTGGTACAAACTTAACAGACTTGACTTAGATTAGACAGGATTTTGGCTGACTGAAGACTATTTATGTATTTGACTTTTGATGCTACGACACGTGAGACCTCTGTAAAAATTGGCTTGGCCCTTTTGCTTAACTCTGGGGGCACTAGGCAGTTGACCGGTGGTTGCACTGTAGACACTAAGCTAGGCTCTTAGCTGACGGAGTTCCAGTAGTAGTGCTAACCTCAATGATCTTCACAGAGGCAGTCCGTGGTAGTTAGAAGAGTCCTTCTCCCCACTTCTTTTTTTTCTGGTGTAGCAAAAATGTCACTGACTCCTGCTACCGAGGTGGTAACATAGCTTAAGTGGCACTTTAGGGAGGAGCCCTCTAGCAACTAGATGAAGGTACGGGAATCCTGCTGTGACAGACTAACAGCAGGATTCCCATACCTTCATCCAGTTGCTAGAGGGTTCTTCCCTAAAGTGCCACTTAAGCGATGTTACCACCTCGGTAGCAGGATTCGCCATTAAGGACTGCAGCTAGGTCAGGAACTTGATCTTGGTGATGCTTGGGGCTTACTCTCATTGAAGGTATAAGAGTAGCTGGCTTGCATGTAGTCTCTCACTAAGGACTGCAGACTGGAGATGTGACCTTACTTTTGGCCAGAGCCAGACTGGCTAAGAAATCTTGGTCTCCTACCTGTCCCAGGGGACAAAGGGGAAGGCAAGACTGACTACCTCAAATTGGCTACAGGGAGACATGTGGCTATTCACAAGCTTTTACAGCAGAAAAGTTATTATTGCATAGTAGTTGAAGGCACAGTATGCAAGAAATTATGAAAAACATATGAAGACATAGAATTTGGTCAGAGACAGGCACCTTAGGGGACAACAACCACCCAAACAGAGCATAGTAAAAATGTTCCTGCTCTGGGACACCACAGTAGTGAGTGGGAGTTGTAACAGCCAGCAGACAGTGGTGGACTGATGGGAGTTGTAGTAGCCAGTGGGCAGCAGCCAGTGGTGAACTGGTAGAAGTCGTAGTATCCAGTGGACAGCAGGGGTGATGGTAGAATTGTCAAAGTTTCAAATTGGTGCAAACTGGCAAAGCTGCAAATTCCTCACTGATTCATTTTAACAAAAGGGAGTATTTTCCCGTTGCTGGCAGGCAGTCATGTTCGCTTACTGACATCAACATCTGCTGAGCTGAACACTCTATCTAATGCTACACTGGAGGAACAGAACACACATGAAAAACCAGAGAAGTTCTGGCCAATGTTCTAATCTGGTGACCAAGAAGTCCATGGGATCTGGGCTCATTATGTCTGAAAGTAAAAACTTTATCATGTACTCCAATGTGAAAATGCCACTGCTGCTCCAGCCTCTTGCAGGGGTTGTGATGGCAGAGGGAGGGGAGCATTGACTCATCGGGAAGAGTGGACCCCTGTTCGGAAGGCATTTGGTGCTGGAAAGGTATGGCAAGTACTTGTGATAGCCTGGGGGATGTAGGGTATGGGGAGCGTAGCTGTGCTGTAATTAAAGGGTGTTTGTTAACCCTTGCTATTCGTGACGCCAGAGTGAGGGCTCCTCAGTAACGCTTGTCCTACCGCCACTCTTCCCAAGAGCGATAGGGAGGTATAAAATAATAGATTGTCCACAACCGGAGAGTTTTCTGAAACAGGATTAACTTTTACTGAAGAATTTCTGCCAGCTTCAATAACAGAACTGTCTCTTAGCATAACAACGGCTTTCCTTGGAGATTGACAAAGATTGGGACTTTAGCTTTTAGAGTCTTTTAGTATTGTGCGCTGTTTAGTTGCGGTCCAGTAGTCACGCTAGCATTAGCGGGGATTTAGATTTGAACTCACGGTTTTGGTTCAGCTGAGGCCGGCAGGTTTCGTTAGGCCTAGCATGTCTTTGAATGTTGCGCAGAACCATCCTGCTAGTCCGGCATCCACAAGAGCAGCAACCCAAGTGCGATAATTGGACGCAGCTCCCATATATGGGCAGGGGCTGAACTAGTGCTAATTGTTCCATACTGATGTCAATCACCATTACAAAGACTTGTGGGTAACACATGACCCAAGAACCTCCAAAGGTCCTCTAACATACCATAGAGGTTATTAGCATGGTCACATGACCGAAGGTCCTGCGACGCTGAACAAGGTAAGCACTATACATCATCATAAAATATATACTATTATTAAATATATACGGTACATATATTATCATTAGAGAATTAGACTTGAGGAGAGGCGACTAGGGGCTGTCCCACCTGAGGAACCCTACCTGAACGTAGTTACTCTGACTTTGGGTACCTCTACACTAGGTACGGTATGCAATACTGTACCGGGACACCACATACTCATCTCTTTACTTCAAGTGTTCAATATGAATGTCAGTGCGCAAGCAGGAAAACATACAGCTTACCATCCTTACCAGCTTTTCTGAGGGCCCAGGTTGCTATACCCTGCCCTGTTCCATGCTGCCAAGGTTGGTCATTATGGTCCTCATCATCATCATTATCATCCTCACTGTCACCTTGTGTAGGTTTCTCATCCCCTATCCCTTTGACAGATTCTATCTTCAAATCATCCTCCTCAGGTCCCACTTCCACATCTTTATCTTTTTTTACACTTTTTTTGAAAATGGGAAAAGAGTTTTTTTTAATTTTTATTAGGGATGGAGGCTTATTCACATTTTAAAAAAAACTTTGACTTTCTATGTCCCTGTAGGGTTAACATGGGGGCTAAGGGGCTAACACATTCTCATGCAATACACCAGTCATGTACAAACTGTGGACCTCCTGCTATTGCAAAACTAATGCTTTTTAGACATGCTGAGGGTTGTAGTTTGCAACAGCAGGAGGTCCATAGTTTGGAGACCACTGTAATACACTTACCTCATGCAGCCAGTCTCCTTACATCTATGTCACTCCCTTAAAGGACAACTATAGTGGTACACTTTTATATATGCCCGTGGCTCAAAAATAAACTCATACATACCTTCCTACGAGCCCCCGTTGGTCCGGCACAGGCCTCACGGTCCGGCAGTGCTGACGTCATTCCACTTCTTGGGGACGGGGATGCCGCAGAGCCGTCGGCGTATCACCGGCCGTAACCCCGGCCTGTGATAGGCTGAGCCCACTGTCATGTAAGAAGGCGGCCAGAGCTCCTTACATGACAGTGGGCTCAGCCTATCACCGACCGGGGTGGGACATTGCTACGGCCGGTGATTCCACGCTATGGAACTATAGACAAAAAAAAATCTACCTGGCTCAACATCATATCAACAGACTCTTCCTCAATATACTTTCTGAAGGTATATGTTAAAAAAAATTGCAGGACTTAAAAGGCATAGTCTACTAGTGAGGTGTTCTGAAATATTCCTCTGATGTAGTGACAAAATGTGTTGAAAATGCTAGCATTAGGAGTTGACATTGTTTCCAATAATCCCTTGAGTAATTCTTTGCATGGCTGAGAGGAAATCATAACAAGAGCTAAAGTGCCCTCTAGTGTTTATACAACATATATATCGCATTCCATTTTACAGAAATCATAGTCACCTTTATCAAAGGTGATATATTTAAATATTATGTTCTATATTATTAATATATAACTTTAATAAGCGAAATAACAGATAGAATATCAAATGACCCAATAGCAAAGGTTACATGATTCATTAGAATAGGCCAGAGTGTTCCCTAACTGTATGGTTGTGTTTTGGTGAGCCTGTGCAAATTGTAGCATTTGTTTTCTGTTCTTAGCTGTCAGGAGTGACACCCAGTGTGGTCTTCTGCTGCTGTAGCCCATCTGCTTCAAGGTTTCCTGTGTTGTGCATTTAGAGATGGTATTCTGCATCCTTGGTTGTAACAAGTGGTTATTTGAGTTACTGTTGCCTGTCATATTAAACCAGTCTGCCTGTTCTACTCTGACATGAACAAGGTATTTTCATCTACACATCTGCTGCTCACTGGGTATTTTTTTTAATTTTTTGGACCTTTCTCTGAAAACCCTAAAGATGGTTGTGCATTAAAATCTCAGTAGATTAGCAGTTTTTGAAATACTCAGACAATGCCACATTTATAGTCACTCAAATCTCCTTTTTTCTCTATTCTGATGCTTGATTTTAACTTCAGCAAGCTGTCTACAACACCTCTACATGCCTAACTGAATTGACGTACTGCCTTGTGATTGGCTGATTAGTCATTTGTGCTAACAAACAATTAAACAGGTGTACATAATAACGTGGGCAGTGCGTGTACATCCACAAACATGCAGCAAATAGCAAAAAGTCACCACTCCATGCAGACAATGCATCAACAAAATAACATGTTCTATCTAGAGCATGCTGCATTTGAAAAAAAAAATGCCAATAACATCTGCAAAAATCCGACTAAATAACCAAAAAAAAAAAAAAAACAGCACTTTTGATGGATTTTATCAGGGGGGAGGGGCTAAAAAAAAAAAAACAGTAATAATGACCACATTTTACCATCACATGGTGAAAAATAGAATGTATCAGCAAATAAGACCTATTTGGCCCATCTAGTCTGCCCAATATTCTGAATACTATCCATAGTCCTTGTCCCTATCTTATATGAAGGATAGCCTTATGCCTATGCCATGCATGCTTATACTCTGTATTTGCAGTGAACACTTCTGCAGGAAGGCTATTCCATGCATCCACTACTCTCTCAGTAAAGTAATACTTCCTGATATTACTTTTAAACCTTTGCCCCTCTAATTTAAAACTATGTCCTCTTGTGGTAGTTTTTCTTCTTTTAAATATGCTCTCCTCCATTATTGTGTTGATTCCCTTTATGTATAAAAGTCTCTATCATATCCCCTCTGTCTCTTCTTTCTTCCAAGCTATACATGTTAAGGTCCTTTAACCTTTCCTGGTAAGTTTTATCTTGCAATCCATGTACTAGTTTAGTATCTTCTCTGAACTCTCTCCAAAATATCAATATCTTTCTGGAGATACCGTGGCCAACATTTATCATTGTCTTTAGGCAGTTTTTTATGTCTACAAAAGGCGCAAAAAAGATGCAAGTGAGGTTTATTTGCGCCTTTTGGTTAACATATTTCTTCTGATTTTGAGTTGCAATCCACTGATTTTGGCAATACACATAATATGGATGGGTTTTATGAACTGCACCTTTTTGTGAAAAGGTGCAAAAAAGGCCCAAAGCTACAGAAAAGTCTCTAAACTAAACAAGCCCAGACTTAGCTCAGCTTTTTAGTGTATGTGAAGAGAGAAATTTCAAGAAATGTGACCTGTACAAAATGTATCAATGCTCTGTGACCATTTAATAAATTTGGTGATCCTACACATTACCAGCACACAAAAAAAAAGGTGTAAAAATGCTTCACACCTACAATGATATATGCCGGCCACGGTCTCCAGTACTGACCACAATAATCTGATTGGTGATTAATTAATATCACCATACTTCTACTAAATAATACCACCACACCATTACAGTATTACTAAATAAATCCCACTGGACCTCATTTACTAAGGCTTTTCCGAGTAGAGTTTTTTGTAGAGTTGAAGAGCTTTTTTTGTGTCGCATGTGTCGTGCGTCAGATTTCCCGACTAAAAATCAAAAATAACCCTACTAACTCTCCACTTTTACTCAGAAAACCCTACAAAGAGGCGTGGCCATCAGGGAAGTGGGGCAAGTCTCCAAAAAAAACCTACATTTTCAAAAGATACCTACAAATTTACTAATGTTTCCACATAAAATGTGGTGGATTTAAGCTCTGGAAAGCCTGACAGCTCAGAGCATGTGCACAAAAAGCAAAAACATAAGGAAATACAAGATACAATAGTAAATACTGTGGAAAAATACCTGTTGGAGACAAAAGAAAAGAATCCACAAATAAAACTACCCCCCACTCTTGGTAAATGAGACCCACTATGTACAAACTAATGTTAACCCCACATAGTGGTAGATGCCCTCCCCACCCCTTATACAAACCTGCCATTTTGCTGCTCCTCTAACAGTACTATCCTGTGCCTGCTGCTGGCGATTTCAATTTTAGTGCAATTTCTGTTGAAGGATGCTAAAGGGAACTAAAGTTGTTTTAATGGCAATCTTATGGTCCTTTCCTACTAAGATGTGACTTGACTGGTCCAAACTTGATGTGGACAGACTTAACAGAGCTAGCTTTGATGTGACTAGACTGATTGACTGAGACTTTACTGTAATTAGGCTTAGTGTGACTTGGGAGCTGTCTGTCACTGACTCTTGCAATTTAACTTTGTGGAATCCAATTCCAGGGTGGACTTGTATGGACAGAAGTGACCAGAGGATCTTCACTCACTTTATTTTTTGATTTAGCTATAGGGCCAAACAGCTCTTTCGTACTTGTCCACAAAGCTGACTTGAACTTGACAGATGGACGATGAGGTTACTCAGGAACTAGAATCTTTGCAGAAACTGGGTCTTTTGGGCCTGTCCTTATATGGGGAGAAACAGGTCACACACGTGACAGGTCACCATACTCACACTACTAATGACTAACTAACTCCTCATTTAGAAAGACCTGGGGGGAGGGGGTTAGGGCAGGAGGCCCTGATTGGACAAAGTGCTCTTATGATTTCCTATGCATCCTCCTTCACAGTTACAGTTAACACTTCACGTGAAAATACATTGGCATCAATCCCAACATACATTACAATTAAACCTGGAGCTGTGGGACAGAGTAGACACAATAAAGTGACAGCCACCTGACAGGGCAGGTGTACAAGTATGTTCCGCACTCTCCCATGCACAAGTGCCCTCTCACTGCCCCCACAAACACAATTGCTCTCTTAGTGCAACATGTCTGACTCAGTATGCAGGTAGACTTTACAATATTATGCTATAGACATTAAAGTAACATCTGGCTATGACATAATTGAACAAAAAAGCTGTGAAAAATGCATGTATACAGTAGGCTCTTAGGGGGAGATCAAAACCTGTCCAGAGGAAAAGTTTCATTTTTCACCTGTACGCCCGTGGGAATTTCTGTCCCCGCCGCACGCCAGTCGGGGACTGGACCGGGGTGACTGCTGATATCGATCAGCAGGCACCCCGCTCAAATGCCCAGGGGGGTCATCAGACCCCCCCATGTCGGTGATCTGCGGCGATTCGGGTCATATGGGTCACGTGTGACCCGATGACCCGGAGATACTGCATCTATGGGGAGGTGGCGATTTCGTCACCCCCCCAGGAGTGCTGTTATTGGCCGGACGATAATGTGGCATGTCCCCCCCAGAGGTGATCCCACCTATGACCGGCTTTACAAAGTGAGGCCGGTCATAGATCACTTTGGGCCAAATTTTTGGAGGCCTACGTACCACTCAGGGAGCTCTCGGTAGATGAGTCTCTTATCAGTTTTAAAGGGGTACTCCGCCCCTGGCATCTTATCCCCTATCCAAAGGATAGGGGATAAGATGTTAGATCACCGCGATCCCGCTGCTGGGGACCCCGGGGATCGCCGCTGAGGCACCCCGCCATCATTACAGCACAGAGCGAGTTCGCTCTGTGCGTAATGACGGGCGAGACAGGGGCCGGAGCAGCGTGACGTCATGGCTCCGCCCCTCATGACATCACGGCTTGTCCCCTTAATGCAAGTCTATGGCAGGGGGCGTGACGACCGCCACGCCCCCTCCCATAGACTTGTATTGACGGGGGCGGGATGTGACGTCACGAGGGGCAGAGCCGTGACGTAACGATGCTCCAGCCCCTGTATTGGCCGTCATTACGTGCAGAGCGATCTCGCTCTGCGCAGTAATGATAGCGGGGTGCTGCAGCAGCGATCCCCGGGGTCCCCAGCAGCGGGACCCCGGCGATCTGACATCTTATCCCCTATCCTTTGGATAGGGGATAAGATGTCTAGGGGCGGAGTACCCCTTCAAGGGGAGACTTATCTTTCGCAAGTACATTCCCTCGAAGCGGGCGCGGTATGGCATGAAGCTCTGCAAACTTTGTGAGAGTACCTCAGTGTACACTTACAAGTTTAGAGGCTATGATAGACAAGATTCCCGTATTGAACCCCCAGAATGTTCCCCCACTCTGGGTGTTAGCTGGAAAATCATTTGGGACCTTGTGCACCCATTGCTGGATAAAGGTTACCACGTGTACGTGGACAACTTTTATACCAGCATCCCTATGTTCACATCCCTTGCCGCCAGATCCACGTCCGCTTGTGGGACCGTGAGGAAGAACCAGAGAGGCCTCCCTCTAAATTTGATCCAGACACCTATGCTTAAGGGTGAGTCCCATGCCCTTACCCATGAAAACCTGTTGCTGGTCAGGTATAAGGATAAGAGGGATGTCCTTATGCTGACCACAATTCATGGTAATGGCAGCTCACCTGTCCCTGTGCAAGGTACCACAACACTGGTCCTCAAGCCCGATTGTATTCTGGACTACAATCGGTATATGGGGGGATTTGATCTCACTGATCAAGTCCTGAAGCCATACATGGCCATGCGCAAAACATGGATAATGTACAAAAAAGTTGCGGTCTACTTGGTACAGGTTACCATGTACAACTCTTTTGTACTGTCCCAGTATGCTGGCAACATAGGGACATACCTTCAACTCCAAGAAGAAGTCCTAAAGGTCCTGATCTTTGGTGACCGGGAAAGAGCAGGCCGGAGTTCCCAAGGAACTGAAGTTATAGGTGCCAGAAAAAATGCAGAGTGTGCAACAGGAGGGGGATATGGAAGGAGACCATCACACAATGTGACACTTGCCCCGATCATCCGGGCCTCTGCATTAAAAACTGCTTCAGGGAGTATCACACTTCCATGCAGTACTAAATTTTCCCTTTTCATTTTAATTTCCCATAATTTGACCCCAATGTACCAAGTCCAAAGTACATTCCAAAATGTAATCCCATAAAACCACTAAATTGCCCAAAAAACTCTTTTATAAATAAAAACCTGATAAGACTTCTGGGGGTATTTTTTTCCAAAAATGGGTCATGGGTCACTGAGTCACTATCATTGGGGACTTTTGTATGTTCAGCAAAAACAAAAAGAAAATTAGCCAGCACAACTACTTAATACATGGGGGCACGCTGCTGTGGCACATACAGAGTATACAAAAAAGATGGTTGCAGCAGCACTCTTGGTCAAAAAATGTGTCCCCCCCATCCACCATGCGGAGGTGGCCTCATTTGGGATGGGCCCTAACACTCATTTCACTCATCTCTGCTAGGCATATGGCCTCTGACTGGGTGACATGCTGGATCCACTATCAATTTAAAACACCTCCTGTGAAACAGGGGAGGGGTGCACGGCATCAGAGGGTCCCACTTCCCCTAAATTGCACAGCAAAAACAAAAAGAAAAATAGCCAGCACAACTACCTAATACACGGGTGCACGCTGCTGTGGCAAATACAGAGTATACAAAATTGAAGGTTGCAGCAGCACTCTTGGTCAAAAAATGGAGGCTCTTGGTGCACTTTTTGATCAAAACGTGTCCACCATCCACCACGTGGAGGTGACCTCATTTCAGATAGGCCCTAACACTCATTTCACTCACCTCTGCTGGGCATATCAATTTAAAACACCTCTGTGAAACAGGGGAGGGGTGCACGGCTACAGAGGGTGCCACTCTCCCTAAATTGCACAGCAAAAACAAAAAGAAAAATATCCTGGACATGTTTTGATCAAAAAGTGCGCCAAGAGCCTCCATTTTTTGATCAAGAGTGCTGCTGCAACCATTTTTTTGCATACTCTGTATTTGCCACAGCAGCGTGCACCCGTGTATTAGGTAGTTTTGCTGGTTATTTTTCTTTTTGTTTTTGCTGTGCAATTTAGGGGGAGCGGCACCCACTGTACCCGTGCACCCCTCCCGTTTCACAGGAGGTGTTTTATATTGATAGTGGATCCAGCATGTCACCCAGTCAGAGGCCATATGCCCAGCAGAGGTGAGTGAAATGAGTGTTAGGGCCCATCCGAAATGAGGCCACCTCCGCATGGTGGATGGGGGGGACACGTTTTGATCAAAAAGTGCTCCAAGAGCCTCCATTTTTTGACCGAGTGCTGCTGCAACCTTCTTTTTGTATACTTTTTATGTTGCCTCAAATGCGCAGTGCTCTCTCTCCACCTGAGTGGGGTGCGCATTTGAGGCAACAGGTTAAGGACGGCCACACACATCACATTCCCAGAATGATGATTCAGAGCATAGGGTTTTGGGTGGGCATATTTTTTAGTTTTGGCTATGCTCTGGGTCATCATTCTGGGAACATAACCTTTTTGTGATTTTACGTCCCACTGTACCCCACTTTAGTAACTTAGTGTACCCCATTATTGTAATTTACCCCATGTAACGCTCCTTGAGGGGGGGTCCCACTGTTCTGGCTCCATATGCAGCTATGTAGAAGCTCAAGGCCCCTGACTGCGCTCCTGCTCTTCCATGACCGGTGTGCACCAGCAGAGCTGTGTATGCCCAGATATGAGGTATGTCCTCACTCCAAAGAAATGTACGTACAAATTTATGGTGACATTTTCTCCTTTTACCACTTGTGAAAATGAAAAATTTGAGGTAACCCCAGCATTTTAGTGTAAAAAAATCAAATTTTTCCTTTTCACATCCCACTTAATGAACATTTATCAAACACCTGTGAGGTGTTAAAGCTCACTGGACCCCGTGTTACGTGCCTTGAGGGGTGTAGTTATATATAGTATAGTATATCATGTGTTTTTTTTTTTTTGCAGTTCTGGCACCATAGGGGCTTCCTAAATACGACATGCCCCCCCCCCCCCCAATTTCAGCAAAATTTGCAAATGTGACTCCTTCTCTTCTGAGCATTGTAGTGCGCCCGCTGTGCACTTGACAACCACACATGGGGTATTTCCATACTCAGAAAAGATGGGTTTACACATTTTGGGGGGCATTTCTCCTATTACCCCTTGTAAAAATGTAAAATTTGGGGGAAAACCAGCATTTTAGTGGGAAAAAAATCATTCACACATCCAAAGTTGTCAAACACCTGTGGGGTGCTAAGGTTCACTGTACCCCTTGTTACGTTCCTTGAGGGATGAAGTTTCCAAAATAGTATGCCATGTGTTTTTTTTTTGCAGTTCTGGCACCATAGGGGCTTCCTAAGTGCGATATGCCCCCCCCCCCACCATTTTAGCAAAATTTACAAATGTGACTCCTTCTCTTTTGAGCATTGTAGTGCTCCCGCAGTGATGTCCACACATGGGGTATTTCCATACTCAGAAGAGAAGGAGTTATAAATTTTGGGGGGCATTTTCCCTTGTAAAAATTTGGTAAAAACTAGCATTTTAGTGAAAAAAAAAATCATTTACACATCCAACTTTAACGAAAAGCCGTCAAACACCTGTGGGGTGTTAAGGCTCACTGCACCCCTTGTTAGGTTCCTTGAGGGGTGTAGTTTCCAAAATAGTATGCCATTTGTTTTTTTTTTGTTTTTTTTTTGCTGTTCTGGCACCATAGGGGCTTCTTAAATGTGACATGCCCCCCAAAAACAATTTCAGAAAAATTCACTCTCCAAAATCCCACTGTCGCTCCTTCCCTTCTGAGCCCTCTAGTGTACCCACATAGCACTTGACATACACATATGAGATATTTCCTTACTCAAGAGAAAATGGGTTACACATTTTAGGAAGATTTCTCTCCTTTTACCCCTAAAAACTGGGTATACAAGAACATGCCAGTTTAAAAAATGAAGATTTTGAATGTTCTCCTTCAATTTGCTGCTATTCCTATGAAACACTTAAAGGGTAAACAAACCTTTTGAATGTCATTTTGAATAATTTTAGGTGTGCAATTTTTATAATGGGGTCATTTATGGGATATTTCTAATAAAAAGGACCTTCAAATCCACTTCAAAGCTGAACAGGTCCCTGAAAAATTTCGATTTTGAAAATGTTGTGAAAAATTGGAAAATTGCTACTATGCTTTGAAGCCCTCTGATGTCTTCCAAAAGTAACAACATGTCAACTTTATGATGCAAATATAAAGTAGACATATTTTATATGTGAATCAATATATACTTTATACTTTTGGAATATCCATTTTCCTTAGAAGCAGAGAGCTTCAAAGTAAAAAAAAAAAAAAAAAAAATTTGAAAATTTTCTATTTTTTCATCAAATTTGGGATTTTTTTCACCAAGAAATGATGCAAATATTGACAAAATGTTACCACTAACATAAAGTAGAATATATCAGGAAAAAAACAGTCTCGGAATCAGAATGAAAAGTAAAAGCATCCCAGAGTTATTAATGCTTAAAGTGACAGTGGTCAGATGTGCAAAAAATGGCCGGGTCCTACAGTGAAAATTGGCTGGGTCTTTAAGGGGTTAATGTCACTACAAAGAGTTTATATGCATACAAAAGTTTATCGGGGATATTTATCATGGTTGCTTTGGTAAGCGAGTTCTGTAGTCATTTTTTTTTTTTGCTTTTTGCTTTTGGGTTTGCTTATGTATGACACATTTATTATACTACTACAGGGGGTTGATAAATTTGGCTCACATAAGCAAAAAATAAATAAATGCGATATATATGTGTGTTTATTACATTTTTTTAATCACTTTTTTTCCCCTAAATGTACTAACTCATTATTTTTTTTTTTTACTTCTCAATTCAGATCCATGTATCCTGTGGATTACTTTAGATACGGAGGAGTACGTTGACCAGCGTTTTTTTGGTTTAATGTTAATAAAATGGTTAACAAGGGCTTGGTTAATGTGTTTTTTTATTTTATTTACTAGACAGACTTAGTAGTGGAAGCTTTCTTATAGAGGCAGTCCATTACTAAGCTGGGGCTTAGCGTTAACCACAAAAACAGCTGTCACGATGCCGGCTGGCAGGAGGTGGATCCTCTGTGCCAGAGAGGGATTGGCGTGGACCGTGCTAGTGGACCGGTTCTAAGCTACTACTGGTGTTCACCAGAGCCCGCCGCAAAGCGGGATGGTCTTGCTGCGGCGGTAGTAACCAGGTCGTATCCACTAGCAACGGCTCAACCTCTCTGACTGCTGAAGATAGGCGCGGTACAAGGGAGTAGACAAAAGCAAGGTCGGACGTAGCAGAAGGTCGGGGCAGGCAGCAAGGATCGTAGTCAGGGGCAACGGCAGGAGGTCTGGAACACAGGCTAGGAACACACAAGGGAACGCTTTCACTAGGCACAAGAGCAACAAGATCCGGCGAGGGAGTGCAGGGGAAGTGAGGTATACATAGGGAGTGCACAGGTGAACACACTAATTGGAACCACTGCGCCAATCAGTGGCGCAGTGGCCCTTTAAATCGCAGAGACCCGGCGCGCGCGCGCCCTAGGGAGCGGGGCCGCGCGCGCCGGGACAGGACCGAGGGAGAGCGAGTCAGGTACGGAAGCCGGGGTGCGCATCGCGAGCGGGCGCCACCCGCATCGCGAATCGCATCCCGGCTGGAGGCGGTATCGCAGCGCACCCGGTCAGTGGATCTGACCGGGGCGCTGCCGTAGCGAGGATGTTGCGAGCGCTCCGGGGAGGAGCGGGGACCCGGAGCGCTCGGCGTAACAACAGCTAGCGCTAACCCCCAATTATTACCCCGGTACCCACCACCACAGGGGTGTCGGGAAGAGCCGGTACCAACAGGCCCGCAGCGTCAAAATTGCGCTCCTGGGCCTAGGCAGTAACAGGCTGGCATTATTTAGGCTGGGGAAGGCCAGTAACAATGGTCCTCGCCCACCCTGGTAACATCAGGCTGTTGCTGCTTGGTTGGTATCTGGGTGAGAATACAAATAGGGGGAACCCTATGTTTATTTTGCATAAATAATTAAATATAAAAAACAAAAAAAAACACATAGGATTCCCGGTATTTTTATTTTCAGCCAAATACCAACCAAGTAGCAACAGCCTGATGTTACCAGGGTGGACTGGGACCATTGTTACTGGCCCTCCCCAGCCTAAATTGCGTCTGCCTGCTACAGCCTAGGCCCAGGAGTGCCATTTTTTATGCTCCGGGCCTGTTGGAACTGGCTCTTCCCGACACCCCTGTGGCGGTGGGTACTGGGGCAATAATTGGGGGTTAGCGATAGCTGTTTTGGGGGCTAACGCTAAGCCAAGGCTTAGTAATGGATTCCGTCTATTAGACAACTTCCACTACTAAGCCAATCAAGTAAATAAAAAAAACACAACACATTTAAAAAAAAATTATTAAAAAAAAAAAACACTCCCCCCACAAACCCTAGTTAACCATTTTAATAACATTAAATGCTGTCATCGACGCAGTCCACCGAATCTGAAGTAGTTCACAGGATACACAGATCTGAAATTAGAGAGAAAAAAAACCCAAGAAAAATAGGTTAATTCGTTTGACACCCGCCCACGCATCTCCCGTGCCGCAAGACTACAACTCCCAGCATGCCCTTACAGTAAGGACATGCTGGGAGTTGTAGTCATGTGGTGCTGAAGATGTGCGGGCGAGCGACAAGCTTGTCACCTACCCCCCGCCGCACAAGTACAACTCCCAGCATGCCCTTACAGTAAGGACATGCTGGGAGTTGTAGTTGTGCAGCAGGTGACAAGCTTGTCACCCACCCCACCACACAACTACAAGCATGACCTTACAGTAAGGGCATGCTGGGAGTTGTAGTTATGCAGCAGAGGGCAGGTGACAAGCTTGTGACCGGCCCCCACTGCACAACTACAACTCCCAGCATGTCCTTACTGTAAGGGCATGCTGAGAGTTGTAGTTCTGCAAGCCAGGGAAGCGAGCGGTAATGCGCTCCGCTCCCTGGCCGGCGGTAATCATAAAATCAATGTAATTTGAAATTACAGTAAACTCTGCAGCGCCGTAGCAAGGGGAGCCCGGGCTGACATTACTCTGCAGCCGCCCGGGACTCCTGCAGATGGGCTGGGAGATGTGCAGAAGCCGTCCCTGCCATCCTTCAGAGTGTACCGCAGTGCTGAGGGATGGCAGGGACGGCTCCTGCACCTCTCCCAGCCCATCTGCAGGAGTCTCGGATGGCTGCAGAGAGATGCCAGCCTGGACTCCCGCAGGCAGAGATGCAGAGTTTCTATATCTACTGTAATATCAAATTTCCCACTGGGTCCCGTGATTGGCTGCTCGGTCCCGGCCAATCACGGGACCCAGCGGGAAATGTGAAATTACATAGGAGCAGAGATACTCGCCAGCGCCGTTATGGAGCCCGGGCTGGCATCACTCTGCAACTGCCCGTGCTCCATCTGATGCTATCCCCGCTACCCTATCTAACTTAATGAGGGGACGGGGACGCTGCTTTACATCCCCCCCTTGTCTCCCACCCGCCCACGCCGCACTTCTCCCGCCCGCTACAAGACTACAACTCCCAGCATGCTGGGAGTTGCAGTCTTGTGGCGAGCAGGAGATGCGCGGGCGGTGGGAGACAAGGGGGTGTATGTAAAGCAGCGTCCCCGTCCCCTCATTAAGTTAGATAGATTAGTGGGGATAACATCAGATGGAGCCTGGACTGCTGCAGTGATGCCAGCCCGGGCTCCTTTTAACATATATCAGAGCCAAGGAGTTTCCATACCCCATACTGTAATATCAAATTTCCCACCAGGTCCCGTGATTGGCTGCTCGGTCCCAGCCAATGACGGGACCCAGCTGGAAATGGGAAATTACATTAGGAACTAGAAAAACTGTACGGTGCCAAGGTATGTCAAAAGGAGCCCTGGCTAGCATCACTCTGCAGCTGCTTGGGCTCCGTCATATTTTCTCCCCGCTACCCTAACTTAATGACGAGGATACTGCATTACATCACCCACCCCTCTTGTCTCACACCCGCCTGTGCCGCACATCTCACGCACGCTACCTACTACAAGACTACAACTCCCAGCATTCCCTCACTGTAAGGACATGCTGGGAGTTGTAGTCTTACAACAGTTAGCAGACATATGGGAGATGTGCAGAGTGGGAGACAAGCGGGGGGATGTAAAGCAGTTTCCCCATCATTATGTTAGGTAGGGTAGCAGAGTTAGAATCAGAACGAACCCGGTGGCTGCAGAGTGATGCCAGCCCAGGTTCCTTTGTACAGTTGTTAAATCATATTTCCGCTGGAGCTGTGATCATGGCTGCCAGCAGGAAATATAAACATTTTCTCTCAAAAGCCGTTTTGTACGCCAGGTCTGAGCTGGCTTACATTTACAGAGTTTTGGAGGTGTTGCGACTTTTTGGGGGACTTTCGCACTTGATAAATCCCTGACCACTACAAAGTGAAAAATGAAATTCACTTATATAGGTTCTATTGTAGCTTTTTGCTTACCGCCAAAAGTCGCACAAAAATTTGCTTAGGTGCACATGCGACTTTTGTAAGCAATAAAAGAGCTCTAAATCCCTTGATAAATCTCCCCCTATATGTGTACATGCAATGAAAGTTCTTTTTCTTCTTGACAACATATCTCTTTGCGTCCGCTTCATAATTGGATAGAGCCAAAATATTTTTTTTATTGAAGTGCAATAATTCTTACTGATAAGATATGAATGTCACATGTTTGTACAGTATTCCATTAAAGGCTGAGAAGAGAAAGTTCATGCAAATCATTGACCAAGCTTTCTAGGAAAAGACAGTGCAGTAAATGTATTTTATAAACAGACATAAGGGTAGGGTTCTGCCCATTAAACAGAGCGCTCAAATCTGTCAATAAGACATATAATGTAGGCCAGTTTCACATGGGTGAATTACCAGAACATTTCTGAGACCATATTTCAGCCCAACCTTGGATTTACTCGAGCTGAAAGCATCATAGAGCCCTGTATGTTGTAAGTTCAGGTCAATAAACCCTCAGTATAGAATGGCTCCGGCAGTCACATGTTCTGTATCAAGAGGCACTAGCAAGTAGATATGAGTAACAGACTCCAGATACTTTCAGATTTTTTTCTGAACAACTTCTTTACACTGCCATTCTGCTGAAACTACCAATACTGTGCGTGCTCCCTGCTCCCTCAGGTGTCCCATTGCTATCAATTTCCTTTAAATATAGTACTGTCATGATAACAGGGCCTGAGGATCATTCAGAGAATATCATTGGTATAATTAAAGGGGTTGTTCAGTGGAAAGCAACTTATCCCCTAACCAAAAGATAGGGAATAAGCTGTATAGATCTGAATCTCATCATGTATAAAGTGCCATGTTTCTTGCCCCAAGTCAGCTCAATGTGTGTATGTGTTAATCAGAATAACCATCCACTTACAGGTCACCTGTGTGGGTCCAAATTAGGATAAGAGTTATGATTTGGCCAAATGAGAAAAGTTCCATTAATGAATATACAGACAAGCTGGTACGAAGACAAAAATGTGCTGATCTGTTTATTATGCAGAGCTACCCACTTCTTATACACTGGGTATGTACTAAGTGTACGTCACAGGGAATACAATTATACATAGCAATTAACCAGAGGACACATGCTTGCTATCTCAGCCCTTGGCTAATCTCCCAGAAACTCCTCAGCTCACTGTTACCCTACACTGTTACAAAGTAGAACCAACTTCTTAGCTATTCTGAAATTCAGCTTATTTTCTAACAAATTCGGTACTTTGAGAATATTAACTGTTTAGTTTCCATAACAGTGTATATAATTAAATGTGTGTATGTATGTATGTCTATATAATTCAATGTGTGTATATGTTCCAGCATCACTTCCAAATGGCTAAAAATATTTCAATGAAAATAGCTTGCAGGCCACACCCCTCTGACAAAGCCGTGGCACTTCTAGTTTCTGCCTACAATATCTTCATCACAGCTCAGCTTCACCAGAGGTCGGGATAGGAGGTTTGGGATTTGAGGACAAGGGCATCCTTATAATTTGCTTTTTCTTTCCCACAAGGTTTGGGTAGGAAGACCTGTATTTTGCTAGTTTAATTATAAATAACTATAATTAATGAGGTACCCAGACCCCAAAATTAACCTGACCTTGCACCAGACCCCAGACTAGAACGCTGAATAAATTAAACCCTTGACCAGACACCCTACATTTAAAGCCCAGAATACAAAATTAAGTTAGACCTCAGTATAAACTCAAAAATTGTTCAGACCTCTACATTTATTTAGGCCATGGGGGAGACCTTAATATTATTTCAGACCCCAGTTAAAACCCCAAAATGATTCTGATCTCAACCCAGAGCCTATAATTATTTAGACCTTCAATCAGACCCCCAGAAGAGAACCCAGTGGTGTGGCAGCTGGAGCTGAAGAGTTAAATACCTACCTGAAGAGTTCAGTAGGTCAAAAACTGGCCACAAAGTTAGCATTGGTATACATCTAAAATATTCTTTTTATCCAGACTCACCTCTTCTTTTTCTCACAAGGAACAGTTGAGGATTTTTAATATTATAATTTCTCTTATTTCCCCACAAGAATAATCATCAGCACCAACAATGGGAGGTGGTGGGTTGGAGCACAAAATAATTGATTTAGGTGCAAATTTGCCCAATTTTCTATGTATTTATTGGAGTGTTGTTTTCTTTGTGGGTTTTAATTCCCTACATTTTTTGTCTACGGTATTTACTAAGGTTTCCCTACATTTTGCACTTTTTCCTACATTTTGCTTTTTTTTACACATGCTCTGATCTCAGCTGAAATCCACCACATTTTATGTGGAAACCTTAGTAAATATGATGGGTTTCTGTGAAAATGTCGGGGACACGCCCCGTTTTCTGTGACCACGCCCCTTCCCACGACGACCACGACCCTTTTTCGGGTTCTCTCAGTAAAATGGAAAGTTGGTCGGGTTTTATTTCATTTCAGGTGCAATTAGACAGAATTCTGGTGCAACGAGACAGAATCTGGTGCAAGGAGACAGAATCTTGTGCACAACCCGATAAAAATAAAAAAACGCATAGGGTTCCCCGTATTTTCATTCTCAGCACAATACCAACCAAACAGCAACAGCCTGACGTTACCAGGGTCGGCGAGGACTATTGTTACTGGCCCTCCCCAGCCTAAATAACACCAGCCTGTTACCGCCTAGGCCCAGGAGCACCAGTTTTGACGCTCCAGGCCTGTTGGCACCGGCTCTTCCCGGCACCCCTGTGGCGGTGGGTACCGGGGTAATAATTGGGGGTTAGCGCTAGCTGTTTTTGGGGCTAACGCTAAGCCCTGGCTTAGTAATGGATTCAGTCAATAAGACCAGCTTCCACTACTAAGCCTGAAAATTCAATAAAAAAAAAACAACACATTGGAAAAATTATTTTATTTAAAAAAACACTCCCCCACAGGCCTCGTTAACCATTTTATTAAAAGAAAAAAAATGAATCCGTCGTAATCCATCGAATCCGCAGTAATCCTCTGCATACACAGATGTGAAACGAGAAGAAAAAAAACACAAAAAATTGGTTATGACATTTGTCCGCTGGGGAGAGCACCTATGATGCAATGTCTACCCAAACAGGGAGCCACCAGTTGGTGCAAAACTACAACTCCCAGCATTCCCAGACAACCTTTGGCTGTCTGGGCATGCTGGGAGTTGTAGTTTAGCAACAGCTGGAGTCTCCCTGTCTGGGTAGACACTGCCAGAAGGGTATGTTCACATTATACAAAACGGACAATGAGAACAGAGCTTCAGAGTAACTAGCCTAGTTCCCTTCTGTAGCTTCGCCCCTAATTACATGATCGCTAGGGGGCGGAGCTACACGGACCTGCCCGATACTCGAGGGAAGTAAGCGGACTTCGTCTTCTGTATACACTATATACAGCTATCTATAGATAGCTGTATATAGTGTATACCGCCCAAAGGGTTAACCTACACTGTCCAGCAGTGTAAGTTAACTCTTTCCTTGCTGGGCTTGCACATAGCGCCCAGCTCAGCAAGGGGTTAAGTGAGCCAGCAATGTGTATACTGTATACACATTGCAGGCTCACTGTAAGTTCTTGCTGGGCAGTAGATATACGATGTATACCTACAGCTCAGCATCAGCTGTTCTCCCGGCTCTGTAGCCTTGAGAACAGCTGATCCCGACATTCACATAAGGACGATCGCAGCGGGTGTCAGGAGGAGTGACATCCGCTAAGATGTGTCCCTTACTGCAGGTACTAATACTCCCAACATGGAGCACACTCTGCTCCATGCTGGGAGCTGTAGTACCTGCATTAATAGACATATCGAGCGAGTGTAACTTCTGACACCCGCTGTGATCTGTCTATTAATGCAGGTACTACAGCTCCCAGCATTGAGCAGAGTGTACTCCATGTTGGGAGTAGTAGTACTTGTAGTAAAGGAAAGATGACTGCGGGTATCACTCCTGACGCCCGCTGTGATCCTCCTGTACAATGTATAGATGCGGCGGCCGCTCTCCTATGGTCCCCTGCACGGCCGTATATATACACATATTCCTATTTGTCACAGAGAGCTGTGATTCGCTGGAACCATCCTGCCAATCACAGCTCTGCGGGAAATATGAATATGTGTATATATACGTGAGTGCAGGGGACCATAGAAGAGCGGCTGCCGCATCTATACATTATACAAGAGGATCGCAAGGGACCCCGGCAATCTGTCAATTAGTACAGGTAACTACTACTCCCATCATGGAACAGTGTGTCCCATGCTGGGAGTAGTAGTACTAGCTAAAAATGTAAAAAAAAAAAATGAAAAACACGCACACAATACATTTTTATTATTGTCGGCTACATTTTTAGTGCTTTACCCGCTCACATAAATTGATCCCTGTTTAAAAATGAATAAACATTTCATAATAAAAAAGATACATTTCGTTAGATACAATTTTTTCCATCACTACTGTATCTTTTTTATTATTATTTTTTTATGGTACCCTACGAAATTTTTATTAAAAAAAAAAGGTATCTCCATAATTTCTTAGGATCGCTAAAGTCCAAAAAAGAATAAAAAGATTTACTGAATGTACCCGAATACCAAATGTATCCGAAAAATCAAAACCGAAAATATTGCCAAACCAAAACATTTTTCCAAAACGAAAAAACGAAACGAAAATTTTTCTAGTGCACAAGTCTAAAATTTATTAATTTCAAATTAAAGTAATTTTGGAGGGGTTTAAACCTGTTTTATGTGTAACATTTTTTTTTTTAATTTCCCCCACTAATCCAATTTCCATTTATTGATCATGTTGGAAATAAAGTAATAAAATATTTTTTCTGTTCAGTATAAGATTCCATCTTAAAGAGGTATTCCAGGAATTTTTTTTATTTGACTATGCTACAGGGGCTGTAAAGTTAGGGGGCTGTAGTTCATAATATAGTGTCTGTACCTGTGTGTGATGGTTTTCTCACAATTCTTATGTGATTTTCATCCCAATATTTATTTTTAACAGCATACAAAATGACTGCTGTCTCGGAATTTTTCCCAGCTTGCAATGCGGCCGAGACCTGACTCACTAGTCAGCTGATGACAGGGAGCTTGTCTGCTTCAATGGGTGGAGGGATCAATCTGCAACTAATGCAACAGCTGTAGGCACCCTGATTGAAAACCACAGGTCTGCAGCTCATTTATGTTTCAATGGGTGGGGTAGCTGATGTGTGGGAAGGAGGAAAATGGTATCATGGGATTTGTAGCCAAACAAGAAAACAGAAAACAGGAAATACAAGTTCAGAGAAAGCTAGCCACAGTGTTATGGTAATCTCACAACATAGCCAATTAGCCCCAAGACAAGCGCAGATCCTTCCTAAGCATGTCCGTTACTGTCTGCCAGGTACATACTAAAATCACCTTATGCTGGATAACCCCTTTAAATTTGCCCTTCTAAAGTCCAGAAGATTTATTGGAGCTAAAATGTTGCTACAAATATCAGGGGAATTAAAGGGCTTATTTCCCTTGATACTTGAGGCTGCTGCAGTCTCAGTAGGAGACTTTTGTTAGTCGGAGTTTGTACTTATTCATTTCTATGGATTTTTTTCATGTGCTAATACTCTATGGGGGACATTTATCAGTGTTTGCTTATGTATTCCTTTTTTAGTAATTTTTCCACACAATTTTTTTTGCTTATGTGTGATGTATTTATCAACTGGTTTCAGCCTGTTGATAAATTTCTTTCACATAAGCAATTATTTATATTAACATTTTTTTTTTTTGCATTGGTAGTGTTTTTTTCTGCTCCATGTCTGAGCTGGAGTAAGTTTAGTAAGTTTTTTCATGCAATGCGACTTTTTTGCAACTTCCGCACTTGATAAATCTCTGACTACTACAAGTCAAAAATCACTTCTTGCTTTGGTAAGCAAGTTTCTTTTTTTTTCGTTTTTTGCGTGGGGCACTGCACAATCAAAAAGTCACACAACAAACAGAGTAGTCGCACATGTGACTTTTTTGTGACAATTTTAAGCAAAAAAAACCTGCTAAATGCTTTGATAAATGTCCCCCTATGTTGCTGTACTATTATATGTTTACAATAGAGATATTTTTTGACACATAAGTATTATATTCTATTAGAAGTGTTTTTTTTTTTTTTTTGGGGGGGGGGACTATTTTTGTGTTTAGGCACTGCACAGTTTATCTTTTGATGTATTGGTTGCACTTGTTGTTATTTGGAATTAAAATGCTATTGTGTCGATAGATTGTAATTGCATACTTGTAAAGGCATTCTCTGGTGTTTTAATTTCCACTCAGTGGCCCTCAGAGTGGAGTGGAGTATTTTTGTGGGGGGGGGGGGGGGGGTTTCAGACAAGTATTTTTCCGTAGTATTTACTAATTTGTCACGGCTCAAATTCACCACATTTATGGGGGAACATTAGTAAATATGTTGGGATTTAAAAAAAAAATGTTGGGGACACATCCCTTTTTGGTGTCCACACCACCTTTCCTCAGTGGCCAGTTGAAAGGTTTGGTTGGATTTTTTGTCGCAAATTCTGTTGCACGAAGCATGCAACACAATTTGGGCGCAAAACCCGAGAAAAATCTGTTGGGATCACTTTAGTAAATGGCCCTAATATGTCCACCTAAAAGGTGTGAAGAACCTGTTAAAATAGGATCTTGACCGTGGGAATGAGCTTGTGAGAATACTAGCACTGAAAACATTCATAATAAACATACAAATGAGATCTTCTAAAAAAAAAATAAATAAATAAACTATTAGGCATTTGCAGTGAAGCCTCTTTGAGAAGACAAACTAAATTGTCTTCTATATGGGAGGTCTTCTCAAAGAAAATGCTGATTAAAAATAATGTATGATGGACTTAAAATCTGTTACATGACATTTGGTCTTGATAAGGGGGTGGTCTTTTCAAAGAAGTTGTTTATTGGATAGGTTTCCCTGAAATTTTATTTTGAGAATATTTTGCACATGTTAATGTATCTTGTATCTATTACAAGTGCTATGTAAAGATATACAATAAGGATGTTGCTCTGTTTCTGTGTTTTGGGCAGTTTCTGACCGTTTGCCATCAAAAATACTTAAACATGCATTAATGGAAACATACACTGACAGTTAAGTGTATGGACAGATTTACACTGCTCAAAAACATAAATGGAACACTAAGAAAACACATCCTAGACCTGAATGAATGAACTAATCGTATGAAATACTTTCGTCTTTACATAGTTGAATGGTCTGACAACAAAATCACACAAAAATTATCAATGGAAATCAAATTTATCAACCCATGGAGGTCTGGATATGGAGTCACACTCAAAATCAAAGTGGAAAACCACACTACAGGCTGTTCCAACTTTGATGTAATGCACTCTTAACCCCTTAAGGACGCAGGGTTTTTCCGTTTTTGCATTTTAATTTTTTCCTTATCACCTTCTAAAAATCATAACACTTTCAATTTAGCACCAAAAATTCCATATTATGGCTTATTTTTTGCGCCACCAATTCTACTTTGCAGTAACATTAGTCATTTTACCAAAATATTCACGGCGAAGGGAAAAAAAAAATCATTCTGCGACAAAATTGAAGAAAAATGCAATTTTGTAACTTTTGGGGGCTTCCGTTTCTACGCAGTGCGTTTTTCAGTAAAAATGACACCTTATCTTTATTCTGTAGGTCCATACATTTAAAATGATACCCTACTCATAGGTATACCTACTTATATGATGCACTGTGATCTGAAGTTTTATATTAATGGGACTTTTGATCGCTTTTTATTCATTTTTTCATGATATAGAAAGTGACCAAAAATACGCTATTTTGGACTTTTGAATTTTTTTGCACGTACACCATTGACCGTGCGGTTTAATTAACAATATATTTTTATAGTTCGGACATTTCCGCATGCGGCGATACCACATATGTTTATTTTTATTTAAACAGTTTTTTTTTATGGGAAAAGGGAGGTGATTCTTACTCTTATTAGGGAAGAGGTTAAATGATCCTTATTAACTTTTTTTCACACTTTCTTTTTGCAGTGTTATAGGCTCCACTAGTAGCTATTGCACTGCACACACTGATCTGTTACACAGATTATTGCCGTGCCTTGACACGACAAAGATCAGTGTTATCGACAGTCGATTGCTCAAGCCTGGATTTCAGGCAATTGTGATTTCACCCCGATGCTCCCGATTAGCCCGACTGAGCTTCTGGAAAGCTTTCACTTTCATTATAGACATGGTGATCAACTTTAAACGCCATGTCTAAAGGGTTAATAATGCACGGCACAATGACGCACACTATTAGCCCAGGGTCCCGCCTTTCATTAGCTGCCGGGACTAACCCAGTAGGGCGTGATCCCGCGTTATATACCGGGACCAGGCGCAGGGTGCACAGGAACACCCTGCGTCCTTAAGAGGTTAAAACAAGTCAAAATGAGGCTCAGTAGTGTGTGTGGCCTTCACGTGCCCCTATGACCTCCCTACAATGCCTGGGCATGCTCCTGATGAGGTGTCCACCTGGACAGTCTGTGGTGCAACGCGGCATTGGTGGATGGAGCTACACATGATGTCCCAGATGTGCTCAATCAGATTCAGGTCTGGGCAATGGGCGGGCCAGTCCATAGCATCAATGCCTTCCTCTTGCAGGAACTGCTGACACACTCCAGCCACATGAGGTCTAGCATCGTCTTGCATTAAGAGAAACCCAGGGTCAACCGCACCAGCATATGGTCTCACAAGGGGTCTGAGGATCTAATCTCGGTACCTAATGGCAGTCAGGCTACCTCTGGCAAGCACATGGAGGGCTGTGTGGCCCACCAAAGAAATGCCACCCCACTTTATTACTGACCCACTGCCAAAACCGGTCATGCTGGAGGATGTTGCAGGCAGCAGAAGATTCTCCACGGCATCTCCAGACTCTGTCACGTCTGTCACATGTGCTCAGTGTAAACCTGCTTTTATCTGTGAAGAGCACAGGGCGCCAGTGGCGAATTTGCCAATCTTGGTGTTCTCTGCCAAATGCCAAACATCCTGCATGGTGTTGGGCTGTAAGCACAACCCCCACCTGTGGATGTCAGGCCCTCATACCACCCTCATGGAGTCTGTTTCTGACAGTTTGAGTGGACACATGCACAATTGTGGCCTGCTGGAGGTCATTTTGCAGGGCTCTGGCAGTGCTCCTCCTGCTCCTCCTTGCACAAAGGCGAGGCAGCGGTCCTGCTGCCTGATTGTTGCCCTCCTACGGCCTCCTCCACATCTCCGGATGTACTGGCCTGTCTCCTGGTAGCGCCTCCATGCTTCGGACACTACGCTGACAGAGACAGCAAACCTTCTTGCCACAGCTCGCATTGATGTGCCATCCTGGATGAGCTGCACTACCTGAGCCACATGTGTATGTTGTAGACTCCGTCTCATGCTACCACTAAAGTGAAAGCACCGCCAGCATTCAAAAGTGACCAAAACATCAGCCAGGAAGCATAGGAACTGAGAAGTGGTCTGTGGTCACCACCTGCAGAACCACTCCTTTATTGGGGGTAACCTACTAATTGCCTATAATTTCCACCTGTTGTCTGTTCCATTTGCACAACAGCATGTGAAATTGATTTTCAATCAGTGTTGCTTCCTGAGTGGACAGTTTGATTTCACAGAAGTGTGATTGACTTGGAGTTAAATTGTGTTGTTTAAGTGTTCCCTTTATTTTTTTTGAGCAGTGTATATTACATTGGTACTTAACTTTATTTTATTCTTCAATATTCTTGTACATGTTATTACTGTAAATATTTTGAAAACCAAATAAAAAACAATTCAAGAAAATAAAATAAATAAATAAAATACTGAAAGGATCACGTTTGAAAATGGATCTAAAAATCTGTTTTGTCTCCGTTATAAACAGAAGCCATACACTAAACAGACACATATGCAGCGACTCGACTATTTCCATGTACCAATAAGAGATAGTTACTTACATTTCACAGAGTAAAAAATAGAATATAAATAACTAAGTAATGAAGATCAATTGCAATGTACAGTTGTATAATTATTGACTAGAACTCTTGATTCTAAAAAGTAAAAGTTTTTTTTTCATAATCAGATTATTTGAAATCTTTGCGGATAGGTTTAAAAAGAAAATACTGTATTTATCGGGGTATACCACGCACCGGCCTATAACACGCACCCTCATTTTACCAAGGATATTTGGGTAAAAAAAGTTTTTTACCCAAATATCCATGGTAAAATGAGGGTGCGTGTGTGCGCGTGTATACCCCGATACACCCCCAGGAAAGGCAGGGGGAGAGAGGCCGTCGCTGCCCGCTTCTCTCCCCCTGCCTTTCCTGGGGTCTAGAGCTCTGCTGCCGGCCCTTCTCTCCCCCTGGCTATCGGCGCCGCTGCCCGTTCTGTCCCCCTGGCGCCGATAGCCAGGGGGAGAGAAGCGGCGTAGACCCCCAGGGGGAGAGAAGGGGCAGTGGCACCCATTGCCGGCGCCGCTGCCCCATTGCCTCCCCCCATCAGCGGTGGCATAATTACCTGGGTCGGGTCCGCGCTGCTGCAGGCCTCCGGTGCGCGTCCCCTGCGTCGTTGCTATGCACGGCGCGGCACACTGACGTCATGCACCGCGCCGTGCAGCGCATAGCAACGACGCCGGGGATGCACGCCGGAGGCCTGCAGCAGCGCGGACCCGACCCAGGTAATTATGCCACCAGGGATGGGGCGAGGCAACGGGGCAGCGGCGCAGACAATGGGTGCCGCTGCCCCTTCTCTCCCCCTGGCTGTCGGTGCCGCTTCTCTCCCCCTGGCTATCGGCGCCGGCAATGGGGCGCCGGTACCGATAGTCAGGGGGACAGAATGGGCAGCGGCGCCGATAGCCAGGGGGAGAGAAGGGCCGGCAGCAGGGCTCTAGACCCCAGGAAAGGCAGGGGGAGAGAAGCGGGCAGCAACAGCCTCTCTCCCCCTGCCTTTCCTGGGGGTGTATAACACGCACATAGACTTTAGGCTAAAAATTTTAGCCTAAAAAGTGCGTGTTATACGCCGATAAATACGGTATATACTCCTAAATGGATTTCCAATCACCTCTGGATAAATAAGTAATGGAAATATATAAAAGAATTCCAACTGTGGAGATTCATTTGCTGTCGATCAAGTTCACATTTCAGCATTGTAAACCGTATGCAAAATATTAAAGACCTATAATAAATAGAAATTGTACATTTCAAAAGTATCTTAACTTAGCAAGTTGTGATCTTTTTATACTGCTGTCTCTTACCAATTCTGCAGGATCACACAAATGTGTTTTAACCTATGCATATTGAACATTTCTATACTGTAAGGCAAAAGCCCTGGGCAATGAAAAATACCACCTGAATATATTTAACATCTTAATATATCTTCCAATCCAGGCCAGACTTTCAGCATATCCCTCCTGGATTAAAGCCATTTTCTGAGAGTATTTCCAAGAAAGCGTTTGATGGACTTGGCAAGACTATTCCAGGAAATGTTCAATAGGTCATCTTGTTGACTGATAGAACTGAACAGATCCTGTTCTTCCAGCTGCATACCAGCCACAGACTTTATCAAGACTCAAAGTCCTCAGGTGAAGTACAGTAAATTATAGATTTTATTTTACAAAAATGTTATCTGCAGCGAGCTGGCGTACGTCCTAATCTCACATTCTTCCAGTCTCATTTCCTCTTTGGCAGCAAGAAAAGAAGACATTTGGCTCCTTTCTCTGTGCTTGTGCTAAAAGAAGACGTTGGGTCCTGGATTATAAACTAAAGTTATTACGGACAAGTTTGCAAAAAATAAACTTTTTCATGTAAACATTTCAATCTTGGAAGTTATTTTTAAAGAAGAGTCATTGGATCTGCATATAAATTGAACAACAAGAAATGTATGAGACTGTTTTTGTGTAATCCAGGTATTATTGGTTCTTAATTTACATATTAAAGGGGTATTCCAGGCAAAAACTTTTTTTTATATATCAACTGGCTCCGGAAAGTTAAACAGATTTGTAAATTACTTCTATTAAAAAATCTTAATCCTTCCAATAGTTATTAAGCTTCTGAAGTTGAGTTGCTGTTTTCTGTCTAACTGCTTTCTGATGACTCACGTCCCGGGAGCTGTCCAGCTTCTATGGGGATATTCTCCCATCATGCAAGGGATATTCTCCCATCATGCACAGCTCCCATGACCTGACATCATCATTAAGCAGTTAGACAGAAAACTTCAGAAGCTAATAACTATTGGAAGAATTAAGATTTTTTAATAGAAGTAATTTACAAATCTGTTTAACTTTCTGGAGCCAGTTGATATATAACAAAAAGTTTTTGCCTGGAATGCCCCTTTAAATCTTCTAAATGCATCTCCAGCATTTCCACAGTAACACAGCTAGTCTGTTACAGAAATTCAAGGACAGCACCTACTCAAGTGAAATTACTACCATCAATAAGCACTTGCCCAAGGCTGGACATAAAGATGTAAAGATAAGTTCATGGTCTATATGGAGGTCATCACAGCAATAGTGTAGCCTAGGAAATTAAATGACATTGTCGCAGTTGTACCATCTGTATTGTAGTATTGGACCCTGTGGAAGAGCATCATAAATATTAACACACAATTGGAGCAGTTTTCTATCTCTAGCAAATTTCACTACCAGTATTGTTTTTGCACAATAGAAGGAAGAGGCCTTATAGAGTAAGTGGTGAAGGCTAAGACAAGGCAGAGACTATTTGTACCACTACCAAGTACTTTTAAAAAAAATTATTCCAGGCATACAATGTTTTTTTATTTTTTTTATTTTAGATTTTTTTTTATATTAGATTCAGAATTCTTTCAAAATAAAAAAGGAAGCATACACACTTGCTCTGATCCTTTACAGCTGCTGTTCAGATTTCTAGGGGTTGCTGCTGTATCCTGCTTCCTCTGATGTTTCGCCCTGCAGGAAATGCTCATCTAGCCTATGACTGGCTATGGCAGGTCCCCACTGTGGCCAGTGATTGGCTGAGTGGGAAAATCATGAAGGTATGACTTGTCAGGATGAGGGGGAGAAGTAGAAGGAAGAGATGAAAATAATATTACTGCATCCTAAAAGCCAAAGTAGGCCAGGTCCTTAAGTGGTTATATAGGCACTGCTAGATTCCAAAACTTTTTATAAGTTGTAAATCTTGGCAAAACATTAAACTTTTTGAGAACTTAGCTCAGAGTTGGGACTGTCACCCAGTTTGAGGCCACCGTTTAGGGTGGATACTTCAGTCCAACTAGGTAGGGACAGTAGCCGGATGAGAGCAAAGCTGTACTGATCCCTATCAGACATGAAATTTTCACAGGCCTTACATATTTTTTCTTGTTCCATTAGTGCAGTTACTGACTAGCTCAGTCGGTCCAGAACTTGACTGTATAAGTCGGACATCACAAGATGCCTCAGGGACTTGCTACTCCTTCCCTGATTCCCTTAGAGCTTTGGGTTAAGTTTCCTGACTGATTTTCTAGAGTCAAAAAGGATTTGGTGACATTCTGAGAAAGTTGTAATATATATTTTTGTTTAACCCAAAAAGTTGGTAATGTTATCTTTCCCAAAAATAGGTATTTTCCCATTACCCTAATGAGCCTGAACTTCCCTTGTTGCACCATCTTTTTGCCTCTCTTGGTCTCCTTTAAGAGTGGCAGTTGGTTGCACAGGACTGTAGTTGGGTATTAGTGTGCAGATTTTAGGAAATGGTGTGTGGAACAATCTCTAGCTTTAAAAAGATGTCAGTTCAGACTAGGCCTGTCTGATACCCTCAAAGACCTGATAGTTATCCTCCCCAGCTACTTTTGATAAGGCCATGACACTAGCTGTATGCTTGGACAAGCGATTGAGAATGCCAACAGGAATGCTCATCTACACCCATTCCACTCCTCCCATCAGACCAGTCTCCTGTTCATCCTTTGTAGGAACAAATGCAACATGGCACCACCACAACTCCCCAGGAACGTCTGAACTAGCAAAAGGGATTTGGCCGAGATTTATCAAACTGTGTGAGAGAAAAAATAGAGGGATTTTCCCACAGCAACCAATCACAGCTCAGGGTTCACTTTACCAGCCATGTGAGTTAGCTGAGCTGTGATTGGTTGCTGTGGAGAAATAACTAAATTACTGTGCCCAAACACATAAAGCAAGATTGATAGAAGAATGGTTGGGTGAGTTTGATGCGGAAGAACTTGACTGACCAGTATAGAGCCCTGACCTCAACCCCATCAAACACCTTTGAGATGAACTAGAGCAGAGATTGCGAGCCATGCCCTATTGTCTAATATCAGTGTCTGACCTCAGTGTCTGACAAATGTTTTTCTGGATGAATGGGCAAAAATTCCTATAGACACTCTCCAAAATCTTGTAGAAAGTCTTTCCAAAAGAATGTAAGCTGTTGTAACTGTAGAGAAAGGAACCAACTCCATATTAATGCCTATATTTAGAATGGGATGTCCTAAAAGCTCCTGTTGGTATTGTAATATTTTTATTCATGTAGTCTATCTCTATAGAGATTGGAGTTTTAATTTTCTGATAAGGAGCTACTTACCACTGAATAGAAGTACAACCTGAATAGAAGTGCAGGAAAATGTAAGGACACACCACATAGAGTGTTTTACTATTGTTTTTTTACATGCAGTGAAAACTTTTAGAAAATTGGCCAAAATGGTATTGGAAAATGTTATCTAATATGGGGTGGTTTTGTCAAAGAAGACTATGGTGGATGTATAGTGGACTGAAAATCTGTCAGACAAAATCTTATCTAAATAAGGTGCAAGGGGGTGTTCTCAAAGAGGTGATCTTTTAGAGTCACTGCATTTGAAACTCATCCAAAAGCAGCTGACATGAGGACAAGAGGATAAATTAGACCCGCTTCACTGGTCCACGGTAGGCAGAATGTACTACTGGCCAAGTAAGTTTCTTGTTTTATATGGCAGTAGTAATATTTGGGCTGCACAGATGCACCTGAATACAGTGCCTGGCTGATGGTGGCTTAGGGCCCCCTTGGTGGTACACATGTGGAATTCAGCCCAGGGCACAGAGAGCAAGGAAGATGTTGTAAACAAGAACTGTAATGTAACAGGTAATTTTACTTTATTCACCTGGAAGACCACAATATGGAGATCCCATAGTGTCAGTGTAGTGAAGTTAGAAGGCATTCGTAAAATCCGTAAAAATATGTGTTCACAGAAAAAGCAATTCGATTACCCTGCATCAAAAATCAGTTCACAGAAGGGGTAAAGACATTTTAAAACATAACATTTATTAGTGCTATTAAAATTATTATGTATAATATGTCCCTGACATTGTCCCCGTAGTCCTACCTATCCACTACATGGTCCCCCCATTTATCTCCCCCTATTGCTACATTCATACCCAGCATATCTCCGCTATTATCCATGTACAGCCACGTTTTTAGATTTACATTGCATCAACTTCTATTGCTCTAACCATCATTACCTATGCTTTCACTTTCACTACTGACTCAGTGACTAATATTCTCTCTGTAAATATACCTACCTGTTTAAATTGCCATCACCAGTTTTTAAATACTCGTTTGTACTATTAAAAGTTATGTTGCCGCTGGCGCATGCGCAGTTTAATACCAGCATCGCCTGGCAATGAAGGACGCTCTGCTCCGTAGCACAAACGCGCCCACGGAAGTGACGCCAGCGCACAGTTGTGATGTCGGCATCCGGAAGCGGCGGGCGCACTAGTGAGCGTGGAAGCAGCCGGCTAGGTAAGTGCTATTTAAGGATCCCCGGTTCACTGATGTGACCAACGGGAAACAGACGCTGTAGCTGTGCACTCTGCCACTGCAGTTCCCGATACCTCGCAGACCGTCACTGTGGTCACGTGAGTCAAACCCAGTAGCAGGGCTCTGCTCTGGGTAACCAGCACGCCATATGCTATTACGCCCCTTGGCTATCTTCTAAGGGAAATGTGCTTGTTGCTTTGACATTTGTCAGCGTGCTGGACTTGTTTGTTCTAAGTGGTGCACTTTATTATCACTGTTGCACCTTATTGGCCTATGTGCTTTGTTTGAACTTTACTATTTTGTTTCACTTTATGTATTATTGTTTACATTGAGTTGCTTATTGTTTGATTGACGTGACTTATCATATTGCCCTATAGCCCCTGATGAACCCAGTGACGTGGGGGAAACGCGTTGGGCGGGCTGACTATTTTTTCTAGCATAGGGGCTGACCAAGGGGTTGACCGGGGCAGGGTTCATCCTTCTGTGGACGAGTGCCCCGACAGTTCCCTGAGCGAGCAGGTTGAGTGGGCAGTACATCTCCCCTTTTAGGGTGTAATTAGGGCCACAGCCCCATCCTATCTGGTCTCCTTCAACACCCTTGTCACCCCACATTGTCATCTACTTGGGCCATTGGTATTATTGACTCTGACTGCTGTCGCATGTTATGGCTTCTGAGCCCCTTTTGACAAATTTTCGTTGTGTTTGTGTCAGTGGGGATACTGTTTTTTTAATAGCAGTAATAAATGTTATGTTTTAAAATGTCTTTACTCCTTAGGTAAAAATATGTGTCAAAATAAGATGGCAGAAGTTCTGCAGTTATAACTTTCCCATGTAAAATCCTCAGAGGCTCCTAGAGACATATGTAATTTAGTGGCGAGCATAACACCTTCAACTTTAATGATATATTTATAGTATTGGTCTTCTCACATGGGGTTGGGAAACTTTATGGACTCCTTAGGCTTCTGGGTCCAGGTGCATCTGCACTTTTTGTACCCCCTATAGTTGCGCCTATGATTATAAGGTCTTTGAAAGTTTGGGGCCTAGCTTATTAATACTTAAAGAAGTTAAGCAATGGCTATTTCATTTATTCTCAGTATTAATTGTCACGTATGGGCATGAAAGAGTGGAGCCCTGAACTCACCCACTCCCACTTGCCCCACAGAAAAGCCAAATCGCAGAAACAGGAGAGGAGTCAGAGAGCGGAGCCAATGGGTCAAATATGCCAGAAATACAAGATACAGTTCAAACGCTAGCTAGGAGTATGAACTCTTTCGCAGGTGACGCCTGAGTGAATACTGAGGGTTTAAATAGGGAGCTAACAGTTGAAAAGCCAACAAGGTAAGCTGACCATCCAGAGAACAGGGCGTTTCCACAGAAACCAGCATAACAAAAGACCTCGGTGCAGATTAACCCTTCGGGTTCTTACATTAATGAATAAAGATTTCTCCAAACTGGTGAGTGCTTCTATACAAACTCCTGGTCCATATACAACTATCTTCAATAGTGTGTGGATTTATAACATTTGTCATTATTTGTGACTCCCTTTGATGATGCTTTGCTGGTTGTGACTGACTCTGGCATTGCTCTGGTTTTTGCAGTGGTGCTCTGGTTTCTAATATTGTGTCTGGCTAAATTGTACCAGACCCCAAGTTTTCTTCCTAGCATGTTTGCTCTCCAGAGATAGGTATTTGTTCTTACAGTAGAAGACTTGTAATGCTTTTCACGGAATTGTCTCCTATTTAGGAGTGTGATGCTGTCCAGGATAAACTGATTTACACTTGTGACAATAAATGTCAAAATACATAAAATGGTTAAAGCAGTAATGATATAATTTTCTATTAAATCAGATTTTAATCATTATGACAGCAGAGGCCTGCGATAGCTCTCAGGATATATTCTATAATCAGATGATGAAAATGCTTTCAGTAGGAAACATGGAATCATTTTAATGTCTCAAATGATAGGTAAAATTAGGACAAATTGTTCAGTTTAAAACAAAGGACAAAATCTGATTGAAGGAGTTATACAGTATCGAAAAACCGAAGAATAGGGGATAAGTGTCTGATCGCGGGGGTCCGACGGCTGGAACCCCCACGATCTCCCGTAAGGCACCCTACTCTCCTCTCTCCATATGAAGCAATGGCCAACATGTCCCCTCCATGCATCTCTTTGGGAGAGCTGGAGATACAGCGCTCGGGTATCTCTGGCTCTCCCATAAAGATGCATGGAGGGGATGTGTTGACCACAGCTTCCCAGCATTCGGACCCCCACGAAGTGACACTTACCCCCTATCCGCAGAATACGTTTATTGATACTGGACTGCCTCTTTCACCTATCATTACTCAGAAACTAGACTCACCTGTCCCCATCTTGTCTGTGCTTACATGACTCTCAGTATCCTATTAACGGTGGCTTTGATGCTTTTCATAAATAACTTCTCAATGGTCAGTTGACTTCTGATTATACATCGTTGGTATGCCCTGGCATTATATGATCAATTGCCCATGGTTTAAATCCCCCTTAACCCATATATTCCTCCTTAAAGGGGAACTCCCCTGGAAAAAAAAAAAATTTTAATCAACTGGCGCCAGAAAGTTAAACAGATTTGTAAATTACTTCTATTAAAAAACTTAATCCTTCCTGTACTTATCAGTTGTTGTATGCTCCACAGGAAGTAGTAGGTAAAAAATATAATGCAAAGTCAGACTACACAGGGTTGGTTTGTTGTCTGTTACCATCAGTCATCAGCATTAGGAGACATGTATAATGAAGGCTATAAGGAGTAATGGGAGCAAGATACATAACAAGTGCAATGTCTGCCTCTTTGGCGTGTCCTTGTATGGATTTTGACACATTTAAAGGGGGTACTCCCCTGAAAAACATTTTTCTTTTTAAATCAGCCAGAAAGTTAAACAGATTTGTAAGTTACTTCAATTAAAAAATGTTCATCCTTTCTGTACTTATGAGTTGTTGTATGCTTCATAGGAAGTTCTTTTCTTTTTGAATTTCCTTTCCGTCTGACTACAGTGCTCTCTGCTGACACCTCTGTCCATTTTAGGAAATGTCCGGAGCAGGAAAGGTTTGCTATGGGGATTTGCTCCTACTCTGGACAGGTCCTGACATGGACAGAGGTGTCAACAGAGAGCCCTGTGGTCAGACAGAAAGGAAATTCAAAAAGAAAAGAACTTCCTATGAAGCATACAACAACTCATAAGTACAGAAAGGATGAACATTTTTTAATTGAAGTAACTTACAAATCTGTTTCAAATCAAAGTTCAGTGTTTTATTCACACTTTGCAAACAGCAAACAGTCTTCAATGCAGATCAAAGAAAAAGTAACAAAAGTCCACCTGCGTTCTTAAGGTGTTTGTTCACACCTGAGTCCATGCCATGTGGCATCAAGCAAGTCTTTTCCAAGCCTCCAGGCACTCTGCTCACCAGCTTCCACACTCCACAAGGAAGATCTCAAATCTCAGCTCTCTGGCAGTGTGAGCTGCAACATGCAAATCCCCCTCAGCTGGTGGAGCAGCCTGCCTTTAAGGCCAACAAAAGCCCACTCGGGAAAACATCTCCATTAGCTCCTTAGCTATGAGTTTGGCCGAGGTATGTTGCAGAGATAGCGCCTCGGGATACCGAGTCGCATAGTCTAGGACTAGCAGGAAGTGTTGGTGCCCCCTAGGGGATTTAGGCAACGGGCCTACAAGATCCAGAGAAATCCATTCAAACGGACCAGGGGACTACGGTAATGTGGTTAGGGGCTAGTTATTTGGCATGTTGGGCAAGATTCACAAATTTCGACCTCCTTATACACGCTGGGCCAGTAAAAATGCTGCAAAATTCGGTCCTGTGTCTTCTGCTGGCCCAGGTGCCCCCCCCCCCAGAACATGTTGGTGGGCTCATTCTAACACAAGCCTCCAATATGCTTTAGGCACCACCAATTGTTCCACACTCTCACCCCGTACCTGGTTTACCCTGTACAGCATCCTTTGGTGGACCACAAAACGGGGGTATACAGTCTCGGCTCCCGGTTGTTGTGGTGCACCTTCTACAATTAATACATTTTCCCAGGCCTGAGATATAGTCGGGTCCTGGTGCTGTGCTGTGCTGTACCAAAATTTTCTCCTTAGACATTGAGGTCTGCCAACTCTGGTTCTGACGGCAGTTCTTCCACATCTCCTACCATTACACCATTACCTCCTCTTCCACCATAGTGGTGGTCACTCCAACTGTTGTCCCTATTGGCTCAGGTTCCCAGGGTTCCGGGGTCACCCCTGAATATGGCCAGTCTATTGGGAACACCCCTGCCTCACGGGTTTGGGGGACTCCTGTCTGAGGCCACAAAGACATGAACCATGGAAAGTCTCTCCCAATTATCAACTCATATGGCGACCATGAGGGCCACCATGACACTATCTCCCACTCTCACCTGGCAGAGATGACCAGAGTCCGCTGCCCTGGGCACACCTGTAGCACACAGTATCTGGGCGTACATGGAGGGGCAGAGAGCATAGTTCATGTTCATGGGCTCTTCCTGCTGGGGACAGTTGGCCCTAACATTTCCCGGTTATTGACACCCTCAACACAGCAACGGGGCGGGGCCTTTGGGAAACACCTCCTGGTGATTTTTAGGGCTTTCTAGCCGCCTGGGCAAGTGTGGGGACCTCTTGGATTTTATCACCCCCTCCCGCAGTTTCATGGCGGCCTCGACCCTCTCCACCAGGTCCACCATCCCTAGTGGGGCTACCTGGCCAATCCAGCTTAGGAGGGAATGAGGCAAAGCCCTCCAGGATATGGTCCAGCATAGCATGGGGACTTAGCACCGCTGGCTGCAGCCATTTTTGCAGACGGTGCAACAGGTCATAATACTGCAGCCTGGCAGGCTCAGCCGGCTTGTATTCCCACTGATGAACCCACTGGGCCGCACCAACACATTCACCCCCAGTCTTGCCAGGATCTCACCCCTGACGACATCATAGTCAACAGCCTGGTCAGCAGGCTACTCAAAGTATGCCTGCTGGGGTCCAGAGGTCGGGAATGGAGCGATTAACTCGGCCCACTGTTTTTGGGGAAACTTCTCCCTCATGGCCACTTTCTTGAAGACCACAAGGTAGGTCTCGACGTCATCCGAGGGGGGTCATCTTGGGGATCGCCAACCGTACAGCTTTCTGGGCGTCAGGGGCGTTCTGGGTCGTCACTGCCACTTGTAGTGCCATTACATGCTGTAGTAACAGCTGGTTGGTTTCCTGCGGGTGCTTGTTGGACTTCTGCTGGTGCTTGGTGGACTCCTGCTATTGCTTGTTGGACTCCTGCTATTGCTTGTTAGTTTCCTGCTGGAGCCTGTTGGTCTCCCGCTGTTGCAAGTTGGCCTCCATGAGCGCTTTTATAACAGCCTCCATTTTGGTAACACTGCGGTCACTGGAACACTGCTTTGCCTTGACTCACTGGAGAAGACACTCCCGCCGTACTGACAGTAACTTGTCGGCAGAATTGTTGCCCCTAGCAACAACTCCGAAGGGTTATCCCAGGCTTGGTTCTTAGCAACAGCTTGCTGCAACTCAATTGCTGACCTTACTGCGTTGCACGCATCCTCCTACAAATGTGATGACTCACTCTTTTAGACAGGTGCGGTTGCAGTAAAGAGGCATGGAAACAGGACTTTTCAAATCAAAGTTCAGTGTTTTATTCACACTTGGCAAACCGTCTTAAATGCAGATCAAACAAAAAGTAACAAAAGTCCACCTGTGGTCCTAAGGTGTTTGTTCACACCATGCCATGAGTCCATGCCATGCGGCATCAAGCAAGTCTTTTCCAAGCCTCCAGGCACTCTGCTCACCAGCTTCCACACTCCACAAGGAAGAACTTAAAACTCAGCTCTCTGGCAGTGAGAGCTGCAACATGCAAATCCCCGTCAGCTGGAGGAGCAGCCTGCCTTTAAGGCCAACAAAAGGCGGCCTGGATTGTGGGGAATGGCCCCACCCTACACTTGACCATTCCCAGTATGAGCCGTCCCGGATTGGCTTTCCACCCATACTACAGCAACAGTGTCAGTCTGCATCGCAGAGCAGACACTGGACAATTATCTGCTCTTATTTCACCAAGGCCAGGAGCCTTGGTGACACATACCGACCATCAACCACAATGCCCTTCACCTTCTCACACTACCTATCTATCTATCATCTATATTTCTAAAGAACCTTACATCGCAGGACCCAATAAAAAATTACAGGCATGAGCAGTAATGAGGTTGTTGTGGGCGAGAGTTGGCAATTTCAAAACCTACAGTGGGTTCTGCAAACCCTGCGCAGTCCAGCAAACCTCTAAAATGTCACAAAGGGGTGATCAACGGGCAAAAGTGGGTGATGAAACGGCACAAGGGGTACTATCTCTAAAAGCTGTGAGAAAATTGCAAGAGTGGGTGAGATTGGAAGCGTGTTGCGAGTGGGAGTGGAACACACACCTTACAGGAGTGGGTGGTAATGGTCAGAAATCCATCGGGAGCAGGATTAAGAAAACAGTCACGCACAGGGCTCTAATATAAAACAGTCTATTTGTTTTAATATTTATTAGCCTTTTTACAGTTCTAATCATTTATTTTGAGGAAGTTTGGTAGTATTACTGACATCATTAATATGTAAAGTATTTGGTTCTTATTTTTAGCAGCCATTTATGAGTCAGATAAAATAATATAGATGTCAAATGTGCTGCATATTGTCTGTTACTAATACTGAATTAAGATATATATTTGGAACAACTGTCCAGTCATCTCAGGTTGGTACAAATTACAATTGTAAAAAAAGTTTCAATTGAAACAGCAAAATCTAAAATGAATAGCTATGGGGCAGGATTAAAGGGGTTATCCAGGAAAAAAAAAAAATTTTGTTATATATCAACTGGCTCCAGAAAGTTAAACAGATTTGTGAATTATTTTAATTTAAAAATCTTAATCCTTTCAGTACTTATGAGCTGCTGAAGTTGAGTTGTTCTTTTCTTTCTAAGTGCTCTCTGATGACACTTGTCTTGTGAACTGTCCAGAGGAGAAGCAAATCCCCATAGCAAACCTCTTCTACTCTGTGCAGTTCCCGAGACAAGCACAGATGTCAGTAGAGAGCACTGTTGCCAGACAGAAAAGAAAAACTCAACTTCAGCAGCTATAATTATTGGAAGGATTAAGATTTTTTTTTAATAGAAGTGATGTACAAATCTGTAAAAAATAAATACAAATAGGAGTGTGCGCTGAGAAAATGATGCAAGAAAATAATGAAATAAATTAGGTGGGTATATAAGCCTACCTTATGGTAACAACGTACTGTTGATGCTAATATAGAATGAACATCTGATGCGAACAGCTAAAATAGATAAAAATGAAAATAAGCTAGTTGAAAATGTGCAGATAAAAAGGCATTTAAAGTGTATGCGTAATAATAAAGATGTAATATAATACCTGGATAACAGTTAAAGGACAAGTCTCACAGTAAACAATTGTTCAGCTTTTAGTGCAGAAGGTAAAGTTATATAGGTTTGTAAATCACTTCCATTACCAGTGCTGCTTAGAAACAAGCTTTATCTGCATTCTTCTGTCTGACAGGAAATTCAGCTGTTCCAGGTTTTCATGACTTTCGACCCCCTATTCAGGCTGTTATCAGCAGCATCCAGGGGCCGTGACGTCACAATTACCCAGAAAACCCCTGTGCTGCAGAGAGCTCCCTGAGCTCTCTGCAGCCCCTCCCATCTGATGAATATTCACACTGTCCTCCCTCTGTTCTGCAGTGATTGGCTGAGCAGCACTGCCTATATGCCGGCTGATTCAGATCATAGTTCTCTCCCCTCTCCTTGCTAATGTTTTTACACTGATAACGGAGGAGAGGGGGGAGGGGAGGGAGCTGCCAGCATAGACCTGTCACACTGAGAATGGAGGGGAGGGAGAGTAGAATTGTCACACTGAGCACTGGGGAGAGAGAAGTGCAGGGCAGAGAAGGGGCGGAGGTGATTGTGCCACTGTAAAGCTGTTTCATTGAGAGGAGGAGGGGGAGGGAGGGATTTTACAGTGTAAAACTGCAGCTTCAACTCCAGGGTCCCTCTCTCTGAGCACTGAGATTACATTTTGTTTCCTCGTGGCCACCCTGCTGTATAGGGCTATGATTGGAGCTCAGTGTTATGTGGGAGTGACTAACATAAGTTAGGGGTGGTAACAAGCTCTCTGCTCAGGCAGCTGAGAGCAGGAAATGTGAGCAGTGCATGCAGGGAAATGTAGTCTTTGAGATCACAGGCATAGCCACCATAACCAGGAAGTAACTGGAATTTATGAGCTGAATAGCCGGTGAATGGGGGGCGGAAAAAAAATCACAAACATGTCAGAGAGGTGGTAGGTGAATATACTATGGAATGGCTAGGTATTTTTTTTTTCTTTGCTGCATGGGATATCTGCTTTAAGGCGACTGATACAGTGTCCTAAAAAATATATAGGATAGGGGTGTTATGCGTGTGGAAAAAAGCGATTCCTTCCCAGACTGAGTGGGCTGACTTTTCAGGTACTGCAGCGCTGTAACTAGCAACAAAAAATACTCTTAAGTAGATTGCTGCTAAACATGAATGGTATAGGGCTGACTGGTTTTGTTTCCAGAGAGTACCTGTAGTCTTCTGATGTCCGTGATCTGTTCCGGTAGGTATCAAGATCTTCTTGGCGGGGCAGTGGGAGAACGCTCCGGCCGGTAGCGTCTCGACCAGACCGCGTCCACGCTGCACACTGGCTAGATGGAGTAGGCCGTAGATAGTGACGTCACTATAAGGGCGTGTGAGGTCCAAAGGGCTTAGTGATGACGCGTTTTGGAAGTACTGCAGGCTTCCTTCATCAGATCAGCCGAATGGAAGTGTAGCTGGTATTTATAGGCGAGTTTGGTTTGAAAGTTAACCCTTAATTGACCTCTGGAACAGGTGAGTGTTGTACAGATCACACACAGTTTGCAGTGCTATTGTATTACACATGGGGGAGTTCTGGTTTTCTATGCTTTTTTATGACAAGAAGCCAAAAAGTTCAATTTCTTCATTCAGTCCAAAAGGGGCCAGTGAATTTAAATTAAAGATCCATTTACTTTCCGATCTAGATAGTGTTGCGATATAGTTGCCTCCCCGCCAATGTGGGGCAATTCTCTCTATACCGAAGAAATGGGATCCTACAGCTTATTGTTTGTGAACAAATTTGTAATGCATGGAGGTGCCCATCATATCCACGTTGGATATTATACAGATGTTCCTTAATTCTCGTTCCCAGTTGTCGCTTGGTTCTACCTATATATGTTTTATCACAGGGGCAAATTATAGCATAAATGACCCCTTTAGTTTTGCAATGGATATGGCTATTGATTTTTTATGTAGTATTATCCCTTTTGTTTTTTACCTCAAATATCGGGTGGGAATTGCTAGTTGTTTTGCAGGCACTACAAGCTTTACATGGAAAAAAAAATTTTTTTTATTTGCAAAAATTGATTGTTGTGGGTTGTTCGGCATTTTGCTCCCTGATTTTTATTGGATTTAATGGTAGGGGCTTTTTGATACACTAATATATATGATGTACAAATCTGTTTAACTTTCTGGAGCAAGTTGATGTAAAAAAAAAAATTTAAAAAAAAAGTTTTTTTTTCCCTGGAATACCCCTTTAAGTCACCATTTCAAAGAAGAAGAAGAAAATACTGCAGTAGAAAATAGTGCCTTCATTCTGCAAAGGGAAAAGCTCCCAATAAGAAGCCTGTAGTTACCAAGGATAAATGCAGCCAGTCAGCATAAGCGCAGATTAACTTTAAATCTATATTGTTTTCCTAAGTAGAACCTGATTATTTTCTTCCTTGTTATCGTGCCTTGTCCTCAGATGTCCTATTGACGTAACCTGCTTTCACATGCCAGCAATTGATTTTTAGCAATGTTCATTAAAACAGGAAATAGCAACAGCTGGAACCTTGTTTAAGCTCCATTAAAAACATCTTCAAGATCATCCTATCAGTTTTACACCCTGCAGGACAAAGCAGTACAGAGGCCCAACATGGGGAACCAAAAGCATTGTACAGATCAGCCATATCCTTTACAGTTAGCATGTCTTGTACTTTGAGAATCACAGCTGCAACATCTACTTTTATCACCCGAAATGGCTGCTTGCCCTGTAAATTCTGGTACAATGTACACAAAAGTTTTTTTTTTTACTAAACTAGCTCAGAGTGGTTGCTATTTCCAGGAATCAGATTGCCTTAACATTTTCATATGTACAGTAAATGCCAAAGACTCTACTATATTTGATTTCTAAACTCTTTCAAGATGTCCAGCCATTTTTCATGGGCAATAGTGTATCCATATTTTTAACGCATTCCCTACATATCCTGAGATGCTTTGTATGGAGAAGAAAATATACAGTACAGAAAGAATACATTGGTGTTGCTGGGTAATACAAGGAATAAAGTAAGATTATATTTATAACCACACTATGTATAGATGTTCCAAGATGATTTAGTAGATTTTGGTTTTTGAATTTTTTTTTGTATTCTTTCTAAAAGGACACATGCTGTTCAAAATGCAATATACATAATAAGAAATGTCAGATCAGTTTATTAAGTGATGTAGCAGGAAAGGTGCTATTTAGATACATTAAAGGACAAGTCTCATGTTAGGGGATAAGTTTTAGATTGCGGGGGGTCCGAGCACTGGGGTCCCCCGCGATCTCCTGTTTGGAGCCCCGATGCGCTAGCACAGTAGTGCGTCACAACCCCCACACAAGCGGAGGCTGCCATGTCCCCTCCATATAGCTCTATGGGAGAGACAAATATTGCCAAACGGCTCTCCCATAGAACTATGTGGCGGCCTCCGCTTTGGGTGGGGGTCACCCCAGCGCTCGGACCCCCCCGCAATCTAAAACATATTCCTTATGCTTCGGATAGGGGATACGTTTTTGATAAAGAAACTTGTCCTTTAAAGTGAGATGGGTGTGCCATGCCCCACTCAGAACCCTGTGGGGCCTGTTGGTTGGGTGTCACAGTTATGTTTAAAAGTTTGGATACCCTGGCAGAAATTGTAGAATTTCTGCATGATTTAGAAAATATAACTAGTCATGCCACAAAACTGTCTAATTTAAGGATAGTGATCACATGAGGCCATTTATTATCACATAGTTGTTTTGGTCCTTTTTAAATTGTAATTAAAACAGAAATAACCCAAATAGACCTGATTAAAAGTTTACATGTTATTGTATTTGACTATGAGTAAGGGGTTAATTCATGCACTTCACTTAGGCCAATACATCGAAAATGAACCTTACACTTGCTATTACTAATATTCTATCTGAATGTGGAATTAGCTCTAAGCCAGTCCCCTCTGCTATGTGGAGAGAGAAGTTAATTGAGACTACAGTAGCCTCTCCTAGCGAGAGGATTTGGTAACTGTCTCTGCTGCCTCCCCTTAGCGGAGAGCAGGGCTAGCAGGGCCTAAGACCCACAATCGCTTTTGGCTTGTTTGCTCTAGTGAAGAAAACATAACATTTGGAATATCCTGGTGATTGATCATAGTTCACATGCTGGAAGAGAGAGAAGAAAAGAGAGACTTAGACTTTGGGGATAAAATGTACAAGGACCCCATAGTTGAACACTAGGGCCTTTCAGGGCATCAGGCTGGGCCTAGTGCAGGTTGTCTCCCAGAGGGACACCAAAGAGATAGTCGGATAAGCAGACCAGACCCTTCTACTCCTGTTTTTCCATGATTCAAGTAATTACCACACACTGTAAGCCAAACCGTTTTCAACCTGCTTTCAAGAAAAAAATCAGAAAGGACTAAAAGACCAAGAATAGAGCAAAGACTGTGACTTACAGATACTCCAGTATACACTGCCACTTCAAACCCTTGGCCAAATCCTATTTGTTACTGTAATCATACATTGTGCCTCCATCATAAAGAAGATTTGTTGTCTTCAGTAAACTGTTACCTTGCTCTAAGGTCTTCAGTGCTTTGCTTATTCCTAATCCTTACCATGATGGGCACCCCGATACACCATTAGGCCAGTACAGATTGTCTATGTGCAATAAATAATTCAAAACAGGCAAACATTTATTTGTTTTGGTTTTCTTTGTAAAGAGAAGCTTTGAAATTTGGGGATTATCCAGTCTTTTTCCTAATATCCTGCTGGAGTCAGGGAAAAAATAGCAAAAACCTTCACAGTAATATCACAGGTAACAGTGGCTCTAGGCTGCAATATTTTTTACTCACAATGTTCTTTCCTTGACAATTATAACTGGTCAACCCCACTGTCTGGCAGGTAAATTCTAAATTCACCTTATGGTGGATAACCCCTTTAACTTTTAAAACCATGTCTAAAAGGTTTACCTAAAAACAGACAGAAAATTGGTGTTTGTGACATGATCAAGGTTTCTAGCATTGTCTTATTACCTTAATGGTGACCGCGTGTAAAACATTTTTGTAATAATGCTAAGACAGTTCTCAAGACCAACATGGCTAAATATGGCAAAGCTATGGAAGACTCTCATCCAACAACTGGCTCATTAAAAAAAAGTGTTGAGCTTTGTCTAAAAACGAGTTACCTAACTATCCTATGGGATCCATTGAATCTGATACACAATAGAAATCTGGATTCAGTTTGGTCAACACAGTCTGTGATGGATGTTTGTTGGAAACCAGCTGCAACATATGTACAATATGCATACAATTAGCCATATAAATCAATATTGAATATAAGGATCAACACCAAGGACCACATAAATGATTTACTTGGTCTCAGTAGTCCTGAAGTCAAATTATATGATTTATGGCCTGTAGCACATTCTAGAGATGGCACAAACAGCTTGTAGCCTACAATAACAATAGATTTGTGAACAATACTTATGCTATTCCCCAATAAGAGAAATTATTTTGATAATAATATACAAAACTTATAAAGTTCCAACATATGTCACAACAACATAAAACAATATAAATATTCAATTTATATGACTTTATACTTAGTACATTTTCTTAGTGTTATTGAGCCTTCTGTTACATAATGATAAAAATTTGAAAACTATTTTACTTAACCAGGAGATGGGGCTGCACTTCAATACATTCTGAGCTCACTGAAAAGAATTAATGTAAAAATATGTCAACATTCTTTAAGTATACAATTTTGTTTTAAGATCAATTGTATTTCATGAATCTAAATGCAAAAAAGTTTAGTTAACATAGAGACGGTACCTCCATAGATTTTTTTTTTTAGCACATCCCATGAGATCTGATGACTTGGAGGACAAGCCAACACCTTAAAGGGGTATTCCGGTGCTCCTGTGTTCTGAACATTTTGTTCAGAATGCTTGCAGCCGGAGGCCGTAATCGTGATGTCACGACCAAGCCCCCTAGTGTTGTCACACCCCGCCCCCTCCATTCATGTCTATGACATCACGACCACTGCTGCAGGAACCCTGCGTTTGTTTAGAACGCTGGGTGCTGTGGGAGATCATGGGGGGGGGGGGGCAGCAGTGGGAAGGACCCCTTTCGATCAGACATTTTATCACCTATCGATAGAAGATAAGATGTCTAGCAGCAGAGTATCCCTTTAAACATTTTGCCATGCTTCACAAACTATTCCTGTGCTATTTGCAGTGCAGCATTATTCTGTTAAAAGAATCCACTTCCATAAAATAATAATTCTGCAGCAAAGACGAATAATTGGTCTGCAACAATGTTTAGGTAGGGGGTATGTGTCAGAGTAGCATCCAAATTAAAGGGGTATTCCAGGCAAAAAAATTTTTTTATATATCAACTGGCTCCGGAAAGTTAAACAGATTTGTAAATTACTTCTATTAAAAAATCTTAATCCTTCCAATAGTTATAAGCTTCTGAAGTTGAGTTCCTGTTTTCTGTCTAACTGCTTTCTGATGACTCACGTCCCAGGAGCTGTCCAGCTCCTATGGGGTTATTTTCCCATCATGCACAGCTCCCGGGAAGTGACATTATCATTGAGCAGTTAAACAGAAAACTTCAGAAGCTAATAACTATTGGAAGGATTAAGATTTTTTAATAGAAGCAATTTACAAATCTGTTTAACTTTCCGGAGCCAGTTGATATATAAAATTTTTTTTTTGCCTGGAATACCCCTTTAAGTCCAGTATTGTGCGACAATGCATATGAAAAGGCAAAGTAGAAATTTCAGGACCTTAGCCATGTGCTATGCCACAGCATAGGAGCAGCATCTACATTTAAAGTATTTATCATTGTTTTCTAATCGCTAAAGTGCTGCCCACAAGTGTCTTATGGTAAATATAAGCCTGCAGTCATGGGGTGTAAATGTTTCACATTGAGGGGTGTGCATGTGTAATATATACCCTCCAACTGTATAATCCCACCCATCACCTGATATTTACTTCCATTATCAAATTTTTATTCAAGCCCATCTGACGATTTCCTAAATTTTCAAACAAGCTATAAACATATGTTGGCAACAAAATGGCATATGAAGAATCTGTAAAAAGGTGTTTGAGCGGGTCGCCTAAGTTATTATTGATCGTAAAATCTTATTTAGGGTGGGTTCACACTACGTTTGTAGTGTACGGTTGCTGGATCCGGTTGGGAGGGGCGAAAACTGTCCGCTCCCGTATCCCAGCCGGATCCAGCCCGAACCCCATTCATTTCAATGAGCCGACCGGAGTCAAACGCTGACTCCGGTTGTCTCATTTTTACCCCGCATACGGTTTTCTGACCAGACCTTAAACCGTGGTATACCACAGTTTTTGGTCCGATCAGAAAACCGTATACAGGGAAAAATGAGACAACCAGAGTCAGCGTTTGACTCCGGTCGGCTCATTGAAATGAATGGGGTTCTGGCTGGATCCGGCTGGGATACAGGAGCGGCCGGTTTTCACCCCTCTCAACCGGATCCAGCAACCGTACACTACAAACGTAGTGTGAACCCACCCTTATTTGGAATGAATTGACCACAGGTCTTCTTTAAGGCTAAGTTTCCACTTGTTTTTTTTTCTGGCAGTTTTTGAGCCAAAGCCAGAAGTGTATTCAAAAGGAATAGGACATATAACGGAAGGACTTATACTTCTCCCTTATGGATCCACTTCTGACTTTGGCTCAAAAACTGCAGTGGCGGATCTCCAAAAACTACCAGAAAAAAAACAAGTGGAAACTTAGCCTAACTGCATTACTGATCTCACTATGCAAAAGTGTAAAACTGGAAAGACATGCAAGTAAAAAATCAGCAGAAATGGCTGATTATGAAAGTAATGGCCAACCATACCATTAACATTATACACAGTCATTTGTCATCACTGATGGAAGACTTTTATTAACAAAAAAATAAAATGCCCTCCCCCCCTGTACTCAATATCCCATAATGAGAGCATGGAAAGAAATATTGGTTGCTCACAATGGCCCAATTGACAGCTGTTGTCCTTTGATGCTGGTGTTAAAGGTTTAAATTCAACCAAAGGAGCATCCTCTAAAAGATAACCTGTTGTCAGTTTAACCCCTTAGGGACCCAGCCAACTCCTGTGGAAAACTTAAAAAAAAAAAAAACTGGTGCCAGAAAGTTAAACAGATTTGTAAATTCTATTAAAAAATCTTAATCCTTCCAGTACTTATTAGCTGCTGAATACTACAGAGGAAATGGTTTACTTTTTGGAACACAGAGCTCTCTGCTGAAATCACGACCACGGTGCTCTCTGCTGACATCTCTGTCCATTTTAAGAACTGTCCAGAGTAGGAGAAAATCCCCATAGCAAACATATGCTGCTCTGGACAGTTCCTAAAATGGACAGAGATGTGAGCAGAGAGCACTGTGGTTGTGATGTCAGCAGAGAGCTCTATGTTCCAAGAAGAAAACCATTTCCTCTGTAGTATACAGACCCTAAAAAGTACTGGAAAGATTAAGATGTTTTAATAGAAGTAATTTACAAATCTGTTTAACTTTCTGGCACCAGTTGATTTAAAAAAAAAAAAAGTTTTCCATGGGAGTGCCCCTTTAAGGATCCTTTTTTGCAATTCTGACCGCTCTCACTTTATGAATTAATAACTCTGGGATGCTTTCACCTTTTATTCTAATTCAGAGATTATTTTTTTCGTGACATATTCTACTTAAACATACTGTAAATACTGGTAAATTTTCGTTGTTACATCATAAAATTCATCGTTATTTCATGAAAATTTTGAACATTTTGCATTTTTCTAACTTTGAAACTTTCTGCTTGTAAGGAAAATTGACATTTTACAAATACATTATATATTGATTCACAAATACAATATGTTGTTGGCATCATAAAGTTGACATGTTTTTACTTTTTGAAGATATTAGAGGGCTTCAAAGTATAGCAGCAATTTTAAGAATTTTCACAAAAAATTCTAAATCTGAATCTTTCAGGGACCAGTTAAGTTTGAAGTGGATTTGAGGGGCTTTTCTGTGAGAAATACCCCATATATTACCCCATTATAGAAACTGCACCCCTAAAAAGCATTCAAAAAGAAATTCAGAAAGTTTGTTAACCCTTTAGGTGTTTCACAGGAATAGCAGCAATGTGAAGGAGAAAAATCTAAATCTTCACATGTTCTTGTCGAGCCATTTTTTTAATTTTTCCAAGGGGTAAAAGGAAAAATTTGTAACCCAGTTTCTCTCGAGTAAGGCAATACCTCATATGTAGATGTAAAGTGCTCTGTGGGCGCATAAGCGGGCTCAGAAGGGAAGGAGCAACAATGGGATTTTGGAGAGTGAGTTTTTCTGAAATGGCTTTTGGGGGTATGTCACATTTAGAAAGCCCCTATGGTAGAGATGAGCGAAGATACAGTGATTCGATTAGTCACAAACTTCTCAGCTCGGCATTTGCTGACTGTAGCCTGCATAAATTAGTTCAGCTGTCAGGTGCCCCGGTGGGCTGGAAAGGGTGGATACAGTCCTAGAAGAGAGTCTCCTAGAACTGTATCCACCTTTTCCAGCCCACCGGAGCACCTGAAAGCTAAACTAATTTAGCAGGCTACAGTCAGCAACTGCTGAGCCGAGAAGTTTGTGACGAATCAAATCACTGTATCTTCGCTGATCTCCACCCTATGGTGCCAGAACTGCAAAAAAAAAAAAAAAACATGGCTTACTATTTTGGAAACTACACCCCTCAAGGAACGTAACAAGGTGTACAGTGAGCCCTAACACCCCACAGGTGTTTTTCCCCAAATTTGAACATCTTTGGAACAGTACATTACGTTTTTCATTTTCACAGACCATTGTTCCAAAATCTGTCAGACACCTGTGAGGTGTAAATGCTGACTGCACCCCTTATTACATGAGGGGTGTAGTTTCCAAAATGGGGGTCACATGCAGGAGGGTCCATTGTTCTGGCACCATGGGGACTTCAATTCTGGACACATTTTCTTTCCAAAAGCCCAATGGCGCTCCTTCTCTTCTGAGCATTGTAGTGCACCCTCAGAGCACTTTACATCCACATTTGGGGCATGTTCATACTCAGAAGAAATGGGGTTACAAAATTTGGGGGCTTTTTTCCTATTTTCCCTTGGGAAATTGAAAAATTTAGGGTAACACCAGCATTTTAGTGAAATTATAGAACTTTTACGAAAATCGTCAAACACCTGTGGGGTGTTAAGGCTCACTATACCCTTTGTTAAGTTCCATCGGGGGTGTAGTTTCCAAAATGGGGTCACATGTGAGTATTTATTATTTTGTGTTCATGTCAGGAACGGTGTAAAATCAGCCCCCCCTGTGCAAATCAGCAATTTAGGCTTCAAATGTACAAATGTGCTCTAACTCCTGAGCCCTGTTGTGCGCCTGCAGAACATTTGACGCCCACATATGTGGTATTTTCGTACTCAGGAGAAATTGCGCTGCAAATTTTGGGGGTCGTTCATTCCTTTTACATCTTGTGAAAATGGGGTAACACCAGCATGTTAGTGTAAACATTTTTTTTTTTTACAATAACATGCAAATGTACACTCCAACTTAACCTTTTCATAAGGGGTAAAAGGAGAAAAAATTTGTTAGGCAATTTCTCCCGAGTATGGAAATACCCCATATGTGGCACTAAATTGTTTCCTTGAAATACGACAGGGCTCCGAAGTGAAAGAGCACCATGCCCATTTGAGACCTAAATTAGGGATTTGCATAGGGACAGACCCGGATGCAAGAATTACACTTGCCTCTGATATCAAAATTACCCTATGGCAGTGTTTCCAAAACAGGGTGCCTCCAACTGTTGCAAAACTTCCAGCATGCCTGGACAGTCAATGGCTGTCTGGCAATACTGGAAGTTGTTGTTTCGCAGCAAACGGTACCGTACTGGACATTTTTCATTATTATTGGGGGGGAGGGGTTGTCGTAATTGTGTAGGGGTATATGTAGTATTTTACTTTTTATTTTGTACAGTGTAGTGTAGTGTAGTGTAGTGTTTTAAGGGTACATTCACATTAGTGGGGGTTTACAGCGAGTTTCCTGCTGAGAGTTTGAGCTGCAGCTGAAAATTTGCTGCATCTCAAACTTGCTGCTAGAAACTCACTGCAAACCCCTGCCCGTGTGAATGTACCCTATATATTTACATGGGGGGGGGGGCAAACCTACAGCTGTTGCAAAACTACAACTCCCAGCATGCCCTTTGGCTGATGTGCATGCTGGGAGTTGTAGTTATGCAACAGCTGGAGGCACACTGGTTGCAAAACACAGAGTTTGTTACTTAACTCAGTGTTGCAACCATTGTGCCTCCAGCTGTTACAAAACTACAACTCTCAGCATGTATGGTTTATCAGTGCATGCTTGGAGTTGTGGAGTTGTAGCTTGCAACAGCTGGAGGAACATTGGTTGTGAAACACTGATTTAGATAACAAACTCCGTGTTTTGCAACCAGTGGGCCTTAGGCAGTTCCAAAAAGTTACAACTCTCAGCATGCCCGGACAGCCAAAGGGCATGCTGTCTTGTAGTTATGCAACAGCTGGAGGCACACTACTGCAACTCCCAGCATACCCTTTGGCTGTCAGTGCATGCTGGGAGTTGTAGTTATGCAACAGCTAGAGGCACAAAAATGTGCCTCCAGCTGCTGCATAACTACAACTCCCAGCATGCACAAACTACCAAAAGGCATGCTGGGAGTTGTAGTTGTGCCTTCTGCTGTTGCATAACAACAACAACACAAGGGCATGCTGGGAGTTGTTGCTAAGCAACCGCAGGAGGCCAGCCTTACCTCCTGCTGCTGCTCCGCCTGCCGTCACCAACTCTGCTCCACGGGCCCCGATCCCACCACTGATGCCGTGGATTGGGGGCCCCAGCCTCAGGTACATACTCTCGGCACGTGCTCTACGGAACAGGGGTGGAGCGGGTGCCTTAAGGGACACCCCCACAGCAGGAGTCCTGATTCTGGTCTTGCTGCTAAAGGGTGATAGGTGCCGTCTCGGACGGCACCTATCATCCTTTTTTTCCGGGTCACCGGGGACCCTATGGACCCAGAATTGCTGCGAAACGCCGATCTGAATTGATCGGTGATTTGCAACAATCGCCGACATGGTGGGGGAGGGTCCCAGGCATTGTCACGGGATGCCTGCTGAATGATTTTAGCAGGCATTACGGTCTGGTCTCCGCCCGGCGAGCAGCAGGGACCGGAAATACTCAGGGCGTACTGGTTTCATATTTGATAGTAGTAAATTGGGCATGAACTGAGACAGAGTCTCATTTCCTTAGCCTCATATTCACACTTGCCGAAACTGATTTATGCCCCCTCGGCCTCATTTTGATACTATCTGGGCCTGATTTGCACCTCTATAGCCTCATTTTCGAACCTCCTCGAGCATGATTTATTCTCCCTCAGCTTCATGTTCACACCTCAGCTAAGGCCAGTTAATATTCATGTCCCTGTGTGAAATAAAGTTCATGCCCACCAAACTATTCAGGGAAAAGTACAGATAGTCAACTAAATATGAAAATCCTTATTTCTGGGAAATGGCGAAGTGTAGCAACAAAATATAAACAGTCACTGTCATCTTAAAAAAATAAAAGTTTGTCGAAAGTTTTAATCGGTTGGGGATTGAATTCTGAGACCCTACCAATTGCTGGAAGCTAAATGCGTTTCTTCTCCTCCCTTTACTTCATGTAGGAGACAGACTTTGTAGACCTACTAGAGAATCTGTCTCCTGCAGCGAGTAGAGTGACAAGTAGAGAAGTGCTAAGGCTACATTCACACTGCTGCTTTGCTCCGCTAAAGGAAGCTCAATGCTTCGTCTATTGGAAGGACTAGGGTTGAGCGGGAGAAAAAAAATCACAAAATGTTTGATCTTTTTTTCCACTCAACTCCTGTAAAATACCAGACACCCAATGGACTGCAGGGGAGCTGACTACCTTATACTTATTACTCATTATTCACTGACCTCAGGATATCTGCACAATGTAGGGCCCACCTCTGATTTTTTTCAAGCAAAAAAGCTCTTGTAAGGGCCCACGAGAGCTTTGTTGCAGTTGTGAAAGCAATTGACCATGAGGAATCAGTTGAAGGATCCCATTTATCACTATAGAAAAAACTGCTGCCAAAATTCAGCAATTTATAAGAATCAAAAGCCTTACTGCAAAATGAAATCCCCAATAATGCAGTGTTTCCCAAGCACGGTCCTCAAGTCCCCCCAAACAGGTCATGTTTTCTGGATTTCCTTAGTCTTTCACAGGTGATATTATTCTGGTCAGTGAATCAGTCATCACCACAGTTATATCACCTGTGAAAGACTAAGGCTAGGTTCACACTACGGGATCTTCAGGCAGAAAATTTCCGCCCAGTGATTCCGAGTGTGGCCAGCGCCGAATGAATCAATCAGGGCTAGGACCGTGCAGAAACTTCAGTCTCCAATAGACTGCAATGTGTTCCGCGAGTATTTTCGCCTGAAGAATGATCAAGCCATTCTTTAGGCTAGGTTCACACTGTGGAATTTCTGCTGGAGATCAAGCTGGCGGCACTAGGACCGCGTGGACTATATTGCAGTCCCCATAGATGTCAATGCAATTCTGAGCAGACATCCAAAAATATCCACCCAGAAATGCATTGCAGTCTATGGAGGCAGCAATGCAGTCTGCTCGGTCCTAGCTCCGCCGACTCGATCTCTGGCAGAATTCTGCCCAGAAATTCTGTAGTGTGAACCCAGCCTTAGGCGGAAATTTTCAAGTGGATTTTCCGTTCACAAATTCTGCTGCATAAATTCCGAAGTGTGAAGTCTGTACATTTTAGTGAGCAGAATTTCTGCCCGCAATTTCAAAGCGGAATTGCAGGCAGAAATTCCGTAGTGTGAACCTGGCCTAAGGAAATCCTGAAAACATGACTTGTTGGTGGTGCTTGAGGACTGCGTTTGAGAAACTCTGCAATAATGTGTAATAGGTACTTGTATGACTTTTTAGTGGCATGGAAACTTCTCTCTCTCTATGCAATTTCTTTTTCTTGTTTCGTAAAACACTGAAGTTAACATAACCAGCCTTTTCTGCAATGAATGGAAAACTACAGAAAAAGCACAAGATGTTCTTTTCTGTTATATGTCTTTTCCTTCAGAATAACCACAACTCATCAGTTTTGAAGGGTTCATGTTGTTCTGACTCCTGGAAAATCCCAAATTTGTACACCTACAGTATGTCATCTGACTTCCAATTTTCAAGGAAATTCATAAGTCATATTTTTTTTTTTTGCTGGGTATGAATGCAGAGGATGCCTGTTAGAGGTCATATCAATATCAAAACATTATCTCTGTTTACCATCCTACATACATCCTATATACATGAGCTCTCTGCTCTGCTTATGATCTAAAACTAACATCTACTATACTCCGAACCTCCCCAAGACTTTTCTTGTGCTGCGCTAGTTCTCTGGCATACATTACCCCAAATTCTCAGAATTATACCCAACATCCACAGTTTTATACACGTCCTAAGGACATCTCTAGAAACAGGCTTGACGTTTCCTAAGTGGTCTCCCCTACTTGCTGCCTTTTATCACAACCCCATCCCTCAGAGTGTATGCTCTAGTGAGCAGGGCCCTTACTCCTCTTGTTTAAATGTTTAGTATGTTATATTGCAATGTCTAATATTTGTCTTTATTTGTACCCCCAAAATTGTAAAGTGCCGTGGAAATTGTTGACGCTATAAATATTCTTACTATTTTAATATTAAAACAGGCACTTTTCTTACTGAATTGTGCTTTTGACAATTCTTACTTGATGGAAGGGCTGCTTTACCCCTTAACAACGCAGGATGTATATTTACGTCCTGTGCCGTCTCCCGTTATGTTATGTGAGCACGCGTCATACCCGGTGGGTCCCTGTTGCTATCAGCCAATCTGGCTGATGTCCGGTATTAACTTTTTAGATGCTGCGATCAAAGTTTATTGCAGCGTCTAAAACGGGAGAAAACAGTTGCCGGTTAGCTCACTGGGCTGTTCGGGACCTTGCTTCCCGCTGTCCGATCGTTGCTCTGCTGCTCCATGCCTTAGATCCAGGCTGGAGCAGCAGAGCACCGATAACCCTGATTAAAGGGGTGCTCCGGCCCTAATACACTTTATCCCCTATCCAAAGGATAGGGAATAAGATGTCTGATCACGGGGGTCCCCCACAATCTGTCATTCAGCACCCACCTTTGCGACATCATGACTCCACCCCGTGTGCCGTCACACCCCACCCTTTAAATGCAAGTCTATAGGAGGGAGCAAGAAATGAGCCCTCATATATCCCTGTATATGGAAAAATAAAAAATGTATAGGGGTCAGAACATGATAATTTTATACAAACTAATTTGGGTGCATGTAGTTATCATTTTTTTTAAAGTAGTAAAATAAAATAAAACCTATATAAATTGGGTATCCTTGTAATCGTATGGACCTACAGAATAAAGATATGGTATGATTTTTACAGAAAAGTGCACTGCATAGAATCGGAAGCCCCCAGAAGTTACAAAACAGCATTTTTTCCCCCAATTTTGCCCCACAAATATTTTTTTCTGGTTTGATGAGGTGATGAGGAAAAAAACAAAGTGCAAAAATGGAAAAAAACTGCGTCCTTAAGGGGTTAATAGAAAGGGATCAGATTAATTTTGCAGGGAAACCTGTTAGTAAATAAAACGTGTCAGCTAATAGGGAATTAAAGGGGTATTCCCAACTCCAAAAGTTATCCCCTATCCACAGCTCAGCACTCGACAATGTTTGAAAGACCGATTGAGAATGCATGTGCTCCATTCCCTTCTTGGAATAAGTGATGGTCCCAGCAATTGGACCCCCACCAATTAGCAATACTAGTGTTGTATTGGTTGCTATGAGTAACTATTCTATTTTCATCTATTCAGTGACCTGTGTGGCTCAACACGTTTTAGAAGTTTTCCAGTATATCATGCCGTAAACCTGTGAGGTAAAGTACAAGTATTTCCACCAGTACAAACTAATGGGACTGAATCCTGTCTGCAACTACATCTACTTGTTGCTTTCATGTTTTCTAAGTGTCCATAGTTTTCTTTCTTGCACTCCACATTATGGGGACAACTTCCTTGGCCAAACATTGGTTGGGTTCACAGGGGAACATCCGGTTTGCTACACCACTCAACCACATGACATTCCAAAAGCACTACTACTCTCAGCTAGCCTGCACTGTAAACATCTTCATGCACTGCAAGTAGCACACCAGCACAAACTAGCTCATATACATGGGCCAAAGATGTGATGTATGGCGTTGCATTACTGTATATTACTGTGGAATACCAGTAAAACAAGCTCAAATCAAGAGATGGGGATATAGAGAATCAAGGAACCAGTATACAGGTAAGGCTGGTTTCACATCAAATTTATGCATCTTGTTAAAATATCTTGTTTTCTATTTTTTTTGTGTCTTGTGGCATCCTGTTATAATAGTACATTTTGAAAAAAAAGGGCATTCAACAAGATGCAGAAATGTGCTGTGAAACAAGCCTACATGCAGGGAATGGCAGGTCCCACCAATAATCCTACCTGTCATTCCACACAAGTTCACGCCTTGAAGTCACACTTAGACCTCATTCACACAGCAGAATTTGTGAGCAGAATCCAATGGGATTCTTATGCAGCATGCACACTGCAGAATTTCCACACCGAAAATAACTGACGTGGAAATTCATATTCCAGCCTTTTCAAAGAGAAATGCCATGCCAATTCTTTTTTGTCGGAATCCGTTTCAAAATGCAGTGTTGTCTATGGAGATGCCACATTTCCAAGCAGTCCTAACATCACTCAGGTTGAATTCTGTAGAAAAAAAGAAATAAGTATAGTACACAAAATATTGACACTTTGGACACAACATAAGGGTGCATGCACACCACGTTTTCACTGTACGGGTGCTGGATCCGGCTGGGGGAGGGGAAAACTGTGCGCTCCCGTACCCCAGCCGGACCGGCGCTAAAATCCATTGACTTTAATGAGCCGACACGAGTCACCGTTTAACTCCGGTCGGCTCATTTTAGACCTGTATCTGGTTTTCTGACCGGACCTATGTAGTATACTATGTTTATAGGTCCGGTCAGAAAACTGGATACGGGCCAAAAATGAGCCAACCGGAGTAAAACGGTGACTCCAGTCGGGAGCGCACGGTTTTCCCCTGCGCCAGCCGGATCCGACACCCGTACAGTGAAAACGGGGTGTGCATGCACCCTTATACAGGATGTACACTTACTTTTTTACATTGTAGCAGAGTGTTATTTCTTCAGTGTTGTCACATGAAAAGATATAGAAAAATATTTACAAAAATGTGAGAGGTGGACTGACTTATGTATGATACTGTATATGGATGGAAAATGTGTTTATATCTTTTAAAGAACACTTTTTATTGGTATTAAATATAAAGAAAAGATAAATAAAATATGGTCAATAGATTTCTGCATTCAGATCACATTTCCACTATAACTAGTTATCAAAGATTGTAATATACTCAGCTATTTTCCTCCCCTGTCCTTTCTTTTCGCACAGTAACATTTCATTTCCTGGTGAGTTTTTCTAAGAATCGCTGCTATTTTTATTACTAGTGAAGTGAATCCAAGAGTATATCTTGGTGTAATCTAAAACATGCCTCTCCTATATTTAGTTTTTTTGTCACTATGTGAGATCTTGAAGTAAAATACAATTTTATCTTATTTTTTTAAACTTGCTGTCTAGGAAATTGACAATGACATAAATCATCTGGCTGCTGTATTTTTCTAGCATATTATTCGTGCCATGGCTAGAAAAATGCACATCTATATGCTGCTTAGGCTATGTTCACATGACATTTTCCGCATGTATACATGTTAAAACTGCTTGTAACATGTGGCCATTGTTTTCAGCAGGAATACTTTCCATTGTTCACACTGTGAATTGTGGCCAACACTTCATCATGGATTTTATCTATGGAAACAGGTGCGGATTTACAGCGGATTTTAAGCTGCAGATCCGCTGCTGAAGGACCTCTGTATGGTGCCCTTAAATGTGCCTGCTCGGAGCGGCAATCCGCCGCTCCGAGCAGACGCACACTGCGATGTGCGAGTCGCCGCGCATGCGTGGTGTATTCGCACACATCGCGGCCACTTCCCCTGCTCAATGTGCTAGGACGAGAGCTGTGTGAGTATACTGCACATGCGCGCGGCAACTCGCACTTCCCAGTGTGTCTGCTCGTAGCGGCGTATTGCCGCTCCGAGCAGGCACATATAAAGGCAGCATATAGGAGGTCCTTCAGCAGCGCATCCGCACCAAAATATGCTGCACAAATCCACAAGTGTGAACGTACCCTTAGTGATGATCAGAACCTCAGTCGTCTCAGACTTTATACATACAAGTACACTGCTCAAACAAATAAAGGGAACACCAAGATAACACATACTAGATCTGAATGTATGAACTAATCATATGAAATACTTTCGTCTTTACATAGTTGAATGTGCTGAAAACAAAATCACACAAAAATTATCACTGGAAATCAAATTTATCAACCCATGGAGGTCTGGATATGGAGTCACACTCAAAATCAAAGTGGAAAACCACACTACAGGCTGATCCAACTTTGATGTAATGTCCTTAAAGTTGGATCAGCCTTTGGCTGTCTGGGCTTGCTGGGAGTTATAGTTTTGCAACATCTGGAGGGCCACAGTTTGGAGACTACTGTGCAGTGGTCTCCAAACTGTCTCCTTTCAGATGTTGCAAAACTACAACTCTTAGCATGCCCAGACAGTCCAGGCATGCTGGGAGTTGATGTTTGGCAACATCTGGCCCTTCAGATGTTGCCGAACTCCAACTCCCAGCATGCCTGGGCAGTCTGGGCATGCTTGGAGTTGAAGTTTTGAAACATCTGGAGGGCTACCGTTTGGAGACCCCTGCACAGTGGTCTCCAAACTGTTTTCCTCCAGTTGTTGCATAACTACAACTCCCAACATGCCCTTCAGCTGTCTGGGAGTTGTAGCTTTGCAACAACTGGAGGCACACTGGTTGGGAAACACTGAGGTAGGAAACAGACAGTGGTGCGGAAACACTGCAGTAGTCTGTTATAGTAAATAATGGAAATGTCTAAATAATGGCCATGACTAAGGATCACACTGATCCAAAACGCGTCAGCGTTCTTGTCCCTATGCTGCATGTTTTTATGACTTAATAAAGCCGAAGAAGTTTTTGCACCCTTAAGCGCTGGACATTTCCATTATTTCCTGTTGATTCCATTCGGCCAGGTGCGCTGCTGGCCCGTCCGAGCGCAGGTGCGGGAGAGTGGAGCTGTCGAGTTACTACACGTGCATAGTCTGTTATAGTGTTGAGCGCGAATATTCGCAATTTGAATATTTATCGCAAATTTCACATATTTGCGAATATAGCGCTATATAGTCGTAATTACAAATATTCTTTTTTTTTTTTTACCACAGAACACATCACAGTGATCTCATCTCTCCCTGCTTCCAGCTTGTGGTCTAAAGAAGCCTCCTACACTATTTACTGTATTAGACTGGAAAGCGAATATTCGCACATATGACAAAGTGCGAATATGCGTGAATATCCTCATATTCGCGAATATCGTCACAAAAATTAGATAGGTAGATAAATAATGACGATATTCGCGAATATGACATGACAATATTCAAAATGAAAAATGTCATAGACCCATTATCACCTCTGTATAGACCAAGAATAGACCAAGAATTTGGAGATAGAAAGATAGATAGAAAGATAGTTAAATATAGATAGATTTTCGCTAAGAGAAAATAACCGAGAATATGTTGACTATGCGAATTTCAGGAATATAGGACAAATATTCCATATGCCGCTCATCACTAGTGTGTTACCTAACTCAGTGTGCCTCTAGCTGTTGCATAACTACAACTCCCAGCATGTATGGTCTGTCAGTGCATGCTGGGAATTGTAGTTTTGCAACAGCTGGAGGTTTGCCCCCCCCCCCTATGTAAATGTGCAGGGTACATTCACATGGGCGGGGGTTTACAGCAAGTTTCCCGCTTCAAGTTTGAGATGTGGCAAATTTTCTGCTGCAGCTCAAACTCCCAGCGGGAAACTCACTGTGAACCCCCGCCCATGTGAATGTACCCTAAAAACACTATACTACACTACACTAACCCTAAATAAAGAGTAAAGTACTACATTTACACTACACCCTTACACTGTCGCCGCCCCCCCCCCCCCCCCCCAATAAAAAAAAATGTCTTGTACAGCAGCGTTTCTAAAATGGGAGCCTCCAGCTGTTGCAAAACAAAACAACTCCCAGTATTGCTGGACAGCCATTGACTGTCCAGGCATGTTGGGAGTTTTGCAACAGCTGGAGTTTGGTGAAAACTGACGTACAGTACTTTTGGTAGAGGAGGCAAGTGTAATGCTTGCATCCGGGTACACACCTTTGAAAATCTCTAATTTAGGAATCAAATGCGCATGGCGCTCTCACTTCGGAGCCCTGTATTTCAAGGCAACAGTTTAGGGCCACATATGGGGTATCTTCTCGGGAGAAATTGCATTACAAATTTTTGGGGTCTTTTTCGCCTTTTACCATTTATGAAAAGGTACATTTGGGGTCTACATCAGCATATTAAATGTAAAAAAAAAATTATTTTTTACACTAACATGTTGGTGTTGCCCCATACTTTTCATTTTCACAAGAGGTAAAAGGAAAAAAAATTGTAACCCAATACCCATATTGGACACCAAATGCTCTGCGGGCGCACAACATAGCTCAGGAGTGAGAGCGCACTATGTATATTTGAGGCCTAAATTGGTGATTTGCACAGGGGTGGCTGCTGGTTACAGCGATTCTGACATAAACACAAAAAAATAATCACCCACATGTGACCCAACTTCAGAAACTGCACCCCTCGTGGAACATAACAAGGGGTGCAGTGAGCATTTACACCACACAGGTGACTGACAGATTTTTGGAACAGTGTAATTTTTCATTTGCACAGCCCACTGATACAAAGATCTGTCAAATGACAGTGGGGTGTAAATGCTCACTGCACCCCTTATTACATTCCGTGAGGGGTGTAGTTTCTGAAATGGGGTTACATGTGTGTGTGTGTGGGGGGGGGGGGGGGGGCTTTGTAAACGCACATGGCCCCTGACTTCTATTCCAACCAAAAACTCTCCAAAATTCCATTGTTGCTCCTTCCCTTCTGAGCATTGTAGTTAATGCACCCACAGAGCACTTTACATCCACATATGAGATATTTCCTTACTCAAGAGAAATGGGGTTACAAATTTTGGGGGACATTTTCACCTATTACCCCTTGTAAAAATGAAAAATATGGAGTAACAGCATTTTAGTTAAAAAAAATCTAAATTATTCATTTTCACGTCCAACTTCAATGCAAAGTCGTCAAAAACCTGTGGGGTGTTAAGGCTCACTGTAGCCCTTGTTATGTTTCTTGAGGGGTGGTGTAGTTTCCCAAATAGTGTGCCATGTGGGGTGTTTTTTCACTGTTCTGGCACCATGGAGGCTTTTTTAATGAGACATGCCCCCCAAAAACCATTTCACCAAAATTCGCTTTCCAAAAGCCAAATGTCGCTCCTTCCCTTCTGAGCCCTCTAGTACACCCGCAGATCACTTTACATCCACATATGAGATATTTCCTTACTCAAGAGAAATGGGATTTCAAATTTTAGGGGACATTTTCACCTATTACCCCTTGTGAAAATGAAAAATTTGTGGTAGCATCAGCATTTTAGTGAAAAAATAAAATTTTTCATTTTCACCTCCAACTTTATTGAAAATTCGTCAAACACCTGTGGGGTGTTAAGGCTTACTGTACCCCTTGTTACATTCCTAAATGCGACATGCCCCACAAAAACCATTTCAGCAAAATTCGCTCTCCAAAATCCCATTGTCGCTCCTTCTCTTCTGAGCCATCTAGTGCGCCCACAAAGCCCTTTACATCCACATATGAGGTATTTCCCTACTCGAGAGAAATTGGGTTACAAATTTTGGGGGGGATTCATATCCTTTTACCCCTTTTAAAAATAAAAAATAATATGGGTCTACTAGAACGTTAGTGTAAAAAATTAAGATTTTGAATTTTTGCTTCCACTTTGCTGCTATTCCTGTGAAACACCTAAAGGGTTAACAAACTTTCTGAATGTCATTTTGAATATGTTGAGGGGTGCAGTTTTCATAATTGGGTCCATTATGGGGTATTTCTAACATAAAGACCCCCAAATTCACTTCAAAACTGAAGTCCCTGAAAAATTCAGATTTTGAAATTTACGTGTAAAAATTGGAAAATTGCTGCTGTACTTTGAAGCCCTCTAATGACTTCAAAAAGTAAAAAAACATGACAACTTTATGATGTCAACATAAAGTAGACATATTGTATATGTAAATCAATATATAATTTATTTGTTTAATGTCCACTTTCCTTACAAACAGAGAGATTCAAAGTTATGAAAATGCTAAATTTTCAAATTTTTCACAAAATTTGGGAATTTTTCACCACTAAATGATGCAAGTATCAACAAAAAGTTACCAATAGGTTAAAGTAGAATATGTCACGAAAAAACTCTCTTTCTCGGAAACAAATTCATAAGTAAAAGCATCCCAAATTTATTAATGCTTAAAGTGACAGTGGTCAGATGTGCAAAAAATGCTCTTATCCTTAAAGGGGTTATCCAGGAAAAAACTTTTTTTATATATCAACTGGCTCCAAAAAGTTAAACAGATTGGTAAATTTCTTCTATTAAAAAATCTTAATCCTTTCATTACTTATGAGCTTCTGAAGTTTAGGTTGTTCTTTTCTGTCTAAGTAATCTCTGATGACACGTGTTTCGGGAACCGCCCAGTTTAGAAGAGGTTTGCTATGGGAATTTGCTTCTAAACTGGGCGTTTCCCAAGACAGGTGTCATCAGAGATTACTTAGACAGAAAAGAACAACCTTAACTTCAGAAACTCATAAGTACTGAAAGGATTAAGATTTTTTAATAGAAGTAATTTACAAATCTGTTTAACTTTCTGGAACCAGTTGATATATAAAAAAAAGTTTTTTCCTGGAATACCCCTTTAAGGTGAAAATGGGCTTGGTCCTTCAGGGGTGAAAGACTAAATAATGGTAAGCCCTGGTGTCTAGTGGAGATTGGTTGCTGGGGAAGGCCGGGCCTTATGTGGTCCTATGTGTCTTCCCCGGCTCTGTGATTGCTTAAGGTTGCCTTAGGCAGACCTTAGCAATAGAGCCCAGATAACATAGATCAATGTAATTCAATAGCATTACATTGATCTATGTAAGCCAACTAATGATGGCATATGAAAGGCCCCTAGGAGGGCCAAAAATGTGCAAAAACAATTGTTAAAAACTGTTTTTAAAAATAAATAAAAAACCTGCCCCCCCAAATACAAACTTAACTCGCCCCCTGTCCCATTTTTTTAAATAAAACACTAAAAAACATTGTATTTGGTATCTATCGCCACATGCGTAATTGTCCAAACAATTAAATTATCCCATTACTGTTCCTCCACAGTGCCAAATGCCAAAAATTGCTGATTTTTGTGCACATCACATCCTAAATGGAATAAATAGGGATCAAAAAGCCAGAACTACACAAATGTGATAATGTTAAAAACTACAGTTTATGGTGGAAAAAATAAACCTTAACATAGCTCCGCAGGTGGAAAAATAAAGACGTTATAGGAGTCAGAACATGGTAATGAGTTTTAAAAGTTTTAAAAGTCATTTATTTAAAGTAATTTATTTTAAATTTATAAATTTTTTACTCAAATTTACTAAAATGAGGATGCATGTTATACGCAGTGTGTGTGTTATACGGTAACTTATATAGATTTTATTTTGTTTTACTATTTTTAGTATATTAGTTCCTTGCCTCAGTGGCAGTGGTCCCGATCAGGTCCCTTGAGACTGCAATGTATTTTAACACATTTAGATGCCGCAATCAACTTCTAAAGGGCCAATGATTGGTGATGTCCAGCATTAGCCACAGGTCCTGGCTGCTTATAGCAACTAGGACCAACCGGTTATGAAGTGCACTCTGCTCCTGGGCATACCTTATAGTTCTGGAATGGGTGAAGGGCATACATTTATGGCCTGCATCCTTAAAGGGGTACTCCACTGGAAAACATTTTTTATTTTTTTTATCAACTGGTGCCAGAAAGTTAAACAGATTTGTAAATTACTATCCAGAGCAGGAGAGGTTTACTATGGGGATTTCCTCCTACTCTGGACAGTTCCTAAAATGGAGAGAGGTGTCAGCAGAGAGCACTGTGGTCAGGCAGAAAGGAAATTCAAAAAGAAAAGAACTTCATGTGGATCATACAGCAGCTGAAAAGTACTGGAAGGATTAAGATTTTTTAATAGAAGTAATTTACAAATCTAGCAGATTTAGGGAGTCTGTCCGGCACTGCAACTACTGATCAACTGGATGTGATGGACCGGGATGTGTGCAGGAAAACATACGATGATGAAGGTAGGGGTGCTCTGACTGATATGCAGGAAAGCAATAATCCAATGTATAAAGAGTTTGAAAAATCAATCGGCACTCACCGGTCTTCTTCAGCAAGAAACTTCTTTAATGCAAAATACTCACAAACATAAAGGCAAAGGGGGGAGAGAGATCAACAAGGGGGGGTATACACCTCCGGCGACAGAATCTGTTTCACTCGTTAGACGAGTTTCATCTGGCCATGACAGTCTGGAACGAATGCTGGTTCTTATACAGGTGAGCGGCTAGTCCTGATTACTCAGGACAGCCTACCTGCTCTGACGTATTAGGTGGGATAAACGTCCGTTTCTCACCATTGGCAAGAAATCGCCATTTGCAATCAACGTCAGTAGAACAAAGCATTCACATTTAAAATACAAGAAAAACTGATAAAAATATGTGCTCATAAACACGTGTATCTTAAAAACAAGGAGCATAATCAACCCTCTCGTTCAAGCCAAGGGGACCTGCTGCTGATGTGTGGATAATCCAGTAAGTTTCTCTTTGGAGCAAATATCGATCTGTATTTATGCCTGATTTATGCTTAACTCGTTCAATGCCTGCAAATCTGAGTTGGTCTGTTCTACCCCCGTGGGCTTGAACGAGATAAGGCGTGGAACTCCTTTCATTTTACTCTCGATACATAGATGATGTCCTATTGGCTTGGACAGGGACTGAAGCACAGTTTCACGATTTTGTCGCCTATCTGAATATGACTAACTCGATGAATCTGTCTTTTACTTCCTTTTTTGGGGGGTCGTCAATTGAATTCCTAGACTTGAGACTTAAGGTTGAACACGACAAAGTTATCAGCGAAGGATTCAGAAAGGAGTTGTCCAGGAATACCCTTCTTCACTACGCTAGCTCACACCCGAGCTCGGTGAAGAGGGGTATTCCTTATGGACCTGACTTGAGGACTGTATCTTTTTGCCTTATATTTCTATTACACTTTTTCGACACTTTGGGTTTTCAGTGTCACAGTTAACCTCTGTCTCCTACCCCAACCCCTTGTGAGCTGCCCCCACCTTTTCTTTTGGTTATACAACTCATGCAAAGTGTGTTTTGTAAAATTTTCTCCCAGTCTAGCATGCAACATTTTCTGTTCATTAGACTTTCCTAGTCCAACCTGCAGAGTGAGAACCCAGTATAATCTCCACCTTAAGCTCGGCACACACCTCCATGACATGGCTTACTTTCCTATTACAGGTTTCAAAGTCAATTAGAACATTCCTACCAGGCTCTGGTCGGGTCTTCAAAAAAGATATTATATCCGGCATGACTCTTAATATAGCCTGCTGAGCTGCAGCTGATCTCTTCAAGGTGCTCACCATACCATCCATCTTGGCAACAACCGGTTGCTGTACATGTCGGTTGCTCCCAGCAATGGCATTTCGACGTGAACCCATCTTTGCAAATAAAAATCCTGCAAGGCTCACTACTGCTGTGACACTCTGGACAGATACTCCAGCTGTACCGACAGCTACTTGTCATCAGGATCATTGCCCCTAGCAATGACTCCAACGTGTTGCCTGCATCCTTTACAAATTGTGAGATTTCACTCTGGGATTAGCTCTAGGGATCATCCTTGACACAGCCACAGGACACGTTTCTCCACTCCCTCAACTAGGCAGACAACAGTATCTTCTTGAAATCTGGCTCCTGGCCAAGTTTATTTGAACATTTGCGGGGCAACATAAACCACAGTTCACACTGGAATAAAAAGTAAAAGTCCTGATACAGATAGCAACAAACAGCCGCCTGCTGTGTGTTACCAGAGAGCCACTGCCCTCATTCAGGGAGTCCACACTTATGTGTCAGTCGCAGCTCTTGCTGTGCCCGCCTGGCAATGGACACGCTGTCTCCCCCTCTAATAGCCACTTCTGTCTTAGGGAGAGCCCAGACTATTCTGTTTCTTTTCATCTATAAACACACTTCCCCTTTCTGCTGGCCTCATTGATTAGGCCCCAGGTGGAGGTTTCTCCCAAATCAGCTAGGGAAATACACCCTTTCCCTGCCATGATGTCACACTCTACATAATAGGATTTACCTGATATGACAAACCAGAAATATTAGGTCAACGAATGAGCCTTTTATTCAAAATTTAGAAGGAAGACAACAACATTGGAGGTTAATTTTTATAACTTGCCATAGCAATGTCGGTTTTCTCTATTGAAACTTCCACAATGAATAAGCTGGCAAGTAAAATGAATTCACTGTATAGAGTTCTCTGCCTAGCACAATGCTCATTGTCTCCGTTCGGTTATCCTTGACCTTTCGTGCTACCAATTAATGCTTTTCAATACACAATTCATGTTTAGACACTGGCTGTATGACTCACATTATAGTATTTTATATTAATTCAATTTCCGTTATATCAGGACCCTGACTTGGAATATTCCATTAACTTTTCAATAACACTTTTGTATGCTAAAGCAATGACAGAGCTTACATGGTCACTGTCTAATTTAAACAACTTCCCTCTATGTGAAAGCTTATGTTATTTCTATTATATTTGTAATTCACTTAATTTATCAAAAAGTATTCCTTGATCTAGAAACAAGCCCTAAAAGCCTGGCTACTAGGTGTTTCACGTCCCTGCAAACTGCTGCCCATTGCTTGTTGTTAGGGAAATTAAATATTCAGTAACAGAGAGACCAAGACACAAGGAAGCAACTTTTTTAAACAGCTTGTTTTAAAAATGTAGGAAAATATATGGAGAAACAGACCTCTAGATACTCATATGCTAATATTCTATGTGGGATGTCAAGATGGGATATGTAGTGATTAATGGTCTGGTGTCGGGATGTGGTGAGAGTATGTTAATTATTGTATATTACTGACTGGATGTTATATCAGATTGCTAAAATAACATTACTAATAAATATAATTAGATTAGATAAATGTAGTATTAATAAATAAATTATATATAAATTAAAATTAATTAAATTAATACAGGCTAAGTGATAGAAGTTATATTAATATAGATTTTAATTATTTAGTATTTCGTGTGCGGTTGTGCAGGGCCCTTGCACCGACCACACCTTTAATGACTAATTAAAACAAAGAAGATAAAATACATTAAATAGATATAAATATATGCAATAGATAGCTGTAATAAATTGATGCAATGGATTGATCCAATAGAGATTGATGCATTAAAAAATTCATGCAATAAAAATAAATGCAATAAAAATTCATGCAATAAAAGAACAGCAGTCCCTAATTGCAGCAGCTGGAGATGAAGCTCTATGTGAAAGAATATTTCTTAATTCCTCAGGGAGGTTCCAGAAGTTGCAAATGGAACTTAGCTGATATCTAGCCCAATCAGCTAAGTCCCATTTGCAACTGCTGGAACCCCCCTGTTTTGGGACCACTGTTCAACCTAGGAGCACACACTTTCGCACGAGGAAGCGGCTCCGTAACCTTTACAGCACATCCACCGCTCACCTGCACCCGCTCTATCCATCGGCCAGACGCAGATCTGTGCCAGCCTCCGGACCATCCAAGTACAGCCTCCCTCCAGCGCAGAACATCGGCTCCACGGCATTACCGGCTCCCCGGCATCCACCAACTCCCGGTACCTAGATCCTGAGCCAGCGCAGGGCAGATCCCAGGTTTTTTCCACCAGGCCAGCTGCCGAGCTGTGCCAGCCTGAGAAGGAGAAGGACCATACTACAGATCGGAGCGCATCAGGGAAGCGGTGAGCGGTGCTGTGCACCAACAACTTTCTTATGTACTTGGACACAGTTGCTACAACTGTCCTCTGTTAAAACTGCTACAATTGCAACATTAACTTCTTTATAAATATCAACTTACCCAGTGGAGGATTGGAATCATTCTTTGTGTAGCACTTTGAACTTCCTATTTATTGTATAGCACTTTGAACTCTGCATAGCACTTTGAATTTTGCTACAGTGCACAATCATTGAGGAATTAAGAAATATTCTTTCACATAGAACTTCATCTCCAGCTGCTGCAATTAGGGACTGCTGTTCTTTTATTGCATTAATTTTATATTGCATTTATTTTTTATTGCATGAATTTTTTATTGCATCAATCTCTATTGGATCAATCCATTGCATCAATTTATTACAGCTATCTAATGCATATATTTATATCTATTTAATGTATTTTATCTTCTTTGTTTTAATTAGTCATTAAAGGCGTGGTCGGTGCAAGGGCCCTGCACAACCGCACACGAAATACTAAATAATTAAAATCTATATTAATATAACTTCTATCACTTAGCCTGTATTAATTTTATATATAACTTATTTATTAATACTACATTTATCTAATCTAATTATATTTATTAGTAATGTTATTTTAGCAATCTGATATAACATCCAGTCAGTAATATACAATAATTAACATACTATCACCACATCCCGACACCAGACCATTAATCACTACATATCCCATCTTGACATCCCACATAGAATATTAGCATATGAGTATCTAGAGGTCTGTATCTCCATATATTTTCCTATATTATACCTAGACATGTAGGGTTAACGTGTATCATACAGCACCTCGATACTCATTCATCACCTATTTAGTGTGAGCCCCCACCTCCAATTTCATTTTCTTTGTTTTAAAAATGTCCTACCATTTGGCAGCTAATCAGACAACGATTAGATAAGTCCACCAGAGTATGATGGACATGTGACAAGGCTTCTGCTTTCTCAGTGTTATAGATAATAGCAGGAGGGAAAGGTAATAGCCCAGCTCACATAGTAAATGTAAAGAGAAGACCAGAACCGGCGCCTCGTGTATTACCCTCAGAGACCAGAGGAAAGGGTCTGGTGGATGACCCAGGAACCATATAGATGGCCGCTCACCTTTAGGAAGAGTAAGCCTCTCACCCCAGTGAAAATGAAGTATTACAGATCTGGAGTCGCTGCTCAGACTTCTGGGTCACAGGAGTAAGCGAACTGCTGTCCTTATGCAAAGATAGGAAATTAACAGAAGAAAAAGACCCCTGTAGGTTAGTGCTACAGACTCCCAGGTAAGAATGCAAGTAGACCAGGTAATGACCAAGTAAACCGTTCATTGATCAAAAAAAAAAACTAAAAAAAACTGGTGATGATGCGCTTCTGGAGGAGCCCTCCCTTCCTCAGATCAGATACAAAGTAGTTAACAGTAGCCCACAAAGATAATGAAAAATTGGCACAAAATACACAAAAAGGGGCATTGCTAAATGATGTCATAGCACACAGAAACATTCAAACAGTAAGATACAGTCATTTCAATGCAGTATTATAACAACATCTAAGCTTATCAGTGAAATACATACTCACAGGGAAACAATATGTAAAACAATAAATAAATAACATTAGATTCGAGGGAGAAAGGTAGTCAGCTGAGCGCTGACTACCTTTGTGGGCCACTGTTAACTATTTTGTATCTGATCTGAGGAAGGGAGGTCTCCTTCTGAAATGCGTCATCCCCATTTAAAACAATTTTTTTTATCAATAAACGGTTCTGCTAAGAACCTTTGTACCATTACTTGGTCTACTTGCATCCTTACCTGGGAGTCTGTAGCACCATTCTACAGGGGTGTTTTTCTTCCCGTAATTCCACACATAGTAAATAGGATGGAAAGAACCAAGGAGGGAGGGCTGGGAATAGAGAGCAGAGCAATCTACTGGAGAGAATCATATAGTGGGAGATTTATCAAACCCTGTATAGAGGAAAAGTTAACCAGTTGCCCCTAGCAACCAATTAGATTGCTTCTTTCATTTTTCAGAGGCCTTTTAAAGCATTAAAGAAGCAATCTGAATGGTTGCTTTTGCAACTGTTCAACTTTTCCTTTGCAAGTTTTGATAAATCTCCCCCATAGGCTGTGTACAGGTACACAGAAATAAAAAGTTTAAACACCATATTGTACCGGCTGTACAAGCAAAATAATTCTTTAATAATAAAAAAAATAAAAAATAAATACTTTTATGACAGATTTTTTTTAGCAAAATAAATACAAAATTAGAATTAAAAAACATATTTTCAAAGTTGTCCACAGCCTTTAAGGAATCCAAAAATAAAACAGGATGATAGGGTTCAACTATTGATGAATCTTTATCACCTACCTTGCACATATGCCTATCTATATACTTCAAGTAGAATTGGCAATAACCTCTCTTGATGCTGCTTAAAAAATGCATAAGGGATATCACCAACACCTGTAGCCTTCTCGTTTGACGTTTTCACGGTCCAAGGTTCTTCCCATCCTTTTCTATTCTCCTCAGAAGTTAGTGGGAAAGCAAAATCCTTTAAGAAATCATTATCTAAATTAACTCCTAATTTTAAATTAAATTTATACAATTGATCATACAAACTGGCAAATTCTATAAGAGATGTCTATATAGTAGGAATAAAACACAGATTTATTTCAGTGGATTCTATGTGGGAATAAATGGTTGCACAGAGTCACAGTGGCTTTGGTCTAAAATGATCAGTCTATATGTGACAACCTGTTTAACTTGGACCATAGATTTTATGACTATGGCTTACTGCGTTACCTGTGTGGAATGGATTGACCCCTCTTCTGTCTTTTTATGACCCCCCCCCCCCCCCCCCAGGTTCAGCATTTCTCTGGGCCTTTCTGACTGATGTCACGAGCCTTTCCTGGGATTTCCCCTTTCCCAGGACTTGTTTGGCTGGAGACAACATATGATCACAGAAGGATTGGCTTCCTCTCTTCTTGTCTGAAATGCAAGCCCCCTAATGATGTGCACAGTCAAGCTGTATGTGGTGGTGGGGTGTGTGGTGCAGGGCAGATGTTGTTACCCTGGGGGCAGATGGTATTGACCCCTTGTATTCGTGATGCCAGGGCGTGGTTTAGCCTATAACCACTCAAAGGTATACCGCTGGATTCTGGGCTAGGCACGGGGACAATAAAGACTCCGACGCCAAGTTACGGACAACAGTAGCTTTACTGAGGGTAGACAATTGGTAATGTCTATACAGTGCAGCTTGGGCCCAAGAAGGTGACCAGTGACTCAGAGATCTTGCAGGCTCACTGGGACTTGTAGTAGGACTGGGTATTTTAGTGCAGGCCAGGTTAACTAGTTATTTGACTGGTGACAATTATTGCAGGTTTAGCTTACTTGAACTTGACTGTGGCTGCAGACTGGGCTTGAGGCCTCCAATGCTCTGGACACACACACACTGAGACAGCTTGACTGCACTGGACCTCAGCAACAAGAGAGAGAAGCTAGCTCCACCCAATGCTTAAATGGGGGAGACTAGCAGGGAGCCCATAGGTCACCCTTGTGGTCAGCTGTTCACTGATACCTCCTGGGTAACAATCACATGGTACATTTTATAAAAGGTATAACACATCACTTTATTACAAAACATATGTACAAATGAAACAACTACAGGGGGCGGGACACTAAAGGAGGCTGCCTGACAGGACAGCAGGAGCACAGGGTAACACCTCCCATACTGGGCCACCACAAACTCACCCTCTTAATTACAGTCGCCCTCAACGCCCAGTCCTGGAGGGCTGAGGACCGTTTGGACCACTGGTGCCAATGGCAGTTCCACAATGTCCTTTCCAGGTTTGATGACAAACAAAAATGAGTCCATGTGGTATGGTGAATGTCCAGACATGCTCTTAAACATATGAAGGGAATTTTGACCTTGTAACTGCTCTCTTGACACACTCCAACAACAATATGCATAACAATTATATACGACTTTTCGGATTGGGCTGCCGAAGGCTATCTACCCAGTGCCTTGGCTGCTGGGGTCCTTCAGTTCTACACACTTCCCCATAGAACTCAATACATTTTACACTGGACAATAAAATTACCTTGACATTTTCACCTGACATTGTGACTGTACATGTTCTGTTTAGATATCAGGAATACCTACTGGCCAGTAAAGTATCCTGGACACGTGTACATGAGAGAGAACATTTAGACACATTTCTACACACATTTAGAGCTAGGGGTCCATGACAGGTGACTCAGGATACCATTTTTCTTGAACGACTTTCCCCTTGTCGCTTGATGGCAGAAGACCAAATGGATCTGAGTCCCAATCTTCAGAGGTGAAATAAGCGAGGGGGATTTGTGTGGGATTCTTGGGTCTGGTGACGGCTGCTGCCCATTCCCCTCACAGGCTCTGTACAGGGGTGTATTCTACAAACTCCCCGCTCTCTAGGGAGTGTAGAGATGGAGGGAGGTAGTCTCTCTTCACTGTTCTCCCGTTGACTAGAATAGTACCACCTTGGTGGCAGTCCATTAATGGGCCATACCCCTTCACTCTTTTTAATTTGATGACTGTGGCTCTCCGCCACTCTAGGGGTGGCTTTCCCTCTTGGGGTTGTTCTAGCCTTCTGATGTACAAGGCTTCAAGGCTCTTAGTGTCCTGCTGCTGGACTTGATGGACTTGATAAGGCATGACTTGAGGGCCATACTATCTTCTCCTCTGCGCCCTTAATTCTACCATGATGGCAGCCACTTCGGTCTCCCGTTTAGCCTTCTCTGCCTTGGCAGTTGGGACAGAAGGATGTGACTTCCCTGGCTGGGGTAGGAGAAGATGCCTCAAGAACTGGATAAGTGCCGGCTCGTTGCCAAATAACAACTTGGGTAGCAGTGGTGACTGGGGACATGCTGGGGGCTGCTGGTGCTGGACCTGGGGCACTGGCTCTGGACTGGGGGTAGATGGAGGGGTGGAGGTGCGGCCTCGGCCAGGGTACCCACTTCTGACTCCTCCGTTTAGATCTCCGCCCAGGATCCCCAGGTCCGGTGATGGAGTGACAGCCTCACCGGCGACGGTTGTCGTGAGGACTTCTGCATACCTTCCGTCTGAGTCATAGGCCAAAACCCATCGTCCTCGGGCAAAGTAACCTTTAGGTGGGGGTCTTCGGCCCCGATGGAGAATCTCTGCAAATGATCTGCTAGCTCCTGGAACATCTGCAAAGAGGCTGCAGCAACTTGTCGGGCCTCTGGCGCCATCTTGGGACTCTCTGCACGTGTAGTCGGTTGCGCATCCACCATCTTCTTGCTCTCACCAGGAACTTCTGCAAGACTAAAGAGGTCTTGCTCAGCTCCACTTCTTATACCGGTCTCCAGCAAAATGGCCACCAGACGGAACTTCGTCATCAGCAGGGCCCGGGACTGGAAGTGACTCAGCGGTGCGTCCTCTTCTTCCGCCCCCTTGGCAACAAGTGGCGGACCTTTCAAGTTTCACTTGGGACTAGGAACTATGACTTGGCTTCCACACCCAGGGCGGGACACTGGCCATGTCGGGATCCTTTTGCGCACTTTTCTGCCAACAGATTAACCCTTTCAGGTATGGTGGTAGACATCTTGGCACGTAACATCAATTCAGTACAAATTTTGCACATAATGTTCAGGGCTTCAGGGTTATCCTCAATAGCAGATGACAGTCTTTTCTTCACCTCCCCCTCTATTTCACAAGCGCCTCGAGTAAAACACATTCCACTGAAAAAGTCCCGTACTCATTCTGGTGCAAACTTTATTCGCATCGGCATGCGATTTTTGCAGACAGTATTGGACACAGTTCAGACTAGGGGGGGACTTGCGGCATAAGGCGCACACCCGTATCCTGTTCGTGGTGGCGGGGTGTGTGGTGCAGGCAGATGTTGTTACCCTAGGGGCAGATGGTATTAACCCCTTGTATTCGTGATGCCAGGGTGTGGTTTAGCCTATAACCACCCGAAGGTATACCACTAGATCCAGGGCTAGGCACGGGGGGCAATAAAGACTCAGACACCAAGTTACGGACAATGGTAACTTTACTGAGGGTAGACAGTTGTTAAAGTGTTCAGCTTGGACCCAAGGCGGTGACCAGTGACTCAGAGACCTTGCAGGCTTGACTGGTGACTGACAATTATTGCAGGTTTAACTTACTTGCACTTGACTGTGGCTGCAGACTGGGCTTGAGGCCTCCAATGCTCTGGACACACACACTGAGACAGCTTGACTGCACTGGGCCTCAGCAACAAGAGAGAACAACAACACTGAAGGAGGCTGCCTGACAGGACAGCAGGAGCACGGGTAACACGTCCCGTACTGGGTCACCACATGTATATGCTGTTACGCTGGCAATCAATGCATCCCCTGATTTCTGCAGACAGTTGAAATCACATGACGCTGAGGAGACGCATTGAACACAGGTGCGGGGCATGTGCAGCTGGAGCGCACACATCATCAGGGGGAAAAGGAAGACAAGAAGAAGCCGAGCCCCCTGTGATCAGCTGTTGTCTTAGGCCAAACAAGACCCCGGAAAAAGTTTCAGGCAACAGCCATACAGAGGAGTGTTGAACCTGGGGGCCATGAAAAGATTTAAAAAAAAAAAAAGGTTTAGGGGCATGATACTAAACATGCATCAGGGGCATGATACTAAACAGATAAAAAAAAAAAAAACTGGAATATCCCTTTAAGGGTGGCTTTTCTGTTAACTGTTTCCTTTTGACTTTAATATAGCGTGACAGCACATGTACAGTTATTTCTCACCTAAAATTGGGGACAAGGCACCTCTTTACACTAGAAAAGCAAAGAAGTGATCTAACTGGTTGCCATGTATATTTTATACAGGAAATCACCTAGTAACTTACTGTTTGTATGGAAATACCGTATTAATAGGCGTATAACGCACAGTTTTAAAACCTAAATGTAAGGCAAAACCTTACCTGTGTGTTATATGCTGGTAAATGTTCTGGTCACTGATTTGGCTGCTGTGGGCAAACACTGCTTTCTCCATTCTTCATTTTATGTTTTCTATATTCCCTTACCTGGCCATGCTCCCACAGGCTCAGGCTAAGGTTCAGCCTGGTCATGTGGACTGTGCGGCCACATGACCTGCCGGCTACTCTGTGCAGCATCCGGGAGCCACCGCTGGTCACTGGTCTAAAGTGGCTGCGGAAGAGATGCTGAACTTTAACAAGCAGCCGATGCTGCGGCCACACTAACCAGTGACGTCCCTGACACTGTGCAAAGGAGCCGGCAGGGATGTCGATCATGATTCTTTACTAGCCGCACAGTCCACATGACCCGGCTGACCTTAGCCTGAGCCTGTGGGAGCATGGCCAGGTAAGGGAATACAAAAAACATAAAATTTAGGGGGGGGGGTGGGGGGTTTCATAATGAGCAGGGTGGGAGAATAATGAACAAGGGGGAGGAATAATCAGCAGGGGGGAATGATGAGCAAGGGGGCGGGTTGATAATGAGCAGGGGGGAATAATGAGCAGGGGGGGGAGAATAATGAGCATGGAGGGGCAATAATCAGCAGGGGGGAATGATGCGCAAGGGGGGGATAATGAGCAAGGGGGGCAATAATCAGCAGGGGGGAATGATGAGCAAGGGGGTGGGTTGATAATGAGCAGGGGGGAATAATGAGCAGGGGGGGAGAATAATGAGCATGGAGGGGCAATAATCAGCAGGGGGGAATGATGCGCAAGGGGGGGATAATGAGCAAGGGGGGGCAATAATCAGCAGGGGGGAATGATGAGCAAGGGGGCGGGTTGATAATGAGCAGGGGGGAATAATGAGCATGGAGGGGCAATAATCAGCAGGGGGGAATGATGCGCAAGGGGGGGATAATGAGCAAGGGGGGGCAATAATCAGCAGGGGGGAATGATGAGCAAGGGGGCGGGTTGATAATGTGCAGGGGGGGATAATGAGGAGAAGGGAATGATGAGGCAGGGGGAATCACATGGGGAAAGAAGGCACACAGGAGATCAGAGGGGGGGGGGGGGGGGTTAATGTGGCACAGGGGCTGATAATAGGAGAGGAATGATGTGGCACTGGGGGAAACCAACCGGACAGGGGGAATCAAAGTTGGGGGATGATGAGGCATTTAGTTCAGAGCTTCCAAGTCATTCATTTTACATTTATTTTTTTTCCTCATATTTCCCTGTGAATATGAGGGTGCATGTTATACGCCGATAAATACGGTATGCATAATTTAACCTACATATAATAGTGTGGTTGACTTTTACTGGCAGCTTTAAATTCCATAACATACCACTCACACATGACCTATGAAAACTGTGAAATGTAAACAGGCACAGTCAAAAAAAATTCAGAATGTTAATCCATTTCTTGGTAATGCATACTTAAGAATATGTGAGCTTTTTTAGACACAGTAGGGCCAGCAGTAATAACAGATAAATACAGTATAGAAATTAGGTCATAGTGAGGGTTGTCATTGTAGCAGATGTGCCACTTTCCCTAGACTGTGGGTGTAAGCAATTAGTTTGCGGTTATTTAGAATACACAATCACTAGAGGACTTGGTCCAACAAATGATCTAAGCATGTAATGAAAATGAACCAGAACTTTAAAAACAAAGAAGCAGAACATAGCACCAGACCAATCCACCGTGCTCTTGGCATTAAAAAAAGGCTAACACTTTACCGAAACGTTGCATTTGGGGAGCCAATAAATTATAGCAATTTCTATATGAAACTAAGTCTAATATTACTGGTGCACTTGTGACGTGGCCTTGGATTTCTTTTGAACCAAAACTTTATATATCCCTTAGCAATGATTTTCTAACAGCAGGGGCGTAACTAGAGTCCAGAGGGCCCCTGCGCATATTTTAGACCTACGCCTCCACAGCAGCACTATTAGGGTATGCAGCAAAAAAAGTTAATATATATATCTATATATCTATATATATCTATATCTATCTATCTATCTATCTATCTATCTATCTATCTATATATATATATATATATATATATATATATATATATTATGTGTGGTAACCCAGTACAGGAGTTGAACCCCTGTACCCTTGCTGCCCTATCAGGCAGACTCCATTCAGTGACCCCTGGGCCCCCCCTTCCCCCTTCACCTATGTGCCCTAACCAGTTAAGCAGTGCCTATGTTCTGTATTGTAATGTACATATTTTGTTATATACCTTTAAGTAATGTTGCTATGTGTTGTAACCAAGGAAGGTACCCGTGACCATGTGACCTACAGGGTGACCTATGGGACCCCTCCAGAGTCTCCCCCATATAAACCCTAGGAGGAGCTAGTTAGTTTCAGTTTAGAGCATGCTGAGCTACAGTGAGGTCAAATCCAGAGAGAGTGCCTGGTTTCCCGAGGAGGCTTGAAGCCTTCCACGCAGCCATGTATCCAAAAGTCCACCGCCCCACAGGTAAAAGTCAAAACCTGGTAAGCTACAAATGGGGTGAAGTCCGTCTAGTCAGTCCCAGTCAAGTCAGTCAAGATTTATCTGTGTCAAGTCAGTGTGGCCCTACATCAAATTGTCCAAGTCCACTACAAGTTCCAGCTAGCCCTAAAGTCTCTGAAGTCACTGATCTCCTCCTTGGGCCTGGCTAAGTTGTTTAGACTGTTAGACCTGTCTAACTCAGTAAAGCTGCTGTTGTTATTTGCCCCCGTGCCTAGCCCAGGATCCAGTGGTATACCTTTGTGTGGTGAAGAGGTTAAACCACGCCCTGGCATCGCGAACACAAGGGCTTAATGCTATCTGCCCCTAGGGTAATTCCATCTGCCCTCATGACACCATCACAACTTTTGGCATCCTACGAACAGGATACGGGTGTACGCATTATGCAAACAGTACCCCCCCCCCCCCCCCCCGTCTGAACTGTGTCCAGCATTGCCAAAAATTTGCACGCAGTTGCGAAAAGAAATTGCGCCAGAAAGTGTACGGGACTTTGTCAGTGAAGAGTGTTTATTCCGAGGCACTTGTGAAATAGAGAGGGAGTTGAAGAAAAGTCTGCTATCTGCCATTGTGAACAGTGCAAAGTCCGTGAAAGAGTGTGGGAAACACTGGTCCGGTGTTTCCCACACATGCAAGCGGTCGCAGCTCCACCCCCCGGAAGTCCCCTGTGGTGACACCTTTTTAATCCAGCAAGCAGAAACCAAAGAGCCACCCTATGTTGCACAGTGGAAGATTTTTCTGAACGGACCTAAACGGGAAGTTCCCTGGGCGCAGCCATATTGGAGGTTACGGCTGTTACCCACAAAGTCCACGCTGCATCGCAGGCTCTGCAAACACCACCGATCACCGGTATAAAGTCTCCAGTACCTGAATTTATCATTACTGTCTGCTGAATTTTCCGCAAGTCTGGTCGGAAGGCTGCTCATCACAGAGTACCGGCAATCAACAGCGCACTCAAAAATCAACATGATGTCTGAACCCAGAACCCCTTCATCTCCAGCGGCGAAGTTATCACCTGCTCAAGTAGCCAGGGTCCTGCCCCCCCTGCCTCCAGCCAGCATCAACAGTCCTGGTGTTTCCACGTCTGCACCGGTATTCATGGGGAACCCTGTTTTTCTACTTATAATGGAAATCCATTCACCCTGAGGGATTTCAAAGGGGGGATTCAGAGTTTGTCTTTTACTCTTTACTTCCTAACCAACAGTTGCAACTGTTAACGGGACAACTCCAGGGACCAGCACTAGAGGAAGTCCGGGACTGAGTTAGAGGAAGTTTGTACTCCCCTTACATCTGTTCAAGAGCAACTAGGGGCAGTAGCCAGGCCTATACCATCACAGTCCCCTGTCCCCGCCCCAGTGCAACCCACTTTTCCAGTCACCACAGCCTTAGATCTACAGATTGTTAGGCAGGACATTGAGCAACTGACTAAGGCTGTTAAGGAGCTTGCCACCTGGCCTACTCCACCTGACCGTGAACCACCCTTGCCTAGGAAACCTGCCCCTGCTCCTGCTACCCGCAATCCCAATTACCGTAATCCTCCACCCAATAGATATTCAGGGACTCAGAGACCTTTCTGTACCTATTGTAACAAGCCCGGCCATTGGAAAATGCAGTGCTAGGATTTAAAACGGATTCACCCTGAGGTCGAGGACCAGCCTTCAGGAAAACAGTCACCAGGTCCAACCCCCGAACTACCTAACTCAGGACTCACACTTTGTCGCCTCCTGCCCCTTTGTGAAAGTTATTGTGGAAGGTGTACCTTTAGAGGCATTAATAGATACCGGGTCACAAGTGTCTACCATATCTAACCGTGTTTGCTACCAACATTGGGATGCTAGTTTATTGTGTGAGCCTAATGATGTTAATTTCAGAGTAGATGCAGGTAATGGGCAACCAGTCCCCAGACATGGATACTGGGAGCCAACCATTCAATTGGGAGAGCATATACTTACCGGGCAGGGAGTGATTGTAACTAATGTGTCAGATAAGGGGTCTTCTGAGTTTATATTATGAAAAATAGTTTCACTGAGATATTAGATGCCTTGTATGCTTCTCTTCCCCATATGTCCCCTTCAGACCAGCGGGCTGTACAGCACCACTTGAAATTTCTACAGGCGGAGCAGAAGTTTGCTAACAAGCAAGGGGAAATCTGCAGAGTACGAGTTCAAGATAATCGGTCGGTGACCAGGGCCAGATTAAGGCTGCCTGGAAGACAGAGCACTTCGTTATGATGGATTATTGATAGTTATTAGACTATTAGACACTGTGGGTGTCACAGGAGTCAGGCCCCTGTTCAAATAAAATGGTCTGCATGGTTTAAAATCACTTCAGTTCAGGTCACTCTTTCCAGCTGTTGCAAAGCTACAACCCCCATTATAGGAGTTGTAGTTTTGTAACAGCTGGAGCCTCAAATTGGGGAACAGATTCATCCATTATTACAGCAAAACTTAGAAGTGAAGAGAGATCTAATGGGACAGTCAGGAGAATACACAAACATAAAACGACTCACAGGAGACGTCTTCTCTGTTGTCTTTCCTTTTCTTCTTCATCTGGTCCAGACGCCAGGTCTTCTTCCAGCTCCATCTTCCTCTGTAAATTTCGACACCTGGACATCATTGGTTCCTCACTCTGCCAGCCGCTCCTCATCCTCTGTATAAAGACAACAATCATTATAACCCTTCAAGAGACTGTGCTTCCTAAATATAATACTGCCAAACCCTGTGCACCCTGTATATTATACTGCCAAACCCTGTGTACCCTGTATATTATACTGCCAAACCCTGTGTACCCTGTATATTATACTGCCAAACCCTGTGTAACCTGTATATTATACTGCCAAACCCTGTGTACCCTGTATATTATACTGCCAAACCCTGTGTACCCTGTATATTATACTGCCAAACCCTGTGTACCCTGTATATTATAGTGCCAAACCCTGTGTACTCTGTATATTATACTGCCAAACCCTGTGTACTCTGTATATTATACTGCCAAACATCATGCCCTCGAAAAATAATACTACCACACACTGTGTCTTCCGTAGTGTGCACAGAGCAGCAGCATCCCATTGAAAATAAGCGAAATTCTGCTGGCGGAAGTTTGTAGTGTGGACGAGCCCTAATTCCCCCAGACCCCTCTGTCCTCCTCCAGACTCCTGATCCCACAGACCCCTAAGGCTAGGTTTCCCCCTTTTTTTTTTACCTGCAAAAAAACAGAACAACTGCTACTGCTTTTTCCTGTGTTATGGTAATTTTTTGGCACTTTTTTCTTGTGCTTTTGCCTTCTCTGGAAACTTAGCCATAAGGAATAGGGGAGGACTAAGGCTGAGTTTCTGGAGAAGGCAAAAGCATAAGAACAAAAATGCCAAAAATTACCATAACACAGGCTTCAACACTCCTGGTCCTTCTCCACTATTCCACTTTTCTGCACCCCCCCCCCTCAGTCCCTTCACCCTCCTCTGCCCCCTTTACCAAACCACCACTTACCTTACCTCACCCCACCTCACCCCCCCAAACAACCTCACTTCAGCGAGCCCCCAACCTTCCAGCCCCCACCCCACAAACCTACACCTTACTTTGTAGAGAAGACACGCAGTGGTGTCTCCAGCTTTTATATTTTGGGGGGGGGGGGGGCACTGGGGGACAAAATTAAGGGGGAGGGGCAATTATAAAGCACTATATGCTGTACATGCCACCAGGATATAATAGTGCAGGACACTGTTCCACCAGGATATAATAGTGCCGCACACTGCACTGCCAGGATATCATGGTGCCATATGCTGTGCTGCCAGGATAAAGTAGTGCCACACACTGTGCTGCCGGGATATAATAGTGCCACACACTGTGCTGCCAAGATATAATAGTGCCACACACTGTGCTGCCAGGATATAATAGTGCCACACACTGTGCTGCCAGGATATAATAGTTCCACACACTGTGCTGCCAGGATATAATAGTGCTACACACTGTGCTGCCAGGATATAATAATGCCACACACTGTGTCACTAGGATATAATAGTGCCTAACACTACACTGCCAGGATATTATGGTGCCATATGCTGTGCTACCAGGACATAATAGTGCCATATGCTGTGCTGCCAGGACGTAATGGTGCGACACACTGTGTTGCTAGGACATAACGCCACACAACGTACCCAGGACTTAAAGAGAAACTGACAGACTGTTCACCTGCACTAAACCCAATACACTGGGTCATAGTGCAGGTGAACTGGACTAGAAAAGGGTATAACGTACATACATTTGTGAAGTAGTTTAGAAGATATTGTCCCCTGTAGATTAAATGCAGAGCAGCTTTGTGGGCAATGGAGGCTGCTCCTGCTTCCCAGCCTCCTCCTGTATGAAGCGCTAGGCCTGCCCATTATTTGTATATTTATTACTATTCACTCTCACGTCATAGTGACTAGTGAATAGTAATAAATATACACTCACTATATACATGTCATCAGACATTATATATCCATGTACACATCACACATTATATATACACTCACTATATACATGTACTCATCAGACATTATATATACACTCACTATATCCATGTACTCATCAGACATTATATATACACTCACTATATACATGTACTCATCTCACATTATATATACACTCACTATATCCATGTACACATCACACATTATATATACACTCACTATATACATGTACACATCTCACATTATATATACACTCACTATATACATGTACTCATCTCACATAATATATACACTCACTACATCCATGTACACATCACACATTATATATACTCTCACTATATACATGTACACATCTCACATTATATATACACTCACTATAAACATGTACTCATCTCACATTATATACCGTATACACTCACTATATCCATGTACACATCACACATTATATATACACTCACTATATACATGTACACATCTCACATTATATATACACTCACTATATACATGTACACATCTCACATTATATATACACTCACTATATCCATGTACTCATCTCACATTATATATACACTCACTATATCCATGTACACATCACACATTATATATACACTCACTATATACATGTACACATCACACATTATATATACACTCACTATATCCATGTACTCATCAGACATTATATATACACTCACTATATCCATGTACTCATCAGACATTATATATACACTCACTATATCCATATACACATCAGACATTATATATACACTCACTATATCCAGGTACACATCACACATTATATATACACTCACTATATACATGCACATATCACACATTATATATACACTCACTATATACATGTACTCATCACACATTATATATACACTCACTATATCCATGTACACAGCACACATTATATATACACTCACTATAGGCATGTACACATCTCACATTATATATACACTCACTATAGACATGTGCTCATCAGACATTATATATACACTCACTATATCCATGTACTCATCAGACATTATATATACACTCACTATATACATGTACACATCACACATTATATATACACTCACTATATAAATGTACTCATCACATATTATATATACACTCACTATATCCATGTACTCATCACACATTATATATACACTCACTATATACATGTACTCATCACACATTACATTACAAGCACCAATACACTTACATTTTCCCCACATTGAAGTCAGAATCAGGTCTATGTCCTCCCGGAGGCTGCAGACTTCCTCCCCATACTCTACACCAGCAGATGGAGCCATGCAGTGCAGACGGGGCCAGCCGAGGGGGAGGGGGCTTGTTAAGGAAGCACAGCCAGGATCTCCTCTTAAGGCGGCAATACAACTGTGTTGTGAGATCTTTTTGATACAGTCTGCTGCCTGTGATCTCCTTCCCTCGGTCCACTGGCACCATGGAAGCTGCAGGAGGGGACCCTCAGGGTTTTTACTTGGGGGGGGCACAGCATGATGTAGGGGGGGCCTTGGCACCCTCTGGTCCCTCCTTAGTGATGCCACTGAACAGCTGTAGTGAGACTCTGGGGGCAGTGGTGAGGATCCCCCTCCTGCTGGGAGCACAGCTGGGGCAGGGATAAGCCGGTGATGTCAGCAGTGTCCCTGCCCTGGCTTACTGTGCATGAGGCCCGGTGAGTGCTGCACACACAGTATACATCCACACACACAATTATAATACCCCCGCCATCCTCCTTACCTGCGGCCGCCATGAAGGGATGATGGCTGCTGTTGGGGGCTGACTTCCGCCCTTAGTCAATCTATACAGGGTGCCTCCAGCTGCTTCACCACTACAACTTCCAGCTTGCCCTGACATCTATTGGCTGTCAGGGCATGCTGGGAGTTGTAGTGGTGAAACAACTGGAGGCACCCGGTGTTGAAAACAATATCTTTGTTAAGGTAGCAACTTGCTACCCTGAACCCCGCTGTGCAACCCGCTCTAACCGTCTCGCCCCCCCCCCCGCCCCCGCCGCGCAAACCCCTCTACCCCCCCCCACCCCGAAAATCCCTTACCGAAGTGCAAGGGTGCAGGACAGTCCTGAGGCAGCAGCAGCGGCACGTATCTGCTGGGAGGCGGGGCCGGCATGCGAGGCCAGGGAGCCAATGCACACATCCTCTGTGCTCTGTGCTCTCAGCGCTCACTCCCGCCTGTCTGATTGACAGGCAGCGAGCGAGCACTGGCTGACTGAATTAGGACCGATGGCCCGGCCGGCATCAGTCCCAATTCAGTCGTGACGTCATGGCAGGCTGCAGCTTGCCACTAGGAGGGAGACCCCTAATTGCTGGTTTTCAAATATAAAATAAACTATTTTAAAAAAAATTTTTAAATAATGAAAGTATATTAGAGATATGTTGTAGTACTACATCATATTAAAAAAGAAGGTTGTTTACAGTGCTCATTTAAGGACTGAGGGCATATGGGTACGCCATGGGAATTCCGGTTCCCGCCGCTAGCCGGTCGGGGACCGGACCGGGATGCCTGCTGAAATCATTCAGCAGGCATCCCGGCACATCACATGGGTAATTTTTTGGCAATTCCGTTCCCCGCCGCTCACCAGGCGGGGATCGGAGTCGGATGCCTGCTGAAATCATTCAGCAAGCATCCCGGCAGAGTGCCGAGGGGGATCCTGAGGATACCCCATATCGGCTATCGCCGCAGATCACCGGTAAATACTAACCGGCGGTCTGCGGCAATTCTGGGTCATCTGGATCACATGTGACCCGATGACCCGGAAAATGATGATGATCGGTGGTGTAATATACACCACCGATCATCATCCGTACAGTACTGGGGGGCGGCACTGTTGCAACCCCCCCCCAGTACAGCAGTGATTGGGCGGCCGTAGTGACCGCACCAATCACTGCAGTATGGGGAGGGGGAGGTGGGTGCAGGAGCATGCTGCTCCATTCTGCCCACCATTTCACAGAGATCTGGTGTGCAGGATGGAGCCCCGTGCTGCCATCACCCCCCTCATACTCTAAAAAGTGCCCCCTTGCCCCCTTTCTGTGGCCCCTTGGCACAGAAAGCAGTCAGAGAGGTAAAGCATTAGATCAAGTAAGGACAGTTAGGGGTTTTGGAGTACCACCTGTAGGTGTCTGCAGGACCGCAGCACCTTTAACTGCATGACCCCGGCCCTACAGGGTCGCTGCGGTCTGCCCCCAGTGTTTTTTGGGGGCGCAGACCTTTTTTCTTTTTGCTAAATGTGTGGCGGGCTCTCTTAGCTATAAAAGAGTGGTCTGTCACCATTAGCTAAAGCCCACCCATCGCTGATCAGTCCCATAGTACTGATCAGCGATCAGCGATTTTTTTTTGTGGTGAAGGCGCTTTTTCAGGGATTAAATGGGCACTGTCAGATACAAAAACTTTTGATATGTTGTAAAGCATGCACAACCAATAGGTTTTGCAATTGCTTTCATTAGAAAATTTTCAGTGTTTCATACTGAAAAAGCCAGCCAAACGCCACCATCTATAAAAGCCACATGCCGAGACAAGTGAAGCTCAAACTTGGTAATAGTAAGACACAAAGCGCCACCGCTGCTGCGCAAGATTAGCTTAAGATTAGCTAATTACAGCTTCAGCATCAAGTACAGAAGTGGCAAGTCAAACGTCAATGACGATGTACTGTCTCGGATGACCCCCGGCGAAGAACCACCTGTAGAAGACGTGTGGGAAGATGTGGAGATGCCCCCATTTTATCAACAGTTTGTGAACCAGAATGTTGTGACCGCCCTCATGCACAGGTCCAAAAGGGTTAAAGAAGAACTGTACACCTGGAAGACTCTCCAAGATGAAAGTCAAGTTATGGGGGATCTGTTGGACTACCTTTTGGCAAAAAAGTTACCAACCAGTCTAGGCTGGGCCCAGTGTGACTAAGAGTTGAAACGCCTGTGGTGACGCCTGAGGAAGTGACTGTGCACAAAGGACTGTTGTACCGAAATTCTTTGGATCCGGTCTCTGGTGATTGACTTCATCAGATTCTGGTTCCCCGAAGAGATGCTGCGATGGTCCTCAACGCATATCATGACCAGTCGGGACACTTTGGAGTCCACAAGACCAAAGCCACTGTCAGGTGAAGATTCTATTGGATTGGAATGCACAGCGACATTGAGAAATGGTGCAGTGAATGTTCTGTCTGCAATGTCATCAAGAAACCAACAAGCACCCCTCCATTCCATCCAGAGTGACAGACCCAACCAGTTGGTCGTTCTAGACTATGTGAAATTGTCTCCTACCCGATCGGGTATACTCATGCTCTCACCATGGTGGTTCATTACTCCAAGTATATTGTCGTGGTACCTGTCAAAGATCTCACAGCCAAAACAACAGCCCAGATGTTCTGCTCTAAATGGGTGCAAACCCTTGGATGTCCTGAGTCTGTCCTATCTGAAACGGCCTATATGAAACGGCCTTTGAGGCCCAACTCTTCCAAGAACTATGTCAATTCCACAACTACAAGAAAGCCCGAACTACCGCCTATCACACTCAGGGGAATGAGCTCTGTGAGCACATCAACCAAGTCTTTATCCATATGCTGCAAGCAGCCTCTGTGTCAAGACAAGAAGAATGGCCCATGCTATTGCCTGAATTACTGGAGATTTACAACAATACAGTACATTGCTCCACTGGGTACACCCCTTCTATTTGATGATGTGACGACACGGGCAACTGTGTCGTTCAGGTTACAGGCTCCCATCAACAACTCTCCACAAGCATACCTCGAGTGGGTTTCTGACCATCAGAGAAGGATTCAAGAGGCCAAAAATTTTTTTAAACAAAATGCTAACCTTGTAGAAACTGATGATTTCTCTTGGATGTAGTGTGCCTTGTAGATGGTATGCGCCATGCTCAGAAACTCCACTTCCAGGGATTGCATGCTTTGAGATGGAGAACTTGTACTCTCCCCAATGAGATCTTACTGTAATTCTGTGTTGGGGGGATATATATACCAATATTTGGTATGCAATAACTACTATATCGGGGATACATAACTTACTGTTTGGTGTTTAATAACTACGTGGTACTTAATGGTGAGATTGGAAACACATGTTACCTTGTGGTATATAATAACCAATAGAAATAAATGGATTGTATCCCACTTATGTATGGATTGTTCATCAGTTATGGGAAGATAACATAATCAACATAGAGGTGTGAAACTATAAGGGATCTGAGAGCAATAATATTACTACAATTATTTCACCTTGTTGTACTTCCCTTTTTTGTACACACTTGCATAATTATTTACTAATACACTTCCTGATACACTATAGTTATTAACATTTTCTATACATATATACCATAGTTATTTACCACCTGCAAGGTATTAACTAATACTTATGTTAATTCTTATGTGTATATAATGTGGAGGAGGTTTGGGAAGCACTTAACCCCTGAGGAAGTCGCCTTTGGGAGCGACGGAATGCGTGGGGTCATCTGTGACCCCGTCCTCTTGCTGACCCAATCTCCATATGGTCCAGTCCTCCATCTTTGGAACGCTTGTCTCAGTCATACATTATTTGCAAGTGTTATAGGTCATGTCAGTGTATACAAGACATTTGTTGTTGTTTATATGCTGTATGTCTGTGGGGTGGGGGGAAGCTGCCTACTATTGTGGGGGAACTGCTGACCTAATGTGGGGGGGAGCTGCCTACAAACTTTGAGGGAGCTGCCTAATATTGTGGGGGGAGCTGCCTAAAATTGTGGGGGAACTGCCTACTATTGTGGGTAACCTGCCTACTATTGTGGGGGAACTGCCTAATATTGTGGGGGAAATGCTGACCTAATGTGGGGGAGCTGCCTACAAATGTGGGGGGAGCTGCCTAATATTGTTGGGGGAGCTGCCTAATATTGTGGGGGGAGCTGCCTACAAATGTGGGGGGGAGCTGCCTACAAATGTGGGGGGAACTGCCTAATATTGTGGGGGGAGCTGCCTACAAATGTGGGGGGAGCTGCCTAATATTGTGGGGGAACTGCCTACTATTGTGGGGAACCTGCCTACTATTGTGGGGGAACTGCTGACCTAATGTGGGGGGGGGCTGCCTACAAATGTGGGGGGAGCTGCCTAATATTGTTGGGGGGAGCTGCCTAATATTGTGAGGGAACTGCCTACTATTGTTGGGGGGAGCTGCCTACTATTGTGGGGAACCTGCCTACTATTGTGGGGGAAATGCTGACCTGATGTGGGGGAGCTGCCTACTATTGTGGGGGAGCTGCCTACTATTGTTGGGGAGCTGCCTACTATTGTGGGGGAGCTGCCTATTAATGTGGGGGAACTCCCGACCTAAAGTGGGGGAGCTGGCAATCTAATGTGGGGGAATCTAATCTAATGAGCGGAGCGCTGCATTTTACCAGAAGACGGGGAGAAGTCATTTTCGGTTTCGGTATCAGTTTCGGCCGGACAATTTTTTTTTTTCGGTTTCGGTTCTGAAATTTCCATTTCAGTGCACCTCTAAGTTTTAACATAACTTTATTCTTTCATGAGTTATTTACAAGTTTCTGATTACTTATAAAATGTGTTTAATGTGCTGCCCATTGTGTTGGATTGTCAATGCAACCCTCTTCTCCCACTCTTCACACACTGATAGCAACACCGCAGGAGAAATGCTAGCACAGGCTTCCAGTATCCGTAGTTTCAGGTGCTGCACATCTCGTATATTCACAGCATAGACAATTGCCTTCAGATGACCCCAAAGATAAAAATCTAAGGGGGTCAGATCGGGAGACCTTGGGGGCCATTAAACTGGCCCACAACGACCAATCCACTTTCCAGGAAACTGTCCATCTACGAATGCTCGGACCTGACACCCATAATGTGGTGGTCACCATCTTGCTGGAAAAACTGGATAAAGAGGGAAACACATCATCATGTAGCAATTTTGCATATCCAGTGGCCTTGAGGTTTCCATTGATGGACCCACTATCTTTGTACCCCATCTACCATACCATCAATTTTTGTGTTCCAACAGTCTTGGGGGGATCTATCCAATGTGGGTTAGTGTCAGACCAATAGCAGTGGTTTTGTTTATTAACTTCACCATTCACATAAAAGTTTGCCTCATCACTGAACAAAATCTTCTGCGTAAACTGAGGGTCCTGTTCCAATTTTTGTTTTGCCCATTCTGCAGCACCTGAAACTACGGATACTGGAAGCCTGTGCTAGCATTTCTCCTGCGGTGTTGCTATCAGTGTGTGAAGAGTGGGAGAAGAGGGTTGCATTGACAATCCAACACAATGGGCAGCACATTGAACACATTTTATAAGTGGTCAGAAACTTGTAAATAACTCAGGAAAGAATAAAGTTACGTTAAAACCAAGTGCATCATTGTTTTTCTTGTGAAATTCCCAATAAGTTTGATGCGTCACATGACCCTCTTCCTATTGAAAAAACAAAAGTTGGATTTAAAATGGCCACCATGGTCACCACCCATCTTGAAAAGTTTCCCCCCCCCTCACATATACTAATGTGCCACAAAAAGGAGGTTAATATCACCAACCATTCCCATTTTATTAAGGTGTATCCATATAAATGGCCCACCCTGTATATATATTATTTTTCAATTTTCTATTAATGATAATATTACATACCTATGCACCCCTAGACAATTTTCATACATTTAACACCAGTATAGAAGGGGCAAATATATTTACCATTCATATTTCCAATTCATAAGGCCAATATTAGAAAATATACCAGTATACAGGGGACAAATAATAATGCCACACCATGAAAACATATCACCACATAGTTACTAGATGATACTACCATGCTGTTACTGAATAAAATCCACTATATAAGGACCAATATATCCCCTAACCCCCCCCCCCTCCCTCATAAAGTGACCCATATAGTGATATATACCAGCTTTATGCAGGTTCTGAATACCATACGACTAATCACAGGTGGTGTCTTTTCTAATCCATCTTACACTTTTCCTTTTCTTCTCCATATAGACCAAACTATCATAAAGATTTTCCCTGGCCATGACATGTAGTTTGTCTCAGCAGAATCTGGTGAAAAATTTTTTTTGGCTTCTCGTTCCAGCACTCTCCTCATCTCTGTACAAACTCTCCATCTATATTGCATCACACAGTAACAGTGCCCACTTTGTTTCACCATATAGTAGTTAGATATCCTTTGTGCCCCCAAAAAGTAGTTTTAAGGTTACTCTGTGGCCCCATACTGAAGTTAGGCCCCCTCTGTGTCCCATAATGTAGTTAGGCCCCCTATGTGTCCCATAGAGTAGTTAGTACTCTTTCTGTGTCCCCGTACAGTAAATAGGCCCAGTTCTGTGCCCACCAATAGTAATTAACCCCCTTCTATGTTCCCATATAGTAGTTAGGTCCCTACAGTGTGTTCCCATAAAGTGGATAGGCCCCTTACACTTCCCTATATAGTGGATATGCCCTCACAATGCTCCATATAGTAGATATGGCTCTGTGCCTCCAATATAGTGTATAGGCATCTACCCCCAATGTAGAATTAGGCCCTCATATGTGGCCCAATTAAAAAAAAACAAAAAAAAAAACACCACTTCCCCACTGCTCCTCTCTGCCTCCCCGCAGGTCTTCTCCTTTTTCAGCAAACAGTGCAGCCAGCAAAGAGAGAACTTTCAACTATCTGTGCATTGTAATGAAACTCACACAGCTAAAGTCATTGCTTGTCTGGAGATCCCTCTAGTTTAGGCTGCCACCCTTGTGACCCCCTAATGCTATGCCACTGTCTTACAAGTTGGGACAAGTATTAAGTTACAAATTGAATAACAAGGTAGTCATGTTTTTCATGTCCTTCACTGAAAGAAAAACAAACGTGCATTATGCAATAGGGAACACTGACTAACCACAACAGTATGCATTGTGCCAGCTATGATTAAAGCATTTAGCCAACTTGCTCATGGGAGTTGGCAAACAAGTTATAAATGCCAGTATGGGTGTGTTCCTATTTATTGAAAGGTAGTTTTTGTGCAAGCCTTACGATGTTTCATTTAAAGAGATTAAATGTACCTGAATATAGTACTTTATGGCTGAGGTCTACCCCTGGCACACACCCCTTAGGGATTAGCACAAAAAGACTTGCTTGTATTCAATGAAAAAAAATGCAAAATGCCAAGAGGGCATTAACTATCATTAAACTCTTTGTTGGTAACTTGTCTCACAATCATCAAATTACTCAGTTTCTAGATGCCACCCAAATCTTTTCAACCTCTCAGACTCCTTTAGTATGGAATGTTGGAACTCCTTGATTACCTGGAATATTGACACTAAATGACACTTGCACCATGGTGACCTGAAATAACATCATTTCATGATCTACTTGTAAAGAATCCATAATTATATCCATAATGGAAGGAATTATTTCACAAAGACCTGCTGCAAATAGTGTTATTACAAGAGGAGTCCACAGAAAGCCAAAAAATGTTATGTAAAATTACATGGCAGCCATTTAAATGTTAAACAAAGACATGCCAAGTCTGTTGGGCCCCCCTCTGTAACACTCTTATGCCCTAGTCAGGCATATGGACATGAGTTGTCATCTCGAGAGGAAAAAACCTACACAAACCAACCTTCTTTTTTAATATTTTTTTCTGTATTCCTCTTCATACATACAATAACAATGAAGCATCATGGACCGGATCTTCTGAAGCGCTAAATGACAGATTATTAGGATGATGGATTTTTGATTGTTATGTATGCCTAAATGTGACGATTCCATAAAAGCACTGTTTTAAGTATCTGCATGCTACGTAATGTTTAGTGACTACAATATGGTCCACCATGAACCTCATGTCATTTTTAACAATGCAGAATCCATAAAGCATACCTCTGTCCCAAAATTCACCAGGAGATGCAGAGTGGAGCTTGTGGAGTAAAGTACTGGAAGTCCCATATACTTGCATGGGACTTGAAACAAAAACCCATATTTTATATAAGGGTGTAGGTAAGGGTTAATTTAACTATCATATCTTTTTATTTGACATATAAGTAATATGTGTACCAGGTATTAATGAAATATCTCCAGCCATTCGGAATTTATGTGGGAACATACATTTCCCATTGATTTTCATGGGACTTTAAACAAAAACCCCAACCCTCACAAATGGGGGTAGTTAAGGGTTAAATTAAGTATCTTATATTTTAAGTGTACATATAAGTAACATGTGACAAAGTATTATCGAAATATCTCCAGCCGTTTGGAAGTTATGCAGTGACATATATTTCCCATTGACTTGTATTGAACTTTAAACAAAAAACCCGTCCTGGCAAATGGGGGTGAGTAAGGGTTAAATTACCTATCCTATGTTTGTTGTTGACATATAAGTAACATGTGTGCCAAGTTTCATGTTAATATCTTTAGCCGTTTGGATGGCTAAAATATGCAAATGAGTTCTTTAGGTGCAATGGGGGTGTGGCTTCATGAGCAGAGCGGGTGATGCAGGCGAGCATACCAGTGCTCCTGTACATGGAACCATATCCTCAGGGCACTTACATTTTTTTTTTTTGAAAATTCCTTAAAATGCTATTTATTAGAAAACGCAAGATTGAATCACAAAAAGAAAGAAAGGCATGTTCACTGCAACATGCCCTATTCATCCATAGAAACATGTTATTAGGCATGATTGGTCATAGATTGCATCAGGGAGTTTTCCATCATATAAAGTGGTGGTATATTGCTATATCTAACTGACAGGACCCCCACCAATTTTTAATTGAGGGGTGGAAGTAATTTACATGTGGTTGTGAGGTAAATAGGGACTAGGGACTCAGACCCCCCAATATAGTGGTGGAGACCCTAGCAATCATATAGTTATTACCTATCCTGTAGGAGTAAGGGAATTATTATTATTATTATTATTATTAATAAAAAGTGGCAAACCCCTTTAACTTTTTCAGCAATTTGTGGTACACTAGCCTTTCTGTAGGATCAAACAAGATGGACTAGATTTCACTTCTCATGCGTGTCAGTGATTCTTAAGCTTCCAAAATGGTATCACTGGTTCACTAATTGTCCTTCCTTGTATCGCTTTTGGTAAGTTATAACCATTGCATTTGCATATATCAGGAATAGTGTTGCTCGCGAATATTCGCAATGCAAATTTTATTCACGGATATAGCACTCGAATATCGAATGTTCGCGAATATAGCACTATATATTCGCAATTACGAATATTTGTTTTTATTTTTTTTATTTTTTTCACAGTACACATCACAGTGATCATCCCTCTCTGCTTCCAGCTTGTGCGGTGTAAAGAAGGCTCTATTACTACTGTGTGAGACTGGCGTGCGAGTTTTCGCATATGCCAAAATTTGCATATGCTAATTTTCGCATATGCTAATTTTTGCAAATGCTAATTTTTGTATATGATAATTTCTGTAAATGCAAATTTTCGCATATGCGAAAATAAAACGCGAATATTAGGAATATGCGAATTTAGCGAATATATGACAAATATTCGTCCAAATATTCGTGAAATATCGCAAATTCGAATATGGCCTATGCTGCTCAACACTAATCAGGAACACCCCAGAAGGCATGCTGTTTTGAGGATGCTCTAACCCAAACATCTAGCCACCACAATTTGGTCCTTGTCAAAGTTGTCCAGATCCTTACTCTGACCAACTTACACTGCTTCCAACATCAACTTTAAGAAGTAACAGCTCATTTGCTGCCTAATATAACCCACCCCTTGACCCGGTGCCACTGTCACAAAATGATGTTATACACTGCGCCTTTCAGTGTTTTTAATGTTATGGGGCTGGTTCGGTGTATGTGTACATTGCTTTCTCTGTACTTTGAGCCATTTCTCCTTTTTTGTGCTTGGCACATTTCCACCAATCAGATCACTTGCTTGTTTTTATTGTAAGTTCTAACCATGTTGATTCCAAGAAAACAGATTTCTTCGAAAATATTGCATATTTAGTCTACATTAGCACACATAAAGTTACCTATTTAATGTTTGCTTCTGTCTTTCAAACATAGCTTTAAAAGTGTGTGACAGCTTTGAGAACTTGATAAACCGTGCTGAGTAACATTTTATAATTCAGTTACAGGGAACACCTAAATACCTTGGTTTATCACTTGAAAAATGCAATAAATAAATAAACATATAAGTTAATAAATAAATACGTAAATAAATAAGCGCATACATAGCTGACATATTGCATTTGTTGCAGCATCACCTGTACAAAATACAACAGCTCTCCTGATCTGTTTTTCAGTAAATACTTGCATTCCATGTGAAATAACAATTCTGGAGCATCTTTTTTTATAGCTCTTTGATGTGCTGTTCATCTGGTATTCCTTCTGGTAATGTATGACTAAGTTGTTAACTAAGCTCGACTATTCAGTTTGGTGCATATCCCAACACAGTCCAAGACGTTCAGCACTAAGAAAGCAGTGTGAGACTGTGCGGGGGCATGCCCTATTCACAAACAGGATGAGTTTTCAATGCAGAATTCTGAGAAAAGAATCTCAACAACTGTTATTTTATGAGGAATGCAAGTATTAAACAAACATGTACAGAGTGCTGGGCAGTCCTATTTAAAGCTAGATGCTATTCAAAATCCAGGTGTAGCTTTGTTAACCCAAAAATCACGTTAGCAAACTATTATCCAGTGAGGTTTTCGGGTTTTACCCAGTTTACCTGTCCTTGTCATTCAAGGTACACTGTGGTCACCAGTGACATTTTTTTTCTGACATATCTCTGCTAGGCTAAGAAATCAAAAACAGGTTTTTACATTGCAGAGCCACAAGTACAGGTAGTCAAGAATGCAAACTCAGCAGTGACTGGCATGTTCCCCTGCCTGCCTATCACATGGAGGAATCATCTAAAGCAGCACTACACTCTGAGCAAGGTTGCCTACAGTCTGTAATAATAGCACAGAAGAAGCCATAATAAAAGATAGGCTGGAGTAGTTTGTTCATGTTACGATGCTGGATGTGGGGGAGCGGAGTCTAAGGTGCCATTGGTCTTCACCAAAGCCCGCCGCAAGGCAGGATGGGCTTGCTGCGGCAGGTGACACCCAGGTCGCTACCCCCAACACAGCTCGACCACACAGGTAGCTGGGCAAGATGAGGTACTAGAGGATGAGGCAGAAGCGTAGTCAAACTTAGCAGGAGGTCAAGGCAGGCAGCAATGGTGCATAGTCAAATAACGTAGCAGGAAGGTCTCGATACACAGGGAGAGGCAAGCAGGCATAAGGAATGCTTAATCTCAGGCTAGGTGCACTGAAGATCCGGCAGGTAAGTGGGAGAGGAGCTGGCATAAATAACGTATGGGATGGACCAGACACCAATTAGTGGTGCGCTGGCCCTTTAAATCTAAAGCAGGTGCCGCGTGCGCCCTAGGAGGCGGGGGTGTGCGCACGGGGAAGCAGAGAGCTAGGCAGTAGGAGGTAAGCAATGGACCGCAATTCGCATGCACCCACGTGCAGCGATGCGAATCACGGTCCCAGAAGGAGCTGGAGATTGCGGGCGCTCACGGTCAGGGTGCGGGACCGGAGAGCTCGCCGTGACAGTACCCCCCCCCTTTTGGTCTCCCCCTCTTTTCTGAAGACAAAAATTTGTGGATAAGGTCACAGTCTAAAATATTGTCCTGTGGCTCCAAAGACCTTTCCTACGGGCCAAATTCTTCCCAATCCACTAGGAAAAAATGTTTACCTCTGATAAACCGAGGTACCTGAGATGGGAGTAGGTGAGATGTTTTTATTTGAAAAGCGGTTGTGGATGGCAGGTTTCAAGAGGGAGACATGGAAAGAATTTCGGGATCCAGAGTGAGGACGGCAGATGGAGAGAATCTTGATCTTATAAGGACCCAGATTGCGAGGGCCCAGTTTATAACTGGGTACCTTAAAGCAGATATACTTTGAAGACAGCCAGACTCCATCACCAGGAGAGAACTCGGGAGGAGATCACCTTTTCTTGTCCGCTTGAGACTTTGTACATGAAGTGGCATACAATAGGGATTGACAAGTCTTCTGCCAGATGGTAGGGAAATTCCGAATTTGCTCATCAACCACAGGAACTCCGGAGGAAGAGGACAAGGGAAGAGGAGGATGAGGATGAAGCCCATAAACCACAAAGAACGGTGATGACCCAAAGGATTCAGAGTCTCTATGATTGTATGAGAACTCTGCCCAAGGGAGTAGATGTACCCAGTTATCTTGACGAGAAGAAATGAAATGACGGAGATAAGCTCCTAAAACCTTATTCCCCCTTTCGACCTGTCCATTGGATGGAAAAATCCAACTTGGAGACGAGAGCAGAGAGCTCTCCAGAACTTGAAGACGAATTGAACACCTCGGTCGGATACAATATGAGAAGGTAATCCATTAAGTCGGAAAATATTGCAAAGGAATAGCTTGGCAAGCTGCGGTCCTGATAGTAAACCTGGTAGAGGCACAAAATGAGCCATTTTAGAGAATCGGTCCGCTACAACCCAAATGACCATATTGCCGCCAGAAGAAAGGTCAGTACTAAAGTCCATAGCAGTATCGGTCCAAGGCTGCTGTGGCACTGGCAAAGGCTGTAGTAGACAAGCAGGCTTGGAATGGGGGGGGTCTTGTCCCGGGTGCAGTTTGAACAAGAACGGACAAAATGAACAACATCCTGCTTTAAAGTAGGCCACCAGTACTGTCGGGACATGAGCTGCAAGGATTTACGTATTCCGGCATGACCAGCTAGAAGAGAGGAATGACCCCATTTCAGGACTCGGGGCCTTAAACAAGGAGGTATGTAAGTCTTCCCAGGAGGCAAGTGCTGAAGACATGCTGAGGCTGCAGAGATGAGACGATCAGGAGGAATAATATGTTGAGGATGGGATTCCTGGTTGTCACGATGCCGGCTGGCAGGTAGTGGATCCTCTGTGCCAGAGAGGGATTGGCGTGGACCGTGCTAGTGGACCGGTTCTAAGCCACTACTGGTTTTCACCAGAGCCCGCCGCAAAGCGGGATGGTCTTGCTGCGGCGGTAGTGACCAGGTCGTATCCACTAGCAACGGCTCACCTCTCTGGCTGCTGAAGATAGGCGCGGTACAAGGGAGTAGGCAAAAGCAAGGTCGGACGTAGCAGAAGGTCGGGGCAGGCAGCAAGGATCGTAGTCAGGGGCAACGGCAGAAGGTCTGGAAACACAGGCAAGGAACACACAAGGAACGCTTTCACTGGCACTAAGGCAACAAGATCCGGCGAGGGAGTGAAGGGGAAGTGAGGTGATATAGGGAAGTGCACAGGTGTAAACACTAATTGGAACCACTGCGCCAATCAGCGGCGCAGTGGCCCTTTAAATCGCAGAGACCCGGCGCGCGCGCGCCCTAGGGAGCGGGGCCGCGCGCGCCGGGACAGAACAGACGGAGAGCGAGTCAGGTAGGGGAGCCGGGGTGCGCATCGCGAGCGGGCGCTACCCGCATCGCGAATCGCATCCCGGCTGGCAGCGGAATCGCAGCGCCCCGGGTCAGAGGACGTGACCGGAGCGCTGCCGCGGGGAGAGTGAAGCGAGCGCTCCGGGGAGGAGCGGGGACCCGGAGCGCTCGGCGTAACAGTACCCCCCCCTTGGGTCTCCCCCTCTTCTTAGAGCCTGAGAACCTGAGGAGCAGACTTTTGTCTAGGATGTTGTCCTCAGGTTCCCAGGATCTCTCTTCAGGACCACAACCCTCCCAGTCCACTAAAAAAAAATTTCTCCCTCTGACCTTTTTGGCAGCTAAAATTTCTTTGACCGAGAAGATGTCCGAGGAGCCGGAAACAGGAGTGGGAGGAACAGACTTGGGAGAAAAACGGTTGAGGATGAGTGGTTTGAGAAGAGAGACGTGAAAGGCATTAGGGATACGAAGAGAGGGAGGAAGAAGAAGTTTATAAGAGACAGGATTAATTTGACACAAAATTTTGAAAGGACCAAGATAGCGTGGTCCCAACTTGTAGCTAGGGACACGGAAGCGGACATATTTAGCGGAGAGCCATACCTTGTCTCCAGGGGAAAAAACGGGGGGAGCTCTTCTTTTCTTATCCGCGAACTTCTTCATGCGTGATGAAGCCTGTAAGAGAGAATTTTGGGTCTCTCTCCATATGATGGAAAGGTCACGAGAAATTTCATCCACAGCGGGCAGACCAGAGGGCAAGGGAGTAGGGAGGGGGGGAAGAGGGTGACGGCCGTACACCACGAAAAATGGGGATTTGGAGGAAGACTCAGAGACCCTGAAGTTATACGAGAATTCGGCCCATGGGAGGAGATCTGCCCAGTCATCCTGGCGGGAGGAAACAAAATGTCGCAAATAATCACCCAAGATCTGGTTAATCCTTTCTACTTGTCCATTGGACTGGGGATGATATGCAGAAGAAAAATTTAATTTAATCTTGAGTTGTTTACAGAGAGCCCTCCAGAATTTAGACACGAATTGGACGCCTCTATCCGAGACAATCTGCGTAGGCAATCCGTGAAGACGAAAAATGTGTACAAAAAATTGTTTAGCCAACTGAGGCGCAGAAGGAAGACCAGGAAGAGGGATGAAATGTGCCATTTTGGAGAATCGATCAACGACCACCCAAATAACAGTGTTGCCACGGGAAGGGGGTAAATCAGTAATAAAATCCATACCAATCAGAGACCAAGGCTGTTCGGGGACAGGCAGAGGATGAAGAAAACCAGCGGGCTTCTGGCGAGGAGTCTTATCCCGGGCACAGATAGTGCAGGCTCGCACAAAGTCCACAACATCCGTCTCCAGAGTCGGCCACCAATAGAAGCGGGAGATGAGTTGCACAGATTTCTTGATACCCGCATGACCTGCGAGATGGGAGGAGTGACCCCATTTGAGGATTCCGAGGCGTTGGCGAGGAGAAACAAAGGTCTTTCCTGGAGGAGTCTGCCTGATGGAGGCAGGAGAAGTGGAGATCAGGCAGTCAGGTGGAATGATGTGTTGCGGAGAGAGTTCAACTTCTGAGGCATCCGAGGAACGAGAGAGAGCATCGGCCCTAATGTTCTTATCGGCAGGACGAAAGTGAATCTCAAAATTAAATCGGGCAAAGAACAGAGACCACCGGGCCTGGCGAGGATTCAGCCGTTGGGCAGACTGGAGGTAGGAGAGGTTCTTGTGGTCGGTGTAGATAATAACAGGAGAACTTGATCCCTCCAGCAGATGCCTCCATTCCTCAAGTGCTAATTTAATGGCTAGAAGCTCTCGATCCCCGATGGAGTAGTTCCTCTCCGCTGGAGAGAAGGTCCTAGAGAAAAAACCACAAGTGACAGCATGCCCGGAAGAATTTTTTTGTAGAAGAACAGCTCCAGCTCCCACTGAGGAGGCGTCAACCTCCAATAGGAAGGGTTTGGAAGGGTCAGGTCTGGAGAGGACGGGAGCCGAAGAAAAGGCAGACTTGAGTCGTTTAAAGGCGTCTTCTGCTTGAGGAGGCCAGGACTTGGGATCAGCATTTTTTTTGGTTAAAGCCACGATAGGAGCCACAATGGTAGAAAAATGTGGAATAAATTGCCTGTAATAATTGGCGAACCCCAAAAAGCGTTGGATAGCACGGAGTCCGGAGGGGCGTGGCCAATCTAAGACGGCAGAGAGTTTGTCTGGATCCATCTGTAGTCCCTGGCCAGAGACCAAATATCCTAGAAAAGGAAGAGATTGGCATTCAAACAGACATTTCTCAATTTTGGCATAGAGTTGGTTGTCACGAAGTCTCTGAAGAACCATACGGACATGCTGGCGGTGTTCTTCTAGATTGGCAGAAAAAATTAGGATATCGTCCAGATATACAACAACACAGGAGTATAACAGATCACGAAAAATTTCATTGACAAAGTCTTGGAAGACGGCAGGGGCGTTGCACAGTCCAAAGGGCATGACCAGATACTCAAAGTGTCCATCTCTGGTGTTAAATGCCGTTTTCCACTCGTCCCCCTCTCTGATGCGGATGAGGTTATAGGCGCCTCTTAAGTCCAATTTAGTGAAGATGTGGGCATCTTGGAGGCGATCAAAGAGTTCAGAGATGAGGGGTAAGGGGTAGCGGTTCTTAACCGTGATTTTATTAAGACCGCGGTAGTCAATGCAAGGACGTAGGGAGCCATCCTTTTTGGACACAAAGAAAAATCCGGCTCCGGCAGGAGAGGAGGATTTACGGATAAAGCCCTTTTTTAGATTCTCCTGGACGTATTCGGACATGGCAAGAGTCTCTGGGGCAGAGAGAGGATAAATTCTGCCCCGGGGTGGAGTAGTGCCCGGGAGGAGGTCGATAGGGCAATCATAAGGCCTGTGAGGAGGTAGAGTCTCAGCTTGTTTTTTGCAGAAAACATCCGCGAAGTCCATATAGGCCTTAGGGAGACCGGTTACTGGAGGAACCACAGAGTTACGGCAAGGGTTACTGGGAACCGGTTTTAGACAGTTCTTGGAACAAGAGGACCCCCAACTCTTGATCTCCCCAGTGGACCAATCCAGGGTAGGGGAATGAAGTTGAAGCCAGGGAAGTCCAAGGAGAATTTCCGAGGTGCAATTGGGGAGGACCAAAAGTTCAATCCTCTCATGATGAGATCCGATGCTCATAAGAAGGGGCTCCGTGCGGAAACGTATGGTACAGTCCAATCTTTCATTATTTACACAATTGATGTAGAGGGGTCTGGCGAGACTGGTCACCGGGATGTTGAACCTGTTGACGAGAGAGGCCAAAATAAAATTTCCTGCAGATCCAGAGTCCAAGAAGGCCACTGTAGAGAAGGAGAAGGCAGAGGCAGACATCCGCACAGGCACAGTAAGACGTGGAGAAGCTGAGTAGACATCAAGGACTGTCTCACCTTTGTGCGGAGTCAGCGTACGTCTTTCCAGGCGGGGAGGACGGATAGGACAATCTCTCAGGAAGTGTTCGGTACTAGCACAGTACAGGCAGAGGTTCTCCATACGGCGTCGTGTCCTCTCTTGAGGTGTCAGGCGAGACCGGTCGACCTGCATAGCCTCCACGGCGGGAGGCACAGGAACAGATTGCAGGGGACCAGAGGAGAGAGGAGCCGAGGAGAAGAAACGCCTCGTGCGAACAGAGTCCATATCTTGGCGGAGTTCCTGACGCCTTTCGGAAAAACGCATGTCAATGCGAGTGGCTAGGTGAATAAGTTCATGTAGATTAGCAGGAATTTCTCGTGCGGCCAGAACATCTTTAATGTTGCTGGATAGGCCTTTTTTGAAGGTCGCGCAGAGGGCCTCATTATTCCAGGACAATTCTGAAGCAAGAGTACGGAATTGTACGGCATACTCGCCAACGGAAGAATTACCCTGGACCAGGTTCAACAGGGCAGTCTCAGCAGAAGAGGCTCGGGCAGGTTCCTCAAAGACACTTCGGATTTCCGAGAAGAAGGAGTGTACAGAGGCAGTGACGGGGTCATTGCGGTCCCAGAGCGGTGTGGCCCATGACAGGGCTTTTCCAGACAGAAGGCTGACTACGAAAGCCACCTTAGACCTTTCAGTGGGAAACAGGTCCGACATCATCTCCAGATGCAGGGAACATTGGGAAAGAAAGCCACGGCAAAACTTAGAGTCCCCATCAAATTTATCCGGCAAGGATAAGCGTATCCCAGGAGCGGCCACTCGCTGCGGAGGAGGTGCAGGAGCTGGCGGAGGAGATGACTGCTGAAGCTGTGGTAGTAACTGTTGTAGCATAACGGTCAGTTGAGACAGCTGTTGGCCTTGTTGCGCTATCTGTTGTGACTGCTGGGCGACCACCGTGGTGAGGTCAGCGACAACTGGCAGAGGAACTTCAGCGGGATCCATGGCCGGATCTACTGTCACGATGCCGGCTGGCAGGTAGTGGATCCTCTGTGCCAGAGAGGGATTGGCGTGGACCGTGCTAGTGGACCGGTTCTAAGCCACTACTGGTTTTCACCAGAGCCCGCCGCAAAGCGGGATGGTCTTGCTGCGGCGGTAGTGACCAGGTCGTATCCACTAGCAACGGCTCACCTCTCTGGCTGCTGAAGATAGGCGCGGTACAAGGGAGTAGGCAAAAGCAAGGTCGGACGTAGCAGAAGGTCGGGGCAGGCAGCAAGGATCGTAGTCAGGGGCAACGGCAGAAGGTCTGGAAACACAGGCAAGGAACACACAAGGAACGCTTTCACTGGCACTAAGGCAACAAGATCCGGCGAGGGAGTGAAGGGGAAGTGAGGTGATATAGGGAAGTGCACAGGTGTAAACACTAATTGGAACCACTGCGCCAATCAGCGGCGCAGTGGCCCTTTAAATCGCAGAGACCCGGCGCGCGCGCGCCCTAGGGAGCGGGGCCGCGCGCGCCGGGACAGAACAGACGGAGAGCGAGTCAGGTAGGGGAGCCGGGGTGCGCATCGCGAGCGGGCGCTACCCGCATCGCGAATCGCATCCCGGCTGGCAGCGGAATCGCAGCGCCCCGGGTCAGAGGACGTGACCGGAGCGCTGCCGCGGGGAGAGTGAAGCGAGCGCTCCGGGGAGGAGCGGGGACCCGGAGCGCTCGGCGTAACACTGGTCTCGTACATCTGAGGTTCTGGAGAGAGCATCAGCAAAAAGATTCTTCTCAGCAGGGCGAAAGTGGATAAAGAAATCAAATCTGGAGAATAACAGAGACCAACAAACCTGTCGGGGGTTGAGACGATGGACAGACTGGAGATAGAGCAAGTTCTTGTGGTCTGAATAGATAGTTAGTGGATGTACAGAGCCTTCCAAGAGTTGATGCACATATAAAAAAGAAAAAGGGGAGAGGGAGAGACAGATAGGAAGCGCAACTTGTGCCGTTACTCCGGTGGAAGCCAGTGCTGGTAAAGTAACAAGGTTATGCTAACCTGGGGATGTTTTACACAGAGTACAACATCTAATAGCGCATATCACCCAATTCCAGGGTAAGAAGCCAGGAGCTGCCCGAGGAGAATCCCATGTTGGAGATGATCTCTGAACGGTAGTGTGAAGCTGAAGGTATTCCGTGAGAACGGAGAGAAAAAAACCTTGTAGCAGCGCTCACTAGGCAGTGTTCTTGGAATAGAAACAGAAGGAAGGTATATCTTCAATGGTAAATAACCGATACGGACAAGTAAAATTTTAAAAACGAAGTGTGGTTTAATGAATCAAATGAAAGTAACGGACTACGCTTTGCGAGGGGCGGGACCCCCTCTTCTCCCACAAGGAGCAACGTAAGTCTTCCCATGAGGCAAGTGCTGAAGACATGCTGGGGCTGCAGAGATGAGATGATCAGGAGGAATAATATGTTGAGGATGGGATTCCTGGTCTCCTACATCTGAGGATCTGGATAGCGCATCAGCCCAGAGATTCTTCTCAGCAGGGCAAAAGTGGATAAAGAAATTAAATATGGAGAATAACAGAGACCAACAAGTCTGTCAGGGGTTGAGACGATGGGCAGACTGGAGATAGAGCAAGTTTTTGTGGTCTGAATAGATAGTTAGCGGATTTACAGAGCCTTCCAAGAGGTGATGCCATTCTTCTAAGGCCAACTTTATGGCCAAGAGCTCACGATCTCCGATAGTATAATTTCTCTTCACAGAGAAGAAGGTCTTCGAGAAGAATCCGCAGGTTACAGTTCTTCCCTTAGAAGATTTTTGCATTAAGACTGCACCTGCTCCAACCGAAGAAGTATCTACTTCTAAGATAAAGGGCTTGCTGGGATCGGGTCTAGATAAAACAGGAGCAGAAGTGAAGGCAGACTTTAACTGTTTGAAAGCTTCTTCAGCCTCTGGAGTCCAGACCCTAGGATTAGAAGTTTTCTTGGTAAGTGAAACGATGGGAGCTACCAAGGTGGAGTAGTGAGGAATAAACTGCCGATAGTAATTAGCAAAGCCAAGGAAGCGCTGAATAGCTTTCAAACCAGTGGGGCATGGCCAATCCAGAACTGCGGACAACTTGTTGGGATCCATTTGAAGACCTTGACTGGTGACAATATACCCCAGGAATGGAAGGCTGGTTTTTTTAAAGGTACACTTCTCAAGTTTAGCATAGAGATGATTTTCGCGGAGACGCTGTAATACTTGGCGGAGATTAAGGCGATGAGACTGGACATTGGGCGAATAGATGAGTATGTCGTCCAAGTAGACAACGACACAGGAGTAAAGAAGGTCACGAAAAATGTCATTGACGAACTCCTGGAAGACTGCTGGAGCATTACAAAGTCCGAATGGCATCACAAAATACTCGAAATGTCCATCACAAGTATTGAATGCAGTCTTCCATTCATCCCCTTCATGGATGCGAATCAAATTGTAGGCCCCTCGTAGGTCAAGCTTGGAGAAAATCCTAGTACCACGTAGCGTAGACAATCAAATAACTCAGAGATCAATGGAAGTAGATAGCATTTTTTTACAGTAATTTTATTCAGGCCGCGGTAGTCGATGCAAGGTCGCAAGGACCGTTTTATTTCTCCAAGAAGAAGAATCCGGCTCTAGCAGGAGAGGATGACTTTCTGATAAAACCTTTCTTTAGATTTTCTTGTGTACAGTTAGACATGGCCATAGTTTCTGGAACAGACAAGGGGTAAATTCTGTCCTGAGGAGGTGTGGTTCCAGGCAATAAGTCAATAGGACAATCGTAAGGACGATGTGGAGGTATAACTTCAGCTTGTTTCTCGCTGAAGACATCAGCAAAATCCTGAAGAAAAGACGTCAGACCAGGCAGAGAGGTGGAAGGAGACACCAACTTGGATGGAAGGGTATAAAAAAAGTTGTTATAGCAGTAAGTTCCCCAACGAAGTACTTCTCCAGTCAAGATGTGGGGCATGTAGTTGTAACTAGGGAAGGCCTAGTAGAAGAGTGGAGGTACAATGTGAAAGTACATAGAAGGACAATTTTTCCTTATGCAGAACTCCAACTTGCATAGACAAGGGTTCTGTGCGAAATAAGATAGTACAGTCCAGATTTTCTTCGTTGACCGAAGAGATGTACAAAAGCTTCAGAAGGCGTGTTACTGGCAGAGAATACCTATGCACTAATGAGGCATCGATAAAGTTCCCCGCAGAACCAGAGTCCAGGAAGGTCAGAACAGAGATAGTCTCTTTGGAGAATAGAGACAGCTGGACCGTCAAATTCAAACATGGAGAGGAGGTATTCACACCTAGGGAGGCCTCTCCTACAAACTCTAGGTGTGAGTGTTTCCCTGTGACTGTGGACGCAGAGGACAATCTCTGAGGAAATTATCTGTACTGGCGCAGTATAATTAGAGGTTCTCAGCTCATCGGCGGGTTCTTTCCTGCAGGGTCAGGCAAGACCGATCCGCCTGCATAGCCTCCACATCGGGAGGCATCGTAGAAGGTTGCGGTGGTTGCTGGAAGACGGATGCCAGACGAGGAAAGCGCCGAGGTCGTGCAGACTCCCTTTCTTGTCGAAGTTCCTCATGTTGTTCAGAGAAACGGATATCTATCCGAGACGCCAACTGTATGAGTTAATTCAGGGTAGCGGGCAATTGGTTGTGAGAGCATCACTGCGGTCCCAAAGCGGAGTTGCCCAGTCCAAAGCCCTTCCAGTTAGGAGACTGATGATGAAGGCCACCTTTGCTCGTTCCGTAGTGAACTGTTCCGCCATGAATTCAATGTGCATGGAGCCGCGACAGGACTTGGGATCCCCCTCATATTTCTCTGGAAGTGACAAGCAGAGTTTTGTTCAAGAAGAGACTGCAGCAGTGGGAGGCAGCACTGGAGCAGAAGGAGGCTGAGGCTGTTGCGGCTGTTGTTGAGCAGTTAGCAATTGCTGCATCATGGCGGATAACTGGCTCAACTTCTGTACCTGCTGGGCCAACTGCTGTGACTGGAGCGCCACGATAGAAGCGAGATCCGGATTATCTGGCAGTGGGATCCATGGCCGGATCTTGCTGTTACGATGCTGGATGTAGATCCAACTAACCTGTGTGGTGATGACTCGGACTATATCAGGGAGCAGAGTCTAAGGTGCCACTGGTCTCCCACCAGAGCCCTCTGCAAGGCAGGATGGGCTTGCTGCAGCAGGTGACACCCAGGTCGCTTCCCCCTCGACACGGCTCGACCACACAGGTAGCTGGGCAAGACGAGGTACCATAGGATGAGGCAGAAGCGTAGTCAAACTTAGCAGGAGGTCAAGGCAGGTGGCAAAGGTGCGTAGTCAAATAACATAGCAGGAAGGTCTGGATACACAGAAAGAGGCAAACAGGCAAAAGGAACGCTTAATCTCAGGCTAGGGGCACTGAAGATCCGACAGGGAAGTGGGGGAGGAGCTGGCATAAATAATGTATGGGATGGACCAGACACCAATCAGTGGTGCGCTGGCCCTTTAATTCTAGAGAAGGTGCCACTCGCGTGCCCTAGGAAGCGGGGGCGTGTGCGCGGGGAAGCAGAGAGCCGCGCAGCAGGAGGTAAGCAACGGGACGCGATTCGCATGCGGCCGCATTCCGCAATGTGAATCACGGTCCCAGCAGGAGCTGGAGACGGCGGTCGCTCATGGTCAAGGTGTGGGACCGGAGCACTTACCATGACAGTTCAGAGTATTGTTATTGCATCATTGTCATTTTACATTTCACAGAACAGTCCGCTAATATGTTCATATTAAAGAGGATCTGTAGCCAACCCCCCAAAAATGAGATTTTGTCATTAAACAGCTTAGGGGTCCCTGATTAAACTTTTTATAGTTTTTTTTTTTTATACGCCCTTCCGTACTTGAGGTATGTTGGTTTATAGTTTCTCTGAAAAATTAGGGAATCAGTCAGATGGGTGTGCACTTAATTTTCAAAATAGGAGTTGATAAAGTAATGGATGAGATAATACAGTAAAGGAGTGTGAATGTTTAACATTGATGGGAGTATATGGATAATAAACAACCCCTGAATGTATATTTCCACCCATCAAATTATATTCACTATTGTTAAGCCCATTGCGACCCATGACGGATCTGGTCCGTCATGGTGCCGCTCAGAGTGCATGGAGTGGGCTCCTGACTTAAGCTCGCTCCATACCTGGTGATCCCCAGCAGATATCAGTAGCTGGAGGGCTGCCACCAGTAATAGCCGGCATGCAGCAATTTCCCTAGCCAGCTATTAATCCTTTAGATAGCCACTAAAGGGAGCTTCAACCCCTTAACGACGCAGGACATAAATGTACGTCCTGGTGAACTGGTACTTAACGCACCAGGACGTACATTTAAGTCCTATACATAACCGCGAGCATCGGAGCGATGCTTGGGTCATGCACACCAGGTCCCGGCTACTGATAGCAGCCAGGGACCCACCGGTAATGACGGACATCCGCGATCACGCGGATGTCCGCCATTAACCCCTCAGATGCCGTGATCAATACATATCACTGTATTTGCAGCATCGTGGTCACAAAAATGGATGATTGGATCGCCCGCAGCGCGATCTTGGGAGCCAGAGGAGAATATCCTGGACCGTGACTTAATTCAGAACTTCTTAAGTCCCAAAAAGAGGGGGAGACACAGGGGGGGTATTGTCATGTCTCGCGCTCCGGTCAGACTCCCCGGCTATGAGCATTCTCTCCTATCTCCTCCTGTCCCTGGCAGTGCTGCGGTTCGCATTGCGGGACACACCCGCATGCGAATCCCGGACTGCCGCTCACCTGCCTCTACCTTCTTTGGTCATGTCCTTCTGTCCTGTGCGGGGCACGCTCGCTTGTGTGTCCCCGCCTCCTAGGGGACACGCACACCAACTCTTTTAAATTTAAAGGGCCAGTGCACCAATAATTGGTGCTTTGCAGAATCAGTCCCTATTTAGTTCTGGCACTTCCTGCGGCTCGCTGCCAAATCTTTGTGAGAAAGTGTATTTTGTGTCTAGTCTTGCCCTGTATCTGATTCCCTGCTACGTATACTGACCTTGCTCCTTTGCCGCCTGCCTTCTGACCTCCTGCTTCGTGACCTGACCTTGCTCCTGTGCCGCCTGCCTTCTGACCTCCTGCTTTGTGACCTGACTTTGCTGCATTGCCGCCTGTCCTGACCTCCTACCTGTCCTGACTATGTCTGAGTCTCATCCTACCTGTGCCACATTATACCTTGGCTGCCTGTAGGGACGAGTCGTATCCCGCTTTGAGGTGGGCTCTGGTAAAAACCAGCAGTATCTTAAACTCCACTCCCTGGTATGGCCCAAGCCATCTTCCTCAACAGGTCACCTACCATTTTGGGGGTTGGCCACAGGTATTCTTTAATATTCTCAAATGTAGAAAAATCTAATCTACATAATTCATTTTGATTTTCAATATGTCTGTACAGTTATATCCTTGTACATCCAGCTGCTCTTCTTTGAGGTGGAAAAAACAAAGTCCCAGATTACTAAAACTTTTGTATAAGTATGAGAGTATGAGAAACTGTTCCTCATCAAAGGATGTGACTTATTGGAAAGCGGTTCTATGCGCAATGGAAAAGAAAGCCGGCTTATTATGTTGCCCATAATATGAAATAACATTTTCTTCATTCTCACATCCTAGTGCATGAGAGTTGCTGGCACATGAGCTATGCTATTATAGCAAACCGTAAGCACGGCTCCCTCGTTACACTGGGAAGAGCGGCGTACGTGCTCTGAAACAAAAGCAAAGCACTCATGTGACCACTGACCACAGGCTCTCACGCACTAGGACGTGAGAGTGAAGAAAATCATCATATTCATAATTTGGACAGAGATATCAAATCATGTTGAGGAGGCAAGAGAGCTTGGCAACCTGGATCCCTGCCTCCATTGCACTCAGAAGCACTTTGGCAAAAAAAAAAAAAATAAATAAAAAAAAAGTAATGTGGGGACATTTGGGAACTTTGTAACTACTGGACCAATTTATGTAAGTACTTTAATGTGTTGAGTTTAGTGCAGGTGAACAGCCTGTCAGTTTTCCTTTAATATCTTCAAGCACTTTATAATTGACAACAGACCACATTCTGTCTATTGTCCAGTAGTTATAGAATGAGATATGCTCAGGTGATTCTCATATTTTCATATTTTAAGGGCTTCAAATAATCAGAACCACACTGATCCTGTGGATAGATGATACGTTATAGTCTTAGGATAAATCCTTTTAAAGTGTTATCCAGCAAAAGAAAAACAAAGTTAATTGCGTCCAAAAACAACACCACATCTGTCCATAGATTGTATGTGGTATTACAACTTGGCTTGATGAAACTGAGCTGCAAACCATACCCAACCTACAGGTAAATGTGGTGCATTTTTTCTAATGTTGGATAACCCCTTTAACCCTGAAAAACTAATGACATTTTTTGATTGAAAGAGCTTTATTTTCCGTTCAGTCATTACAAGTCGTACAATAAATTACAGTCACACAAAGCATGATAGTACAATACACAGCAAAGGTTCCCTAAGCTATACATCGCACACCATGCTACTCTAACATTCAGCTCAATCCTGCAATAGAAAGGCACAAGCGATCGAACAAAAACCAAATAATACAATCTGTGATCGGGGTAGGGGTGTGGGCGACTATGTGGGGGTAGGGAGGGGGCGGATCACAGGGCCAAACTGCTGGGCTGTATCTTCAGGGAGACATGGGAGAAGGAGAGGGGTCTTCACTCCTCTTCTTCCTCATCAACAGCCGAGCTGTCCAAGATGGAATAGTCTCTAAGCAGGTTCTTGATGAACCTGCGACAGTCCCGGACGGACATGTTTTCCCTGTTGATCACGAGGCGGTTCCTGGCAAGCCACACTGCGTCCTTAAAACAGTTCATAAGGCGCCAGGCCTCCTGGATGGCCTCCACGTCGTGGGTCCCAGGGAACAGGCCGTAAAGCACCGAATGGTACAATAGGCAGCTCCTGGGCACTGAGTCTCTGAGATCATGTTCTAGGGCATCCAACAGACCCTGTGCAAAGGGGCACTGCCAAAACACGTGCAAAGATGTTTCCTCCACGTAGGGGCACCGGGGGCAGTACCGGGTCTTGCACAGGTCGGGGGCATGCATGCATGAAAAACTAATGACATAGCTTTATTAATTTCACTTGGATAGCTTTTAAATCTAAACAAGATTAGTTTAGACTGTAGAGTTATGTCTCTGTACAATACTTCCCTCGTGAATAAGAGAGAGTTAATAGCTCCTGGCTTCTATATTCTGGAGTCCTACAATTCCTGGAAAGCTATAAGAAATCTGAAAACAATTCAGAGCCTGTATATACACAACACGGCAGCAGCTGCACACTGTATACAAAGCCTGCTTGAGTTCACACAAGTGTAGACTAAAGACCAGAAAGCAATGTAGAATACATTACAGAGAAATTAAAATGATGAGGATTGTCTCATTAATGGTAACACTTCTTCAGCTCTATCTGTTTTAGGAATCACATTATATGAGGACACTGCGCTATTTTTAACAAACTTTTGGACTTTATTGGTGAAAATGGATACAGATGTGTTGGTTATTTTTACCAATATATGTACATATATATATATATATATATATATATATATATATATAACCTTAAAATGGCAGCTAAGGATTTACGCATAGGGAATATTATTAAAGGGTTACTCAAGTAGAAAAATATTTTTTGAAATCAACTGGTGCCAAAAAGTTAAACAGATTTGTAAATTACTTCTATTTAAAAATCTTAATCTTTCCAGTACTTATCAGGTGCTGTACTGTATACTACAGATGACGTTTTGTAGTTCTTTCCAGTCTGTTCCCAGTGCTCTCTGCTGACACCTCTGTCCATGTCAGGAACTTTTCAGAGCAGGACAGGTTTGCTATGGGGATTTTCTCCTGCATTGGACAGTTCCTGGCATGGTCAGAAGAGAGCACTGTGGTCAGACAGAAAAGAAATACAAAAAGAAAAGAACTTCCTGTGAAGCATACAGAAGCTGAGAAGTACTGGAAGGATTAGTATTTTTAAAAATAAGTAATTTACAAATCTGTTTAACTTTCTGGCACCAGTTGATTTAAAAAAAAAAATGTTTTCCACTGGAGTACCCCTTTAAGACCAGACCATTGATGTGAAATGGGGGAGTTTATACTACTGCTCATTAAACAAGGAAGCAGAAAGCCTTTCTCAGTCACAGTAGTTTCCGTCAGAACAGGCTCACTGCTTTCTAATCTGAGGAACGTTTTGTGCTGCCTTTCATTCTAATATGCATTAATATGAGCAACTTTTTTAATGGCCTGATCCTCACCTGAAAGGAGGGGTGTGGGGAGCAGGGATGGGAGCTCTGCTTTTGAAGAGTGTGACAAGATGTCACAGTTACAAGCGAGAAAGGAACTGATATGGAGAGATCTGTGCCCTAAGGCTAATAACATTATATTAGTAAGTTGCATTATTATACTAAATATTACCTTACACTTTAAAGGGGTACTCCGGTGCTTACACATCTTATCCCCTATCCAAAGGATAGGGAATAAGATGCCTGATCGCGGGAGTCCCGCAGCTGGGGACACCCGGGATCATGCACGCGGCACCCCGTTTGTAATCGGGCACTGATTACAAACGGGGTGCCGCGTGCTTGATCCCGGGCGTCCCCAGCTGCGGGACTCCCGCGATCAGGCATCTTATCCCCTATCCTTTGGATAGGGGATAAGATGTGTAAGCACCGGAGTACCCCTTTAAGGCTATGCAGGAGATTTGGAGTTCTGGATCACAAAAATGGAACACTGGATGCTATAAAGATAAATTAAAGAAAATTAGGATTACTGCTTTTTAAGAAGTTGGTGAGTGCCATGTGATTCGTCTACACCCTTAAACTAAAAAATGTAATGGAGTCTGTGAGCTCATTTTCCCATTTATCCATGCTACAGACTGCATTGGATATATGTTACAAAATTAAGAATGTTACAATGTGATATGAATGGGATGATTTACAAGATTACAAGATTATTTATTTTTTCCATAGGTGCAAGTGTCCAGAAGGCAGGCCTGAGCTGCTTAAGTGCCACAGCATTGCATGCCCCATTGCCCCCCCCCCCTCCCTTCCTCCCTTTCTATCCTAACTGTCGTTTGGAGTAGGATTATGACTGGACTCAGCACTTTCATATCCTGAACTATAGGAGGTGCTAGTAAAGCATACAGTTGGGTTCATCCGCAGACAATATAAATTGTAATTCTATAATTTTTTGCAGATTTGTTGGTGTGAAAGAAATAACTGCAATGTAAAAATGTCAGAGCTTTATTATTGAACAATCTAGAACTACATGGTGAGCCAGTTATGACACATAATGCAATTTAAGTGCTGGTGTTCATTAAATATTACATTTACATCTTTTTAACAGGACTATGCCTACATATACACAGGGCATTAAACTTTGTTCATAAAGAATGTTACTTTAACCTTTTAGCACTGAACTGCTGTACTGCATCAACTCTTTATCTTATGAATAGATTTACCTCCATTGCTCTCAATCGCAATTGCTATACACTTGTAAAATGAAATAGTTCATTGTTGGCATACATTCTTATATATCTACTGTAGCAACACACAATTGCAGTAGATTTAAATATTGATGCTTTTTAAATGCTTCTATTGTCAAGACCTTTAAGCTCAAGGACAGTGATTGTATTAGACATTTATAAAATTATGTAACATTAAAGATGTAATATTTACAAAAGTATGAAAACATTTTTTTAAACAGAAATAATGCTAAATGTTGATATATCTGAAAATTAATTAATTTGGAGATCTTTATATCAGAACATATTTAACTTTAGATGCAGAGAAGTATTTTTGCAATTATTATTTCAAGCTTATTATTATTAGCTATCAGTGCACAGAACCAAGTCGAAGAGAAAGGTGAACAAGGTTATGCTTTATTAAAAATCATATTGTAGATTCAATGTCACAACTGGAAAGTTGTATTTGAGAAGGCAACTGTGTTCATTGGCATCAGAGATCATTCTTAGATGTTGTGATTAATAGGAATTTTAGCATCTAGTCAGTTATTTGAAAGGTGCTGCGTCTGTCAAGGTTTTGATCAGCACACCCAGCATGAAATTGTAGGGTGCCAATTGGTTGTTATGGTAGCCCAAGGCCTTCTGAAGATCTTCATGGATGCCTTGACAGATCTGATAGTACAGCCCCAATTAAACAATTCAAAGCAATGCAACAATATTGCATTGAAATTTATAAGCAATTGATAGAGCAAATTAGGTCAATAAAAAAAAAAGTTAAAAGAACAGCTTTAAAAAATATTAAAATGAAATCTCCCATTCCTAACTTTTAGCCAAGAAGAATGTGCAAACATTTCCCCATCTAGACGAGGAAAGCTGGTTGAGATGTACCCCAAGAGACTTGCAGCTGTAATTACAGCAAGTATTGACTTACTAAGGACCGAATTCCTCATGAATCTCCGCACAGACATTCCAGCTTTCAATGGGATTCTGCTGCTCTGTTCACATGGCAGAAATTCTGGCGTCTGCAAAAACATTGAACCTGTGAAAGGAAATGCATTGCCTTCTATGAGACTAGCACCGCTGTCTGTGGAAATGTTCCTTGTGGACATTCCACCATGGGGGAGTGAATATGCACCAAACAGATGTCAACTTTTTTGCTCTCATTATTGTTTGTCTCACAATAAAAGATATTTGGCACTTTCAAGGTACTATGCATGTTGTGTTGATTAAATGGTAAAATTCTATTTAAATCCCAGTTTGTAACACTAGCAAAATGGGCCAAAAAAAAAGTCCATGGGGCTGAAAAGTTATGCAAGGCACTGTATAACATAGCTGCAACAATGGCCCTCATTTACAAAGACTGGGGTGTCGGTTAGGTTTTTTTCAGTGTACTCGTCTTTTTTCCTTGTGATTTACTAATCTGTCGCATGTGTCAGGTTTTTTTGTGTCGCACGATATTAAATTCTGTCGCACGGGAATAAAAAGTGTTGCACTGGAAAAATAAAAATGAAACCAAATAAATAAAGTAAAGTTACTCTGCACAAGGATGTAACTTTACATTCATGATTGTTAATGGGTTAACAACCCAAAAGTTTTTTTTTAAATATATATATTAAAAAAAATGTATATATATGTATGTATATATATAAATAAAAAAAATCTATTACATAATTTAATCATTAAAGCATTAAGGGGTTAAAAATGCTTTTAAAGTATAAACCAAGTAATTTAATCATGAACCACAATGGTCAGCTGTCCCTTCCTCAAAAACACTCCATTTTTCCATTTTCACTCGACCCCTGGGCTGTCGGTTTTTCAGAGTTGAGAAATCACACTTTTTTCACAGTGATTTCACAATTACTCCGAGTGATTTTTCCATTTTGTCGGGTTAACGCCCATTTTTGAGTAAACCCCGCCCATTTCGTAGGTTAAATTAAACTCTCCGAGTGTTTTCGAAAATGTAGGTTGTGCGCCTAAATTTTGGGCGCAGATTTGGTCGCACGCGGGATGCAACCAAATTTTGGGCGCAATAACCGAGAAAAAACGTTGGTTCTCCTTTAGTAAATTAGGGCCAATGTGTTTCATTACTCTTTTTTTTTAATCAACTGGTGCTACAAAGTTAAACAGATTTATAAATTACTTCTACTTAAAAATCTCAATCCTTCCTTAGCTGCTGTATAAGTGATTCACAGGAAGTTCTTTTCTTTTTTAATTTATTTTCTGTCTGACCACAGTGCTCTGTGCTGACACCTCTGTCCATGTCAAGAACTGTCCATAGTAGGAGCAAATCCCCATAACAAACCTCTCCTGCTCTGGACAGTTCCTAACATGGACAGGCAGAGCACTGTGGACAGACTGGAAAGAACTACACAACTTCCTGTGGAGAATACAACAGCTTATAAGTACTGTAAGGATTACGATTTTAAATAGAAGTAATTTAAAAATCTGTTTAACTTTCTGGCATCAGTTGATATAAAAGTAAATGTTTTCCAGTGGAGTACCCCTTTAAGTAATTCTGGGAGATGTATATTTAAATCGTGAAAACTTCTTTAACACCTTCCCATTCTGTGGCAACTGGTATATCTGATTATTATACTGGAATTTCTCACAATGCGCTACAACAGTGGTGTCTGTCGCAACAGGCTAAAAACTTACTGGGTGGAGGGGGGAGGTATGGGGGTGACACCATTTTCTACCGCACCGTGTGACACCAACCCTAGCAACGCCACTGGATATGTGTATAGTTTGTTTTGTCTGACCCTTGTTGTTTGGAGGAAGTCTGGTAGTTTCAGCAATTTCCTGCTCATGCTGACCCCCCTCCCCTTTTTTTTTTTTTTTACCTTGCAGAGTTTCATTGATCGTTTAGTCATCATGCGGATGGGTTCCGTGATTTGAGCCTGCCTTCTCTGTTCCGCCTCCCGCTGCCCATCTGTTTATTATTCATACTTTCGTTCTGTGATCCTCCTTCTCTACCCACGGACATGATCACATGATTCTATAGCCTCGTTTTCGCTCAACCAATGAACATTCCGTAAAGTAATGTGACTTTAGAAAGCCTCGTTTTAAAAAACTCTGCGAGGTTTCTGCGAAAGTCATGTGACTTTTCAGCCTGGTTTATGCAATCAAATGATGCTGCCAGGCTGTGATGTGAATTTTGTGCTGCACCAATAACGCATCGTGCGCAGCGCATGCGCAGGTGCATGAAGCTGTTCCATGGTGGCTAAAGGAGGATCACGTGTTACGAGCCAATAAAAACAAGACAGCAACAGGGATGGGGAAGAAAAAAAAACACAGATGGTGGACTAAGTAATAAAGGAGGGCAAGCCAGGGGTGGACACCAAAAGGGAGTAGGAAAGGCCAAAGATGAAAAAAGGGAGGACGGACGGGAAGTATGGGAAATGTAGTTTCACCTAGCCCACAAACAGGAAGGAAGGGAAAGGAAACAAAAAGACGAACGCTATGTCAACTGAGGTAAAAAAAAAAAAAAAAGAAAAAAAGCACAAAAAGGTGACAAAAGGAACAGTGAGGCAGCTACAATACACACAACCATGAAAGCAAAATAATAAGAGCGGGGAAGTACCCCTTTACAGGGAACCTGTCATTATTGAAAAAAGTATATGAAACCAACAAGAACACAAATAAATTCTATAATACCACTTAACTGTGTCCTGAAGAGCTTAATTCGATTAAAATTAACTTTTAAACTGTCCCGTGCTGTATACTAATACCCCATAACTTGTCTTTGGGGTGGGCAGCTCCTGAGAACTAGTCACGGTCTACTGAGACATTATTGACCAGCCAGAGAGGCTGACATAATCCACTCTGTAGTGATTACAACCATGACAACGTGACTAGTTCTCGGGAGCTGCCTGCCCCAAAGACTAGTTGTGGGGCATTAGCATACAGCACAGGACAGTTTAAGAGTACATTTTCTGAACATTGTGGGATTAGGTTGAGCTCTCCAGGACACCATCAGGCACAGTATTATAAGAGGTGATATGTGTTCCTGTTGCCTGATTACGGGTTTCCTTAACCTCATCTCGACCCAGCTCTCCATTTACTCAGCTTCAACTCTCTATTTGCACTTTGCATCTTTCCTTCAATATTGTTGTTTCCCTCCCCAAAAGTCCTTAGTTTAAACACTTCTCCAACCTTCTAGCCATCTTCTCCCTGAGGACAGCGGCATTCTCCCCATTTAGGCACAACACATCCCTACAGTAGAGTCTGTAGCCAACAGAGAAGTTGACCCAGTCCTCCATGAACCCAAACACCTCACTTTCCTTCCTCTGTAGTGTAGCACATGGTACAGGTAATATTTCTGATAATACTATCTTAGAGGTCCTTGCTTTAAATTACAGTTTTTTTGTTTGTTTATATAGTGCAACACATTATTAAAGAATAATGTAGAGGTGCTTGTGTATGCCTTGTGCTTACCTTTATCTGATATGACATAGGTTAGGATTCATATTGCATACAATTTCATGACTGAAATGACATGATAATGCTGTCTACATTTCCCATGCATCCTCTGGCTTTGCAGAGAGATTGGGTGTGGCGCCTGATCACTGCACCAGGTCATTTAATTGAGTTGCTGGAATTTACCCAGGTGGGTGGAATGTGGTCAGATTGCATTATGTCATTATGTAACCTTTGAAAAGTAGCAAAATGTTTGCCTGATCTCCCTCCATTTAGTAGGTGGCATCCTGTAGATATATATAGATATATATAGATATATATATATATATATCCATAGGAAAGGACGGCAGCACACAGAAGTAATCAATCCAGGTGAAGTTTTATTTCATCCCCAGGCACAATACAAAGATGCTATGTTTCAACGGTCTCACATCGACTTTCTCAAGCATGCTTGATTGATCACCTGGATTGATTACTTCTGTGCTTCTGTGTGCTGCCGTCCTTTCCTATGGATATCTTTGTTTTGGGATCTCTAACCAAGGCCCAGATGATGGTGTGCACCGATTGACTTTTTTCATATTTTTGGATGTGCTGTTCTTCTTTCATATATATATATATATATATATATATATATATATATATATATATAACATGAGGAAATGTCTGGAGAGACATTGGGCCTTATTAATGACGGATCCAATACTGAAGCACTACATAACACTGAAAGCCACTATGACAGCTTGAAGATCACATAGCCTGAGGGATATATTGCTTAAAAGTGAGTATATACCATCCAATACACCCAATGTTTTTGGATCAGGAGGCCCAAGGAAAGGGTGCATGCCATGTGGGCATTGTATTGCATGCCCGAATGTAGAAAGATCTAATAATTTTTCCAATTCCTCAGGCTCCAGAACCTCCGCTCGAAGATCACATGTCAAACTAAAGATGTAATCTACTATGCCACCTGCCCGTGCTCCAAGATTTCGGGATGACATCGGGATGAAAACTCGTGCCTTAAAGGTACATGTTAGAGAACATGTGCAGGATATAAAATTGAGTGAGTCGGATTATATAAAACCTATCCCGCAACATTTTTAGAAGTTCCATAGGAGTGATCCCTCTGTATTGAGAATTAAAGCAATTGACTGCATAGATTTAGGTTTACGTGGGGGCAAGGTTGGCAAAATATTGGCACAGAGGGAGAGTAATTGGATCTGGACTTTGAATATGTTACATCCCCGGGGTCTCAATGACATGTTGGCATTGTCCCCATTTATTTGACCACTTTGTCCTCCAGTAGGTTGTTTTTAATTATGTGTGTTATTCAGTTATTAAAATTTGTTTGTATGGACCTATGAACTCTTCTGCATGCCGCTTCTACTCCTGGATGCAGCCCCCTCTCTCGGATTCCTATACCCATCCGTGGATGATTGGATTTTTGTAATCTTTTTACGGTGATCATGCATTTGATGTATGTGTTAATCTCCTTTTTCTTTCTTCTTTTCTCTTGTTCTTCTCTATTTCTATTGTCATTTTTTCTTTTCACTTTTCTTTTTCTCTTTTATTGTACCTGGACCCGAATTTATTTTACATTATTTGTACACTATTATATTCACGTATATATAATTGGTTTATATTTTATCATTATGTATTGTGATATATTATTTTTGACACTTCATTCACTTATTATTACACATTTTTTCTGTGATACAATATTTGGATTTCACGTGTGACACGTAATACCACTTTTATGATCATTTTTCATACTAAGTATGTGGATACTATTTATATTGTGAAGCTTGTAGCCTTCTTTTTGGGCACTTTATAATGCTTTCTTTGCATATTTGTTTGGATCTATCGTAATGCTTTTACATACTGTTCTCATGTTAGCTTCTTTTTGGTCCTGAGGGGTCACCCTGTTTTCTCTTTCCCCCATCTGGGTGGAGGTCCTCTTTTTATCTTCTATGTTTTTTATTTATCAATAAAGATTTGCATATTTTCTCTAATTTACTAAATTTTTTGTGATAAACAATTTATGTTTTGGGAGCTCATATTGATAGCAATTCATTAGTATATAGGACTATCTCTTAGAGGGACTCATTTTATCCCAGGTAACATTAGATTAGCATTGTTATGTGTTTTTGCCCCATACTCATAGTTGTCTGGTAATTCTCTATATATACACAGGGCAAAAAGGTGCATTATAAAATCTGCCAAATTCATGACAAATTTGACAATTCCATGACAATTTGATAAATGTATTATTGACATAAGGGAAAAAGTGCAAGCTAGAAAAGTGGAGTGAAAAAGGCACAAAACGATACATTACTCTTTATGTTTATCACAAGGGCCTCCGTTTTCATTATCGGTGGTCCCATCTGTGAACCCCTAATCCTGTAACTATTTGGTTTCATAAAAGAGAAAAATAATTGGAAGCCTGTAAAAGTAGAAAGGAGCTTTGTTCACCATAAAGAGATTTAACCCCTTAAGGACCACAGGTTTTTTCATTTTTGCACTTTTGTTTTTTCCTCCTCACCTTCTAAAAATCATAACCCGTTCAATTTTCCACCTACAGACCCATATGAGGGCTTAATTTTTGCACCACCAATTGTACTTTGTAATACTATCAATCATTTCACCACAAAATCTATGGCAAAACCATAAAAAAAAATATTTGTGGGACTAAATTGAAAAAAAAAAACATTTTGGAACTTTTTGGGGGCTTCCGATTCTACACAGTGCACTTTTCAGTAAAATGACGCCATATCTTTATTCTGTAGGTCAATACAATTAAATTGATACCCAACTTATATAGGATTGATTTTGTTTTACTTCTGTTAAAACAGTATAACTTTTTGAACCACGGCAATGTGTAGGGCTCATTTTTTGCGCTATGATCAGTCGTTTTTATCAGTACCATACAAAGTATACGGAGTGACCAAACAATTTGAATTGTTAAACAATTGAAATAGGAGCCTAAATTTTTTTCAGACCAATCTCCAAAGGTAATTGAAAATTTTAAAGAAAAAAATTGAGGTAGATTCATATCTGGTAAGATCAATGCTCATTGGTTTACTGTTCTTGACAATCTGAGAAGTAAATCAATGAATTTTGGTCTATTAATAGAGGTAAAAAGGATATCTGAGTAGTATGACTTGTGCAGAAAGCATTTCTTCGTGGGCCATTGTACCAAGATATGATTCAACTTTGAAAAAATGGAAAACAAAAGTCTGAACATTTTTAATAGGTTGTCTAGTATTTTTTTTGTGTCTCCTTCAGACAAAAATTGGTAGAATCTCAAAGATAATTAGAACATATAGAATCAGTCCCTGCTAGATGAAACAGCATATGCTTTTTTTCCAGGGTCAAAACACAAAATGAGCACACAGATCAATAAAGTGTAAAAAAATGTTTTAATAAAAAAAAAAAAAATCCATTAAATGTTATAATTTTTTAAAAGTACTAAAATAAAGCAAAAACCTATATAAATAGGGTATTGTTTTAATCATATGGACCTAATGAATAGAGATAATGGCCCAGATTTATCAAAGAATGTCTATGGTAGAGCTATTTTCCCACGTTTATTTGGGTGGTGGGTTTGACTAGCATGCATCTTATTTATTAAGAAGGTGCAGCAGGATGATGAATTTTGCGCAGCTCTGCTGTGGTGGGAAAAGCTCTACCACATACACTTTTTCTAGACGCTTGTGAGGGATGGAAGTAGACACTTTCCTGGGTCCTGAATTTGGAAGGTTAGGTTTTTTTACTTACTTTCACAGAGCTGCCGAGACATTTTTACTTGCATTTTAGACGCTACAATCAAATTTGATTGCAGTGTCTAAGGGGTTAAAGCCAGGCATCACCGTGATCGGTGATGTCTGGCATAAGAGATGGGTCCTGGTGACAGATAGCCGCCAGGACAATCCAGCTATGACCCAAGCTCAGCTCCTGAGCATGTCATAGAAGGGGAGTTGGACGCTGTCGTACACAAGAGGTTAAAGGTTGAATTGCGGAAGGTAGAGGTGATTCTCACACCTACTGGTAGGTGGTGTAGCTTTGTGCTACCCCACCTTCTATGGGTAGACAAAAAGAGTGAAACTGTCTATATTAAAAGTTGCATAAAAGTAGCAAAATTTCCTGCTTGCGCCTGAACCGTGCCAAAACATAGACAAAAAAATGCTCTAAAAGCAATGATAAATCTCCCCCTGTGTAATTTTTACCAAAAAGTGCACTGCGTAGAATTGGAAGCCTGCAAAAGTTTAAAAATGGCTTTTTTTTTAAATTTTTACCCAAAATGTATACAGTATATATATTTTTTTGTTTCACTGTAAATTTGGTGGTAAAGGAGTGTTATCTTACAAAGTTTAATTTTTGGCGAAAACTAGCCCTCATATGGATCTGTAGGTGGAAAAATGAAAATGTTAAGACTATTAGAAGGCAAGGAGGAAAAAATTTTTTTTTCCCTTAAAGGCGTTATCCACCATAAGGTGATTTTAGTACGTACCTGGCAGACAGTAATGGACATGCATAGGAAGGATCTGCGGTTGTCTTGGGGCTAAATGGCTATGTTGTGAGATTATCATAACACTGTGGCTAGCTTTTTGTGAACTGGTATTTCCTGAGTTTTTCTTTTTTGCCAACAAATCCCATAATTCCATTTTCCTCCCTCCCACACATCAGCCACCCCACCCATTGAAACATAAATGACCTGCATCCATTCAAAAGACCTGTGGTTTTCAATCAGGGTGCCTACAGCTGTTGCATTAGTTGCAGATTGATATCTCTCCCACTGAGCGATCCCTCCACCCATTGAAGCAGACAGTCTCCCTGTCATCAGCTGTGAGTCAGGTCTCGGCGGCATTGCAACCTGGGAAAAACCTGAGAAAAATATGCTGTTAAAAATAAATATTGGGGTGAAAATCACAGAAGAATTGTGAGAAAACCATCACACACAGGTACAGACACTATATTATGAACTACACTAACTTTACAGCCCCTGTAGCATAGTCAAATAAAAAAAATCCTGGAATACCCCTTTAAAGGGTTAAAGCCACCCCACTGTAGTTTTGCAACATATGGAAGCACGTTGGTTGTGGAACGCTGCTTTGGCAAGGCACTGTTCCACAACCAGGGTGCCTCCAGATGTTACAAAACTACAACTCCCAGCATGCCAAAGGCTGTCTGGGCATGCTGAGAGTTGTAGTTTTGTAACAGTTTAAAGGAGTAGTCTAGTGTAGACTATTTCTCCTCTGTTGTGCCCAGGCTGAATAAAAAAAATGAAAATAAACTTTCACTCACTTCCTGCATTTCCCCAGAGCGCCGCTACAGCTGATCGGTCCTCCGGTCCCGTCTTCTTCCTTCTTTCATGAATAGTCTGCACTATACTACTCCTTTAAGGTACATTGGTTTGGGAACACTACCTTAGCTGGAAGCTGCTCCCTTTCTATAGTAAAGATGCCATTGAGGAGGTACAGGTACTCCCTGGTGCGTTAAGTCTTAGATGGAAAAGTCGTACCTGTTCCTCCTCACCACCATTTTTATTATAGAGGGGGAGCAGCTCCCAGTCAATGCTGTGCGTCTTTATCTTTTATGACAGCTTAAGTTACATTGTTTGGGGAACACTGCCTTAGCTTGGAGCTGCTCCCTCTCTATAGTAAAGAGGTGAGGAGGTACAGGTACATTTTTCTATCTGGGACTTAACGCACCAGAGCGTACCTGTACCTTCTCACCAGCATCTTTTCTCCGTCTATAGCTTCTAAGGCAGTGTTCCACAACCAATGCACCTCCAGATGTTACTACAGGCCTTCCAGGTATAGTGTTTCTAGTCAGTGGTGATGGTGGTGGTGGTCATGGTATGGCAGTATTATATGTCCCTACCGGTAACACACATAACTAGCAGTGTGCACCTATGCACGTGTTTCATTTTGTTTGGAGATGCTGACCATTTTTTGTACTAGTATTATTGGTAATACTGGTCTTAGTTTTGGTTAGATATGGCCAGTAATAGTTTGGCGGAAATATGTATGATGATAATATTCATCCCTGTATACTGGTATTATTGGTAATATTGGTCTCAGTATACAGGATTTGATCAGTAACAGTATGGTGGTGGAAGTTGTGTGATTGCTGCAACCACACTGTACAATTGCCTGCTGGTAGTAGGGAGTATATTGAAGGAGGAGGCTGTGCGCGATTGGGTGTGAATGAGGGCGTGGCTAGAGGAGTGACTGGGGTGTGGTTAGAGGACGTGGCTTGGGCTATGGGTTCTAGCCCCTGGTCTTTTGGAGACATAGTAAAACCCCTGCTGCTAAGTGGGGGGGGGGGGGGGGAAACTTCTAAAATCCTTGACATTTGTTTTCCACAAATAATGATTTTACCTTTCTGAAAGAAGTGCCCTCTTAAGAACAATACATGTAACAGCTTTTTCTATTTCAATTATTTCTGACCATAGAATTTTAGATTTCATTGTTCTAATAATTTATATTCCTATAGCACCTATATATTTGCAGTACTTTACAGGATTATTGTTTCATACCACAGTATATCACTCATTTTAAGATACTTCAGTCCTTCCAGGGAAATAATTAAAGAGAGCCGTTTGTATGCAGGAAATGTAAGAATGTAAAGCTGCATAGTGTTACCACTGTCATATGTAAAATAATACAGGGCTGATTCATCAGCTGTTACTGGGAATTCCTCCGCTACAGTTATATGTTGCCCTAGCAGCAGTTGCCATTTCCTAGAGAATGGATTCCTAGAAAAAAGAAAAGGCCTAAGTTCCCTAGAAACATTAAACTAACACATGGGACCTTTAAATGGAAGAGCAGACATTTCACTGGTTTACCCTTTATCATTTCCTGATTTCCAGGAAAAACTGGCATGATTCACTAAAACAGATTATTTTACATGACGGATCAACCATGGAAATAATGTCATATTTCAGTGAAAAGTGCACTCTTTTTCCATCTCTGAGAGAGTTAAAGGCGTGTGATTTAATGGGAGAACAGAGAGACTTCCAGCATCTGCAGCATTTCCACCACTTCATAATGGCAATCATTTAGATCATGTCTTGTTACATTACATTTGTGATATTTGTCATTGTCATATCAGGCAGATTTCAGGACTCTGTAGAGGTGACATGAGCATGCGTTTATAGGCAAGTAATAAATTATAATGTTTATCAGGATAAAAATTACATCCGTTTAAAAACAAATGTGTACAGGACAATGTTATAGCGGTGGGGCATTAGTCTGTTATTTAGAAATTATGCTTTGGTTTCTCCCATTGTTGGGGATAGCTTGGTCTGAAGAACCTTACACAAGTAGTATTACATTTATAATAAGTATAAGTGTTAGTGCTCACAAAAGTGTCTACATGAAACAGATGGGTACTGCTCAGTCTGGAAAGCGCATGCAGAGCCTAAGTCCTGAGGACAAGTCCCTGCCCCCACGTCGGCGATCGCTGCAAATCGCCGGCGATTTGCGGCGATTCCGGGTCATATGGGACTCCGGTGACCTGGTAATCCGGAAAATAAGGGGGATCGGGGTTGTGCAAGACACCCACGATCCCCCTGAAGGGATAAGAGTGAGGTGGCCGACGGTGACTGGCGCCAAAGGTCCACTTCCCATTGGCAGCGGGCAGCGATCGGCGGCAGCAGAGGACGGCGATACGGCTCCCTGGATCCTACGGAAGCTAGTGCTTTGCCTAGCAACACCTGGAGGGCTACAGTTTGGAGACCACTTTACACTGGTCTCTAAACTGTAGCCCTCCAGATGTTGCAAAACTACAACTCCCAGCATGCCCAGACAGCTGTTTGCTTTGTGGGCATGCTGGGATTTGTAGTTTTGCAACATCTGGAGGGCCACAGTTTGGAGATCACTGTGCATTGGACTCTAAACTGTAGCCCTCCAGATGTAGCAAAACTGCAAATCCCAGCATGCCCAAACAGCAAACAGCTGTCTCGGCATGCTGGGAGTTGTAGTTGCGTACCTCCAGCTGTTGCATAAATACACCTCCCAGCATGCCCTTCGGCGATCAACTCCCAGCAGGAGTACAGGAGTACAGGGTACATTCACATGGGTGGGTTTACAGTGAGTTTCCTGCTTCAGTTTGAGCTGCGGCAAATTTTTCGCAGCAGTGCAAACTCCTAGCGGGAAACTCACCATAAACCCCCGCCAGTGCGAATGTACCCTAAAAATACTACACTACAATAACACATAATAAAGGGTAAAACACTACATATGCACCCCCTTATACTGCCCCCCCCCCCCCAATAAAAATGAAAAACGTGTCGTACAGCAGTGTTTCCAAAACGGAGCCTCCAGCTGTTGGGAAACAACAACTCCCAGCATTTCCGGACAGCCACTGACTGTCCAGGCATGCTGGGAGTTTAGCAACAGCTGGAGACACCCTATTTGGGAATCACTGGCCTATGTCCACCCCTATGCAATCCCTAATTTAGTCCTCAAATGCGCATGGCGCTCTCTCACTTCGGAGCCCTGTCTTATTTAAAGGAAACAATTTAGGGCCACATATGGGGTATTTCTGTATTCGGGAGAAATTCCACTACAAATTTTGGGGGGCTTTTTCGCCTTTTACCCCTTATGAAAAGGAAAAGTTGGGGGCTACACCATCCCATTAGTGTAAAAAAAATTACACTAACTTGCTGGTGTTGCCCCATACTTTTTATTTTTACAAGCGATAAAAGGAAAAAAAGACCCCCAAAATTTGTTACGCAGTTTCTCCTGAGTATGGAAATACCCCATATGTGGGCGTAAAATGCTCTGCGGGCGCACAACAAGGCTCAGGAGTGAGAGTGCAATATGTGCATTTGAGGCCTAAATTGGTGATTTTCAAAGAGGTGGCTGATTTTACAGCGGTTCTGACATAAACGCAAAAAAATAAATACCCACATGTGATCCCATTTTGGAAACTACACCCCTCACGGAATTTAACAAGGGGTATAGTGAGCCTTAACACCCCACAGGTGTTTGAAGAATTTTCATTAAAGTTGGTTGGGAAAATGAAAAAAATATATATTTTTCACTAAAATGCTGGTGTTACCCTAAATTTTTCATTTTCACAAGGGAAAATAGGAAAAAAGCCCCCAAAAAGTTGTAACCCCATTTCTTCTGAGTAAGAACATACCCCATACATACAGCAAAATATGTGGCCCAAATTCCACAGAAGGGAAGGAGCGCCATTGGGCTTTTGAAGAGAAAATTTGTCCGGAATTAAAGGCCACGTGTGTTTACAAAGCCCCCATAGTGCCAGAACAATGGACCCCCCACATGTGACCCCATTTTGGAAACTACACCCCTCATGGAATGTAATAAGGGTACAGTGAGCATTTACCCCCCACAGGTGTCTGACAGATTTTTGGAACAGTGGTCCGTGAAAATGAAAAATGGAATTTTTCATTTGCACAGCCCACTGTTCCAAAGATCTCCTTCAAACGCCAGTGGGGTGTAAATACTCACTGCACCCCTTATTAAATTCTGTGAGAGGTGTAGTTTCCAAAATGGGGTCAGATGTGGGGGCGTCCACTGTTCTGGCACCACGGGGGGCTTTGTAAACACACATGGCCCCTGACTTCCATTCCAAACAAATTCTCTCTCCAAAAGCTGACCATTGTAGTGCGCCAGCAGAGCACTTGACGTCCACACATGGGGTAGTTCCATACTCAGAAGAAATGGGGTTACAAATTTTGGGGGGCATTTTATCCTATTACTCCTTGTAAAAATGAAAATTTTGGGGGGAAAAACGCATTTTAGTGAAATTCTTTTTTCCATTTACACATCCAACTTTAACAAAAAGCAGTCAAACACCTGTGAGGTGTTAAGGCTCACTGTACCCCTTGTTGGGTGTAGTTTTCAAAACAGTATGCCATGTGTTTTTTTTTTTTTGCTGTTATGACACCACAGCGGCTTCCTAAATGTGACATGCCCCCCATCCCCCCCCCCCCCCCAAAAAAAAAAAAAACATTTCAGCAAAATTCACTTTCCAAAATCCCATTGTCCTTACCTGAGAGAAATTGGGTTACACATTTTGTTGGATTTTTCTCCTTTTACCCATTGTAAAAATTCAAAAACCAGGTCTACAAGAACATGTAAAAATGGAGATTTTGAATTTTCTCCTTTACTTTGCTGCTATTCCTGTGAAACACCTAAAGGGTTAACAGACATTCTGAATGTCATTTTGAATACTTTGATGGGTCCAGTTTTTTAATGGGATCATTTATGGGGTATTTCTAATATGAAGGCTCCTTAAATCCACTTCAAAACTGAACTGGCCCCTGAAGAATTCCGATTTTGAACATTTTGTGAACAACTGGAAAATTGCTGCTGAACTTTGAAGCCCTCTGATGTCTTCCAAAAGTAAAAACATGTCAACTTTATCATGCAAACATAAAGTAGACATATTGCATATGCGAATCAATATATAATTTATTTGGAATGTCTATTTCCCTTACAAGCAGAGAGCTTCAAAGTTAGAAAAATGCTAAATGTTCAAATTTTTCATGAAATTTTGGAATTTTTCAACAAGAAATGATACAAATATCAACGAAAATTTTAAAACTATGTTAATGTAGAATATGTCATGAAAAAATTAACTCGGAATCAAATTCATAATTAAAAGCATCCCAGAGTTATTAATGCTTAAAGTGACAGTGGTCAGATGTGCAAAAAATGCTCTGGTCCTTAAAATGAAAATGGGTTGGTCCTTAAGGGGTTAATGTCTAAACCTTGGTAAAAAAAAAAAAAATGAGTCCATCTTTAAGTGGAAATGTCCAAATTGGGCCTAATAAGCCTATTTCCCTCCCAGTGTAATGTGGCTTGTTAGTGTTACAAGGTCTAAATGAAAGTGTGAATGGAGAGTAGGTGTCTTAAATTTGGTGTTAACATCCTTATTCTATCTAATATTGGTTACTGGAAGTTCAACATGGCACCTCAAGGCAAAGAACTCTTTGAGGTTCTAAAAAAAAAAAGAATTGTTGCTCTTCATGAAGATGGCATAGGCTATAAAAAGAAATCCAAGACCCTGGAACTGAGCTGCAGCATGGTAGGAAAAACCATACAGCGTTTTCACAGGACAGGTTTAACTCCGAACAGGCCTCACCGTGATCGACCAAAGAAGTTGAGTGCACATGCTCAGCATTATATCCAGAGGTTGTCTTTGGAATATAGACGTATAAGTGCTTACAGCATTACTGCAGAGGTTAAAGGGGTGGGTGAGGGTTCAGCCTGTCAGTGTTCAGACCATACGCTACTCATTGCATCAAGTTTGTCTTGCCTAGAGCAGAGCATGGTGGTGGGAGTGTCATGGCCTGGGGCTGCATGAATGCTGCTGGCACCGGGGAACTACAGTTCATAGAAGAATACATGAATGCCAACATGTACTGTGACATACTGAGACAGAGCATGATTCCCTCCCTTTGGAGACTGGGCCACAGGATAGTATATCCACATAATGACCACACGCACCTCCAAGATGATTACTGAGTGAACACAGCTTAAAGGTGGTTCTACAAGCTCTTGATTCATGGGGGAGATTCTCAAAGAATTTTGTGCCAAAAAAAAATCCATTTCGTGCCAAAATTGTGGCGCAAAAAGTATCGAACACATTTTCAAAGACCTTTGCGCCACTGTTTACACTGTTTACGTCAATTTAGTAAAAGTGGGCGTGTTCACGTATATTGTCTGCTTTACATGATATTTTCAAAGCCTGTGAGACCAGATTACATCAAAAATATGGTGCAAATTTATATATATATTTTTTTTTTTACTATTTATACATATATTTTTTTTAAATCATTTTGGAATAATGTTAAATAAATAAATATTGGGGAAGGAGGGCGGTACTTGAGGACGGAGGGTGTACTTGTACGCCCTCCATATTAGCGATCACCGCTGCTCCCAAGGCGGTAATTGGAACGGGATGCCTGCTGAAATCATTCAGCAGGCATCCTGTGGCAATGCCTAGGGGAGGTCCTGAGACCCCCCAATAATGGTGATCACCGTGATTCGCCATTCATTTCTGACCAGCGAATCATGGTTATTCCAGGCTGATCGGGTCTCTGGATGACCCAATTGCCTGCAAAAAAAAAAGGGTGATCCGTGCTTCATGAGACAGCACCTATCACCCTGAAGGTCCGGAGTGAGGTGGCAGGGGTGCCATCTGCTCCAATCCCCTGCCATTGGTTGGTCGCAAGCGACCGACCCATAGCAGATGTTGGACGGGGGGTTTGAAAGGTTACTTAGCTCCTGCCACTGATCTCTCCCACCGCTGCTCGCCACTCCTGTACTGGTTCCCCCTGATCTGCCCAGACTACCATAGGTGGGCAGAGCGGGAGTAACCAGTACAGGTGTGGTGAGCAGCGGTGGGAGCGATCAGCGGCAGCAGGTGGCATTTAGGTCAGGCGGCAATCAGAGGTGCGGATGCACACTGTGGCCTTTCCGATGTTACAAAACTACAACTCAAAAACAAGAAGAATACTGACACTAAACGGGAGACTGGGAATAAAAGGGTCAAGAATAAAAGAAAACCAATATGGATGAATAAAAATGTTAAGGGGGCAATAAATGACAAAAATAAAGCATTTAAACTACTAAAAAAGGACGGTAGTGAAGAAGGATTAAAAAGCAAAAATTATAGTGAATAAATAGAGAAAAATGTAAAATATGTAAAAAAAAAAAAAATGATAAAAGCCGCAAAAATAGAGACAGAAAAAATCATTGCCAAAGAGAGTAAAACTAACCCCAAAATGTTCTTTAACTATATAAATAACAAAAAGGTTAAAAATGAAAGTGTAGGCCCTTTAAAAAATTATGAGGAAGAAATTATAGACGGGGATCAGGAAAAAGCAAATATATTAAACAAATTATTTTCCACTGTATTCACCGAGGAAAATGAAATGCCAGGTGAAATACAGCGAGATAAGGTAAACTCCCCAGTACAGGTCACCTGTCTAACCCAGGAAGAAGTACAGTGCCTCATAAAAAAAAAATCTAAGTAGACAAATCACCAGGTCCAGAAGGCATTCACCCCCGTGTTCTAAAGGAATTAAGTCATGTAATAGACAGACCCCTATTTTTAATATTCAGGAACTCTATAGTAAGAGGGACTGTTCCACAGGAATGGCACATGGCAAGTGTTGTGCCAATATTTAAAAAGGGGTCAAAAGGTGACCTCGGGAATTATAGATGTGTTAGTTTAACCTCCATTGTATGTAGATTGTTTGAGGGTTTTCTAAGAGATGCTATTTTGGAGTATCTTGATAAAAATAAATGTATGACCCCATATCAGCATGGCTTTATGAGGGATCGGTCCTGTAAAACTAACCTGATCAGCTTTTATGAAGAGGTGAGCACCAGACTGGACCAGGGGCAATCGCTGGATGTCGTATATCTGGATTTTTCCAAAGCATTTGATACGGTGCCACATAAAAGGTTGTTGCAAAAAATGAGAAGGATTGGGCTGGGGGAGAATGTATGTAAGTGGGTAAGTAACTGGTTCAGTGATAGGAAACAGAGGGTGGTTATTAATGGTACTTATTCTGATTGGGTGACTGTTACTAGTGGGGTACCACAGGGGTCCATCTTGGGTCCTGTTCTATTTAATATATTTATTAATAACCTTGTAGAGGGGTTGAATAGTAAAGTAGCTATCTTTGCAGATGATACAAAACTCTGTAAAGTGGTCAACACTATAGAGGACAGTGCACTGTTACAAATGGATCTGGATAGGTTGGTGGTTTGGACTGGGAAGTGGCATATGAGGTTCAACACTGATAAATGTAAGGTAATGCACATGGGCAGGAAAAATCCGGGCTGGGATTATGTATTAAATGGGAGAACACTTGGGACGACTCACGTGGAAAAGGACTTAGGGGTCTTATTTAATAGTAAATGTAGTGACCAGTGTCGGGCAGCTGCTGCCAAGGCAAATAAAATCATGGGGTGCATCAATAGGGGGCATAGATGCCCACGTCAAGGAAATAATTCAACCACTGTACAAATCACTAGTCAGACCACACATAGAATATTGTGTACAGTACTAGGCACAAGAAAGATATAGTGGAGCTGGAGAGGGTTCAAAGACGGGCAACCAGAGTAAGACGGGCAACCAGAGTAATACGGGGAATGGAAGGACTACAGTACCCAGAAAGATTATCAGAATTAGGGTTATTTAGCTTAGAAAAAAGAAGGCTTAGGGGTTAGTACAGAGATCTCTCCCATGATCTATTTATACCCAGGACTGTATTTATAACAAGGGGGCATCCTCTACGTTTAGAGGAAATAAGGTTTCTACACCAGCACAGACAGGGGTTCTTTACAGTAAGAGTAGTGAGACTGTGGAATTCTCTCCCTGAGGAGGTGGCCATGGGGAACTCTGTAAAAGAATTCAAAAGGGGTCTGGATGCCTTTTTGGGGAATAATAACATTGCTGGTTATGTATACTAGATTTATAGGGACAGAAAGTTGATCCAGGGATTTATTCTGACTGCCATATTTGGAGTCGGGAAGGAATTTTTACCTATAGTATAAGGGTTTTTTGCCTTCCTCTGGATCAACTCAGTAGGGACTTGATGGACTCTGGTCTTTTTTCAACCTTATGAACTATGTAACTCCCAGCATGCCCGGGCATCTGTTGGCTGTCTGGGCATGCCGAGAGTTGTAGTTCTGCAACATCTGGCCCTTCAGATGTTGCCGAACTACAACTCCCAGCATGGCTGGACAGTCAAGGCATGCTGAGAGTTGTAGTTTTGCAGCATCTGGAGGGCCACCGTTTACAGACCATTATGCAGTGGCCACATCTATTTTCCAACGTGTTTTAAAGGAGTACTCCCGTGGAAAACTTTTTTTTTTCAATCAACTGGTGCCAGAAAGTTAAACAGATTTGTAAATCACTTCTATTAAAAAATCTTAATCCTTCCAGTACTTTTTAGGAGCTGTATACTAAAGAGAAATCCAAAAAAGAAATGCATTTCCTCTGGTGCCATGACCACAGTGCTCTCTGCTGACCTCTGCTGTCCATTTTAGGAACTGTCCAGAGCAGCATATGTTTGCTATGGGGATTTTCTTCTGCTCTGGACAGTTCCTGAAATAGACAGCCGAGGTCAGCAGAGAGCACTGTGGTCATGATATCAGAGGAAATGCATTTCTTTTTTGGATTTCTCTTTAGTATACAGCCCCTAAAAAGTATTAGAAGGATTAAGATTTTTTAATAGAAGTGATTTACAAATCTGTTTAACTTTCTGGCACCAGTTGATTTAAAAAAAAAGTTTTCCATGGGAGTACCCCTTTAAAAAGTGTTGCAAAACTGCTAATTTAGGTGCAAGAATTAAACATTTTGGCGCCCAAAAAAAAAGGTATTTTCAAAGGGAGACAAGAGCCAATTGAAAATATGAGAAAAAAAATTAATAGTAATCGTTTAGCACAACGTACAAATACAGCAGTTTTTTTTAAATCTCCCCCAGTGTCTTTCTATTTTCTCTTCATTTTTGTTAATTAAATAATAACACATTGGAATCTGTTGTGTTCTGTTGTTCTTCAGAGGTTGTATTTACCAAATTTTATAACCTTCCAAGAACTAGATTTTATTTCATCATGTCCCAATACCCAAAATTCAAAGAGGGTGTATACATAAACATTGTGAGCACACACACATATCACATTATACAGTAAACATTACGTAAATGAATATATAATCACAAAAGAAAAAGAAAAAAATCCGGCACTGTCTCTTTAATCCTAGTAGGTGATACATGCAGTAATGGAGTGAGTGTTTGCAGTTAGGTTTGGTCCTGTGAGTGGTGCTACACGCCGAACAATAGAGAGCATAATGGAATCACATAAAGAAGGAAGCAGAGAAACTCACCTAGTCAAAGACGGTATAGCTTGTCAGGTCACGATCAAGCGACGTAGAAGCGGGGAGGCGGAAGGTGGAACGGGGGGGAATCAGACATCGGGCCACAGCCGTATCGCAGCTTATGGTGCCAAACGGCTGTGGCCCGATGCCTGATTCGCCTCCCCGCTTCTACGTCGCTTGATCGTGACCTGACAACCTGTACCGTCTTTGACTGGGTGAGTTGCTCCGCTTCCTTCTTTATGTGATTCCATTACGTAAATGAAACCAAACAAAAATGGCAGAATTGCAGTTTTTTTCACCCCAAAATTATTATTATTTTTTTTTTCAGTTTTTTTAATACATATGGTAAAAGGATACAAAAATGGTACCATTAAAAGTACAGCTCATACTACAAAAATAAGGCGCTTTTATATGGCAATGTCGATGAAGGAGAAAACTAAAAGGACAAAACAAAAACTGGCTGCATCCTCAAAAGGTTAAGATGATTATTTATTTCGATAGTACAGGCTATTTAAAACTATATTTTTACTCTACAAACACAAAGAAACCACAAATAATTCACACACACACATAGCACGCAGTTAAGGTCAGATTTAGTAAAACATCAGACTATAAAGCAAGTATATGATACTCGTGGGGAATAAAATAAATCAAGTTCTATTACCTCAGACTGTAAAGTGAGAGGAACATGGCTTTTTCAACCATTCCATTACAATTCCCTATATGTTAGGTTGAACATCTATTTCATAATATGAATTTACACTGAAGACCTCAGAGTACAGGGCAGATCAGTAGCAGTCTTCCTGGAATTTAATGTTTTGAGTGTTTATGCCTGAATATTTGAGAGGCACGCCTGGTAAAGTAAAGCTGTTAACACAATCATTTGGCTGAGTCCACCTGGCGCGTGACAGCTGCATACACATTGCCCTCCCAAGCTGCACCATTTCTTTCAAAGGGAGCATTTAAGGTCAGATGACTATACGGAGTCCTGAGGAGCACTATATGCTCCATACCTGCTATGCACATACTGTTTAGCATTGTTGCTATAGCCTAGAGGAGGCATTGTAGAAGTTGTTTATGAATTATGCTTTGGATGCGTCAATTATGGGGGAAAAAAATTGTATAATATGGATGCATGGATTCCCCTTCCAGGATAGGTGTCTGATAGAAATATCCTCAATCAGCTTAAAAGTTTCCCTTGACAAGCAATTCAACACCAAAGAAAGATCTCACAAAGCTACTGGTGATCTAGAGGAGGATGGAGGTTCTTAAGGGGGTTATTCAGGAATAGAAAAACACAGCTAATTTCTTTCAAAAACGGCTCCACCTCTGTCCCCAGGTTGGGTGTGGTTTTACAATTTGGCTCCATTCCCTTCAATAGAACTGAGCTTCAGAACCACATCCATCCTGGAGACAGACGGGGAGTGGGTTTTCATACAAAGTAGCTCTGTTTTTCTATTCCTTGATAACCCCTTTAATGTCTCTAATGAGGATTGCTAGAGAATCTTCCCTCAAACAGATGGTTGATAGCTGAGAGGTGTACCTTCAGAGTTGAAAATTTGAATCCTCTGTCAAATACTTCTTGCAGGAACTTGGAACAAATTTAGCTTTTGCTTTGTCTTTTTTTAATCTCCATCAGCACCTGAGGAACAAAAGAGAGAGGAAAGTAGGCATAAACCAGATTGTGACTCCAACTGATGGGCAGCATGTTCAAGAAATCAGGATGGTGCGAGCGAGCAGAACCTCCTGACTTTCCTGTTGGTTCGTGATGCTAGGACATCTATATATGCTACAAAGAAAATGGTAGACTGAAATAGATGTAAAACAGACATAATCTTTATTGAAGTCACACAAAAGCACAAAATGCTAAATAAAAACACATAAAACGCACAGAACAACACAGCAAAAAATACTCACAGGTAGATGGTGGAGTCAACTGGGTGGAGAAAGGAAGATTTTCCTCCCGGGATGCCAGATAAAATAATATATGAGAATAAAGTACTGATGATGTAAGGGTAAAAGCTACTGAATGTGTGTATTGCAATATAAAGATCCCGGCAATGAAAAAGTGCCACAGTGCATATAAGAAAATCAGTAAAGCACATTTGTCATAAGTCAGGATCTATTGTACACTCCCTTGGCCACAAGTGCATCTATGCTCATAAAATATATGGGCAGATGACAAACAATAAGCAAGCTGGCAAACTATGTCTCCCCCACAAATGTAAAAAAGTCCCCCCAGTGCAGAACACATTACCTGTGGGTCACACAGAACGTGGCTGAGCCAATCCGCTTTGTTGTTGGCATGTAAACCTGGGTATCTTTTTAAATGTATTGACTCACATAATATCACATCATAATAAGATCACATGTCATTTTTAGCTTAAAGTGCATTACGTAAAGATGCCCGAAAGTTGAAAAACTTAATTTTACTATGTATTCTCCTGGCGACTTCTGAGCTGAAATCTGCAGTAAAAGCCAAGGTCTCTGCACATGGCATAGCCTTGTAGCAAGCTCATACAGCAGGAGGCATCTGCACAAATACACCAAACACACAGCCTATTTTAAGTAAATTGAGTTTGCTTAAAGTGTACCTGTCATTTGCTAAAACTTTTAATATAATGTAGATTATAAAATTAAGTTTATATTTGTCACATACACTGGTTTAAAACATTTAAATTTTTGGGTGAAAAATGCTGTCTTTTCCCTGCAGTTATTGCTTGTGTGGGGACAAAATACAGGAATTGTGGACAGGACAAGCACGGCTCTGTGCATGCTCCTGGCTTCTCAATCATCCTGCTTTGTGAGTCAGAAGCGTGTCACAGAGCCTTACTGCACAGAGCCCTGCTTGTCCTCACTGCACAGAGCCATGCTTCTCCTCAGTGTACAGAGCCCTGTTTGTCCTCAGTGTACAGGGCCCTGCTTGTCCTCAGTGTACAGAGCCCTGCTTGTCCTTAGTGTACAGAGCCCTGCTTGTCCTTAGTGTACAGAGCCCTGCTTGTCCTCAGTGTACAGAGCCCTTCTTGTCCTTAGTGTACACAAGCCCTGCTTGTCCTCAGTGCACAGAGCCCTGCTTGTCCTCAGTGCACAGAGCCCTGCTTGTCCTCAGTGCACAGAGCTCTGCTTGTCCTCAGTCTACAGAGCCCTATTTGTCCTCAGTGTACAGAGCCCTGCTTGTCCTCAGTGTATAGAGCTCTGCTTGTCCTCAGTGTACAGAGCCCTGCTTGTCCTCAATGTACAGGGCCCTGCTTGTCCTCAGTGTACAGAGCCCTGCTTATCCTTAGTGTACAGAGCCCTGCTTGTCCTCAGTGTACAGGGCCCTGCTTGTCCTCAGTGTACAGAGCCCTGCTTGTCCTTAGCGTACAGAGCCCTGCTTGTCCTCAGTGCACAGTGCCCTGCTTGTCCTCAGCGCACAGAGCCCTGCTTGTCCTCAGTGCACAGAGCCCTGCTTGTCCTCAGTGCACAGAGCTCTGCTTGTCCTCAGTCTACAGAGCCCTGTTTGTCCTCAGTGTACAGAGCCCTGCTTGTCCACAGTGTATAGAGCTCTGCTTGTCCTCAGTGTACAGAGCCCTGCTTGTCCTCAGTGTACAGAGCCCTGCTTGTCCTCAGTGTACAGAGCCCTGCTTGTCCTCTGTGCACAGAGCCTTGCTTGTCGTCAGTGTACAGAGCCCTGCTTATCCTCAGTGCACAGACCCCTGCTTGTCCTCGGTGCACAGAGCCCTGCTTGTCCTCAGTGTACAGAGCCCTGCTTGTCCTCAGTGTACAGAGCCCTGCTTGTCCTCAGTGTATAGAGCCCTGCTTGTCCTCAGTGTACAGAGCCCTGATTGTCCTCAGTGTACAGAGCCCTACTTGTCCTCAGTGTACAGAGCCCTGCTTGTTCTCACTGCACAGAGCCCTGCTTGTCCTCACTGCACAGAGCCCTGCTTGTCCTCAGCACACAGAGCCCTGCTTGTCCTCAGTGTACAGAGCCCTGCTTGTCCTCAGTGTACAGAGCCCTGATTGTCCTCAGCACACGGAGCCCTACTTGTCCTCAGTGCACAGAGCCCTGCTTGTCCTCAGTGTACAGAACCCTGCTTGTCCTCAGTGTACAGAGCCCTGCTTGTCCTCACTGCACAGAGCCCTGCTTGTCCTCACTGCTCAGAGCCCTGCTTGTCCTCAGCCATAGCATAGCATTGATCAATGTTATCGGTTCTTTCACAGAGCTGCTGGGATGTTTTTATTTTAACATTTTAGATGCTGCGATCAACTTTGATTGTGGCATTTAAGGGGTTAATGCCAGACATCACTGCAATCAGTGATATCTGGTAGGGATGTAAGAAAAAATCGATTCTCGCGATAATCGCGATTTTTCATTTGCCGATACAGAATCGATTCAAAATATTTTTGAATCGATTCTTTTAGGGATGTGGAATTTTTATCTGCGGACGCCCGGAACAGCATGTCCTGTCCTGGGAATCAGGAGATAAAAGTTCCACATTTGTGGAGCCGGGCAGGCCGGATCTGACACGGCTATGGAGCGGGCTCCGACTCGTGCCCACTCCGTACTATGCGACCCCCGGCTGATTTCAGTAGCCGGGGGCCGCCGCTAATAGCCAGCATGCGGCAATCGCCGCGGCTGGCTATTAAAGGAGTATCCGGTGCGCACTTTTCTCATTTTATCCTATCCAGGCTGCAAAATAAAACGCACTTTATCTTACCTGCCAACGAGCCCGCGGAGCTCCGGTACAGGTGTTCGGTCCCCGGGCTGTATTCTTCTTACTTCCTGTTAGTCCGGCACGTCACATGGAGCTTCAGCCTATCACCGGCCGCAGCGATGTCCCGCCTCCGCTGGTGATAGGCTGAAGCTCCATGTGACGTGCCGGACTAACAGGAAGTAAGAAGAATACAGCCCGGGGACCGAACACCTGTACCGGAGCTCCGCGGGCTCATTGGCAGGTAAGATAAAGTGCGTTTTATTTTATTTTGCAGCCCGGACGGGATAACATGAGAAAAGTGAGCACCGGAGTACTAGATCGCCGCTGTCAAAGCTGACAGCGGCGTCTATTGGGATCTATGAATGCTCCCAGGTGGGCGATATATCGGGATATATCGCGATGTATCGTCACCTAGACGGTATCGCGATATATCGGGATATATCGAATCGCCACACTGGTATCGCGATTCGAATGGAATCGCCAAATTCTTGGCGATTCACACCCCTAATATCTGGCATTAGCCACAGGTCCTGGCAGCTGATAGCTGCCGGGAACACCCCGCTGAGGTACAACCTACGTCCTTAAGTGGTTAAAGAGTTTATGGTGGACATCAGCGTGATTGCCAATTGCCGCCATTGGTTGTAATAACAGCCATCATTAACAGTCCGCGCTCGCATCATAGACAGAAGTATATTTGAGGAAGTACAGCTTAAGTTTAGACCATTACTTGGGTTAATGTTCACCAAAATTTTATGCCAGAATTGGGTGCGTATACTCATACTCATGCCACCCCCCTTGCCTCCAAAGCCATTTCCCTTAAGGTGAAACAAAATGAATTTTAAAAAACACAAAGTATTGTTAAAGATTTACTCATTACATATTTTGCTATCACAATTTGATTATACTTTTGGGAAAGAATTGGAAATTTTCCATTAAGGCCAATATACAACAACAATAGATAACAAAAATAATTACAAATATTTAAAAGCAAGTTTTCCCTACAATAATTTCCAGCTTCCCAGAAGTCATTTTGCCAAGGACTACCCTAATTCCTTGATTTTTTTTTTTTTTTTTTTTTTGATTACTTAAAAGCTCAGTTCTTGGAATTTCTAACACACTGATTTTCTTGGAAACAACCTATTGGTGTAATTGTAAGAGTACAGCCATACAGTGTGTGTCAGTACTTAGAAATGCAAACACTTCATTTTGTTAACATGCAGTAAGAGGTTCCCGTAAATTTTCCTTCTGTACTTTTGTTTACCCTTGTTTTTACGTCTGTTGTTTTAAATGGAGATATTTGGGTTTCAGATTATATAATGCATTTTTCTATAGTATAGTGTTTAGGTATTTTTTGCTAAGTATATTTTGCTTTGTGTTATTATTAAAATATAACTTCATTAAAAATATCATAAATGTGCATAAACGTTTGTCACCATGGGAGGAAATCGACAATGAAGAACCCAGAACAAAAAACTCCCATAGATGTGGCAAAGGAAGATAAACAACAATAAACAGTGCAACAATAGCAAATGTGTGGTCTGATTATTATCCAAAGATTACTAAAATTCCAAAGTGTCAGTGTAAGTAACAGATCAATGCCACTTAAGAAGGTCATAAAGAAAAACAATACACCATGAAGAAAAACAATACTCCATGGCAATACCCTGGAAAAGATCACAGCAGAGGACAGGGACAGCTAGGGGAAGACAAATAAGATTAACATAGGGAGCGAATGAGGGAAGGGGAAGGAAAAATCCCACATACTTTTAAGGACTAAGGGACAGGAACTTAAGAAGCAGTCTTCTATTAGGTGATCCACAGTTAACCGCATTGTGTCAAACTATGCCTGAGAGAGCCTAAGAAAACCCGTTGGTCATAATCCATTTGACTTTATTCTTAACAAACTCCAATGGAATCGATTAGGTCTTCCAGAAATGGCCAACTTTGCTGTCAAGAAGACAAAATTAATTTCCTCAACCCCGATCTCTTTTGAAGATTAGTACCCATACCCATAACAGAAGAAATGAGATGGTAGATTCTAACCCATTACCTATGAACATGTAAACATTCCCACAAGACACGGGGCATAGTTTCTCTATTAGTCCACTTTCTAAAGCACAATGGCAAGACAGATGTCAGGAACCGGACTGGTATGCGGGTAGGATACGGGTAGTGGATCCTCTGTGTCAGTGAGGTGATGACGTGGGCCGTACCAGGGGACCGGTTCTAATAAGTTACTGGTTTTCACCAGAGCCCGCCGCAAGGCGGGATGGACTTGCTGCGGCGGTAACTCCCAGGTCGTATCCCCTGATAGCGACTCAACCTCACTGACAGCTGAGATAGGCGTGGTACACAAGGACAAGGCGAAGGCAAGGTCGGATGTAGCAAGAGGTCAAGGCAGGCGGCAAAGGTTCGTAGTCAGGGGCAACGGCAAAGGGTCTGGATACACAGGCTAGGGATACACACAAAACGCTTTCTCAGGGCACTAGGGCAACAAGATACGGCAAGGACAGGAAGGGGAAGTGGGTTTTTATATGTTTAGCACTGATTGGACCAGGCACCAATTAGTGGTGCACTGGATCTTTAAATTTCATAGAGCCGGCGCGCGCGCGCCCTAGAGAGCGGGGCCGCGCGCGGCGGGATGGAAGTGAAGGGGGATGTGGCTGGTAAGTGACATGGGATGCGATCCGTGAGCGGGCACATCCCGTCCCGCGGATCGCGTACCCTCCGGTGACAGAGGAGCAGTGCTCGCGTTCAGCGGCGCCGACCGGAGCACTGCAAGCAGAGGGACGCTGCGAGCGCTCCGGGGATGCAGCGGGACCCGGAGCACTCGGCGCTACAGTACCCCCCCCCCTTAGGTCTCCCCCTCTTTTTGGAACCCAACAATTTACGAATGAGTTCCTTGTCAAGGATATTGGCCTCGGGTTCCCAAGACCTCTCTTCAGGGCCAAAATTCTCCCAATCAAAAATAATTTTTTTTTTACCTCGGACGACCTTGGAGGCGAGGATCTCCTTGACAGAGAAGACATCAGAGGAGCCAAAGACAGGAGCAGGAACAGTGACCTTGGGAGAAAAGCGGTTAAGTATGAGAGGTTTGAGAAGAGAAACATGGAAAGAGTTAGGAATACGAAGAGAAGAAGGAAGATGGAGCTTGTAGGAGACGGAATTGATTTGATTTTTGTTTTTTAAATGGCCCGAGGTACCGAGGACCAAGCTTGTAGCTAGGGACATGGAAACGGATGTATTTGGCAGAGAGCCACACTTTGTCACCGGGGGCAAAGACAGGAGGAATTCTTCTCTTTTTATCAGCATGTCTCTTCATGCGAGATGAGGCCAGTAGGAGCAACTTTTGAGTTTCCTTCCAGATAGAGGAGAAGTCTTGTGTCAATTCATCTACAGCAGGGACTCCAGATGAAATGGGAATGGGGAGGGGGGAAGCGGATGACGGCCTTACACCACAAAAAAATGGAGATTTGGAGGAAGATTCAGAATTTTTGAAGTTGTACGAGACTTCAGCTCCGGGCAGAAGGTCAACCCAATCATCTTGGCGGGAGGAAACAAAATGTCGCAGGTAGTCACCAAGAATCTGGTTCACTCTTTCCACTTGTCCATTGGTTTGCGGATGATAAGCAGAAGAAAAATTTTATTTGATTTTTAATTGACTGCAAAGTGCCCTCCAAAATTTTTAGACAAATTGAACGCCTCTATCAGAGACAATATGCGTGGGAAGCCCGTGGAGATGAAAAATTTGGAGAAATTTTTTTTTGCCAATTGAGGCGCAGAAGGAAGGCCTGGAAGCGGGACAAAATGAGCCATTTTGGAAAAGCGATCAACGACCACCCAAATGATAGTGTTGCCATGAGATGAAAGAAGGTCAGTGATGAAGTCCATAGCTATATGGGACCATGGTTGTTCAGGCACAGGCAGAGTAAGGAGAAGACCAGCAGGCTTCTGGCGTGGAGTCTTGTCACGTGCACACACTGTACAGGCCCGTACGAAATACGTCACATCTTTCTCCAGGGAGGACCACCAATAGTGTCTGGCAATTAACTGTATGGACTTTTTGATTCCAGCATGACCAGCCAGGTGGGAGGAATTACCCCATTTGAGAGTTTGGAGGCGAAGACGTGGAGGAACATACGTTTTTCCCGGAGGAATTGGCACCAGAGAAGCAGGAGCAGAGGAGATCAGACACTCTGGAGGTATGATGTGCTGAGGAAGAGCTTCGGATTCTGAGGCATCGGTGGAACTTGATAGAGCATCTGCCCTGACATTCTTGTCCGCAGGGCGAAAATGAATCAGAAAATTGAAACGGGCAAAAAACAACGACCATCTAGCCTGGCGAGGATTTAAACGCTGGGCGGACTGAAGATAAGACAAATTTTTGTGGTCCGTGTAGATGGTGATGGGATGAAGGGACCCTTCCAGAAGATGTCTCCACTCTTCAAGTGCCAACTTAATGGCCAATAATTCACGGTCACCTATAGAATAGTTTTTTTTTCAGGAGGAGAAAAAGTTTTGGAGAAAAATCCGCAAGTGACGTTTTTTCCCTTGGCGTTTTTTTGAAGAAGGACGGCTCCGACTGAGGAGGCGTTAACCTCAAGGAAGAAAGGCTTGAGAGAATCTAGCCTGGACAAGACTGGTGCAGAGGTGAAGGTGGCTTTGAGGTGGTTAAAGGCTTCCTCCACCTGCGGTGGCCAAGATTTCGGATTAGCATTTTTCTTGGTCAATGCTACAATAGGAGCAACGATGGTGGAGAAGTGGGGAATGAATTGACGGTAATAGTTAGCAAATCCGAGAAATCGTTGGATAGCTCGCAGACCAGTGGGGCGTGGCCAATCTATTACCGCCGATAGCTTGTCAGGGTCCATTTGAAGGCCTTGACCGGACACTATGTATCCCAGGAAGGGTAGACTGCTGTGCTCAAAGAAACATTTTTCAATTTTGGCATAAAGTTGGTTTTTGCGTAGGCGGTCATGGAGGCGGACATGGAGGCGGTGTTCGTATAGGTTGGGAGAAAAAATGAGGATGTCATCAAGATAGACTACCACACAGGAATACAGCAAGTCCCGAAAAATCTCATTGACAAAGTCCTGAAAGACTGCAGGGGCGTTGCAAAGCCCAAAGGGCATGACAAGGTACTCAAAGTGTCCATCTCTAGTATTGAAGGCGGTTTTCCATTCATCGCCTTCTCGAATACGGATGAGATTATAGGCACCCCTGAGATCGAGCTTGGTAAAAAAATTTGCTCCCCGCAGGCGATCAAATAGTTCTGAGATGAGAGGCAGAGGATAACGGTTCTTTACAGTGATTTTGTTAAGACTGCGGTAATCAATGCAAGGCCATAGGGATCCATCTTTTTTGGCAACGAAAAAGAAGCCTGCTCCTGCAGGAGATGAAGATTTTCGGATAAAACCCTTTTTAAGGTTTTCTTGTATATATTCAGCAATCCTGGGAAAATCCTGCCTCGGGGTGGAGTAGTGCCAAGAAGCAAATCAATAGGACAGTCAAAGGGTCTGTGTGGCGGTAAGACTTCTGCTTGCTTTTTAAAGAAAACATCAGAGTAGTCCTGATAGGCTTTAGGAAGGCCCGGCAATGGTGTGGCGAAGGAGACTTGACAGGTAGGAACAGACTTGAGACATCGTTTGTGGCAGGAAGATCCCCAACTTTTAATGTCCCCAGTGGCCCAGTCGAGGGTAGGTGCGTGACGCTGGAGCCAGGGCAGACCAAGAAGAATTTCAGAGGTACAGTTGGGTAATACAAAAAATTCAATACTCTCATGATGGAGATCTCCAACGCTCATGAGCAGAGGTTCTGTGCGATAACGCACGGTGCAGACCAGTCTTTCTCCATTCACAGATGAAATGAAGAGAGGTTTGACGAGATGGGTAACAGGGATATTGAATTTATTGATGAGAGAGGCTTCAATGAAATTTCCTGCTGAACCTGAGTCCAGAAAAGCCACAGCGAAGAAGAAAGTATTGGTACTTGCAGGTAGAGAAATCCGCACAGGTATAGTCAGACGTGGAGAGGATGAATTCACACCTAGTAACGCTTCCCCCACGTTAACTTGGTGCGCGCGTTTCCCTGAAGCGGAGGACGAATAGGGCAGTCCTTTAGGAAATGTTCAGTATTAGCACAGTACAGGCACAAATTTTCATTTCTGCGGCGAGTCCTCTCTTCTTGGGTCAGGCGAGACCGATCCACTTGCATAGCCTCCTCGGCGGGAGGCACAGGAGTAGGTTGCAGTGGACTCTGGAAGAGAGGTGCCAAGCGAAGAAACCGCCTGGTGCGAACAAGATCCTTTTCTTGGCGGAGCTCCTGGCGTCTTTCAGAGAAACGCATATCAATGCGGGTGGCCAACTGGATAAGTTCAGACAGGGTAGCAGGAATTTCTCGTGCGGCTAGAACATCTTTGATGTGGCTGGATAAATCTTTCTTGAAGGTCGCGCAGAGGGCCTCATTGTTCCAGGCGAGTTCAGAGGCGAGGGTACGGAACTGCATGGCATATTCGCCCACTGAAGAGTTCCCTTGGACAAGATTCAGAAGAGCCGTCTCGGCTGAGGAAGCCCGGGCTGGCTCCTCAAAGACACTGCGTACTTCGGAGAAGAAGGACTGGATGGAAGCAGTGGCAGGATCGTTGGGGTCCCAAAGCGGTGTGGCCCAGGACAAGGCCTTTCCAGACAACAAACTGACCACGAAAGCCACCTTAGACCATTCTGTGGTGAACTGGTCTGACATCATCTCGAGGTGCAGGGAACATTGAGACAGGAACCCTCAGCACATCTTAGAGTCCCCATCAAATTTCTCAGGAAGAGACAGGCGGACTCGAGAGGTAGAAGCGTCAGCTCGCACTGGAGGGGAAGCTGGAGCTGGTGGAGGAGATGATTGACGCTGTGGAGGATGAAGCTGCTGGAACATGGCGGTCAACTGCGACAGCTGTTGTCCTTGTTGGGCGATCTGTTGAGGCTGCTGGGCAACCACGGTGGTGAGGTCAGCGAGACTTGGCAGCGGCACCTCAGCGGGATCCATGGCCGGATCTACTGTCAGGAACCGGACTGGTATGCAGGTAGGATATGGGTAGTGGATCCTCTGTGTCAGTGAGGCAATGACGTGGGCCGTACCAGGGGACCGGTTCTAAGAAGTTACTGGTTTTAACCAGAGCCCGCCGCGGGATGGACTTGCTGCGGCGGTAACTCCCAGGTCGTATCCCCTGATAGCGACTCGACCTCACTGACAGCTGAGATAGGCGTGGTACACAAGGACAAGGCGAAGGCAAGGTCGGATGTAGCAAGAGGTCAAGGCAGGCGGCAAAGGTTCGTAGTCAGGGGCAACGGCAAAGGGTCTGGATACACAGGCTAGGGATACACACAAAACGCTTTCTCAGGGCACTAGGGCAACAAGATCCGTCAAGGACAGGAAGGGGAAGTGGGTTTTTATATGTTTAGCACTGATTGGACCAGGCACCAATTAGTGGTGCACTGGCCCTTTAAATTTCATAGAGCCGGCACGCGCCCGCCCTAGAGAGCGGGGCCGCGCGTGCCGGGATGGAAGTGAAGGGGGATGCGGCTGGTAAGTGACATGGGACGCGATCCGTGAGCGGGCACGTCCCGTTCCGCGGATCGCGTCCCCTCCGGTGACAGAGGAGCAGCACCGACCGGAGCGCTGCAAGCAGAGGGATGCCGCAAGCGCTCCGGGGATGCAGCGGGACCCGGAGCGCTCGGCGTTACAATAGATAGAAAAACCTTGTCCGGCTGGAACCAGATACCATCTCAGGAGCACCTTCCAACCTGTCTCCATTAGGAAAACATTAATAGAAAGCTTTGCAGTTGTAAGCAACATCTTAGCCCAATCAGAAAGCTCAATGGTTTTCCCAACATCTGTCTTCCAATTGGACATATACAAAAGTTTCTCAGGGGAAACCATGAGTTCTCCATATATAGCAGAGATGAGGCCTCTACTACCTTTTACTTCTATAACCTTCTTAGGCGTAATGGTTCTGTTGCCTTTTCAGTTATTAGCAATTATTAACCATGTGACTGTCAGTATTTTAGTTGTCATTATTTTTATATTCAGGGTCAGTTAGTCAAAGCCAACAGGTAAGGCTGTATGCCGGATTTTCTTAAGGGATGAGACTGGGGAGAAAAATGAATTAGGAAGCTTTGGGTGATGTCAGAGTATTGTGCATGCTACTTGTCCCCCATTGCCATAACTCCTACTAAAGGTGGCTGTTCGTTATCAAGGAGAATGTACTGAGGCTATCTTATGAGTCTTAGCACTAGAAAAGAAGACTTGCTGACTAGTGTTGCTCGCGAATATTCGCAATGCGAACTTTATTCGCGAATATCGCATATTTGCAAATTCGCGAGTATTTGCAAATATAGCACTATATATTCGCAATTACGAATATTCGTTTTTTTTTTTTTTTCACAGTACACATCACAGTGATCACCCCTCTCTGCTTCCAGCTTGTGTGGTGTAAAGAAGGCTCTAATACAACTGTGTGAGACTGGCGTACGAATTTTCGCACATGTGAAAATTTGCATATGCGAATTTTCACTTATGCAAATTTTCGCATATGCAAATTTTTTGCATATGCAACTTTTTGTTTATGTAAATTTTAGCATATGCGAAATTTCGCATATGCAAAAATAAAACGCGGATATTACGAATGTGCGAATTTACCGAATATATGCCGAATATTCGTCCATATATTCACAAAATATCGCGAATTCGAATATGGCCTATGCCGCTCAACACTATTGCTGACTACTACTGCTGTTAGCATGTGTTCTCAGCACAGCAGCTGTAGGACAGTCTGTACTATACAGCAGATGTGGTTGAGCACAAAATGCAACACTGCCTGTTTTCAAGGAGAAAAGCAGTCTTATTTTCTGCTCAACAAAGGATGTTGTACAGAACGCAGCCTACAGTTTTATTGTTACCATGTACATGTACAGGAATTAATTCTACATAATTGTTGGATAATACCACAATACTTCTACTACATAATATTTCCACAACATGACCACACATTACTACTACATAGTGACTGAATGGTACAATCATACTATTACTAAATAAATATCGCTATACAAAGACCGTCATTACCACAAGCCGGTCACCATGTAGTAGTACATACAAGTATCAAATGTGTTCTGAAGACTGTACAAATGTTAAAATTACAGGTACAGTTCTTTCATTCATAACTCATCTCTGCAGAGTTTGCTGCCCAGTCTTCTTTGGCTCCTCACTATCTACACAAACTAACTTACTATCTTGTTTCTTCACCCAATATTGTGTTTGCTGCTGTCCCAGTTTCCCTGATAACTAACCCTCCAAAAATAGTGCCAAATGGATAATGCTCCAGATGGTAATGGTGCCCCCTGCACAGTAACAGTGCCCATTTAGTTCCCTTTCGCATTAATAATGTTAAAATCCCTCTTAGTGCCATACGTACAGTTAAAGTGCCCATTTAACCCTTTGAGGACACAGCCAATTTAAATTTTTGCTTTCTCATTTTCTCTTTCTTTCTTCTTTCATTAGCCATGTCAGAGAAATGTCAGTTTTCTCTGGCTTGTTTTTTGCGAGACAAATTGTACTTTGTAATGGCACTTTTCCTTTTTCCATAACATCTATGGTAAAACCAAAAATATTATTAGTACAGTGAATTTGAAAGCAAAATGCAATTTTACAGCTTTTGTGGAGTTTCACTTACGTAGTACACTATATGATCAAATGAAAATTTAGTCTTTATTATGTGGGTCAATATGTTACCATATCCACTTTATATAACTTTTGTTTTATTTTAGTAGTTTAAAAAAATTCTTTAACCCCTTAAGGACTCAGGGTTTTTCCGTTTTTGCACTTTCGTTTTTTCCTCCTTACCTTTTAAAAATCATAACCCTTTCAATTTTCCACCTAAAAATCCATATTATGGCTTATTTTTTGCGTCGCCAATTCTACTTTGCAGTGACATTAGTCATTTTACCCAAAAATGCACGGCGAAACGGAAAAAAAAATCATTGTGCGACAAAATCGAAAAAAAAACGCCATTTTGTAACTTTTGGGGGCTTTCGTTTCTACGCAGTACATATTTCGGTAAAAATTACACCTTATCATTATTCTGTAGGTCCATACGGTTAAAATGATACCCTACTTATATAGGTTTGATTTTGTCGCACTTCTGGAAAAAATCATAACTACATGCAGGAAAATTTATACGTTTAAAAATGTCATCTTCTGACCCCTATAACTTTTTTATTTTTCCACGTATGGGGTGGTATGAGGACTCATTTTTTGCGCCGTGATCTGAAGTTTTTATCGGTATGATTTTTGTTTTGATCGGACTTTTTGATCACTTTTTATTCATTTTTTAATGATATAAAAAGTGACCAAAATACGCTTTTTTGGACTTTGGAATTTTTTTGCGCGTACGCCATTGACCGTACGGCTTAATTAATGAAATATTTTTATAGTTCGGACATTTACGCACGCGGCGATACCACATATGTTTATTTTTTATTTTTTTTACACTGTTTTATTTTTTTTATGGGAAAAGGGGGGTGATTCAAACTTTTATTAGGGAAGGGGTTAAATGACCTTTATTAACACTTTTTTTTTACATTTTTTTTGCAGTGTTATAGGTCCCATAGGGACCTATAACACTGCACACACTGATCTCTAATGCTGATCACTGGCGTGCATTAACACGCCTGTGATCAGCATTATCGGCGCTTGACTGCTCCTGCCTGGATCTCAGGCACGGAGCAGTCATTCGTCGATCGGACACCGGGGAGGCAGGTAAGAGCCCTCCCGGTGTCCGATCAGCTGTTCGGGACGCCGCGATTTCACCGCGGCGGTCCCGAACAGCCCGACTGAGCAGCCGGGTCACTTTCACTTTCACTTTAGAAGCGGCGGTCAGCTTTGACCGCCGCTTCTAAAGGGTTAATACCGCACATCGCCGCGATCGGCGATGTGTGGTATTAGCCGCGGGTCCCGGCCGTTGATTACCGCCGGGACCGACGCGATATGATGCGGGATCGCGGCGCGATCCCGCTTCATATCGCGGGAGCCGGCGCAGGACGTAAATATACGTCCTGCGTCGTTAAGGGGTTAAAATGTTAATAGTTTAATTAAAAAAAATTATATATGTATATAAAAATATGCTTGAATATTCATATTCTGTAACCTCTGCATGTGTTAACTTAAAATAAGTCAAAAATTGGGAAAAAAAAGGTTAATTTGAGCTTTTATTTGGTGAGAGGCTGTTAACCCCTTAAGGACCAAGCCCATTTTCACCTTTAGGACCAGAGCATTTATTGCACATCTGACCACTGTCATTTTAAACATTAATAACTCTGGGATGCTATTGCTTATGAATTTGATTCCGAGATGATTTTTTCGTGACATATTCTACTTTAAAATAGTTGTATATTTTCTTGGTGATTCCAAAAATTCAAAAATTTCATGAAAAATGTGAACATTTTGTATTTTCTAACTTTGAATCTCTCTGCTTGTAAAAAAAAATAGACATACCAAATAAATTATATATTGATTCATATATACAATATGTCTACTTTATGTTTGCATCATAAAGTTGACATGTTTTTACTTTTGGAAGACATCAGAGGGCTTCAAAGTTCAGCAGCAATTTTCCACAAAATTTTCTAAATTGGAATTTTTCAGGGACCAGGTCTGATTTGAAGTCTATTTGAGGGGCCTTCATATTAGAAATACCCCATAAATGACACCATCATAAAAACTGCACTCCTCAAAGTATTCCCAGTAATAGCAGCAAAGTGAAGGAGAAAATTCAAATTCTTAATTTTTTACACTCACATGTTCTCGTAGACACAGTTTTTGAATTTTTACAAGGAGAAAAAGACCACCAAAATATGTAACACCCTTTCTCTCAAGTACGGAAATGCCTTGTATGTGAATGTAAAGTGCTCTGTGGGCACAGTAGAGGGCTCGGAAGCGAAGGAGCAACAATGGGATTTTGTAGAGTGAATTTTGCTGAAATGGTTTTTGGGGGGCATGTCACATTTAGGAAGCCCCTATGGTTCCAGAACAGGGGAAAAAATAAAACACATGGCATACTATTTTGGAAACTACACCCCTCAAGGCACGTAACAAGGGGTACGGTGAGCCTTTCAGGGGTACTCGATGGAAAACTTTTTTTTTTTAAATCAACTGGTGCCAGAAAGTTAAACAGATTTGTAAATTACCGTATATACTCGAGTATAGGCCGAGTTTTTCAGCACGATTTTTCGTGCTCAAAACACCCCCCTCAGCTTATACTCGAGTGAACTCCCCCACCCGCAGTGGTCTTCAACCTGCGGACCTCCAGAGGTTTCAAAACTACAACTCCCAGCAAGCCCGGGCAGCCATCGGCTGTCCGGGCTTGCTGGGAGTTGTAGTTTTGAAACCTCCGGAGGTCCGCAGGTTGAAGACCACTGCGGCCTTCAACATCATCCAGCCCCCTCTCACCCCCTTTAGTTCTGAGTACTCACCTCCGCTCGGCGCTGGTCCGGTCCTGCATGACTGTCCGGTGAGGAGGTGGTCCGGTGGGATAGTGTTCCGGGCTGCTATCTTCACCGGGGAGGCCTCTTCTAAGCGCTTCGGGCCCGGCCTCAGAATAGTCACGTTGCCGTGACAACGACGCAGAGGTGCGTTCATTGCCAACGTAATTCTGCGTCATTGTCAAGGCAACGCCTCTATTCCGGGCCGGAAGCGCGGAGAAGAGGCGCCCCCGGTGAAGATAGCAGCCCGGACCACCTCCCCACCGGACCACCTCCTCACCGGACAGCCCTGCAGGACCGGACCAGCGCCGAGCGGAGGTGAGTACTCAGAACTAAAGGGGGTGAGAGGGGGCTGGATGATGTTGAAGGCCGCAGTGGTCTTCAACCTGCGGACCTCCGGAGGTTTCAAAACTACAACTCCCAGCAAGCCCGGACAGCCGATGGCTGCCCGGGCTTGCTGGGAGTTGTAGTTTTGAAACCTCTGGAGGTCCGCAGGTTGAAGACCACTGAGGGCGAATGATGAGAAGAGGATGATGAAGGGGGGGTGTGGGGATGATGAAGGGGGGTGGGGATGATGAAGGGGGGGGGGGGGTGTGGGATGATAAGGGGATGATGAAGGGGGGATGTGTGGGATGATGACAAGGGGATGATGAAGGGGGGATGTGTGGGATGATAAGGGGATGATGAAGGGGGGATGTGCGGGATGATAAGGGGATGATGAAGGGGGGATGTGTGGGATGATGACAAGGGGATGATGAAGGGGGGATGTGGGATGATGACAAGGGGATGATGAAGGGGGGATGTGTGGGATGATAAGGGGATGATGAAGGGGGGATGTGTGGGATGATGACAAGGGGATGATGATGAGGATGTTAATGACGGGTCTGGATGATGACAGGGGGGGATGAGGTATTTCCCACCCTAGGCTTATACTCGAGTCAATAACTTTTCCTGGGATTTTGGGTTGAAATTAGGGGTCTCGGCTTATACTCGGGTCGGCTTATACTCGAGTATATACGGTACTTCTATTAATACTACAGAGGAAATTATTTTCTTTTTGGAACACAGTGCTCTCTGCTGACATCATGACCACAGTGCTCTCTGCTGACATTTTAGGAACTGTCCAGAGCAGCATATGTTTTCTATGAGGATTTTCTCCTACTCTGGACAGTTCTTAAAATAAACAGAGATTTCAGCAGAGAGCACTGTGGTCAAGATATCAGCAAAGAGCTCTGTGTTCCAAAAAGAAAGGAATTTCCTCTGTAGTATTCAGCAGGTAATAAGTACTGGAGGGATTAAGATTTTTTAATAGAAGTAATTTACAAATCTGTTTAACTTTCTTGCACCAGTTGATTAAAAAAAAAGTTTTCCACCGGAGTACCCCTTTAACACCCCACAGGTGTTTGACAACTTTTCATCAAAGTCAGATGTGTAAATAAAAAAAAATTTCACAAAAATGCTGATTTTTTCAAAAATGTACCATTTTTACAAGAGGTAATAGGAGAAAATGCCCCCCAAAAGTTGTAACCCCATTTCTTCTGAGTATGGAAATACCCCATATGTAGATGTAAAGTGCTCTGCGGGCAAACTACAATGCTCAGAAGAGGAGGAGCACCATTGGGCTATTGGAGAGATAATTTGTTTGGAATGGAAGTCTGGGACCATGTGCATGTACAAAGCCCCCATGGTGCCAGAACAGTGGACCCCCCCACATGTGACCCTATTTTGGAAACTACACCCCTCACGGGATGTAATAAGGGGTGCAGTGGTGCAGTGAGCATTTCAATTTTTCATTTTCACAGACCACTGTTCCAAAAATCTGTCAGACACCTGTGGGGGGTAAATGCTCACTGTACCCCTTATTACATTACATGAGGGTGTAGTTTCCAAAATGTGGTCACATGTTGGGGGGGGGGTTCATTGTTCTGGCACCATGGGGGCTTTGTAAATGCACATGGCCCTCAATTCCATACACATTCTCTCTCCAAAAGCCCAATGGCGCTCCTTCTCTTCTGAGCCCTGTAGTGCACCAGCATAGCCCTCTACTTCCACATATGGGGTATTTATATACTCAGAAGAAATGATGTTACAAATTATGGGGGGCTTTTTTCCTATTTACCCTTGTGAAAATGAAAAATTTGGGATAACACCAGCATTTTAGTGAAAAAATTAAAAATTTTCATTTTCAATTCCAACTTTATCAAAAATTCTTCAAACACCTGTGGGGTGTTAAGGCTCATTATACCCCTTGTTACATTCCATGAGGGGTATAGTTTCCAAAATGGGGGTCACATGTGGGTGTTTTTCTTTTGCGTTTATGTCAGAACCGCTGTAACGATCAGCCACCCCTGTGCAAATCACCTCAAATGTACATGGCGCTCTCACTCCTGAGCCTTTTTGTGCGCCTGCAGAGCATTTTGCGTCCACATATGGGGTATTTCTGTACTCAGAAGAAATAGTGTTACAAATTTTGGGGGTCTTTTTTTCTTTTTACCTCTTGTGAAAATGAAAAGTATGGGGCAACTCCAGCATGTTAATGTAAAAAAAAAAAATTTTTTTACAATAACATGCTGGAGTAGACCCCAACTGTACCTTTTCATAAGGGGTAAAAGGAGAAAAAGCCCACCAAACTTTGTTAGGTAATTTCTCCCGAGTACGGAAATACCCCATATGTGGCACTAAACTGTTGCCTTGAAATACGACAGGGCTCAGAAGTGAGAGAGCACCATGCACATTTCAGGCCTAAATTAGGGATTTGCTTAGGTACCGACCCGGATGTTTTGCAACAGCTGGAGGCTCCGTTTTGGAAACAGTGCTGTACGAGACGTTTTTCATTTTTATTGGGGGGGGGGGGTAACTGTGTAGGGGTATATGTATATGTAGTGTTTTACTTTTTTATTTTGTGTTAGTGTAGTGTAGTGTTTTTAGGGTACATTCACACAGGAGGGGGTTCACAGCGAGTTTCCCGCTGCATCTCAAACTTGCAGGGAGAAACTCGCTGTAAACCCCCTCCCTTGTAAATGTACCCTGTACATTCACATGGGGGGAGTACAAACCTCCAGCTTTTGCAAAGCTACAGCCCTTTGACTATTTGTGCTTGCTGGGAGTTGTAGTTATGCAACAGCTGGAGGCACACTGGTTGCAAAACACTGAGAGTTTGTTACTTAACTCGGTGTTTCCCAACCCATGCGCCTCTAGCTGTTGCAAAACTACAACTCCCAGCATGCCCAGACAGCCGGAGGGCATATTAGGAGTTGCAGTTATGCAACAACTGAAGGAGAACAGTTTGGAGACCATGGTGTCCAAACTGTAGCCCTCCAGATGTTGCAAAACTTCAACTCCAAGCATGCCCAGACTGTCCAGGCATGCTGGGAGTTGTAGTTCAGCAACATCTGAAGGGCCAGATGTTGCTGAACTACAACTTGCATCATGTCTGGACAGTCTCAGCATGCTTTGAATTGTAGTTTTGCAACATCTGGAGAGCTACAGTTTGGACACCACTGTATAGTGGTCTCCAAACTGTGCCCTTCCAGATGTTACAAAATTACAATTCCCAGCATGCCCTGACCGTCTGGGCATGCTGAGAGTTGTAGTTTTGAAACATCAGGAAGGACACAGTTTGGAGACCACTGCACAGTGGTCTCCAAACTGAGGCCCTCCAGATGTTGAAAAACTACAACTCCCAGCAAGCCCAGACAGCCAACAGCTGTCTGGGCATGCTGGGAGTAGTAGTTTTGAAACTCCTGGAAGTAGCAGTAAAGATCACGTTACAGCGATCTTCACTCCTGCCTCTGACGCCGCCGCTGCCTCTAATTGCCTGCCGGTCCTCCAAGCAGCCTGCTCCACTCGCCGGTCCCACATCTTCCAGGTATCTGCCGCCCATCCCCATGCCTCAACGGCACCTGCAGCCATCTTTCCCCGCTCTGCCCGGACTTCCAGGGGCAGGCAGAGCGGGGTTCTCAACTGCTCTGCCTGCCCGGTGAGCGGCAGGGTCTGGAATTCCCACAGGGGTACAGGTACGCCCTTGGCCCTTAAGTACCAGGACGTCAGGGCGTACCCATATGCCCGTGGTTGTTAAGGGGTTAAACACATCTTTATATATATTTTCTTTTAACAAATTTTTTAAAGTCTCCTATCCCTTTATAAGCAATCACTGAATTGTTTATACTGATCAATGCAATGCATTGGCCTGTTGCGATTGGCACTTTGCTAGTACAATTTGCCAGAAGAAGGGTCAATGGGTCAATAATGCTGGAATGGAGGCCTAGTAAAGTCCTTCACCTGCCATATTCACTGATCAGCACATCATAATGCGAGGGTGTTGTCACCAGGAACCCCTGATACATGCCATTTGGACCTTTCAATGACACCATTGCTAATCAGCGTGATTGCTGATGTCAGTTATTTATGTTCCATTGGCAGTTGCCATCTATGCACCAAGCTTAGCTCCTGCGATCGTTTCATATTCCTTAATGGAAAGCTTGCTGTACATGTATGACATTAGTTGTCAAAGGGTTTAAAGTGTTCACACAGTAAATGCGCTCCTGAAAAAAAAATGTATGCATATTTGCATACCTTATTTCAATGAAGACTAGAGCAGCTCAGGCTACAGACATTTCTGCCATCAATGGCATGGCTCAGGAGGGCACAATGACCTCTTAGCATCACTCCAGCCTGTGTCAAGTTTCTAGACGTTTAAGGGTGCATTCACACGTGTGTATTTTTGCTGCAGATCTGCTGCAGATTTGCTTCTGCAGATTTGCTTCTGCAGATTTTGCTGCCCAATTAAAGTCAATGGACAGCGAAATCTGCAGCAGCAAGATCTGCAGCAAAAATACGCACATGTGAACCCACCCTAAAGAAGTAAATTACCCAATTTGTGTAGCTCTCACTGATTTTATTGGGAATTGTGCAAATGCAAAATCAAAAACATTTCCAGTATCTTGTAAAACCTTTTTTTATTGGACTAACATAATTTTGTAGAGACAAGCTTTCGGGATTCCTTCTTTTATCAAGTCAAAAGCAAATCTAAGCTCACAAGCAGAAAATACAGGTTTCCTCTCAAGTTAAGACAATGGATGTGGAGAATTCACACTAAGATAGGCCATAGATTGTCCAGATATAGGAACATAGACTACATAGAGAAGGATTAGAAAAAGGGGGAGGGAGGGGGGAGCAGGGGAGAGACTGGTAATTAAGCAGGACATAGTGAGATGCAAAAGAGAAGATCCTCTGTTGAATCCTCTGTTTTTGGAATAAAAAAAAACAGTATAATTTTAGCTTCAAATGTCTTTCTCTCTTGTGTGTTTTTGAAATTCCCTCAGTATCCTGATTGTAAGGTCATGTATGGAATGGCCTGTTTGGGTAAAATGGTGTCCAACTGGGGTGCAGTAGTCATTTTCTTTATGGCGGTTGATGGAATGTCTGTGTAGATTCATCCTTTCGTTGAGTTTCCGGCTGATTTCGCCAATCTAGCATCCCATGTCACACTTGGTGCATTGTATTATGTAGACCACATTTGGGGATGTGCAGGAGTATAGTCCCCTAATGTTATATGTCTTGTTGTTGTGGGTGACTTCGATCTTGGTTCAGATATGTTGGCAGAGTTTACAGCGAGGTTTGGTGCAGGGTTTGGTCCCATTGTCTGTGTCTGTTCTTTCTGTAGGTCATTTTCTGCTGACCAACTTTTGTTTTAAATTGTTTGGTTGTCTGAAGGCCAAGATGGGAGGTTCAGGGAAGATTTCTTTTTGCATCTCATCTTCCACCAATATTGGCTGCAGGTCCTTGATAATTTTTCAAGGGCCGGATTGTATCTGGCTACCAGTGGTACGCGTGGTGATGGTTGTATCTCTCTGTATTGTAAGTGTATTTTCCTATTGATTATTCTTGGTTTGTATCCTTTTTGTTTGAATTTCTCAGACAGTGTTTGTAGACGCATGTCTCTGTCATCAGGGTTGGAGCATGTGCAATGATACCTGGTAGCTTAGCTGTGTATGATGCCTTTCTTTGTGTGTGAAGGATGGAAACTGAATTTGTGTAGATAGCTGGATCGGTCTGTGGGATTTCTGTACACAGAAACTGGATTTATGTAGATAGCTGGATCGGTATGTGGTGTGAGAAGGTGAAAGGTATCGTGGTGGATGGGCGATATGTGTCACCAAGGCTCCTGGCTTTGGTGAAGTAAGAGTCGGAATTCATTCAGTGTCTGTGCTGCGATGCAGACTGACACTATGGCCGGGACAGCTCTTACTGGGAATGACCAAGTGCAGGGTGGGGGTCATTCCCCACAATCCAGGCCGCCTTTTGTCGGCCTTAAAGGCAACCTGTTTCACCAGCTGATGGGCATTGCTAGTTCCAGCTCACACTGCTAGAGAGAGCCAAGAGTGGAGTTCTTCCCTACGTTTTGCTCCAAGGTGGGAAGCTGGTGAGCATCCTGCCTGGAGGCCTGGAAAAGACTTACTTGATGCCGCATGGCATGGTCTGAGGTGTGAACCTTTGTTACGTTTTCCTTTGTTCTGCATTTAAAGACTGTTTGCTGTGTGATAAGTGTGAATAAAACACTTAACTTTGATTTGGAAAATACTGCTTCCTTGCCTCTATACTGCAACTGAACCTATTTGCAAGAGCGAGTCATCACAGTCGGTTTTCTGTACCTGTTTCCTCCCTCCCCCTTTTTCTTATCCTTATCTATGTAGTCTATGTTACTATAGCTGGACAATTTATGGCCTATGTTAGTGTGAATTCTCCACATCTATTGTCTTAACCCCTGCATATTTGTGAGAGGAAACCTGTGTCTTCTGCTTGTGAGCTTAGATTTGCTTTGGACTTGATAAAGGGAGGAATCCCGAAAGCTTGTCTCTACAAAACTCTGTTAGTCCAATAAAAAAGGTATTACAAGATACTGCAACATTTTTTGATTCTGCATCACTGGACTAATACAGCTACTCAAAATTACTAAACATAAATATATATATATATATATATATATATATATATATATATATATATATATATAGACAGATAGATATATGCAAAATCATAGGATGTTGCAGTATCTTGTAATACTTTAGTGTTATTTCTCCACATATGTTGTTTTAACCCCTGCATACTTTGTGAGATGGAACCTGTGTGTTTTCTTCTTGTGTGCTCAGAAATGCTTTTGACTTTATAAAGGGAGGAACCCCGAAAGCCTGTCTCTTCTGTTAGTCCAATAAAAAAGGCATAACAAAATACAGCAACATCCTATAATTTTGCATTTGCATCACTGGACTAATACGGCTATTCCTTACTACTGACATCACTGCATAATTAATTACATCATTCATATATAGTAATGTAGTATTCAAAGTGATCACACACACATATATATATAAAAAAAGCAATACATGAAAAAAATGTGCCCAGTGAGACGCCATAGAGGTGATTCAAATACAAACATACAATAGTTTCTTAGCAAAAGAATACAAAGGCACTCACCCACTGTACTGTGTCTTCCTCTTTATTTTCAGTGCAGATACATACAGGTATACGGCGGCTGCATGCCGCTAGCTGTGAGTAGACGCCAGTGCGCTCAAAGTGGTTACAGCTGCTTCTTTCCTTACGGAACTTCAACAGACAAACAAATGGTCTGTTGAAGTTCCGTAAGGAAAGAAACAGCTGTAACCACTTTGAGCGCACTGGCGTCTACTCACAGCTAGTGACATGCAGCCGCCATATTCCAGTATGTATCTGCACTGAAAATAAAGCGGAAGACACAGTACAGTGGGTGAGTGCCTTCGTTTTCTTTTGCTAAAGATTTGCACACACCTGAAGTTTTTGCACGAATGAGCACCTCTACACTCTGTGCATAAATAGGTTTTTCCAGCCAGGAAGCTATCATATCCTCACGAAGAAGACATATCTGCAGTGCCTGCACCTTTGTCTTTCCAGTATATATATACAAACATACAATAGTGTCACTTTATTAAAAACAGCATTAATATGTGTATTGCAGACGTGGTTACAGTATATTAAAAGGAGGAGCTGGATCGGGAGAACATCCTACTCACCAATTCAATATATGTATAGAATAGACTGAGAATATACTAAATATGCTAGTCCCAGTCCACAAATACAGTTAAAGGGAATCTGTCATCAGTGTCACCCGCACTAATCTGTACTTTTTTGAAAAACTTTGGGAAAGCAGCTTCTTTCTTGCCACTCTGCCAAAAAGCTCAGATTTTGAAGTGCCACAGTGATGGTTAACCTTCTGGAAGTTTCTCCCATTTGCACACAGGATCTTTGGAGCTCAGCCAGAGATACCAATGGATTCTTGGTCTTCTCTCTTACCCTTCTCCCCCAATTACTTTACTTTAGAAAGAGTCATGGTTGCTGAAAACTTTGTCCACTTAAAAACTACAGAGGCCACTGTATTCTTCGAAACTTTCAGTGCAGCAGAATTTTTTTGTACCCATTTCTAAATCTGTACCTCCACACAGGCCTGCCTCTGAGCTTTGCAGCAGTTTTTTACCCTCATGGCTTGCTTTTTGCTGTGATGTAAATAGGCATATGTGAGACCTTATATAGACAGGGCTGTGTCATTGCAAATCCTGTCCAATCAACTGAATTTACCACAGGTGACTCCAATCAAGGTGTAAAAACATCTGAGATAATCAAGAGAAATGGGAGGAGCCAGAGCTAAATTGTCATAACAATGTATCATAGCATAAGGTTTGAATACTTATCTCCATTCAAAATGTTTCTTTTTAATACATTATTCTGCTTTCACATCGTCATTATGGGGGATTATTTTAGCACAAAGCCAAAACATAACAAATGTAAAAAAAAAATTAAAAAATGAAAGGGTCGGAAAACCTTCCAAATGCATTTTATATCCCCTGATTATGTAGCTGAAATAAAATATTAGATGGAATATTGAATTGCAGTCTAAAACTTGGAATGTATGTGAAATAACAGCTAAAAGGTCATTGTAATGTTACTTCCCGCTGGTTGACATTCCTGTAATGTCCTTTCGTTTTGTTTCTTGGGCAGCAGCCAAATATTGTAAGTCACAGTAGGGAAAGCTCTGTAAACTGTGTAGATATTTTTAACTGATTTAAATAATATAGCAGAAAGAGAGGACACACAGTGGCCAGAGATGGGAAGGAAAAACAGATTCCTGCCTCCTTTCCTCCATGCAACAATTCATTTGCAAAAGAAACTGAAATCTTTGAGGGGGGAGGAAAAAAAATCACAATAACCTGGTTGCATAAGTGTGCACACCCTCTTATAACTGGGGATGTTCAGAATTAAACAATCACATTCAAATTTATTTAAAAAAAAAAAAAAAAAGAAGTCATTTAAAGTGTCTGAGAATAATCGCAAATAAATTTCAGCTGTCCCAGTAGGAATTTTCTGAATTGCTTAGATGCATCTCATAGCAAAAGCTGTAGTCCGAAGAGAGCTTCCTAAGTATAAAAGAAATGTAATTTTTGAAATATACCAATCAGGAAAAGAGTACAAAAAAATGACCAAAGCAACAGGTATACCACGGAACATAGTAAAGACAGTCATCATCACGTGGAGAAAATATGGCACAAAAGAGACATTAATAAGAACTGGATGTCCCTCCAAAGTTGATAAAAAGAGGAGAAGAAAACTGGTCAGGGAGACTTCTAAAAGGCATACTGCAATATTATAGAAATTGCAGAAATTTCAGGCAAATACTGGCGGTGTGCTACATGTGACAAAAATCTCCCATACGTTTCATATGTATGGGCTATGGGATAGTGTGATAAGATAGAAGCTTTTTGTCCATAATTCCAAAAAGTATCTTTGGCACAAAAACAATACTGCAAACCCTCCAATGAACATCATACCCACAATGAAGCATGGCGGTGGCAGCATCGTGTTTTGGGATGGTTTTTCGTCAGCTGGAACCGGGGCCTTATGGTTAAGGGAACTATGAACAGTTCCAGAAACCAGGCAATTTTGGCACAAAATGAAGAGGAAGTCAACCTTTCAGCACAACAACGACCCAAAGCACACATCTAAATTCACAAAAGCATGGCTTCCCCATAAAAGGATTAATGTTTTGAGCTCAGACCTTAATCAAATTGAACATCTGTGGAGTGACCTGAATAGGGCTGTGCACCGAAGATGCCCATGCAATCTGACAGATTTGGAGTGCTTTTCCAAGAAAGAGTGGGCAAATATTGTCAAATATTGTCAAGATGGACCATGCTAATTAAAAAAAGGCAGATTTTTGTAATAAAATCAAATGGTGTTTCGACAAAGTATTAGTTTAAGGGTATATGCACACTTTTGCAACCTGGTTATAGCGTGTTTTCTGTTTTTTTCTTTCCCCCCCCCCTCAAAGATTTCCCAACAGAAAGGCTGTTTGAGTCCCGCCAGGAGCAGGTGAATTGTGCACTAGAGATAGACAGGTGGTCTGTCGCAAGAGGACAGGCATCCAGAAGGGGCTTTAAGAAGCTCAGTGTGAGCCAAAGTGATGAGAAGGGACCTCAGTATATATATATATATATATATATATATATATAAATTGCCCTTGGAGGTTAGCTAGGGTTTAAGAAGTGGTAGACTTTTGTTGTTTTCATTTCTGCTATCATCTAAAAACTGAATAAAGCTTTTTTTTTTATCGCTATTGGCGTTTATGCTACTTATTTGGCACTTAGCACTACAAGCTGCTTCGTTTGATGCTAAAATACCTCCCAAATTTTATATATATATATATATATATATATATATATATCATACATCTCATCTTGTTTATGATTTCTAGTAAGAGCCTTAAGTAGCACATGGTATGATCTATGGATTAGAAATGAAATGACAGCTCACGCGATAACAATTATATTCATACGTGTTGTCATTCAATGCAAGGGAGCTTTGCATTCATGATACGACATTAAGACAACTGTGTTGCATAGTGATTAAGATGTCTGTTTCATTTAACAGTCATTAGAATGCAGGGAGAGAATTCTGTATTCTCATCTAAGATTGAAGTAATGATCGACCTCCAGCAAGGAAAAACATCAAAGGGTTTCTTGTTAATGGTCATAATTACAGTCATGGCCATAAATGTTGGCAACCCTGAAATTTTTCAAGAAAATGAATAATTTATAACAAAAAGAATTGCAGTAACACATGTTTTGCTATACACATGTTTATTCCCTTTGTGTGTATTGTAACTAAACCAAAAAGGGAGGAAAAAAAGAAATTGGACATAATGTCACACCAAACTCCAAAAATGGGCTGGACAAAATTATTGGTACCCTTTCAAAATTGTGGAAAAGTAAGATTGTTTCAAGCACGTGATGCTCCTTTAAACTCCCCTGGGGGCAAGTAACAGATGTGGGCAACATAAAAATCACACCTGAAAGCAGATAAAAAGGAGAGAAGTTAAATTAGTCTTTGCATTGTGTGTCTGTGTGTGCCACACTAAGCATGGACAACAGAAAGAGAAGAAGAGAACTGTCTGAGGACTTGACAACCAAAATTGTGGAAAAATATCAACAATCTCTTGATTTGCCTTTATCCACAGTGCGCAACATAATCAATAAGTTTGCAACCCATGGCACTGTAGCTAATCTCCCTGGGCGTGGACAGAAGAGAAAAATTTATGAAAGGTGTCAATGCAAGTTCCAAATATATTCAAGCTGTCCTCCAGGCTCAGGGAGCATCAGTGTCAGCGCAAACTATCCGTCGACAATTAAATGAAATGAAACGCTATGGCAGGAGACCCAGGAGGACCCCACTGCTGACACAGAGACATCAAAAAGCAAGACTACATTTTGCCAAAATGAACTTGAGTAAGCAAAAATTCCTTCTGGGAAAACGTTTTTTGGACAGATGAGACCAAGATAGAGCTTTTTGGTAAAGCACATCTGTCACGATGCCGGCTGGCAGGTAGTGGATCCTCTGTGCCAGAGAGGGATGGCGAGGACCGCGCTAGTGGACCGGTTCTAAGCCACTACAGGTTTTCACCAGAGCCCGCCGCAAAGCGGGATGGTCTTGCTGCGGCGGTAGTGACCAGGTCGTATCCACTAGCAACGGCTCACCTCTCTGGCTGCTGAAGATAGGCGAGGTACAAGGGAGTAGGCAGAAGCAAAGTCGGACGTAGCAGAAGGTCGGGGGCAGGCGGCAAGATTCGTAGTCAGGGGAGATAGCAGGAGTTCTGGTACACTGGCTTATAAACACACAAAACGCTTTCACAAGGCACGATGGCAACAAGATCCGGCAAGGAAGTGCAAGGGAGGAGGTTAGATATAGTCAGGGACCAGGTGGGAGCCAATTAAGCTAATTGGGCCAGGCACCAATCATTGGTGCACTGGCCCTTTAAGTCTCAGGGAGCTGGCGCGCGCGCGCCCTAGAGAGCGGAGCCGCGCGCGCCAGCACATGACCGCAGGAGACGGGAACGGGTAAGTGACCTGGGATGCGATTCGCGAGCGGGCGCGTCCCGCTGTGCGAATCGCATCCCCAACGGCCGAGACAGAGCAGCGCTCCCGGTCAGCGGGACTGACCGGGAAGCTGCAGGGAGAAAGACGCCGTGAGCGCTCCGGGGAGGAGCGGGGACCCGGAGCGCTAGGCGTAACAGTACCCCCCCCCTTAGGTCTCCCCTTTTTTTTGTCCGGTGACTGCCTCCCCTGGGATGAGGACACCGGGAAGGAATGTATGGTTTCCTCAATGGCAGGCAGTACAGCAGGAGTAGGAATGGGGAGGGATGGCAGAGGGCGAGACCTGGCACGGGGCAGTGTGACACCAGGACGAGGGTCATGAGGGGATACAGAGGTTTGCCTGACGGGACTGGGAGGGGGGGAGAGGCATTTCCTGTGGCAGGCAGAGTCCTTAATGACCTTAGGGGGAGCGGATACAGGAGGAACCACAGGGTCACGGCAGGGATTACTGGGAACCGGTTGAAGGCAGTCCTTGGAACAAGAGGGACCCCAACTCTTGATCTCCCCAGTGGACCAATCCAGGGTTGGGGAATGGTGTTGAAGCCAGGGTAGTCCAAGGAGAATTTCGGAAGTGCAATTAGGAAGGACAAAAAATTTAATTTCCTCGTGATGAGGTCCGATGCACATTAGGAGGGGCTCCGTGCGGTAACGCACGGTGCAATCCAACCTGGCTCCGTTGACCGCAGAAATGTGGAGTGGCTTGACAAGACGGGTCACCGGAATGCGGAATTTATTCACTAAGGACTCCCGAATAAAATTCCCAGAAGCTCCAGAGTCCAGGCAGGCCACGGCTGAGAGGGGAGAGCTGGCTGAAGTAGAGATCCGAACAGGCACCGTGAGACGTGGAGAAGCCGACTTAGTATCAAGAGACGCCACACCCACGAGAGCTGAGTGCGAGCGTGCGTTTCCCAGGTGTGGAGGACGGATTGGGCAATCCACCAAAAAATGTTCAGTACTGGCACAGTACAGACAAAGATTCTCCTCCTTACGGCGATTCCTCTCTTCCAGGGTCAGGCGAGACCGATCCACTTGCATGGCCTCCTCGGCGGGAGGCCTAGGCGCAGATTGCAGTGGAGACTGTGGGAGAGGTGTCCAGAGATCTAAATCTTTTTCCTGGCGGAGCTCTTGATGCCTCTCAGAAAAACGCATGTCAATGCGAGTGGCTAGATGAATGAGTTCATGAAGGCTAGCAGGAGTCTCTCGTGCGGCCAGAACATCTTTAATGTTGCTGGATAGGCCTTTTTTAAAGGTCGCGCAGAGAGCCTCATTATTCCAGGATAGTTCAGAAGCAAGAGTACGGAATTGTATGGCGTACTCGCCAACGGAGGAATTACCCTGGACCAGGTTCAGCAGGGCAGTCTCAGCAGAAGAGGCTCGGGCAGGTTCCTCAAAGACACTTCGAATTTCCGAGAAGAAGGAGTGTACAGAGGCAGTGACGGGGTCATTGCGGTCCCAGAGCGGTGTGGCCCATGACAGGGCTTTTCCAGACAGAAGGCTGACTACGAAAGCCACCTTAGACCTTTCAGTAGGAAACTGGTCCGACATCATCTCCAAGTGCAGAGAACATTGCGAAAGGAAGCCACGGCAAAACTTAGAGTCCCCATTAAATTTGTCCGGCAAAGACAGGCGGAGGCTAGGAGTGGCCACTCGCTGCGGAAGGGGTGCAGGAGATGGTTGTTGCTGCTGAAGCTGAGACTGAACTTGCTGTAGCTGTGACTGTTGCTGCTGTTGCTGTGACTGGAGCTGCTGTAGCTGCGACTGGAGTTGCTGTGTCATGGTGGTCAAGTACGACAGCTGGTGCTCTTGTCGGGCGACCAATGTAGGGAGGTCGGCGGCAGCTGGCAGAGGAACTTCAGCGGGATCCATGGCCGGATCTACTGTCACGATGCCGGCTGGCAGGTAGTGGATCCTCTGTGCCAGAGAGGGATGGCGAGGACCGCGCTAGTGGACCGGTTCTAAGCCACTACAGGTTTTCACCAGAGCCCGCCGCAAAGCGGGATGGTCTTGCTGCGGCGGTAGTGACCAGGTCGTATCCACTAGCAACGGCTCACCTCTCTGGCTGCTGAAGATAGGCGAGGTACAAGGGAGTAGGCAGAAGCAAAGTCGGACGTAGCAGAAGGTCGGGGGCAGGCGGCAAGATTCGTAGTCAGGGGAGATAGCAGGAGTTCTGGTACACTGGCTTATAAACACACAAAACGCTTTCACAAGGCACGATGGCAACAAGATCCGGCAAGGAAGTGCAAGGGAGGAGGTTAGATATAGTCAGGGACCAGGTGGGAGCCAATTAAGCTAATTGGGCCAGGCACCAATCATTGGTGCACTGGCCCTTTAAGTCTCAGGGAGCTGGCGCGCGCGCGCCCTAGAGAGCGGAGCCGCGCGCGCCAGCACATGACCGCAGGAGACGGGAACGGGTAAGTGACCTGGGATGCGATTCGCGAGCGGGCGTGTCCCGCTGTGCGAATCGCATCCCCAACGGCCGAGACAGAGCAGCGCTCCCGGTCAGCGGGACTGACCGGGAAGCTGCAGGGAGAAAGACGCCGTGAGCGCTCCGGGGAGGAGCGGGGACCCGGAGCGCTAGGCGTAACAACATCATTCTACTGTTTACCGAAAATGGAATGAGGCCTACAAAGAAAAGAACACAGTACCTACAGTGAAATATGGTGGAGGTTCAATTATGTTTTGGGGTTGTTTTGCTGCCTCTGGCACTGGGTGCCTTATATGTGTGCAAGGCATCATGAAATCTGAGGATTACCAACGGATTTTGGGTCCCACTGTACAGCCCAGTGTCAGAAAGCTGGGTTTGTGTCCAAGATATTGGGTCTTCCAGCAGGACAATGACCCCAAACATATATCTAAAAGCACCCAGAAATGGATGGCAACAAAGCACTGGAGAGTTCTGAAGTGGCAGCAATGAGTCCAGATCTAAATCGCATTGAACACCTGTGGAGAGATCTTAAAATTGCTGTTGGGAAAAGGCGCCTTCCAATAAGAGAGATCTGGAGCAGTTTACAAAGGAAGAGTGGTCCAACATTCCGTCTGAGAGGTGTAAGAAGCTTACTGATGGTTATAGGAAGTGACTGATTTCAGTTATTTTTTCCAAAGGGTGTGCAGCCTAATATTAAGTTAAGGGTGCCAATAATTTTGTCCAGCTAATTTTTTGGAGTTTGGTGTGACATTATGTCCAATTTGCTTTTTTTCCCCTCCTGTTTTGGTTTAGTTCCAATACACACAAAGGGAATAAACATGTGTAAAGCAAAACATGTGTTACAGCAATCCTTTTCTGTGAGAAATACTTCATTTTCTTGAAAAATTTCAGGAGGGCCAACATTTACGGCCATGACTGTATAAAAGAGCTGAAGCTAAATCAATACTCCTGCTAAGTTCCTAGTACTTGAATCCATGCCGTACCAAAGGTTCTATTTATGTTTTAGATTTACACAATATTGATCTTACTTTTTCTGTTTCACATTATAAACACTATAGTGCCAAACACATGTCTGTTAACTGTTTGCAAGATCAAATCTGATGATGCAAGTGAAGGAGGACACTGGATAAGCATGTAAACAGGATACATTGAAGAAGCTGACTGTCCAAAAGCAGTGACAGAATTAGAGGTAGCGACTGGTGGCCCACACTACTGTATGTGCATCTCGCCTCTCTAGTTATTACCCAATTATCTGGACCAGTAATAATAAAAAGAAGTTATACTCATCTGCCCTGATTCCCCCCCCCCCCCCCCCCACACACACGCACACATACACACCTCTAATGCTGCTGTTTTGCCAGCACCTGTTCGTCGCTGATTTAGAGGTGGCAACCGGTGGCCCAAACTACTGTATGTGCCTCTCACCTCTCTGTTATTACCCAATTATCTCGTACAGTAATAATAAAAAGAAGCTATTCTCATCTGCCCTGACCCCCCCCCCCCACCACCACCTGTAATGCTGCTGTTTTGCCAGCACCTGTTCTTCGCTGATTTCTACTTTTTCCTGCTTCCTTTCCTTCCTGAAGACAAAACCAAGCTCTGTCAAAACAGCTCTGTCAAAACAGCAGTGGTGGAGGACTTGGTAGACATTCCTATTTTCTCTTTATCTTCTTGCACCCAGAAAATGATCAGTGGATATATATCATATTCCTTCTTACATTGATTGGATTCCAATACATGAAAGATATATTTCTAGTATAGTATTTGGGGGGTATTGAGCAGTGCTGAAGGTACAGTATTGAGGCACCTAGGGAATCATAAAGCACAATATTGATGGTAGCAGCAGGATGGCAATATTAACACCTTAAGGACTCCAATTTTCATTTTTGCTCTTTCATTTTTTTCCTCCTCCCCTTCTAAAAATCATAACGCTTTCAATTTTGCACCTACAGACCCATATAAAGGCTTGTTTTTTGCATCACCAATTGTACTTTGTAATGACATCACTTATTTTATAACATAATTTGCGGCAAAACAAAAAAAAACTTATATGTTGGGTAAAATGTAAAAAAAAACGCAATTTTGCAGCTTTTTAGGGCTTACGTTTCTACGCAGTGCACTTTTCAGTAAAAATGACACGTTATCTTTATTCTGTAGGTTCATATAGTTACAAGGATGCCCAATTTATGTAGGTTTTATTTTATTTTACTACTTTAACCCCTTAACCCTTTAAGGACCCAGCCAATTTTCACTGTAGGACCCGGCCATTTTTTGCACATCTGACCACTGTCACTTTAAGCATTAATAACTCTGGGATGCTTTTACCTTTCATTCTGATTCTGAGACTGTTTTTGTGACATATTCTACTTCATGTAAGTGGTAAAATTTTGTCGATACTTGCATCATTTCTTGGTGAAAAATTTCAAAATTTTATGAAAAAATTTAAAATGTTGCATTATTTTTACTTTGAAGGTCTCTGCTTATAAGGAAAATTAATATTCCAAATACATTATATATTGATTCACATATACAATATGTCTACTTTGTGTTTCCATCATAAAGTTGACATGTTATTACTTTTGGAAGACCTCAGAGCGCTTCAAAGTATAGCAGCAATTTTCCAATTTTTCACAAAATTTTCAAAATCGAAATTTTTCAGTGACCAGTTCTGTTTTGAAGTGGATTTGAAGGGCCTTCATATTAGAAATACAACACAAATGACCCCATTATAAAAACTGCTCAAAGTATTCAAAATGACATTCAAAAGGTTTGTTAACCCTTTAGGTGTTTCACAGGAATAGCAGCAAATTGAAGGAGAAAATTCAAAATCTTAATTTTTTACACTGGCATGTTCTTGTAGACCCAGTTATTGAATTTTTACATGGGGTAAAAGGAGAGAAATATTCCTAAAATGTGTAACCCAATTTCCCTTGAGTAAGAAAATACCTCATATGTGTATGTCAGGTGTTCAGCGGGCGCAGTAGAGGGCTCAGAAGGAAAGGAGCGACAGTGGGATTTTGGAGAGTGAGTTTTTCTGAAATGGTTTTTGGTGGACATGTCACATTTAGGAAGCCCCTATGTGCCAGAACAGCAACAAAAAAAAACACATGGCATACTATTTTGGAAACTACACCCCTCAAGGCACGTAACAAGGGGTCCAGTGAGCCTTAACACCCCACAGGTGTTTGACGACTTTTTGTTAAAGTTGGATGTGTAAATGATTTTTTTTCACTAAAATGCTAGTTTTCCTTCAAATTTAAAATTATTACAAGGGATAATAGGACAAAATGCCCCCCAAAATTTGTAACCCCATCTCTTCTGAGTATGGAAATACCCCATGTGTGGACGTCAAGTGCTCTGCTGGCACACTACAATGCTCAGAAGAGAAGGAGCGCCATTGAGCTTTTGGGAAAAAAAAGTCAGGGGCCATGTGCGTTTACAAAGTCCCCCGTGCTGCCAGAACAGTGGACCCCCCGACATTACCCCTCACAGAATTTAATAAGGGGTGCAGTGAGTATTTACACCCCACTGGCGTTTGACAGAACTTTGGAACAGTGGACTGTGCAAATGAAAAATTAAATTTTTCATTTTCACGGACCACTGTTCCAAAAATCTGTCAGACACCTGTGGGGCGTAAATGCTCACTGTACCCCTTATTACATTACGTGAGGGGTGTAGTTTCCAAAATGGGGTCACATGTGGGGGGGTCCATTGTTCTGGCACTATGGGGGCTTTGTAAACACACGTGGCCTTCAATTCAGGACAAATTTTCTCTTCAAAAGCACAATGGCACTCCTTCTCTTCTGAGCATTGTAGTTCGCCAGCAGAGCACTTTACATCCACACATGGGGTATGTTCTTACTCAGAAGAAATGGGGTTACAAATTTTGTGGGGGCTTGTGAAAATGAAAAATTTAGGGTAACCCCAGCATTTTAGTGAAAAATTTTATTTTTTGTCATTTTTCCATCCAACTTTGAAGAATTTTAATTAAACACCTGTGGGGTGTTAAGGCGCACTATACCCCTTGTTACATTCTGTGAGGGGTGTAGTTTCCAAAATGGGGTCACATGTGGGTATTTCTTTTTTTGCGTTTATGTCAGAACCGCTGTTAAATCAGCCACCCCTGTGCAAATCACCAATTTAGGCCTCATATGTACATAGTGCACTATCATTCCTGAACCTTGTTGTGCACCCGCAGAGCATTTTACGCCCACATATGGGGTATTTCCGTACTCAGGAGAAATTGCGTTACAAATTAATTATTATTTTTTTTCCTTTTAATGCTTGTGAAAATAAAAAGTATGGGGCAACACCAGCATGTTAGTGTAAACATTTTTATTTTTTTACACTAACAGGCTGGTGTAGCCTCCAACTTTTCCTTTTCATAAGGGGTAAAAGGAGGAAAAAGCCCCCCAAAATTTGTAGTGCAATTTCTCCCAAAAATGGAAATACCCCATATGTGGCCCTAAACGGTTTCCTTGAAATACGACAGGGCTCCGAAGTGAGAGAGCTCCATGCGCATTTGAGGACTAAATTAGGGATTTCACGCTGTATCCTTTATGGTAAAAATGACACATTTTCTTTATTCTGTGGGTCAATACGATTAAAATTATACCCATGTTATATGCCTTTTTATAATTGTACCGCTTCAAAAAAATCTCAAACTATTTTAATCACCCATAACCTTCTCATTTTTCCATATACGGGGTGGTATGAGGGCTCATTTTTTGCGCCATGATCTGTAGTTTTTATTGTTAACACGTTTGCTTATATTTTACTTTTTATTAATTTTTTTTTTTTAAGATAAAATTTGACAAAAAAGCAGCAATTTCAGATTTTTTTTTTACGTTTATGCCGTTCACCATATGGGATAATTAACAATAAATTTTGATAGTTCACACTTTTGCGCAAGCTTTGTTGGGGTAAAATGGATAAAACGGATGATTGAAATTTTTATTGGGGGAGGGGATTTTTCAAATTTGTTCTTTTTCAATTTTTTTCAAATTTTTTTTTTTCACTTTAATAGTCCCCATAGGGGACTATTTATAGCAATCATTTGATTACTAATACTGTTCAGTGATATGCATAGGGCATAGCACTGATCAGTGTTATAGGCGATCTTCTGCTCTGGTCTACTTGATCTCAGACCAGAGCAGAAGACCCCAAGAGAGGGACGGAGGCAGGTGAGGGGACCTCCATCCGCCATTATGGAAGATCGGATCCCTGCGGCAGCGCAGCGGGCAGATCATCCATTTAAAGAACTGCACAGATGCATCTGAGGAGTTAATAGCTGACATCCCATCTGCTGATAGCAGCTGGGACCTGCCGCGCATGACGCTAGCACACTAGGAGGGGTTTGAGTGGAAATAGGTGAGGCCAGGGGGCTCTTGCTTTATTTGGTTTGGGAGCCCGGAGTGTTTTCAGCCTGCCCCTGGATATAACTGAACTGTAATCACTTATTCAGTCCACAGGGCCTGTGAAGAGTTGGTATATACTGCTTTGTGGTCACTGTATAGGGGTAATATTCGTCTGTATTTAGTATTTTGTATTCAGTAACAGTATAGTAGTATCATCTTATCTATAAGTTAATATTGATTGATAATAGTCATAGTGTGATGCTAATATTTCGGCCTTGCAAAGTGTTATTGTCTGTAATATTGGTCTTTGTATAATGACACTGTCTACAGTACAGTACATGAGTTGTTGATGTGATATTTCATCACATGGGGCCCCACTTTTCATGCTGCCCAGGGCCACACTCTTAAACCAGCCTTTCTGCTCAGACTTCTTGTAAGAATTGTTTGTAAGCTTGATATAGCCTCAATTTCTTTGGCGGAATGCATGTTCTCTGACATGTCATTGCAATTGTCTCTTAGTAATACCAACATGCATTTTTTGGCAGGGGCATGTGGCAAAGTAGATTACATTCTCAGTATCGCATGTTATTTGATGTGTAATCTTAAACTGTGCTCAGTCAGCCTGATAGGATCTCAAATCACGGATGGCAGCCTTGGCATCAGCAGTTGACTTTGGAACAGCCGAGGAGAGATGTCATGCTGCAGGCTGTTGTCCAGATGAGTCAGCCCCTTTAATAGAATTATTTTTTTTCTTGTTCTAACAATGATTTAGAAGATGCACTCTAGGTTTCCCATGTCAAATAAGTGGAAATAACTGAAAAAGAAATAATAATAATAGATTCATTATTCTACCACTTTAAGTTCCCTCTCCATTATTTTATCTCTTATGTTTTTATTCAATAAATATTGCTCAAGGAATCTTATTTCTATAGTGCAGCAATGCTCACAATGAGTCTAGTACAACACCATATTATAGAAGAACACCTAGGAAAAGCAAAAGGCATCTCATTGATATCATAATTGTATGTAACATTTTTACAGTTTAACCCCTTAAGGACCCAGCCCAAATATACCTTAAGGACCCGGCCATTTTTTGAACATCTGACCACTGTCACTTCAAGCAATAATAACTCTGGGATGCTTTTACCTTTCATTCTGATTCCGAGACTGTTTTTTCGTGACATATTCTACTTTATGTTAGTGGTAAAATTTTGTCGATACTTGCATCATTTCTTGGTGAAAAATTCCAAAATTTGATGAAAAAATTGAAAATGTAGCATTTTTTTTAACTTTGAAGCTCACTGCTTGTAAGGAAAATGGATATTCTAAATAAATTATACATTGATTCACATATACAATATGTCTACTTTATGTTTGCATCATAAAATTTACGTGTTTTTACTTTTGGAAGACATCAGAGGGCTTCAAATTCAGCAGCAATTTTCAAATTTTTCAAAAAATTTTCAAAATCGGAATTTTTCAGGGACCAGTTCAGTTTTGAAGTGGATTTGAAGGGCCTTCATATTAGAAATACCCCACAAATGACCCCATTATAAAAACTGCACCCCTCAAAGTATTCAAAATGACATTCATTCAGCGTTTTAACCCTTTAGGTGTTTCACAGGAATAGCAGCAAATTGAAGGAGAAAATTCAAAATCTTCATTTTTTACACTCGCATGTTCTTGTAGACCCAGTTTTTGAATTTTTACAAGGGGTAATAGATGAAAAATCCCCCCAAAATTTGTAACCCAATTCCTCTCGAGTAAGGAAATACCTCATATGTGTATGTCAAGTGTTCGGCGGGTGCACTAGAGGGCTCAGAAGGGAAGGACCGACAATAGGATTTTGGAGAGGGAATTTTGCTGAAATGGTTTTTGGGGGGAATGTCACATTTAGGAATCCCCTATGGTGCCAGAACAGCAGAAAACCCCAACATGGCATACCACTGGACGTAACAAGGGGTCCAGTGAGCCTTAACACCCCACAGGTGTTTGACGACTTTTTGTTAAAGTCGGATGTGTAAATGAAAAAAAAAAATTTTTCACTAAAGTGCAGTTTTTCCCCCAAATTTACCATTTTTACAAAGGGTAATGGGAGAAAATGCCTCCCCAAATTTGTAACCCCATCTCTTCTGAGTAAGGAAATACCACATGTTAGGACATAAAATGCTTTGCGGGCGAAGTACAATGCTCAGAAGAGAAGGAGTCACATTTGGCTTTTTGAAAGCAACTTTTGCTGAAATGTTTTTTTGGGGGCATGTCGCATTTAGGAAGCCCCTGTGGTGCCAGAACGGCAAAAAATACCCACATGGCATACTATTTTGGAAACTACACCCCTCAAGGAACGTAACAAGGGGTCCGCTGAGCCTTAACACCCCACAGATGTTTGACGACTTTTCGTTAAAGTTGGATGTGTAAATGAAAAAATTTTTTTTTTTTACTAAAATGCAGTTTTTCCCCTAAATTTTACATTTTTACAAGGGGTAATAGGAGAAAATTACCCCCAAAATGTGTAACCCCATTTCTTCTGAGTATGGAAATACCCCATGTTAGGACGTAAAATGCTCTGCTGGCGAACTACAATGCTCAGAAGAGGAGGAGCGCCATTGAGCTTTTGGAAAGAGAATTAGTTTGGAATGGTAGTCAGGGGCCATGTGCGTTTACAAAGCTCCCCGTGGTGCCAGAACAGTGGAACCCCCCCACATGTGACCCTATTTTGGAAACTACACCCCTCACAGAATTTAATAAGGGGTGCAGTGAGTATTTACACCCCACAGATCTTTGGAACAGTGGGCTGTGCAAATGAAAAATTTTATTTTTCATTTTTACGGACCACTGTTCCAAAAATCTGTCAGACACCTGTGGGGCGTAAATTCTCAATGTACCCCTTATTACATTACGTGAGGGGTGTAGTTTCCAAAATGGGGTCACATGTGTCGGGGGTCCATTGTTCTGGCACTATGGGGGCTTTGTAAACACATGTGGCCTTCAATTCCGGACAAATTTTCTCTACAAAATCCCAATGGCGCTCGTTCTCTTCTGAGCATTGTAGTTCGCCCCAGAGCACTTTAAATTCACATATGGGGTATGTTCTTACTCAGAAGAGATGGGTTTACAAATTTTGGGGGGCTTTTTCCCTATTTCCCGATGTGAAAATGAAAAATTTAGGGTAACACCAGCATTTTAGTGAAAAAATATAATTTTTTTTCATTTTCCCATCCAACTTTAATGAAAATTCGTCAAACACCTGTGGGGTGTTCAGGCTCACTATACCCCTTGTCACGTTCGGTGAGGGGTGTAGTTTCCAAAATGGGGTCACATGTGGGTATTTTTTTTTTTTGCGTTTGTCAGAACCGCTGTAAAATCAGCCACCCCTGTGCAAATCACCAATTTAGGCCTCAAATGTACTTGGTGCGCTCTCTCACTCCTGAGCCTTGTTGTGTGCCCGCAGAGCATTTTACGCCCACATATGGGGTATTTCCGTACTCAGGAGAAATTGCGTAACAAATTTTGGGGGTCTTTTTTTTTCCTTTTACCGCTTGTGGAAATAAAAAGTATGGGGCAACACCAGCATGTTAGTGTAAAATTTTTTCTTTTTTTACACTAACAGGCTGGTGTAGCCCCCAACTTTTCCTTTTCACAAGCGGTAAAAGGAAAAAAAGCCCCCAAAATTTGTAGTGTAATTTCTCCCGAGTACGGAGATACCCAATATGTGGCCCTAAACTGTTTCCTTGAAATACGACAGGGCTCCGAAGTAAGAGAGCACCATGCGCATTTGAGGACTAAATTAGGGATTGCATAGGGGTGGATATAGGGGTGTTCTACGCCAGTGATTCCCAAACAGGGTGCCTCCAGCTGTTGCTAAACTCCCAGCATGTCAGTGGCTGTCCAGAAATGCTGGGAGTTGTTGTTTTGCAACAGCTGGAGGCTCCGTTTTGGAAACCCTGCCGTACAAGACGTTTTAAATTGTTTATTGGGGGGGGGGGGGACAGTGTAAGGGGTGTATATGTAGTGTTTTACCCTTTATTAGGTGCTAGTGTAGTGTAGTGTTTTTAGGGTACATTCACACTGGCGGGTTATGGTGAATTTCCCGCTAGGAGTTTGCACTGTGGCAAAGAAATTTGCCGCAGCCCAAACTTGAAGCAGGAAATTTACTGTAAACCCGCCTATGTGAATGTACCCTGTACGTTCACATGGGGGGCAAACCTCCAGCTGTTTCAAAACTACAACTCCCAGCAGCATGTACTGACAGACCATGCATGCTGGGAATTGTAGTTTTGCAACAGCTGGAGGCACACTGGTTGGAAAACCTTCAGTTAGGTTCTGTTACCTAACTCAATATTTTCCAACCAGTGTGCCTCCAGCTGTTGCAAAACTACAACTCCCAGCATGTACTAATCACCGAAGGGCATGCTGGGAGATGTAGTTATGCAACAGCTGGAAGTACCCAACTACAACTCCCAGCATGCCGAGACAGCTGTTTGCTTTCTGGGCATGCTGGGAATTGCAGTTTTGCAACATCTGGAGAGCTACAGTTTTTAGACCACTGCACAGTGATCTACAAACTGTGGACCTCCAGATGTTGCAAAACTACAACTCCCAGCATGTCCAGACAACAAACAGCTATGTGGGCATGCTAGGAGTTGTAGTTTTGCAACATCTGGAGGGATATAGTTTAGAGACCACTGTATAGTGGTCTCAAACTGCAGCCCTCCAGCTGTTGCAAAACTACATATTCCAGCATGCCAAACAGCTGTCTGGGCATGCTGGGAGTTGTAGTTTTGCAACATCTGGAGGGCTACAGTTAGAGACCACGGTATCAGACTGTAGCCCTCCAGATCTACTTACCGGTTTCCGTAGGATCCCGGCAGCCGTCCTCTTCAGACGCACGTGACGCCGCCCGCCGATCAACGTCGCCGCAGCCTCCGGACGGGTAAGTGGACGTCGGCGCCCGGTCCCCTTTGGTTCCCCGTTCTGCCCCGCCTATTGTGGGTGGGCAGGACGGGGAAAACGAAAGTTAACCCCCCCGCCCCCGGTCTGCTATTGGTCGTCGCCTCTGACGATCAATAGCAGACCAATAGCAGGGATAGGAGGGGTGGCAACCCTGCCACCTCACTCCTATGCCTACAGGGGGATCGTGGGTGTCTTAGACAACCGTGATCCCCCTTCTATTCCGGGTCACCGGGTCACAATAGACCCGTATGACCCGGAATCGGCGCAAATCGCAAGTGTGAATTCACTTGCGATTTGCGCCGATCGCCGACGTGGGGGGGTCTGATGACCCCCCTGGGCATTTGCACGGGGTGCCTGCTGATTGATATCAGCAGTCACCCCGGCCCGGTCCCGCCCGGCGAGCGGCGGGGACCGAAATTCCCACGGGCGTATGGATACGCCCTGGGTCCTTAAGTACCAGGACGTCAAGGCGTATCCATACGCCCTAGGTCCTTAAGTGGTTAAAAAATTCCCCTTTATACTGTAAAAGACCAGACCAAACTGACATACTAGATTAGGCCTAATGCAGGGCCTAAGGGGGTAATGAAATTCCCCTCAGGAAGAGTCCCAGTCTATAGGGCTCTCCTGCAGGACTCCCCCCCTTTCTTATCAGCTACACCTTATATAAATGCATTGTAAATGTATTGTACATATTGTTCATTATGTATAAAGGTTGTACAAATGTATAAAATGTATAGGACCTTCCTGGGTCATGTGATACTGTCATGTGATGTACCCAGAGTTCCCTACAGGCTTGGCAACCAATGGGCTTTAGTCCAGCCCCCTAGTATATAAGGGGCTGCCTAAATTCTCTCTCTTCTCTCTTATCTCCTGGATCCAAAGCAAGCAAAATCTCAGCATATACTATCAAATTCATCTCATCTAGGCCAAAGCCTAAGGAACCACTTCAAAACATGAGTTATCAAGCTACAATTATCTACAATTCCTAGTGACTACTATTCAACTCAAGCATATAATTAGTAGCACAGTGGCCTGCATAAATCTCAATACTACAAGTCCCAGCAAGCCTGTGAGGTATCCTGCATCTTGGTTGCCTCTAGAGAAACTGCATAACTGTAAAGACTGTTCCATAAGAAGTTTAAAGAGTACCTGTCATCAACAAAAACTTTTAATATGTTGTTCATAATCATTAATGAAGGCATATTGTAATATATCTTCATTAAAAAATATTAATATTTATTAGTGTTGCTCGCGAATATTCGCAATTCGAATATTATTCGCGAATATCGCATATTCGCGAATTCGCGAATTTCGCGAATATAGCGCTATATATTCGTAATTACGAATATTGTTTTTTTTTTTTTTTTTTTTTTTCACAGTACACATCACAGTGATCATCCCTCTCTGCTTCCAGCTTGTGTGGTGTAAAGAAGGCTGTAATACTACTGTGTGAGACTGGCGTGCAAAAATTCGCATATACGAAAATTAGCATATGCTAATTTTCGCACATGCGAATTTTCGCATATGTTAATTTTCGCATACGCGAATTTTCGCATATGCGAAAATAAAACGAGAATATAACGAATATGCGAATATTCACGAATATATGACGAATATTCGCCCATATATTCGCGAATATTCGCGAATTCGAATATGGCCTATGCCGCTCAACACTAATATTTATACCAGTTTTTTCATTTTATACTTTTGGCCACTAGGGGTCTCTCTTCTATGCCTGGTCTGCAGGCAGCTTCCTATGCTTTTCATAGTAAGTGTACAGCTTTTAGGACTAATGCTGAAAGGGCACTGGTCCTTCCACAGGAAGTTCAGTACTCTCAGCTCAGGACTCGCACCCAGCCTGGAGCAGCACTGTGAGCTACAAGCCTGCACATGCCTCTCATATAACAGAGGCCAGTCACCTTCCCCTCCCCCTGCTCTGTGTTCTCCCAGCCCCTCACCACACGTTATCTTATACATTGTATTATCTCACTGCACTCCCTGCTCTGTGCCCCCCCCCCAACATTCATCTTAATTACTGCCTCTGTAATTGCTCCCACCGCCCCTGGTTCTCAGCATTGACTTTTTAGTGCAGAGAGACACAGGAGAAAGAGAGACAGAGGCTGCCGTCCCTCCCCTGTACTTAATCTGTATGCACACTGCAGAGCAGTGTTTCTCAAGCAGGGTGCCTCCAGCTGTTGCAAAACTACAACTCCCAGCATGCCTGGACAGGCTTTATGTGACATCATGCCTGCCGGGACCCGCCTCCTTCCACCCCTCAGAAAGACAGTGCTCCTGAGCTAATGAAGAGGGATAAAAAAGGTATTTCCACAGCATTTTAAACCTCAATAAACACAGGGATAGGCATAGTTAGAGTAAGGGACAGAAGGGGAGGGGGATCAGGGAAAGTTTAGTTGATGACAGGTACTCTTTAAGTAAAAGTTCCAGTTATTTGCACAATTCCTGCTGTGGACATTCCTTTATTGCCTGCCGTTTTTGGGCTGGTTATCGGCATAGCCTTCTACAGAAAACAATCATATCCGGGCGTCACGACAAATCAGGGGTTAATAACACCTTACCCCACAGGGTTAATACCACCAGCCCCTGCTACACCGTTGCAACACCCCGGGCACCACAATAGCATATGGAGTGTTTCTCTAAATAACCTAATCCAGTTCTACAAAATATGACTATAAGTTGCTACATGATGAAGAACCATTATATTGCATATAAGGTCATGTTTGTTTGCCGTGGTGTTTTGAAATCGGTACAACCCCACAACAAACTTTCACACTACTACTGGAGCTAGAATTTAATAATAGATGTGCCACAAACCACCGCAAAGATGCAAATGATAAACAGTTATTCCAGAACTGCTTTGTATAGTTGTGCCAAACATTAGACGTCACACACAGAAATATCTATTGCCAGTATATTATGAACTATCTTTTTCTAATAAACATCAACAAGGATAAGCTTGAAAACAGAAAGCCTCCATAAACTTCCACCTTAATTTATAACAACTGCAGAGGGTTTGTTGAAAACTGAATTTCCACAGAAGACGACGACCAATCCATCAACCAGACCTCTTCTTGGAAAGACTTTCAGCTTTGGCCTGACATATAAGTTAGTAGACAAGCACACAGCACAGTACAGCCAGGTTCTCTAGTAAAATTCAGGTTTTATTATACTTGCAAGAGTTTTAAAACTCAATTAGGATCAAAGGCTTTTAAGGAACACCCAACAATTTTTCACAGCCTTGGTGTTTTGCCTTCTCTGACTTCTTCAGGGGTAGCTTTCATTCCAAGTTGTGAGACCAAAACTGAATTTCTGAGTTTTCCTGGCAAGTTTAAAGCCTGCTTAGGCTGTATATGTGAGAGGTGCGGAAGTATCTCAACCCCCTTGCACGTGAATGTGGGGCGTCAGGAGTTGTGGGTGGGAGCAGGGGTATATAACACCCCTGCCTCCTACTGGAGGGGTGTTCGTGATGTTTGCGTAAGCAGGAAGTGGTGCTTCTCCATGTGCGGATAAGGGCATCCAGGGGGTAAGAGACGGTTTCCGGCATTCAGGTATGCAGCAGGGTGCTGTTGGGTTACAATTGGGGACGCGTCTGCCTGCTGGACGCACAGGTTTTCCACTTGGCGCCTGTGTTCCACGGCGGGTGTATTGAATTTCCTGCCAATCCTCGGCACTCCGGTGCCCAGCGGTGGTGGTGCCTACACCGGGTGTCGTGGTCCTGGCTTCCGGCGCAGCCCGTCAGCTGCCTCGGTGCCAGATGCTGGGATGCGTGTCACCGTTGTCACACGGAGCATGTGACTGTGTGTTGGGTCCAGGGGGGGAGCAGAGGAGCTTGGGGGCCGTGGTGGTAAGTCTGGTGGGGCACCATAATCATGTGCTGTGTATCAGGGCTCAAGACTATCCAGCTACTCTCACCATGCTTGTCCGGGCATGCTGGATATTGTAGTTTCTCAACAGCTGGACATGGCCGTCATTTTTAATGTTCACTGCTTGCCCTGAGGGTTATTGTTTTGGGTGCAACAGACTGCAGGGTCAGGACCTGATAAGTTAGCGTCAGGGCCTGTTCCAGCAGAACTGCGTGACTCATGGGCTCGTTTCCGTTTCCTATAGATGACTGCAGCCAAGACGGGCTAGGTATAATTTATAAAGTATAACTCGTCTTTAATAAATAAGATAACATGCATTGTCCACGTGAATATAGTGAAGTGTAAAGAATAATTCTGTCTAGAGGCTGAAGACTGAAGTCTATGCTAGATACATCTCAGAGCAGAGGGTTTGTTACAGGGTCTAACCCTACACTGATTCCGCATTCATCCGCATCAGATTTTCTTTGCAGATGTGAAAATCTGAGGCATACCTTTATAGCATTTATTCATATCTTCATAACGTTTCCCGTACATATCTTAAAAGCAGTTATTTCCGCACATACGTTCATAGCATTAATTTCTGCACAGGCTTTAATAGCATTCATTTCCGTAAACATCGTCAGAACATTATTTTCCACACATGCCTTCATAGCATTCATTTATTCCCGCACATAGCATAAATTTCCTTACATACCGTCATAGCATTTATTTACGTACATATACATACTGTCATAGAATTTACTTCCGTACATATCGTCATAGCATTCATTTCCGTAAACATCGTCAGAGCATTATTTTCCGCACATGCCTTCATAGCATTCATTTCCGCATATGCCATCACAGCTTTTTTATTTTGTAGATGTCTTCATGTGCATGCGCTAATGGCATTTACACGGTCAACATGCTTATAATACTTATTGGTTGTATGGTCACTAGATCCATACTATTCTTACGCTCTTGGCATTTATACTGGTCACACACACAACTGCTATACTGTTTCACGGGTAGGGCATCTTCACTGATTGTACAGTCATGACCTGCATACTGTCCGTACGCTCATGGTTTAATTTCATACGCTCATGGCACACTGCTTGTACGCTCATGGTATGTTTTACGGTTTACACAGCTTTATATAGTACATTCGTTCATAGTATTTATCTGGCCATACGCTCATGGCATTTTATACTAGGCAAGCTCATTTATTCTGTTAACCTCACGATACTCATACTCCCATACGCTCACAGGGTTTTATACTGTCCACTTTCTAATGGCTTCATGCTGTTTATGTTCTTGGCATTGTATACGGTGTTACGTGCATGGCATCCACATGGTTCATACTTTCTTGGTATTAATACAGTTTCAGACGCTCAAGGAGTTCATACTGTTCATGCGCATTGTATTTTGTACTGTTCATGGCATTCATACTGCTCATGGCATTTTAAACGGTTCATGCGCTCATGGCAGTTATATCGTTCACACGCTCATGGCTTTTCTTTTGTTCACACGCCTATGGCATTTATACCGTTCATACGCTCATGGCATTTATACTGAATACTAATCACACGCCCATGGCATTTAAACTGAGCATACACTCATGGCATTTATACCGAATACTGTTCACATGCCCATGGCATTTATACTGATCATACGCTCATGACATTCATAATGCTCATACGCTCGTGGCATTTATACCGTTCATACGCTCATGGCATTTATACTGAATACTGATCACACACCCATGGCATTTATACTGAGCATACCCTCATGGCATTTAAACCGAATACTGTTCACACGCCCATAGCATTTATACTGATCATACGCTCATGACATTTATACTGCTCATTCGATCATGGCATTTATACAGTTAATACACTTATAGTATTATACTGTTTCCTACATGGTGGTTTTCTGTCCTCACGATTATGGCATTTATACTGTCCAAATGCTCATAGCATGTATACTGTCTTTCGTTTATGGAAGTTATACTGTTCATTCGTTCTTGACATACTGTTCTCCCGTTCATAGCTTTTATACTATTCACACGTTCTCAGTAACTACACTGTTCATACGCTCTCATTGGTCATACGTCCATAGTATTCATGCTGCACATGCGCTCTTGGCATTTGTGTTCATGTGTTCATGGCGTTGATACTGCACGTGTGCTCGTTGCATTCTGCATTTGTGCGCCTATGGTGTTGAGCTGTTCGGATGCTAGTGGCATTTGTGCTGTGCATACGCACATAGTATTTCTACGCAAAGTGATCGGTATCTATGCTCTGCATACATTCACATAATTATAATGTACATATGCCTGTTGCATCTATACGGCACATACGCTCGTAGTTTTATACTAGGCACACGCTTACAGTATGTATACAGTACAGACGGGCATAGCTTATACGGTACTTATTGGTATACATGCTCTTAGCTTTATACAGTACTACGTTCACAGCATATATACAGTTTTATAGGCGCATAGTATTCATATGGTACATTACTGCATAGCATTCCCCGGGCATACATTCGCAATATCTATATCTGTAAGTACTGATAGTTTTGTACGTCATTTACACTGTGCAGTCATATGCAGCATTTTACTGTACACAGGTTACCAGCCTTCTGATGAGTCATACGTCCATGACTCCACACAGGTTATTGTTACTGACATGTCTTCAGAGCAATAACATTAAGACACATAGGAGGTTGTTTTACCCGGTATGCCTGCCACGTCTGCAGGGGGAGGCCCCACGCAGGTTATTGTTACTGACACGTTTTCAGAGCAATAACTTTACGACACATAGGTGGTTGTTTACCCGTGATGCTTGCCATGTCTGCAGGGGGAGGCACCACACAGGTTATTGTTATCTGACATGTCTTCAGAGCAATAACATTTAGACTCACAGGTGGTCGTTCACCCGTTACGCCTGCCATGTCTGCAGGGGGAGGCACCACACAGGTTATGTTACTGACAAGTCTTCAGAGCAATATCTTTACGACACATAGGTAGTTGTTTACCTGTTATGCCTGCCACGTCTGCAGGGGGAGGCACCACACAGGTTATTGTTACTGACAAGTTTTCAGAGCAATAATATTTTGACTCATAGGTGGTTGTTTACCCGTTATGGGGGAGGGGGAGGCTTTATGCTGGTTACCGTTACTGACACAGCTTTAGAGGAATAACTTTACGACATATAGGTGGTTGTTTATTCTGCATGCCTACAACATTGGCAAGGGGAGGCACCACACAGGTTCTGGTTACTGACACATTTTTTCAGAGCACTAACACCACAACACATACATGGTGGTTACCCATTATGCCTGCCACGTCTGCTGGGGATACACCACGCAGGGTTGTTACTGACATGTCTCCACAGCTATCATTCATCACACGGATGACGTTCACCTAGTAGTGTCTGCCACGTCGGCACTATCATAGGCACAAAGGTACGCAAGACCGGACCAGCCTGAGGGCACGATGGCTCATGCATGGGGCTGTAGTGTCTACAGGTACGTTCGGTTTGCAAAGACTTGTCATGTCTACAGACATGATGGCAATGAAGGGATGCCACTCCCCAGTCCAGTGGAGTCAGGAAGTGGGCAGTTGGGGTATGGCTCATTCTTCAAGTAAGGTGTTTTTGGATGTTGTTTAATCTACAGGCAATATGGCGCCACAAGGCTGTTACCACCAAAGGTCAGTCGGGTAGTGGTGGTTGCGTCTCATCTTGTTAACAGTTCTATTTTGCCACTTAATAGCAGAAACATGGGGAGCTCCATTAGTCCTGACAGGTTTATAGTGTTTTCACTCTTGCCCTGATGTCTTAGGCTAAATAGGAAGATATTAGCTAGTATGTCAACCTGACCCGGTTTAAGTGCCTGCCCGTTTTTAGGTCAGAGTAGGCATGACTATCACAGCTCTTCTCGGCATCAATTTCTAGGCCAGTCAGTTCGCAGTAACTTCACTTCTGTCTTAAGTTAGAGTTAAATCTTGGGTTTTGTGTTAGGGTAGGGGTATCGCTTCATGATTATAACATTTATTTTCGTTACCAGATTGACTTTTTGCCCACTAAAGGCGTGCCCTCTGTCGCGGTCATTGGGCCTGAACACAAATATGGTAAATGTGCATAGCTAATGCAGTGTGCAGGAGACCTTTGAGTAGGTAGATTGTACCTAATACCAGTATATTTTTCTCAGAAGAAGATAGATTTGTTTGTTAAACAAATAAACAGTTTCTAAAAAAATGAGTTCCTATCAGCTTAGACATTTGACATTTCTTCCTAGTATAGGAAAAACAAATTTGTTCAGTATGGACCCTGAAACCTTGTTGTAATTTTGCTTTTTTGGTTCCTTGATAGTGAATGTCATCTGGCTTTATTTGGTGCTTCACACTGAGATTTTTCCCTTCTAAATTTCTTCCCAGAACTGATTAATGCCGCATGGACTTCACAGAATCTTCTGTTCCAGGGCTGCTAATGATAGCGGCTTAATGAGGCCAAATCCTTCAGTAAAAGAATAAATCTGAGCCAGTCTTTTCCTAGAAATATAAATGGCATAAGAATTCATGAGAAATTGATGAATGTTTAGGTGCTTTTATATGCCTTTGCCAATGTATGTAGACAGCTCAGGCACAACTAGACATTACAAGTAGATTATATAATCAAAGAAGGCTGCATTGTCAATTATTGAAACAAATTATGTATAGGACTACACAAATCTCCATTCACAAACATAAACTGTACTGGTAATAAATACAGGTAGCAGCAAATATGTCAACATTAGGACTCCTAGACCATTTTAATAGACAGCCATTTGACCTATTAACATACAGATCTTATGCAAATTTTTCTTCTAAGCACCTTCCTCACACCCATCTAACAATCAATCACATGTGTACAGTCTCTTCAGAGAAAGAGCCCCCTGCTGCCCGTATATGGTACATCTATATATATAAAACTCAACGTGTGTGTGTGTGTGTGTGTATGTATGTATGTTCCACAACCACGTCCAAACAGATAAAAATATATTAACATGAAACTTGGCACACATGTTACTTATATGTCAACAACAAACATAGGATAGGTAATTTAACCCTTACTCACCCCTATTTTCCAGGACGGGATAGGAGGACGGGATATGAGGACGGGATATGACAATAGGAGAGGAGGTCGGGATGGGAGGTTGAGATAGGAGGTCGAGATAGGAGGACAGGATAGGAGGACGGGATAGGAGGTCGGGATAGGAGGTCGAGATAGGAGGTCAGGATAGGAGGTCAGGATAGGAGGTCGGGATAGGAGGTCGAGATAGGAGGTTGAGATAGGAGGACGGGATAGGAGGACGGGATAGGAGGTCGAGATAGGAGGTCGAGATAGGAAGTTAAGATAGGAGGTCGAGATAGAAGAACGGGATATGAGGAAGGTATATGAGGTCGAAATAGTAGGACAGGATAGGAGGTCAGGATAGGAGGTCAGGGTATGAGGACGGGATATGGGGTTGGGATATGACAACAATATATGAGGACGGGATATGAAGTCAAAAGCTTCCTCTGTTGATTTTCCTCCACAACAAGGATTAGGAAGGAAAAACCGGGCAACACCAGGTACTCAGCTAGTATAGTAATAATACTCTGGAGGGGGTTTGTCTTTGGTTACATGCTTTTGGCCCACAGTCCAAAATAGAAAGTTAAGGTACAGACCTGGATCTACACAATGTCTGATGTAGTTTCTACACAAAAAAAAACCACTTCGTCCTATGTTTCAACAATGTTTAATAAAAGAGGAGGGGACCAGTGAATGGAGGATACATTTGGTCCATAAGGTGACCACAAGTATCCTTTTTTCCCATTCAACTTATTAGTAAAACGTAACTTATTGCCAAAACGAGTTTAAAATATATCCAATTGTAAATAATATATCAACAATGTTAAACTGACATAATGTAGATAATGTGGGTCTCTACCTACACATAGATCCACTTCCTTACTGACCTATAGAGTATCAGCTATGACAGACTTCATAGTTGGCAATTTTTAAAATGTATTTCTGTCTTTGACAGAGGCTTTTTTATTTTTTTTTTTACTATGGGCTATTTGTCATGATGTGGCTTGCCATGGGTCAGAGTTTAGCATAATATAAAAAAAAATGTTCCCAAATATTTCCTGTATACTTTCTTACTATAAGGGTCATACAGTGAGGACAATATAGAGAGAGTGGATTGCCATCAACAATCAATTTAGACATCATTTGCAGTAAAAATTGCATTCTTTTTTTTTTCAGATCGTCCCTCACGACAGCACCACATGTTATTGCCCCCTATCTGCATAGGAACAGGAAGCACAAGAGAGGTTAAAAGGCACCCCCCTCCATACCCCCTCAGTGTTTCCTGTTCCTAGGGAACTGGGGCGCAGAGAGGTTCTGCACCTGTGATTTTTGCGGGCTGTAGGTGGTGGAGCTCAGATGGGGTGAGTCGGTTGCTGTGGCCTCCCTCACCATAATCCTGTACCGTGTCGCGGCCTGTTTTTTCTGGTGCCTCTCCGGTCCCACTCTCAGTATCCTGCGTTGCTCTGGGAGTTTATGCAGGGGACCTAATTCAGCTGGCCGGCCACTGGTGCCCTGGTCGCTTCCGGATTTTGCTGGCGGGGACGTTGCGCGCGTGCGTGCATGTGACACGGCACGCGCGTACGTCCTCCAGGATTGGCCGGAGACCGGAAGTCCGGGCATCATGCTCCCTCCGATTGACTTGCATTGAGGGGGTGGGGCATGACGTCACACAGGGGCGGAGTCATGACATCACAATACTCCGGCCCCGTGGTCATCACGCTGCACACTCGGAGCCTCCAGCACTGCAGAGAGCTTGCAAAGGTGAGTGCTGAATGACACATTGCGGGGGTCCCCAGCGGCGGGATCCCAGAGATTAGACATCTTATCCCCTATCCTTCGGATTGGGGAGAAGATGTATTAGGGCCGGAGAACCCCTTTAATGCTGTCAGAAATGCTATGAACATTCCTAAAACTGCAGAATCTACTTCTATCCAAGATCTTATGTTTCAGGATTGGAACCTAAAAAACAACAGGTTTTCACTGTTCACGACACTATTAAGGATCTTATTCTTGAGGAATGGAAAGAACCTGAGAAAAAAAACTGTTACTTTCCAAGGAATTCTGTTCCAGATTTCCGTTTAATGAGAAGGAGACAAAATTATGGAACAAAATTCCAAAAGTTGATGTAAAAGTATCTAAAGTGGTTAAGAAGACGTCTTTACCATTTGAAGATAGCTCTCAACTAAAAGATCCTTTAGATCGGAAGATGGATGGATCATTAAGGAAATTGTGGGACTCTGCTCAGATCAACCCTAATATTGCTACTACTACAGTAGCAAGATCCTTGTTCATCTGGTTGGAGGAATTAGAAAAGCATCTGGTCAATAAGACCTCTGCAGAAAATATGTTGTCCTCTGTACCTATTTTAAAACTTGCTACAGCTTTCTTAGTTGACGCCTCGAGTAAGTCGGTAAGAATGCAGGGATGTGGAATTCCTATCGCCCGACGCCAGGGACATGTAGTTCCAGGCGCCGGACAGTTGAATTTTTCATAGATTTAGCCCTGTATCGGGCAAGCAGGGACAGACCGACTTCCCCCTTATTTTTCTTTAATGCCGGTGTGAGGCGCAGGAGCCGAAGCAAGTCTGCACCTCACACCGGCGCTCAGGGTGTATGGAGGGGCGGCGGCCCCCAGCTGATTTCAGGAGACAATTAAGCCACGCCCCCTCATCTCCCTCCCGGAGGATGGAGAGCACAGCTCTGCATAATACAAGCAGACAGGAGGAGAATGAGGACGTGCACGGCTCCTCCCCTCCCTGTACACAGCTCCTCCCCTCCCCTGCTCTGTCTACACAGGACCTCACTTATCACGGGGAGGTTTCAAGTTTTCACGGGGGAAAATACTGAGCAGGGGGAGGGGAGAGGATGTGTGTGTGAAGGAGACTCTACTGCACGGGCTGTGGATTTCACCTCACACCGGCTCAGATGAGGAGGCCGAGCATGCAGGCGGCGGGAAGGGTGGTTGTATATGTATGTAATGTATGATTAGGGGGGTGTATCAGCGGCAGGTGTATGTATGATGTGTGCATGTGTATGTGTCATGTGTATATATGATGTGTGTATGTTATATATGATGTGGGGTGGGCAGCGGCAGGTGTATGTATGATGTTTGCATATGTATGGTGTATGTGTTATGTGTATATATGATGTGTGTATGATTTGTGTATGTAATGTATGATGTGGGGTGGGCAGCGGCAGGTGTATGCATGATGTGTGCATATGTATGGTGTATGTGTCATGTGTATATATGATGTGTGTATGGTGTCTTTGTATGTGTGATGTGTGTATGTAATGTATGATGTGGGGTGTGCCGCGGCAGGTGTATGTATGATGTGTGCATATGTATGGTGTGAGTGTATGTGTGATGTGTATATATGATGTGTGTATGGTGTATGTGTGATGTGTGTATGTAATGTATGATGTGGGGAGGTGTATCAGTGGCGGGTGTATGTATGATGTGTGCATATGTATGGTGTATGTGTCATGTGCATATATGATGTGTGTATGTTGTCTGTGTATGTGTGATGTGTATATATGATGTGCGTATGGTGTATGTGTGATGTGTGTATGTAATGTATGATGTGGGGTGGGCAGCGGCAGGTGTATGTATGATGTGTGCATATGTATGGTGTGAGGGTATATATGATGTGTATATATGATGTGTGAATGGTGTATGTGTGATGTGTGTATGTAATGTATGATGTGGGGGTGGGCAGCGGCGGGTGTATGTATGATGTTTCTATGTATTATGTATGTATGTAATGTATAATATAGGGGTCAGTGGCCGGTGTATGTATATGTGTATGTATGATATGTGTATGCATGTATGTTTTGTACAGGGGCGGACTGACAAGTGCATATCTAATTTTTTTTATTTATTTTTAGTGGCTTCTGGCCACCCGCACTAAATTGCACCACCAGAATCCCGCCCCTTCATACTCGCCTGCCGACCAAGAGCCCCACAGATGCACGCAAACACGCCCGAACCAAAACTACAACTTCCAGCATGTTGCACCATAACGTAAACTGTAGAACTATAAAGTGCAACATGCTGGGAGTTGTAGTTTAGGTTCGGGTCAGCTGCAGAGCCATAGGCTGCATCAGGGCATGCTGGGTGTTGTAGTTACTAACTGCAATTCCCAGTATTCCTTGACACAGCCTATGGCTCTGCAGCTGACATGAACCAAAACTACAACTCCCAGCATGTTACACAATAACCTTAACTGTACTACTATACAGTGCAACATTCTGCAACAACCACAGAACCATAGACTGCATCAGGGCATGCTGGGTGTTGTAGTTATCTAGTAACTAAATGCAACGTAATGACACATAAATTAGAGTAAATAAAATGCACCACACTAACTGGAGAAGCAGAACCCCCCCCCCAGTAACACGGCGTTGTTCAGTGATTTCCAATCAAAATACTCCATGTATAAGTCCCTATTAATACTGAAAAATTGTGATTAAAATATTTTAAGAAGTGCGTATATACGTGAATAAGCACCTTTCCTAATAAAGGTTCCGATAGTAAATGGTTCCGATAAAAACTACAGATCACGGCACATAAGATTACCCTCATACATCCCTGTATATGGAAAAATTTGAGTTATAGGGGTCAGATGGGGGGGGGGCTTGCCTCGGGTGTAAAAGGAGCTAGCTACAGCTCTCCCGCCGCTAATAGCCTGACATGCTGTGATCACCGTGGCCGCTATTAAACCATTAGATCACCACTGTCTAAGTTGACAGCAGTGTCTAAAGGGATCTTATAACCATCCCTGGTGGTCTAGTGGGGTGGACTATTTTGGTTGAAATTATTTTATCTACCAGGACAAGTGGATTTTCTTGAGGGACAAGTAGATTGTGTTCCGCTTTAGTCCCTTGGACAAGTAGTTTTTTTTTTCCACACCCCTGGAATGGCTTCTAGATCGGCGGTTTTATCCAACTCAGTCAGACGAGCCTTATGGCTTAAAAACTGACAGGGGGATTCTACCTTAAAGAGCAAACTTTGCGGTATTCCTTTCCAGGGTAACACTGTGTTTTGCCCAGTTTTAGATAAAATCCTGGAACAAGCTGCTGACAGGAAAAAGGTCCTGCCTGAGGAAAAATCTACCAAACAAAAAATTTATTTTCGTTCCTTTTCCAAGAACAAGCAGTATAAAGGAAAGGGGAAATCGGGTAGATGGAGTTACCCAAAGGGAGGCAAGAGCAGGGAATTTTTGCTTAATGACGGTCTTCAGGTGGGGGGAAGACTTGCCAGGGGGCGAACATTTGAAAAAATCTGTTTATTCTGAACTCTCTGGAGTTTGGCTGCAGAATCAAGTTTGCCTTCCCTCTAGGATCAAAAGATGCAAATTTAAGGCTCTGCTCAGGTATAAAAGATCTGTTATCCCTTGGCCCTTGGTGCTATCATTTAGGTTCCTCAGCAAGAACGAGACCTAGGACATCATTTCAACTTGTTCCTAGTTCCGAAGCCCAATGCTTCCTTCAGGACCATTATAAGGTATTAAACAAATGCATTACATAGAAAAGGTTCAAATGGAAACGTTGATGTCTGCCATCCCACTAATCCAGAAAGATGCATGGCAACTATCAACTTGAAAGATGCTTATTTCCATCTTCCTATCTTTGAGCCTCATCAGAAATATCTTTGTTTTGCAGTCCTAATAGACAAAAAAGTCTTTCATTACCAATTCCTCCCTGAGACTAGAGGGGATCACCATCATTCCCTACCTAGACGATCTACTGATTAATGCCAATTCTTATCACCTTCTCTCTCTTCATGTCCAGTGGACAGTGTCATGCCTGCAAGACTTAGGCTGGATAATAAACTTCCAGAAGTCGGATCTCTCTCCCTCAAGAACCAAGAGATTTCTAGACATGATCCTGAATTCAGAGGTACAGAAGACCTTTCTTCCAGTGGAAAAAGTATCCTCTATTCAGAAGATAAAATAGGTAATGCAAAAGAAAACTATTACCTTGAGGGAAGCCATGTCCCTGCTGGGGTCCATGACATTTTGCATACTGTCATGGTCCGGATTAGCGGCTGGTGAGGACACTGGAGGTGGATCCTCTGTGCCACAGAGGCGATGACGTGGGTCGTACTGGGGAATCGGTTCTAAGCAGTTACTGGTGTTCACCAGAGCCCGCCGCAAAGCAGGATGGACTTGCTGTGGCGGTAACTACCAGGTCATGTTCCCCAGTAGCGACTCGACCTCTCTGGCAACTGAGACTGGCGCGGTACACAAGGACTAGACAGAGGCGAGGTCAGACATAGCAGAAGGTTAGGGCAGGCAGCGAGGTTCGTAGTCAGGGGCAACAGCAGAAGGTCTGGGTACACAGGCTAGGGAACACACTATAATGCTTTCTCAGGGCACAAGGCAACAAGATCCGGCAGGGACAAGAAGGGGAAGTGGGTTTATATAGTGTAGGGAGGTGATTGAACTGATTGGACCAGGCACCAATTAGCGATGCGCTGGCCCTTTAAATCTTATAAAGACGGCGCGCGTGCCCTAGGGAGCGGGGCCGCGCGCGCCGGGATGAGACAGACACCGGAGGAGGAGGGTGAGTAGAACGGGGCGCGATCCGCGAGCGGGCCTGACCCGCTGCGCGGATCGCATCCCCGCCGGCACGAACACAGCAGCGCTCGCGGTCAGAGACAGAGACCGGAGTGCTGCCGTTACAGTACCCCCCCCCCCCCTTAGGTCTCCCCCTCTTTTTGAAGCCCAGGAACCTATGGATGAGCTCCTTGTCAAGAATATTGTCCTCTGGCTCCCAAGACCTCTCTTCGGGGCCACAATTCTCCCAGTCAACAAGACATTTTTTTTTTACTTCTGACAACCTTGGAGGCGAGGATTTCTTTTATCGAGAAGACGTCAGAGGAGCCAGAGACAGGAGCAGGAATGGTGACCTTGGGGGAAAAGCTTTTAAGAATGAGAGGTTTGAGAAGGGAAACATGAAAGGAGTAGGAATGCGAAGAGAAAGAGGAAGATGGAGCTTGTAGGAGACAGAGTTGATTTGACTTTTGACTCTAAATGGCCCGAGGTAACTTGGATCCAGCTTGTAGCTAGGGACACGAAACCGAATATATTTGGCAGAGAGCCAAACTTGGTCACCAGGGGCAAAGACAGGAGGAGTTCTTCTCTTCTTATCAGCATATTTCTTCATTCGAGAAGAGGCCAGTGAGAGCGACTTTTGAGTCTCTTTCCAAATCGAAGAAAAGTCCCGGGTCAATTCATCTACGGCAGGAACTCCAGATGAAGTCAGAATGGGGAGGGGGGGAAGCGGGTGACAGCCGTACACCACAAAGAATGGAGACTTGGCGGATGACTCAGATTTTTTGAAATTGTACGATAATTCTGGGTAACAGGTTGACCCAATCGTCTTGGCGGGAGGAGACAAAATGTCACAGGTAGTCACCAAGGATCTGGTTCACTCTCTCCACTTGTCCATTGAACTGTGGGTGGTAGGCGGAGGAAAAATTCAATTTAATCTTCAATTGGGTGCAGAGTGCTCTCCAGAATTTTGAGATGAATTGAACGCCTCTATCAGAGACGATATGAGTAGGCAGTCCGTGGAGACGAAAAATGTGCAAAAAGAATTGCTTCGCCAACTGTGGCGCAGAAGGGAGACCAGGAAGCGGGACAAAATAAGCCATTTTGGAGAATCGATCAACGACCACCCAAATGACAGTGTTGCCATGGGATACAGGAAGGTCAGTGACGAAGTCCATCGCTATGTGTGACCAAGGCTGTTTGAGCACCGGCAGAGGAAGGAGAAGCCCTGCAGGCCTCTGGTGAGGAGTCTTGTCACGTGCACAGACAGTAAAGGACCGTACGAACTCAGTCAAATCTTTTTCAAAGACAGGCCACCAATAATGTCTGGCAATCAACTGAATGGATTTCTTGATTCCAGCGTGACCCGCCAAGTGGGAGGAATGACCCCATTTGAGAGTCCGGAAGCGAAGACGTGGAGGGACATAAGTTATTCCTGGAGGAACTGGCACCAGAGAAGCAGGAGCAGCAGAGATCAGTCACTCAGGAGGGATGATGTTTTGGGGAGAGGCTTCAGCTTCCGTGGCATCGGTGGAACGTGATAGGGCATTCGCCCTGACATTCTTGTCTGCAGGACGAAAATGGATCTGGAAATTGAAGCGGGCAAAAAACAACGACCACCTTGCCTGGCGAGGATTTAAGCGCTGGGCGGACTGTAGATAGGACAGATTTTTGTGGTCAGTGTAGATGGTGATAGGGTGAAGGGATCCTTCCAGGAGATGTCACCACTCCTCTAGTGCAAACTTAATGGCCAGCAATTCACGGTCACCAATACCGTAGTTCCTTTCAGGAGGAGAAAAAGTTTTAGAGAAAAAAACGCAAGTGAAGTTTTTTCCTTTAGCGGTTTTTTGAAGAAGAACCGCCCCGGCTCCTACCAAAGAGGCGTCTACCTCAAGGAAGAATGGTTTCAGAGGATCGGGCCTAATCAAGACTGGGGCGGAGGCGAAGGCGGCCTTAAGGCGAGTAAAAGCTTCTTCCGCTTGGGGAGACCAGGATCTAAAGACGTCAGCAAAGTCCTGGTAGGCCTTGGGAAGACCAGGCAGTGGAGTAGCGACGGGGACTTGGCTGATTGGTACAGATTTAAGGCAATGTTTGTGGCAGGAAGCGCCCCAGGACTTAATGTCCCCAGTGGTCCAGTCGAGGGTAGAAGTATGTCGCTGGAGCCAGGGCCAGCCAAGCAGAATGTCCGAGGTACAATTTGGCAAAACAAAGAATTCATTTTTTCTTGGTGGAGTACTCCAACAGACATGAGTAAGGGTTCTGTGCGGTAACGCACGGTGCAGTCAAGATTCTCTCCGTTTACAGATGAGATGAAGAAGGGTTTGAAGAGACGGGTAACTGGAATATTAAATCTGTTGATGAATGAGGCTTCAATAAAGTTTCCTGCAGAACCAGTGTCCAGGAAGGCCACCGCAGAGAAGGAGGAGTTAGCAGATGGAGAAATCCGCACTGGAATAGTCAGGCGTGGAGAGGAGGAATTCACACCTAATTCACCGGTCCACTTGCATAGCCTCCTCGGCGGGAGGCAGAGGGGTAGGTTGCAGAGGACTCAGGAAGAGAGATCCCAAGCGAGGAAACCGTCGGGTGTGAACTAGATCCTTTTCTTGGCGGAGCTCAAAGCGTCTCTCCGTGAAACGCATATCTATGCGGGTGGCCAACTGGATGAGTTCAGGCAAGATAGCAGGAATTTCTTGTGCGGCCAGAACATCTTTGATGTGGCTGGATAAACCTTTCTTGAAGGTCGCGCAGAGGGCCTCATTGTTCCAAGCTAGCTCAGAGGCGAGGGTGCGAAACTGGATGGCATATTCGCCCACTGAAGAGCTCCCTTGGACGAGATTCAGAAGAGCCATCTCGGCAGAGGAAGCCTGGGCTGGCTCCTCAAAGACGCTGCGTACTTCGGAAAAGAAGGACTGGATTGAAGCAGTGGCAGGATCGTTGCGGTCCCACAGCGGTGTGGCCCAGGACAAGGCCTTTCCAGATAACAAACTGACCACGAAAGCCACCTTCGACCATTCTGTGGGGAACTGGTCCAACATCAATTCAAGGTGCAGGGAACATTGGGACAGGAATCCGCGGCACATCTTAGAGTCCCCATCAAATTTCTCTGGAAGAGACAAGCGGACTCTAGGGGTAGTTGCAGCAACTCGGAGTGGAGGAGAAGCTGGAGCTGGTGGAGAAGATGGTTGACGCTGGGCAGGCAGAAGCTGCTGGAGCATGGCGGTCAACTGCGTCAGCTGTTGTCCTTGTTGGGCGATCTACTGGGACTGCTGGGCAACAATGGTAGTCAGATCAGCAATACTCGGCATCTCAGCGGAATCCATGGCTGGATCTACTGTCAGGGTCCGGACTAGTGGCTGGTGAGGACACTGGAGGTGGATCCTCTGTGTCAGAGAGGCGATGACGCGGGTCGTACTGGGGAATCGGTTCTAAGCAGTTACTGGTGTTCACCAGAGCCTGCCGCAAAGCAGGATCGACTTGCTGCGGCGGTAACTACCAGGTCGTGTTCCCCAGTAGCGACTCGACCTCTCTGGCAGCTGAGACTGGCACGGTACACAAGGACTAGACAGAGGCGAGGTCAGACGTAGCAGAAGGTCAGGGCAGGCAGCGAGGTTCGTAGTCAGGGGCAACAGCAGAAGGTCTGGGTACACAGGTTAGGGAACACACTATAACGCTTTCTCAGGGCACAAGGCAACAAGATCCAACAGGGACAGGAGGTGGAAGTGGGTTTATATAGTGTAGGGAGGTGATTGAACTGATTGGACCAGGCACCAGTTAGCGGTGCGCTGGCCCTTTAAATCTTAGAAAGACGAGACAGACACCGGAGGAGGAGGGTGAGTAGAACGGGGCCCGATCCGCGAGCGGGCCTGACCCGCCGCTCCGATCGCGTCCCCACCGGCACGAACACAGCAGCGCTCGCGGTCAGAGACAGAGACCGGAGCGCTGCTATTAGCAGAACGCCGCAAGCACCCCGGGGAAGCCGCGGGACCCGGAGCGCTCGGCGTTACACATACCAGCAGTACCCAGGTGTCAGAGTAATTCCAGAACTCTTCACTTACAAATACTGAAGACCTGTGATCGCTCTCAGTTCTCTCTAGAGAATGAAGGTACCTCTCATTGTGAAGAAATCCCTAAAATGGTGGCTGAAGAAAGAAAATCTTCTTGTGGGGATTCCATGGATTTCTTATCCATCCATGTCCATAACAACAGATGCCAGTCTGTGGAGCTGGGGAGCTGTGGTGGGAGATCTCCAACTTCAGGGTTCCTGGTCTCAAGAAACCCAAACTTTTTCCTCAAATTATCAAGAGTTAAAGGCAATATTCAAAGCTTTAAAAGCTTCAAGAAAACTAATAGAGGGTTTTCATGTAAAGGTCTATTCGGACAATACAACAGCAGTGGCCTTTATTATTCATCAGGGCGGAACAAGACACACTCCTCTGAAGATGCTGGCAGAGAAAATATTTATTTGGGCAGAACAAAATGTGTTATCCCTTTCTGCAGTACATCTGAAGGGAATAGACAACCCAGTGTTGAATCCAGGTGAATGGTTCCTGAATTCTCAAGTTTTTCTCTCTCTGACTAAAATCTGGGGCCTTCCGGAGATAGACCTATTTGCTCCATCGAGTCCATCGATTCTTCTCTCTCAACCCAAGAGAAAACCCGGAGGTGATGGATGCTCTTCAACAAGTGTGGTCATTCAATCTAGCATACGCATTTCCACCAATTCCTCTAATCATGAGAGGATGGGGAAAATGTATCTTCATAGCCCTGATGTGGCCAAAAAGAAGCTAGTACAGTCTTTTAAAAGAACTCACCTTTGTGGAGCACATTCTTCTTCCTCAGAGGGACGTTCTATTGTGCCAGGACCCTATATTCCACAGAGATCTAAAGGATCTTCAGCTGTCAGTCTGGTTATTGAGAGGCTCATGTTGGAACAAAAGGGTCTTTCTAAGAAAGTGGTATACACCCTTCTAAAAAGTAAAAAGGATTCTACATCTTCCATTCACCTTAAACAATGGAAACATTTTTTGTCATGGTGTGGCCCTTCTCCTCCGGATCTTCTTATCCAGATATTCACAGAATTTCAGATTTCCTGCAGGACAGTTTTGATTAAGGTTTATCTTTGAGTACACTTAAAGTTCAGACAGCAGCACAGGGCTGTTTTTTTATGTCAACATAGCTGAACAAAGGTGGATCCCAAAAAAAATTTCAGCAGCATCCAGACTAAGACCAAATGTAACACTCATGTTTCTGAAGAGAGGAACCCCGGTGGATGTGGATCTGCTGGACCTGTGTGGCAGATGACCGTACCAGGGAGCAAAGTCTAAGGTGCCGCTGGTTTTCACCAGGGCCCGCCGCAAAGCGGGATTGACTTGCTGCAAAGCGGGATTGACTTGCTGACTTGCTGCTGCTGAGGAGCAAGGTCAAGTCACAAGAGATCTGATACACGGCAAGGCAATACAGAGGAACGCTTTCTCAAAGGCACAAGGCAACAAAGATCCATCAGGGTAGAGGAATTTGTAAATGAGCCACAGGTGGATTACACTAATGAGCTTACTGGCCCTTTAAATATTAAAAGCTCTGGCACGCGCAATGCGGGTCCCAGCCCCGTCGGCAGCAGAAAGTAAGGGGACCATGCGCTAACGGCCAGCGTGTGTGGCCGGAGCGCATAACGTAACACCAAAGATATCTAATCTTAGTTCCCTTGGGATTTGAACCTTGTATTATCATCTCTAACTAAAAGTCCCTTTGCAATCCAACACACACCTCCAACAAAATGTCAGGATCAAGCACGGCGCTGGGACTCTTCAAGGTTAAAAGGATTTACTACCCATAATGCAACGCATTTCACGGTAACTCCGCTTCATCAGGATACCTGATGAAGCGGAGTTACTGCAAAATGCGTTTGCTTGATCCTGACGTTCTGTTGGAGGTGTGTGTTGGATTGCTGTTTATTGTACCAGGAATGGCTGCAGGTCCTCGCATGCTCATCCTCATCACGCTGTTAGCATAGTTGTACGTGGATAGTACAACCACTGTTGGTGAGCACCAGTCAAACTTGTCTTTTAATTTATGTTTTATAAACGGTATCACACTAAGGAGCGCTTGTTCCCTCTGTTTTAGTAAAAGTCCCTTTGAGCCTTTAGCGGGATCAAGTTTCTTACCTGGAAAACTGTTTTTCTAATGGCAATAACATCTGCCAGAAGAGTGAGTGAAATCCAAGCTTTATCCATTGATTATCCTTACCTTACAGTACTTGATGATAAAATCATTCTAAAAATCAAGCCTGCCTTTCTCCCGAAAGTCCTATCCAATTTTCATAGATCTCAATGCATAATTCTCCCCTCTTTCTGTGCCAATCCCAAGAACAAAAAGGAGGAGGAGTTTTATAAATTGGATGTCAGGAGAGTGGTTTTACACTATCTGGAGACTACTAAGACCTGGAGGAAAGACTCTAACCTTTTTGTTCAATATCAAGGACCAAACAGGGGGAAGAAAGCATTAAAAAACTAAATTTCCAGATGACTCAAGTCTGTAATCAGTCAGTCATATACTGCTTCGGATCAAGATGTTCCGGTAGGCATTAAAGCTCATTCCACTATGGCTGTTTTAGTCTTCTGGGCCGAGAGAGCTTCGGCCTCTTAGAATAGATATGCAGAGCTGCTACATGGTCTTGTCCGCACACTTTTTTCAAGCATTATAAGCTGGATGTGGCTTCTTCTCAGGATCTTGGATTTGGCCGAAAGGTGCTGCAGGCTCTGGTCCTTTCATAAATCTACATTTATTTGGTATGTCTCATGTGGTGCTGTCATGAGGGACGATCTAAAAAGTCGGAATTATAACTTACCGATAATTCAGTTTTCATGAGTCCATCACGACAGCACCTATTTATTCCCACCCTTTATTTAATTTCCCTCTTGAAAAAGGGAAACCGAAACGATCGTAGGGGTCGGTCGCAGAGTTTGCTATCCCACATGGGTAGGTTACACATTGACTTTCATTGAGTACTTGGATATGTTGTCCCCACTATCATTGTATTTCACTATGCATTCCTAGACCTGGCTATACATCAGCCCTAGGTTATATTATTGGTTAATCTTTATGTGTCATTATGCAGCACTTGTATGGATAGCCCACAGTGGCTAAATTGTTTTATTCCATATATTGCTATATATAGTGCGTGGACATTTTTATGTACTCATTTGTATGTACTATTCTTACTCTGCGCCAGATATTCTTGTGTTGGATTTCTATTGCAATACTTCACTTTTTTGCATCTACATGTTTTTTATGTAAAACATTTCATACTTATACTTAAGGTGGTGTTATAACTCCAATTTCTCTGTATACATATATTTATGGAGTTTCCCTGTCCTTGACAGGACTAGTACGCACTCCCCTATGGGTGTCACTGGGGCACATGGGAGTGTGTGGTGCATTTTTTTAGGACTTTGGTGTTCATTCTTATTTAATATATGTATTTGTATATTTAATAACTGCACTATCACTGACAGTCGGACACACTAGTGTCCCTTAGCTATTTTTGCAGAAAAATCATAAACTATGTCATTGAGCTAAAACCATTTGTTTATTAATTTCTTTTTTAAAAGGAATTAATAAACGAATGGCTTTAGCTCAATGAAATAGTTTATGATATTTAACCCCTTAAGGACGCAGTAAATTTTCACCTTAAGGACGGAGCCATTTTTTGTAATTCTGACCACTGTCACTTTAAGCATTAATAACTCTAAGATGCTTTTACCAATTATTCTGATTCTGAGATTGTTTTTCGTGACATATTCTACTTTATTTTAGTGGTAAATTTTCGTTGTTGCTTGCATCCTTTCTTGGTGAAAAATCCCAAAATTTCATGAAAATTTAGCATTTTTCTAACTTTGAAACTCTCTGCTTGTAAGGAAAATGGATATTCCAAATAAATTTTATATTGATTCACAAATACAATATGTCAACTTTATGTTGGCATCATAAAATGGACATATTTTTACTTTTTGAAAAAATTAGAGGGCTTCAAAGTAGAGCAGCAAATTTCAAAATTTTCATGAAAATTGCAAAATCTGAAGGGACAGATGTTACAGAACTATAACTCCCAGCATGCCTAGGCAGTCTAGGCATGCTGAGAGTTGTAGTTTTGCAACATCTGGAGGGCTACCGTTTGGGCACCACTGTAACAGTGGTCTCCAAACTGTGACCCTGCAGATGTTGCAAAACTGCAACTCCCAGAATGCCCAGACAGCCTTTGGCTTTCTGGGCATCCTGGGAGTTGCAGTTTGGCAACCACTAGGAAGGCAGCAGTAAAGATCGCTTTACTTCCACCTCCCTTGATGCTCCATGCCGTCGCCTCCCTACCTGCGCCGCTGATCTCCACTGATGCCACCGATGATCGCAGGTCCCCACTGCATCTTCTTCTCAGGTACCGGCCGCCATCTTCTCCCCCCCTTTCTGCCCAACATCCAGGGGTGGGCAGAGTGGGGGGTTTCCATGGAAACCCCCCATCTTCAACTGCCATTGGTCAGCACTCATTGCTGACTAATGGCAGGGTATAGGAGGAGGTTGCAGCACTGCAACCTCGCTCCTATCCCATAGGATGATCGGGGCTGTCACTGACAGCTCCGATCATCCCTACTTTCAGCCCGAATAGCAGAAAATCGCATGTCTGAATTGACTTTCGATTTCCTGCGATCGCCTACATGGGAGGTCTCAGGACCCCCCTCGCCGATGTACCGGGATGCCTGCAGAATGATTTCAGCAGGCATCCCGGTCCCCAACCGACTAGTGGCGGGGCCCGGAATTCCCACGGGCGTATCCATACGCCCTACGTCCTTAAGGACTCAGGATGCAGGGCGTATGCATACACCCTGCGTCCTGAACAGGTTAATAACTGCTCTCTTAGTGATTTATAAACACTGAGGGGGTATGGACGGAGGGGCCTTTTAACCTCTCTTGTGCTTTCTGTTCCTATGCAGATAGGGGGCAATCTCATGTGTTGTTGTCGTGATGGACTCATGAAAACTGAATTATCGGTAAGTTATAATTCCGACTTTTTTCTATAAATCCAGAGTAACCCTTTTAATCCAGACCAGACCTCAAAATTTACAACTACAAATCCCAGACACTCATTACCTCAATACATACTAGGTTAAGAAGATGTGCTATAAAAATCTATATAAAAGAGCAGATGCTGACTTTTGGATTTTCTGCCTCATTATCAAGCAAAAAATGCCTTAAGGAAGCATACTATACAAGTTGTGCATGACTGCCAAATATATAGGCCTTTAATAATTATTTGAAGCTGGCAATTATCCAGCCTCAGCATATCAGTCAAAGTGTTTCCAGGAAATTAACGCCTTCATATTTCTATAAAAATCCTAGGAAGGCATATGCTATAGTATATTTTATGTAATCAAAGCTTGCTAACAAAATGAGCTGCTCTTATCATGCCAGAAATATGTTTTCTTACCCCATTATGTCTTAATAAGTAAAGACATACGTTGAACTACCCTGTGATCCTGGGAAACTCTGTATAGGCTATTCATAGAAATGTTGAAAGCTTTCCCTGAATTCAGTCCAGTTATCTTTGTTAGAATCAATGGTTGCTTTTTTCCTCTTGAAATGGATATTTCAGTTTGTCTCGTCTGCACAACTATTTAACCCCTTAATGACCACAGACGTATATTTACGTCCGTGGCTGGCTCTCGTTATGTAAAGCGTGCTCAGCTCCTATCAGCAACCAGGACACGCGGCTAATACCGGACATCGCCGATCATGCTGATGTCTGGTATTAACCCTTTAGACTAAACTGGGAGAAATCCCTGCCAGTTTGCTCAGCTGAGATGACAGCAGGAGGCACCTTACTGTCACGATGCCGGCTGGCAGGTAGTGGATCCTCTGTGCCAGAGAGGGATTGGCGTGGACCGTGCTAGTGGATCGGTTCTAAGTCACTACTGGTTTTCACCAGAGCCCGCCGCAAAGCGGGATGGTCTTGCTGCGGCGGTAGTGACCAGGTCGTATCCACTAGCAACGGCTCAACCTCTCTGGCTGCTGAAGATAGGCGCGGTACAAGGGAGTAGACAGAAGCAAGGTCGGACGTAGCAGAAGGTCGGGGCAGGCAGCAAGGATCGTAGTCAGGGGCAACGGCAGGAGGTCTGGAACACAGGCTAGGAACACACAAGGAAACGCTTTCACTGGCACGATGGCAACAAGATCCGGCAAGGAAGTGCAGGGGAAGTGAGGTGATATAGGGAAGTGCACAGGTGATAATACTAATTGGAACCACTGCGCCAATCAGCGGCGCAGTGGCCCTTTAAATCGCAAAGACCCGGCGCGCGCGCGCCCTAGGGAGCGGGGCCGCGCGCGCCGGGACAGGACTGACGGGGAGCGAGTCAGGTACGGGAGCCGGGGTGCGCATCGCGAGCGGGCGCTACCCGCATCGCGAATCGCATCCCGGCTGGAGGCGGTATCGCAGCGCCCCGGGTCAGTGGATCCGACCGGAGCGCTGCAGTGAGGAGAGTGTAGCGAGCGCTCCGGGGAGGAGCGGGGACCCGGAGCGCTCGGCGTAACAGTACCCCCCCCCTTGGGTCTCCCCCTCTTCTTAGAGCCTGAGAACCTGAGGAGCAGACTTTTGTCTAGGATATTGTCCTCAGGTTCCCAGGATCTCTCTTCTGGACCACAACCCTCCCAATCCACTAAAAAAAAGGTTTTCCCTCTGACCTTTTTGGATGCCAAAATCTCTTTGACGGAGAAGATGTCTGAGGAGCCGGAAACAGGAGTGGGAGGAACAGATTTGGGAGAAAAACGGTTAATGATAAGTGGTTTAAGGAGAGAAACGTGAAAGGCATTAGGAATACGAAGAGAAGGAGGAAGAAGAAGTTTGTAAGAGACAGGATTAATCTGGCACAAAATTTTGAAAGGACCAAGATAGCGTGGTCCCAACTTATAGCTAGGGACACGGAAGCGGACATATTTAGCGGAGAGCCATACCTTGTCTCCAGGGGAAAAAATGGGAGGAGCTCTTCTTTTCTTATCCGCGAATTTCTTCATGCGTGAAGAAGCCTTTAAGAGAGAATTTTGGGTCTCTCTCCATATGATGGAAAGATCACGAGAAATTTCATCCACAGCGGGCAGACCAGAGGGCAAGGGGGTAGGGAGGGGGGGGAAGAGGGTGACGGCCGTACACCACGAAAAATGGGGATTTGGAGGAGGATTCAGAGACTCTGAAGTTATACGAGAATTCGGCCCATGGTAGAAGATCTGCCCAGTCATCCTGGCGGGAGGAAACAAAATGTCGTAAATAATCACCCTGTCACGATGCCGGCTGGCAGGTAGTGGATCCTCTGTGCCAGAGAGGGATTGGCGTGGACCGTGCTAGTGGACCGGTTCTAAGCCACTACTGGTTTTCACCAGAGCCCGCCGCAAAGCGGGATGGTCTTGCTGCGGCGGTAGTGACCAGGTCGTATCCACTAGCAACGGCTCACCTCTCTGGCTGCTGAAGATAGGCGCGGTACAAGGGAGTAGGCAAAAGCAAGGTCGGACGTAGCAGAAGGTCGGGGCAGGCAGCAAGGATCGTAGTCAGGGGCAACGGCAGAAGGTCTGGAAACACAGGCAAGGAACACACAAGGAACGCTTTCACTGGCACTAAGGCAACAAGATCCGGCAAGGGAGTGCAGGGGAAGTGAGGTGATATAGGGAAGTGCACAGGTGAACACACTGATTGGAACCACTGCGCCAATCAGCGGCGCAGTGGCCCTTTAAATCGCAGAGACCCGGCGCGCGCGCGCCCTAGGGAGCGGGGCCGCGCGCGCCGGGACAGAACAGACGGAGAGCGAGTCAGGTAGGGGAGCCGGGGTGCGCATCGCGAGCGGGCGCTACCCGCATCGCGAATCGCATCCCGGCTGGCAGCGGAATCGCAGCGCCCCGGGTCAGAGGACGTGACCGGAGCGCTGCCGCGGGGAGAGAGAAGCGAGCGCTCCGGGGAGGAGCGGGGACCCGGAGCGCTCGGCGTAACAGTACCCCCCCCCTTGGGTCTCCCCCTCTTCTTAGAGCCTGAGAACCTGAGGAGCAGACTTTTGTCTAGGATGTTGTCCTCAGGTTCCCAGGATCTCTCTTCAGGACCACAACCCTCCCAGTCCACTAAAAAAAAATTTTTTCCTCTGACCTTTTTGGCAGCTAAAATTTCTTTGACCGAGAAGATGTCCGAGGAGCCGGAAACAGGAGTGGGAGGAACAGATTTGGGAGAAAAACGGTTGAGGATGAGTGGTTTGAGAAGAGAGACGTGAAAGGCATTAGGGATACGAAGAGAGGGAGGAAGAAGAAGTTTATAAGAGACAGGATTAATTTGACACAAAATTTTGAAAGGACCAAGATAGCGTGGTCCCAACTTGTAGCTCGGGACACGGAAGCGGACATATTTAGCGGAGAGCCATACCTTGTCTCCAGGGGAAAAAACGGGGGGAGCTCTTCTTTTCTTATCCGCGAACTTCTTCATGCGTGATGAAGCCTGTAAGAGAGAATTTTGGGTCTCTCTCCATATGATGGAAAGGTCACGAGAAATTTCATCCACAGCGGGCAGACCAGAGGGCAAGGGAGTAGGGAGGGGGGGAAGAGGGTGACGGCCGTACACCACGAAAAATGGGGATTTGGAGGAAGACTCAGAGACCCTGAAGTTATACGAGAATTCGGCCCATGGGAGGAGATCTGCCCAGTCATCCTGGCGGGAGGAAACAAAATGTCGCAAATAATCACCCAAGATCTGGTTAATCCTTTCTACTTGTCCATTGGACTGGGGATGATATGCAGAAGAAAAATTTAATTTAATCTTGAGTTGTTTACAGAGAGCCCTCCAGAATTTAGACACGAATTGGACGCCTCTATCCGAGACAATCTGCGTAGGCAACCCGTGAAGACGAAAAATGTGTACAAAAAATTGTTTAGCCAACTGAGGCGCAGAAGGAAGACCAGGAAGAGGGATGAAATGTGCCATTTTGGAGAATCGATCAACGACCACCCAAATAACAGTGTTGCCACGGGAAGGGGGTAAATCAGTAATAAAATCCATACCAATCAGAGACCAAGGCTGTTCGGGGACAGGCAGAGGATGAAGAAAACCAGCGGGCTTCTGGCGAGGAGAAACAAAGGTCTTTCCTGGAGGAGTCTGCCTGATGGAGGCAGGAGAAGTGGAGATCAGGCAGTCAGGTGGAATGATGTGTTGCGGAGAGAGTTCAATTTCTGAGGCATCCGAGGAACGAGAGAGAGCATCGGCCCTAATGTTCTTATCGGCAGGACGAAAGTGAATCTCAAAATTAAATCGGGCAAAGAACAGAGACCACCGGGCCTGGCGAGGATTCAGCCGTTGGGCAGACTGGAGGTAGGAGAGGTTCTTGTGGTCGGTGTAGATAATAACAGGAAAACTTGATCCCTCCAGCAGATGCCTCCATTCCTCTAGTGCTAATTTAATGGCTAGAAGCTCTCGATCCCCGATGGAGTAGTTCCTCTCCGCTGGAGAGAAGGTCCTAGAGAAAAAACCACAAGTGACAGCATGCCCGGAAGAATTTTTTTGTAGAAGAACAGCTCCAGCTCCCACTGAGGAGGCATCAACCTCCAATAGGAAGGGTTTGGAAGGGTCAGGTCTGGAGAGGACGGGAGCCGAAGAAAAGGCAGACTTGAGTCGTTTAAAGGCGTCTTCTGCTTGAGGGGGCCAGGACTTGGGATCAGCATTTTTTTTGGTTAAAGCCACGATAGGAGCCACAATGGTAGAAAAATGTGGAATAAATTGCCTGTAATAATTGGCGAACCCCAAAAAGCGTTGGATAGCACGGAGTCCGGAGGGGCGTGGCCAATCTAAGACGGCAGAGAGTTTGTCTGGATCCATCTGTAGTCCCTGGCCAGAGACCAAATATCCTAGAAAAGGAAGAGATTGGCATTCAAACAGACATTTCTCAATTTTGGCATAGAGTTGGTTGTCACGAAGCCTCTGAAGAACCATACGGACATGCTGGCGGTGTTCTTCTAGATTGGCAGAAAAAATTAGGATATCGTCCAGATATACAACAACACAGGAGTATAACAGATCACGAAAAATTTCATTGACAAAGTCTTGGAAGACGGCAGGGGCGTTGCACAGTCCAAAGGGCATGACCAGATACTCAAAGTGTCCATCTCTGGTGTTAAATGCCGTTTTCCACTCGTCCCCCTCTCTGATGCGGATGAGGTTATAGGCGCCTCTTAAGTCCAATTTAGTGAAGATGTGGGCACCTTGGAGGCGATCAAAGAGTTCAGAGATGAGGGGTAAGGGGTAGCGGTTCTTAACCGTGATTTTATTAAGACCGCGGTAGTCAATGCATGGACGTAGGGAGCCATCTTTTTTGGACACAAAGAAAAATCCGGCTCCGGCAGGAGAGGAGGATTTACGGATAAAGCCCTTTTTTAGATTCTCCTGGACGTATTCGGACATGGCAAGAGTCTCTGGGGCAGAGAGAGGATAAATTCTGCCCCGGGGTGGAGTAGTGCCCGGGAGGAGGTCGATAGGGCAATCATAAGGCCTGTGAGGAGGTAGAGTCTCAGCTTGTTTTTTGCAGAAAACATCCGCGAAGTCCATATAGGCCTTAGGGAGACCGGTTACTGGAGGAACCACAGAGTTACGGCAAGGGTTACTGGGAACCGGTTTTAGACAGTTCTTGGAACAAGAGGACCCCCAACTCTTGATCTCCCCAGTGGACCAATCCAGGGTAGGGGAATGAAGTTGAAGCCAGGGAAGTCCAAGGAGAATTTCCGAGGTGCAATTGGGGAGGACCAAAAGTTCAATCCTCTCATGATGAGATCCGATGCTCATAAGAAGGGGCTCCGTGCGGAAACGTATGGTACAGTCCAATCTTTCATTATTTACACAATTGATGTAGAGGGGTCTGGCGAGACTGGTCACCGGAATGTTGAACCTGTTGACGAGAGAGGCCAAAATAAAATTTCCTGCAGATCCAGAGTCCAAGAAGGCCACTGTAGAGAAGGAGAAGGCAGAGGCAGACATCCGCACAGGCACAGTAAGACGTGGAGAAGCAGAGTAGACATCAAGGACTGTCTCATCTTTGTGCGGAGTCAGCGTACGTCTTTCCAGGCGGGGAGGACGGATAGGACAATCTCTCAGGAAGTGTTCGGTACTAGCACAGTACAGGCAGAGGTTCTCCATACGGCGTCGTGTCCTCTCTTGAGGTGTCAGGCGAGACCGGTCGACCTGCATAGCCTCCACGGCGGGAGGCACAGGAACAGATTGCAGGGGACCAGAGGAGAGAGGAGCCGAGGAGAAGAAACGCCTCGTGCGAACAGAGTCCATATCTTGGCGGAGTTCCTGACGCCTTTCGGAAAAACGCATGTCAATGCGAGTGGCTAGGTGAATAAGTTCATGTAGATTAGCAGGAATTTCTCGTGCGGCCAGAACATCTTTAATGTTGCTGGATAGGCCTTTTTTGAAGGTCGCGCAGAGGGCCTCATTATTCCAGGACAATTCTGAAGCAAGAGTACGGAATTGTACGGCATACTCGCCAACGGAAGAATTACCCTGGACCAGGTTCAGCAGGGCAGTCTCAGCAGAAGAGGCTCGGGCAGGTTCCTCAAAGACACTTCGGATTTCCGAGAAGAAGGAGTGTACAGAGGCAGTGACGGGGTCATTGCGGTCCCAGAGCGGTGTGGCCCATGACAGGGCTTTTCCGGACAGAAGGCTGACTACGAAAGCCACCTTAGACCTTTCAGTGGGAAACAGGTCCGACATCATCTCCAGATGCAGGGAACATTGGGAAAGAAAGCCACGGCAAAACTTAGAGTCCCCATCAAATTTATCCGGCAAGGATAAGCGTATCCCAGGAGCGGCCACTCGCTGCGGAGGAGGTGCAGGAGCTGGCGGAGGAGATGACTGCTGAAGCTGTGGTAGTAACTGTTGTAGCATAACGGTCAGTTGAGACAGCTGTTGGCCTTGTTGCGCTATCTGTTGTGACTGCTGGGCGACCACCGTGGTGAGGTCAGCGACAACTGGCAGAGGAACTTCAGCGGGATCCATGGCCGGATCTACTGTCACGATGCCGGCTGGCAGGTAGTGGATCCTCTGTGCCAGAGAGGGATTGGCGTGGACCGTGCTAGTGGACCGGTTCTAAGCCACTACTGGTTTTCACCAGAGCCCGCCGCAAAGCGGGATGGTCTTGCTGCGGCGGTAGTGACCAGGTCGTATCCACTAGCAACGGCTCACCTCTCTGGCTGCTGAAGATAGGCGCGGTACAAGGGAGTAGGCAAAAGCAAGGTCGGACGTAGCAGAAGGTCGGGGCAGGCAGCAAGGATCGTAGTCAGGGGCAACGGCAGAAGGTCTGGAAACACAGGCAAGGAACACACAAGGAACGCTTTCACTGGCACTAAGGCAACAAGATCCGGCAAGGGAGTGCAGGGGAAGTGAGGTGATATAGGGAAGTGCACAGGTGAACACACTGATTGGAACCACTGCGCCAATCAGCGGCGCAGTGGCCCTTTAAATCGCAGAGACCCGGCGTGCGCGCGCCCTAGGGAGCGGGGCCGCGCGCGCCGGGACAGAACAGACGGAGAGCGAGTCAGGTAGGGGAGCCGGGGTGCGCATCGCGAGCGGGCGCTACCCGCATCGCGAATCGCATCCCGGCTGGCAGCGGAATCGCAGCGCCCCGGGTCAGAGGACGTGACCGGAGCGCTGCCGCGGGGAGAGAGAAGCGAGCGCTCCGGGGAGGAGCGGGGACCCGGAGCGCTCGGCGTAACACACCCAAGACCTGGTTAATTCTTTCTACTTGTCCATTGGATTGAGGATGATATGCAGAAGAAAAATTTAATTTAATCTTGAGTTGTTTACAGAGAGCCCTCCAGAATTTAGACACGAATTGGACGCCTCTATCCGAGACGATCTGCGTAGGCAACCCGTGAAGACGAAAAATGTGTACAAAAAATTGTTTAGCCAACTGAGGCGCTGAAGGAAGACCAGGAAGAGGGATGAAATGTGCCATTTTGGAGAATCGATCAACGACCACCCAAATAACAGTGTTGCCACGGGATGGGGGTAAGTCAGTAATAAAATCCATACCAATCAGAGACCAAGGCTGTTCGGGGACAGGCAGAGGATGAAAAAAACCAGCGGGCTTCTGGCGAGGAGTCTTATCCCGGGCACAGATAGTGCAGGCTCGCACAAAGTCCACCACATCTGTCTCTAGAGTCGGCCACCAATAGAAGCGAGAGATGAGTTGCACAGATTTCTTGATGCCCGCATGACCTGCGAGATGGGAGGAGTGACCCCATTTGAGGATTCCGAGGCGTTGGCGTGGAGAAACAAAGGTCTTTCCTGGAGGAGTTTGCCTGATGGAGGCTGGAGAAGTGGAAATCAGGCAGTCAGGAGGAATGATGTGTTGAGGAGAGAGTTCAACTTCAGAAGCATCTGAGGAACGAGAGAGAGCATCGGCCCTAATGTTCTTATCGGCAGGCCGAAAGTGAATTTCAAAATTAAATCGGGCAAAGAACAGAGACCACCTGGCCTGGCGAGGATTCAGCCGTTGGGCAGACTGGAGGTAGGAGAGGTTTTTGTGATCGGTGTAAATAATAACTGGAAATCTTGATCCCTCCAGCAGATGCCTCCATTCCTCAAGTGCTAATTTAATGGCTAGAAGCTCTCGATCCCCGATGGAGTAGTTCCTCTCCGCCGGAGAGAAGGTCCTAGAAAAAAAACCACAAGTAACAGCATGCCCGGAAGAATTTTTTTGTAGAAGGACAGCTCCAGCTCCCACTGAGGAGGCATCAACCTCCAATAGGAAGGGTTTAGATGGGTCAGGTCTGGAGAGCATGGGAGCCGAAGAAAAGGCAGACTTGAGCCGTTTAAAGGCGTCTTCCGCTTGAGGAGGCCAAGACTTGGGATCGGCATTTTTTTTGGTTAAAGCCATGATAGGAGCCACAATGGTAGAAAAATGTGGAATAAATTGCCTGTAATAATTGGCGAACCCCAAAAAACGTTGGATGGCACGGAGTCCGGAGGGGCGTGGCCAATCTAAGACGGCAGAGAGTTTGTCTGGATCCATTTGTAGTCCCTAGCCAGAGACCAAGTATCCTAGGAAAGGAAGAGATTGGCATTCAAACAGACATTTCTCTATTTTGGCATAGAGTTGATTGTCACGAAGTCTCTGAAGAACCATACGGACATGCTGGCGGTGTTCTTCTAGATTGGCAGAAAAAATCAGGATATCGTCCAGATATACAACAACACAGGAGTATAGGAGATCACGAAAAATTTCATTAACAAAGTCTTGGAAGACGGCAGGGGCGTTGCACAGGCCAAAGGGCATGACCAGATACTCAAAGTGTCCATCTCTGGTGTTAAATGCCGTTTTCCATTCATCCCCCTCTCTGATGCGGATGAGATTATAAGCACCTCTTAAGTCCAGTTTGGTAAAGATATGGGCACCTTGGAGGCGATCAAAGAGTTCAGAGATGAGGGGTAGGGGGTAGCGGTTCTTAACCGTGATTTTATTAAGACCGCGGTAGTCAATGCAAGGACGTAGGGAGCCATCTTTTTTGGACACAAAGAAAAATCCGGCTCCGGCAGGAGAGGAGGATTTACGGATAAAGCCATTTTTTAAATTTTCCTGGACGTATTCAGACATGGCAAGAGTCTCTGGGACGGACAGAGGATAGATTCTGCCCCGGGGTGGAGTAGTGCCCGGGAGAAGGTCGATAGGACAATCATAAGGCCTGTGAGGAGGTAGAGTCTCAGCTTGTTTTTTGCAAAAAACATCCGCAAAGTCCATATAGGCCTTGGGGAGACCGGTTACTGGAGGAACCACAGAGTCACGGCAAGGGTTACTGGGAACCGGTTTTAGGCAGTCCTTGGAACAAGAGGGCCCCCAACTCTTGATCTCCCCAGAGGACCAATCCAGGGTTGGGGAATGAAGTTGAAGCCAGGGAAGTCCAAGGAGAATTTCAGAAGTGCAATTGGGGAGGACCAAAAGTTCAATCCTCTCGTGATGAGATCCGATGCACATTAGGAGGGGCTCCGTGCGGAAACGTATGGTACAGTCCAATCTTTCATTATTTACACAATTGATGTAGAGGGGTCTGGCGAGACTGGTCACCGGGATGTTGAACCTGTTGACGAGAGAGGCCAAAATAAAATTTCCTGCAGATCCGGAGTCCAAGAAGGCCACAGTAGAGAAGGAGAAGGCAGAGGCAGATATCCGCACAGGCACAGTAAGACGTGGAGAAGCAGAGTAGACATCAAGGACTGTCTCACCTTTGTGCGGAGTCAGCGTACGTCTTTCCAGGCGGGGAGGACGGATAGGACAATCCTTCAGGAAGTGTTCGGTACTAGCACAGTACAGGCAGAGATTCTCCAAGCGGCGTCGTGTCCTCTCTTGAGGTGTCAGGCGAGACCGGTCGACCTGCATAGCCTCCACGGCGGGAGGCACAGGAACAGATTGCAGGGGACCAGAGGAGAGAGGAGCCGGGGAGAAGAAACGCCTCGTGCGAACAGAGTCCATATCCTGGCGGAGCTCCTGACGCCTTTCGGAAAAACGCATGTCAATGCGAGTGGCTAGGTGAATGAGTTCATGTAGATTAGCAGGGATTTCTCGTGCGGCCAGAACATCTTTAATGTTGCTGGATAGGCCTTTTTTAAAGGTCGCGCAGAGGGCCTCATTATTCCAGGATAATTCTGAAGCAAGAGTACGGAATTGTACGGCATACTCGCCAACGGAAGAATTACCCTGGACCAGGTTCAACAGGGCAGTCTCAGCAGAAGAGGCTCGGGCAGGTTCCTCAAAGACACTTCGAATTTCCGAGAAGAAGGAGTGTACAGAGGCAGTGACGGGGTCATTGCGGTCCCAGAGCGGTGTGGCCCAAGACAGGGCTTTTCCAGACAGAAGGCTGACTACGAAAGCCACCTTAGACCTTTCAGTGGGAAACTGGTCCGACATCATCTCCAAGTGCAATGAACATTGGGAAAGAAAGCCACGGCAAAATTTAGAGTCCCCATCAAATTTATCCGGCAAGGATAGTCGTAGTCCAGAAGCGGCCACTCGCTGCGGAGGAGGTGCAGGAGCTGGCGGAGGAGATGATTGCTGAAGCTGTGGTAGTAACTGCTGTAGCATAACGGTCAGTTGAGACAGCTGTTGGCCTTGTTGCGCTATCTGTTGTGACTGCTGGGCGACCACCGTGGTGAGGTCAGCGACAACTGGCAGAGGAACTTCAGCGGGATCCATGGCCGGATCTACTGTCACGATGCCGGCTGGCAGGTAGTGGATCCTCTGTGCCAGAGAGGGATTGGCGTGGACCGTGCTAGTGGATCGGTTCTAAGTCACTACTGGTTTTCACCAGAGCCCGCCGCAAAGCGGGATGGTCTTGCTGCGGCGGTAGTGACCAGGTCGTATCCACTAGCAACGGCTCAACCTCTCTGGCTGCTGAAGATAGGCGCGGTACAAGGGAGTAGACAGAAGCAAGGTCGGACGTAGCAGAAGGTCGGGGCAGGCAGCAAGGATCGTAGTCAGGGGCAACGGCAGGAGGTCTGGAACACAGGCTAGGAACACACAAGGAAACGCTTTCACTGGCACGATGGCAACAAGATCCGGCAAGGAAGTGCAGGGGAAGTGAGGTGATATAGGGAAGTGCACAGGTGATAATACTAATTGGAACCACTGCGCCAATCAGCGGCGCAGTGGCCCTTTAAATCGCAAAGACCCGGCGCGCGCGCGCCCTAGGGAGCGGGGCCGCGCGCGCCGGGACAGGACTGACGGGGAGCGAGTCAGGTACGGGAGCCGGGGTGCGCATCGCGAGCGGGCGCTACCCGCATCGCGAATCGCATCCCGGCTGGAGGCGGTATCGCAGCGCCCCGGGTCAGTGGATCCGACCGGAGCGCTGCAGTGAGGAGAGTGTAGCGAGCGCTCCGGGGAGGAGCGGGGACCCGGAGCGCTCGGCGTAACACTTACCTTGCTCTTCGCTGTCCGATCAGCATTTGATTGTGCCAAGCCTGTGATCCAGGCTTGAGCAATCGATGCAGATAACACTGATCAATGCTATGCTATGGCATAGCATTGTTCACTGTATGCAATCTAAGGATTGCATGTAACAGTCCCCTATGGGGACTAAAAAAAAAGGTGTAAAAAAAGTAAAGAAACATTTTTTTTTTTAAGGGTGAATAATTGTGATTTAACCCCTTCCTGGATAAAAGTTTGAATCACCCCCCTTTTCCCATAAAAAACAAAAGTATATATAAACAAAACCAAAAATAAACATATGTGGTATCGCCGCGTGCCTAAATGTGCGAACTATAAAAATATGTTAATTAAACCGCACGGTCAATAGTGTACACATTAAAAATTCCACTAGCAATCTACTCGTAAAAGCCTTAGTAAATGAGGCCCAGTGTGTTTTATCTATTTATAGTGGTGTGGTATGGAGTAATGTGCGCAGTACTGGAGACCGTATCTCCAGAAGGATATAAATACTTTAGAGAGAGTTCAGAGAAGATACTAAACTAGTAACAAGACTACAGGATAAAACTTACCAGGAAAGGTTAAAGGATCAACTGGTGCCAGAAAGTTAAACAGATTTGTAAATTACTTCTATTAAAAAATCTTAATCCTTCCAGTACTTATTAGCAGCTGAATACTACAGAGGAAATTCTTTTCTTTTTGGAACACAGAGCTCTCTGCTGAATCACGAGCACAGTGCTCTCTGCTGACATCTCTGTCCATTTTAAGAAATGCCGGAAATGCTGGGAGTTATTGTTTTGCAACAGCTGGAGGCTCCGTTTTGGAAACACTGCCGTACAATAGGTTTTTCATTTTTACTGGGGGGACAGTGTAAGGGGTGTATATATGTAGTGTTTTACCCTTTATTATGTGTCAGTGTAGTGTAGTGTTTTTAGGGTACATTCACACTGGCAGGTTACGGTGAGTTCCCCGCTAGGAGTTTGTGCTGCGGCGAAAAATTTGCCGCAGCCCAAACTTGAAGCAGAAAACTCAGTGTAAACTCACCCGTGTGAATGTACCCTTTACATTCACATGGGGGGGAGGGGGGGCAAACCTCCAGCTGTTTCAAAACTACAACTCCCAGCATGCACTGACAGACTGTGCATGCTGGGAGTTGTAGTTTTGCAACAGCTGGAGACACACTGGTTGAAAAACCTTCAGTTAGGTTCTATTACCTAACTCAGTATTTTCCAACCAATGTGCCTCCAGCTGTTGCAAAACTACAACTCCAAGCATATACTGATCACCGAAGGGCATGCTGGAAGATGTAGTTATGCAACAGCTGGAAGTACGCAACTTCAACTCCCAGCATGCCGAGACAGCTGTTTGGGCATGCTGGGATTTGCAGTTTTGCAACATCTGGAGGGCTACAGTTTAGAGACCACTGCTCAGTGATCTCCAAACTGTGGCCCTCCAGATGTTGCAAAACTATAAATCCCAGCATGCCCAGACAGCAAACTGCTGTGTGGGCATGCTGGGAGTTGTAGTTTTCCAAGATCTAGAGGGCCACAGTTTAGAGATCACTGCAAAGTGATCTCCAAACTGCAGCCCTCCAGCTGTTGCAAAACTACAACTCCCAGCATGCCCAGACAGCAAACAGCTGTCTGGGCATGCTGGGAGTGGTATTTTTGCAACATCTGGAGGGCTACACTTTAGAGACCACTGTACAGTGGTCTCAAACTGTAGCCCTCCAGATGTTGCTAGGCAACTCACCGGCTTCCGTAAGTTCCAGTGAGCCAGCCGCACAACATCCCCGCCCGCCAATCACCGCCGCCCGCAACCTCTGGATGGTAAGTGGATCTTCTGCCGCCGGGGGTCTGATGACCCCCCTGGGCATTTGCGCGGGGTGCCTGCTGATAGATATCAGCAGTCACCCAGGTCCATTCCCCGCCCGGCGGGGACCGAAATTCCCACAGCAGTATGGATACGTCCTGGGTCCTTAAGTACCAGGAACCCAGGGCATTTCCATACGCCCTAGGTCCTTAAGGGGTTAAGGACCCGGGGTTTTTCCGTTTTTGCATTTTCGTTTTTCCTCCTTACATTTAAAAAATCATAACTCTTTCAATTTTGCACCTAAAAATCCATATGATGGCTTATTTTTTGCACCACCAATTCTACTTTGTAATGACATCAGTCATTTTACCCAAAAATATAAGGCGTAACAGAAAAAAATCATTGTGAGACAAAATTGAAAAAAAAAAAAAGTATTTTGTAAATTTTGGGGGCTTCGGTTTCTTCACAGTACATTTTTCGGTAAAAATTACACTTTCACTTTATTCTGTAGGTCCATATGATTAAAATGGTACGCTACTTATATAGGTTTGATTTTGTTGTACTTCTGAAAAAAATCAACTACATGCAGGAAAATTTATATGTTTAAAATTGTCATCTTCTGACCCCTATAACTTTTTTATTTTTCCGCGTATGGGGCAGTATGAGGACTAATTTTTTGCGCCGTGATCTGAAGATTTTAGCGGTACCATTTTTGTATTGATAGGACTTTTTAATCATTTTTTCATGATATAGAAAGTTACCAAAAATGCACTATTTTGGATTTGGAATTTTTTTGCGCGTACGCCATTAACCTTGCAGTTTAATTAATTATATATTTTAATAATTCGGACATTTCCGCACGCGGCGATACCACATATGTTTATTTTTATTTACACAGGCTTTTTTTAAATGGGAAAAGGGGGGTGATTCAAACTTTTCTTAGGGAAGGGGTTAAATGATCTTTATTCACTTTTTTTTTTTTTTTGCAATGTTATAGCTCCCATAGGGGGCTATAACACTGCACACACTGATCTTTTACAATGATCAATGGTTTCTCATAGGAAACCATTGATCAATGATTCTGCCGCTTGACTGCTCATGCCTGGATCTCAGGCACTGAGCAGTCATTCGGCAATCGGACACCAGGAGGCAGGTAAGGGGACCCTCCTGCTGTCTTACAGCTGTTCGGGATGCCGCGATTTCGCCACAGACATCCCGAACAGCCCCCTGAGCTAACCGCCAATGATTTACTTTGAACGCTGCATCTAAAGGGTTAATAGCGCGGCAATCAGTGCCGCGCGCTATTAGCCACGGGTCCCGGCCGTTGTTAGAGGCTGGGACCGACTCGCTATGACGCAGGGTAGAACGGCAGCAGGCTCAGGACGTTCATTTATGTCATGGGTCCTTAAGAGGTTAATGTGCCAGGAACATGAGGAGACCACATGACGGTACAGTGACACAGCCTGGAGGTAACAGAAGCATGAGGAGACGATATAGTGGCTGAATGACACAGCCTGGAGTTGGCGGCAGCATGAAGAGACCATATAGTGGCTGAATGACACAGCCTGGAGTTGGCGGCAGCATGAGGAGACCATATAGTGGCTGAATGACACAGCCTGTAGGTGGCGGAAGCATGAGGAGACTATATAGTTGCAGAATGAGACAGCCTGGAGACTTTAACAGGAACAAAATGGTACACCACTCAGATGTACTTATGTGGTGTGCACTTATGAGGGGAGGACAATGTGCTCCAGTACGCTTAAAACAGTATTTGTTTACAACACCAGCAGGTGTGTACTTTTGGCTGGCCTTTCACAGTATCTACGCCCCTAAGACTTTAATAGGAACAAAATGGTAAATCACTTAGATGTACGCACAGGACAATACACTTTTAGTGCTCTGCTCACCCTAACTGGCCAGCTACTAGTAGCTTTTCAGTTGTTGTACACACCAGTGCTGCAGCACACAGTCACTGTGTACTACACCCAAAATTGCACTCTCTCTCTCAATCTCACTCCCTTTCTTATCAGTGCTTCTAGGCTGGATTTGGGCTTGAGGTGAATCGCTGCTGTAAAAAAGCTTTTCTGTGCAACACACTGCCCTCTGTCCCTCTCTCTCTGCAATAGAACGCTGATGTGACTGGGAGGTGAATTGCTGCCGTAAAAACACTTTTCTGTGCAACACACACTGCTGTCTGTCCCTCTCTGTACTAGAATGCTGAAGTGACTGGCCGCAAGATGGCTGCCAATTATATAGGGCCGTGACATCACAGGGGTGGCTGGCTGCTGATAGGCTGCATGTGATTCAGGTTCATTCTGCCTACCTGCCTTGCCTTCCTGCCTTCTCAGGATTCCTTGCCCCATGCCCTCACATGTGGATCTGCCATTTTAGATGCCCGGCCCCTGGAGCCTGGCCCAAAGTAAATGGAGTTTAATGAAGCAATTCACGCGATCGAATTGCGGCGATATTCACATTCATTACGAATCAAATTTTTCCTGAAATTCGTATTTGACAGATTCGATTAGCTCATTCCTACTTGATATGCCCCTGCTATATATGATAATTTGTCCTTGTAGTTGTGTGTGCACTTGTGCTTGATATAAAATGGTGAGGGTGTGATGAGGGCAGATGGAATTACCCTAGGGGCAGATGGCATTAACCCCTTGTGTTTGTGATGTAGGGCATGGTTTTACCTCTACCCCACCCGAAAGTATACTGCTGGATCCTGGGCAAGGCACGGGGGCAAATAATGACTCCAACGCCATTTTACGGAACAATGGCAGCTCTTTACTGAGTCAGACAGGTGTAACAGTCTGTACAGCTTGGCTAGGCCCAAGAAGGTGACCAGTGACTTCAGAGACCACAGGGCTTGCTGGGACTCATAGTGGACTTGGACAATTTGATAAAGGGCCACGCTGACTTTAGACAGACTTGACTTGGACTGACTTGACTGAGACTGACCATGACAGACTTCACCCCGTTTGTAGCTTACCAGGTTTTGACTTTCACCTGTGGGGTAGAAGACTTGTGGAGTTGTGGCTGCACGGTAGACTTTGGGCCTTCCTAGGACACCAGACACTCTCTCAGGACTTGAACTGACTGTAAATCAGCAAAGACTCAAAAGACCAAGAGGAAGTTCCACCCAGGGCTTATATGGGGGAGACTCTGGAGGGGTCCCATAGGTCGCCCTGTAGGTCACATGGTCAATGGTTCCTTCCCTGGTTACAAAACATAGAAACATTACTTAAAAGTACAGAACAAATTATGTACATTGCATTGGATAACATTTACATGGTTTAACTATTCAGGGCACATAGGTGAAGGGGAGGCCCAGGGGTGACGGAATGGAGTCTGCCTGACAGGGCAGCAATGGGCTGTACTGGCCCTGTACTGGGCCACCACATAAATAGAAATTTGTAACAACACTAAGACAATGATTGGTGTTGAATGAATACATTCTTTGTATTGCTCTCGAAAATAATAATGAATCCGTGGAAACCACAGAGAAAGGATCTTGTGATTCTGTATGGAGCCATGGACTCCTTTTAATCCTTGATAAAAGTAATACGGTTGATTGTTTACAGTAAACAGTGAAGGGGTGTACATAAAGCAGCACAAGTAAAATTTTTAGCAGGCTATCTTTAGTAACTGTGTCACTGAGTAATAATGACATGTGAAACGGTGGTCACATGATGAGTCTAACTATTTACTTTCATGATTGATAAGTCCTTTTGAACTCTTTTATGAATGTTTCCTCTTATCTCTGAATAGTAACATTATGTTCCCCATTTCACCAGAGTGGATCTCTCTTGTCATCTACAATTGTTATGAGATTAATCGGATCTGTGTGCTAAACCCCCACCAACAAAGGGGTTACAGGCTGAGCACTGTGAGGTAGAATTATCAAGGGATTTAGAGGGGAGGGGGTTTGCTTACAAAAGTTGCACAAAAAGTCGCACGTGCGCGTAAGCAATTTTTGGTGCTACTTTTGTGGGTAAGCATAAAGTACCAATCAGCCCTACTTAAGCAATTTTTCAGTTTTCACTTTGCAGTGGTCAGGAATTTATTAAGTGCGAAAGTTGCAAATGTAAGCCAGGTCAGACCTGGCTTACAAACTTGCCTTTGACAGCGACTTTTGTGCGACTTTTTACACAGCTCTGCTCCCCGGCCACCCGCCCTCATCTACCACCCAGCCGCTAGTTATTGCAGAAATACAACTCCTAGCATGCCCGTACATTCAGGACATGTTGGGAGTTATAGTTCAGCAGGTGGTAGATATGGGTGGGTGGCCGAGGAGCTGAGTCAGCCGACGGGAATATGAAATTACAGCACTGTAATTTCATATTTCCCGGGCAGCCAATCACAGCTGCCACTTTCAAAAGTGATTTATGTGTTTTTTGTGAGCCAAATGTATCAACCGCCTGTGATAGTATAATAAATATGTAGCACATAAGCAAAACCAAAGTAAAAAAAAAAAATTACCACAGAACTCGCTTACCAAAGCAAACATGATAAATGTCCTTCTGTCTTTAGTTTTTTCCTTTGAGATTTCTGCATATGCATGGTATATAGAAATATAATTACAGTGGTCCCTCAACATACAATGGTAATCCGTTCCAAATGAACCATCGTTTGTTGAAATCGTTGTATATTGAGGGATCAGTGCAATGGAAAGAATAGGAAGTCATACTCACCTGTCCCCGCCGCTCCAGACACGTCACCGCTGCCCTGGATGTCGCCCTCCATCTCTGTCGCCGTGTCCCCAACGCTCCGGACGTCTCTGCTTCCCCGGGATCCTCGCTCTCCGTCACCGCCATCACGTCACTATGCACGCCGCTCCTATTGGATGATGGGACGGCGTGCGCGGCGACGTGATGATGACGATGGAGAGCGCCAGCGATGCAGAGGATCCCGAAGAGGACTCTCCGGAGCCCCGAGGACAGGTAAGAGACCATCACCGGAGCACACGGGGCACGGTAAATGGCTATCTGGCGGCAGCTGAAGCAGTCTGCGCTGCCGGATAGCCGTTTATACCATGGTCCTGACATACAAATACATCGTATGTTGATGCTGCCTTCAACGTGCGATGGCCTCTGAGAGGCCATCGCATGTTGAAATTATTGTATGTCGGGGCCATAGTAGGTCAGGGGGTTACTGTATTGCTCTAGTACATTGATCAACAGACTTAGGCCAAATGCATACAGTCATATAATGGGAAAAAAAACACCGGCAAAAAACGCAGGGTGGGTAGGGAACATCGCTCCCGAAAAACGGTGCACCCGCAAAAGCAAGAGGTAATGACTGTACCTATTTATAACCTTTCTAGGTGTTTACGGGTGCTCAGCTATCTGTTCTATCTAAAGGCTTAAGTTTTTCCCCATCCTGCTGTCTGGATGTGTTTAGGACATTACTGGACGTTAATAGATTTGCAAGAAATATTACCATAAGAAAACATTTCTTTGCTTGCCGAGATGATCTTTGTGATATTTCTATTATGTCTGATAATGTTACAAGTGATGGTATAAATATGAATAATTTGCAGCATAATCACTTAGATGGTATGTCTCGTTATATTGATTTGGGATCAGACGGAACCATTGGCTTCAATTTTTTGGAGCTCGTGGCTCTGTCGGATCTCCAACAGTTGGCAGAAAAAACTACAACATCACAGTTACCTGTATTTCACACTCCTAACCCCACTTTTTACCATCATGTCCCCCACCACCACCTTGGACTGGTTCCAAGAGTGTGTTGAACGTGACCTGATGTCTCTTTCCAGGAGTACCTCAGGGGATGGTAAGAGTTCTAACTACACAATTTAACAGTTGAGGAGAGGACAGCAACAACTAGGGGACATGGAAGATGTTATTATTCGTCAGGCGGATAACGGGGGGAGCTGTAGTCATTGTAGACAAGGGTCTGTATTACAAGTTGAATAACTGTATGTTGAATGATTCCAATACATACAGGCACTTGTCCAGAAATCCAACTAATGATTTTTAGAAGGGAATTAGAAGAGTTTATTAATTCAGGGGTGATACATGGCTTCTTTTCTGAAAAGCAGACTGAATATCTTCTTCCCTCTGACCCTAGTATACCCATCTTTCATTCCCTTCCCAAAACACATAAAAATGTACCCCCCCCATCCTATAGTGCCCGGCATAGCCTCCCTTAACGAAAGACTTTGTTCTTGGGGTGATGCTATGTTACCGCCTCTTATTCCACAAATTTCGGGGTATTTCAAAAATACCAAACACTTGTTTGGTATGCTGAATGGAGTGAAATGGGAGAATTGTTTTTCCTGGGTCAAGGCGGACGTGACCTCACTGTATTCGATTATCCCCCATGGTTTGACGGCACTTGTGTTGCTTGGTTTCTTGACACCTATTCACACTATGCCAGTGATCTGCAGAGTTTCATTGTATGGACGATTGATTTTTTATTGATCCATAATTTTTTTATGTTTGACAATGAATTCTATCTGCAGACAACTGGCGCGTCTATGGGGACGAAGTTCTCCCCCTCTGGCCAACATTTATATGTGTTGGTGGGAGAAGGGGACTTTCTTCTCCCCAGAGAACCCTTTCATGTCATCTATCTATTGGTACAGTCCCTATATAGATGATTTGCTGTTTATATGGAAGGCTGATATAGCAACTATACCGGAGTTCTCCATGTACCTTAAAGAGGCACTGTCATTGTTAAAAACTTTTCATATATTGCAGGACTCATTATAATATGACATTTCACAATATACACCTGTTAAAAAATTTTTTATTTTCACCTGAAATTCAAGCTCAAAATAGCCACCAGTAGGGGTCGCCTGCCTTTTAGCTAGACAGACTACCGTACTTTAACAATCATTTAAATCAATACAATGTGTATTTAGCACAATAGATTTTAGCTATTTTTGTATTCTCACAGTTAAATCCTTATATGGGTGGGAGCTCTCGCCGGTCTGGCACCACAGGTGTGATTCAACAGGTGTGGACTAATTTGGCGTGTATCCTCCCCCTCATAAGGGATAGAATGGCAGTCTTACTGTTGTATGAGTAAGGCCGGGTGCCACTGGCCGAAACGCGTCACCACCATGCATTATTGTTGTTCTGGGTGCTTGATGAAATAAACTGCACAATCTGCTTTGATTATACTGCGCTGGACTTCCATTCTTTGATCCAGTCATATAATGAGTTTGGTTTGTATGAGGCTGTAATAAGGCATGGGTACCCCAGGTATGTAGATTTTTTCCCTAGCAATGGTTGGAGGTAAGACAAGCTCCATATATATGGAACAGATGGTACAGCCACTGGTTGTACAGCAGCACATAAAGTCCCTATGGACTTTATTATGTACATGCCCTACTGTGTGCAAACTGATCAAGCCATTAAAATACATACAACTCAACTTTTTCTGCACAACAACCTGTCACACCTTCACTGTTTTGTTGATATAAATAATAAACATTGTCAAAATAACAAGGAGTAAAAACAGAATTGTGGGCAATCCAGAAACATATTATGACATCCTGTTCGGAATGTAGAAACACTAATATCTTGGCAACCATTCTAAGCCTCTCAAGAAGGAAGATTTAGTGTCTCTCATTCATCAAAGTTTTCTTTTGAAAGGCTAGTTGAAAGAGATTTTTTTTTCTTTGCATTTGCTTTCGTGCGCTTAATTTATCAAAATGTCGCACGGGATTGAAAAATTTGGCGCACAAAAGCAAAACTTGGAAAACTCCCCTCAGAAAGCAAGTTCTTATCAAACTGTGCATGTAGTTTATATGTATTAAAATAAAAACAAAAACATAAATTGTGTATCCTTGTAACCGTATGGACCTACAGAATAAGGTGTCATTTTTAACTAAAAGTGCACTGCGTAGAAATGGGAGGCCACAAAAATTACAAATTGGCGCTTTAAAAAAAAAAAATTTAACCCCAAAGATATTTTTTTCTTTTGGTTCGCCGCAGATTATATTATAAAATAAGTGATGTCATTACAAAGTAGAATTGGTGACGCAAAAATCAAGCCCTTATATGGGTCTGTAGGTGAAAAATCAGATTTTTATAGGGGAAGGAGTAAAAACTGAAAATGCAAAAATGAAAACTTGCTGCATCCTTAAGGTGAAAATGGGCTGAATCTTTAATGGGTTAAATGAGTTGTCTTGTGAAAAATAACTAATCCCTTTTCCAAAGGATATGGTATAAGTTATAGATTGCAGGGGTCCGGGCGCTGGGACCCCCTGCGACCTCCTGCACGGGGCCGAAGCATTCGACTGAATAGGGGGTGTGCCAATCCCCGTATAGACTGACGTGCCCCTCCATATACTCCAGCTTCCTGCGGGGTATACGGGGAGAGGGAATATGTTAGAGCGCTCATACCCCCGCGATCTCTAACGTATGCCCTATCCTTTTGATAGGGTATAAGTTTATTTTCACTGGACTACTCCTTTAATGTTAGATTGTAAAATTATGGACATTTACGCATGCAGCAATTTCACATATTTGTTTAATTTAGTTTTTTTTTTTTATTTAATGGGAGGAAAAAGGGAGTGATTTTAAATTTTATTTAGTGTAGGGTTTAATCACATTTATTACTAACAATTTTTTTGGGAAATTTTGTAAATTTCCCATAGGGCAGTTAATTCCACACAGTGCGCCTCCAGTTGTTGCGCATGCCCAGACAGGGAAAGGCTGTCTGGGCATGCTGAGAGTTGTAGTTTAGTAACAGCTGCAGACACACTATTAAGAAATAACTGCCCTATGGAAACTATTCAGATACTGATCAATGCTATGCTTTAGGAGCCTATAGCACAGCAATGATTAGTGTTATCGGTGCTCCATTACTACAGCCTGCTAAGGCTGCAGAATTATTGGGGTGCCGATAGGACGAGCTGGTGTGTCAATACCACTGGAAAGTGACATCGAGCAAACTTCCCTACATAGTGGTCAACAAGATTTTTGCTGTTGCTCGAATTCTGTCAAAAAGTCGGATAATTTGATTTGGTGGATTTGTGACAATTTATGCGACAGAGATAAGCAAAAAAACACCACTACCTGCTTTGATAAATTCCCCTCAAGATCCTTAATGCTTTCATTTCCACACTATTTTGATGCCCATCCAACATAAACATCACCATCTTTGAACTCGATGGACTCTTTTTTTTTTTTTCAACATTTCAAACTATCTTACAAACTTTGTTTAAAAAAAGGATGGGGCATTCATTTAAATAATGGTTTATATACAGGAAGACATTTAATGAGCACATATGAAAGCTTTACTTTATTTCACCATTTTTAATTTACTAAAATATTTCTTGTTTTATAATCCTAATGTGTTTGCTTCCTACCCAAGATGTTTCATTCCTAAAGACACACTTAGGCTGGTATTCCACTTGTTTTTTTATTTCTTTTTTTTTTTTTAAATGCCAAGAAAAACGCAAATCCTGCCGCATGGCGTTTTTTCGGCCAAAAAACGCTGCAGCCAGATGTTAGCTGTAAATCAATGAGAAATTGTAAAATTCTTTTTCCACTTGGCATTTTTCAGTTTGGCGTTTTTTAATCTTTTTGCCGTTTTTTTCACTCTTTTTTGGCGCTTTTCAGCTTCTTGGCGGTTTTGTAAAATTGCAGCATGTTGAGCATATGGTGTTTTTTTCCCTGAAATCGTGGCGTTTTTCTCTCATAGAAGTCTATGGAAGTAAAAAAAAATGCCAAGAAAAACGACATGTGGGTTTTAACTTTGGCCTTTTTGCAGACAGTTTTTATTCTCTTTTGGACTTTAGCGATCCAAAAAAGTGATGGAGATATCTTTTTTAATAAAATTTTGCAGGGTACCATAAAAAAAAAAATAAAAAGATACAGTAGTGATGGAAAAATTGTATTTAACAAAATGTATCTTTTTTATAACAAAATTTTTATTAATTTTTAAACAAGGATCAATTTATGTAAAAATATAGCCGACAATAATAAAAATGTAGTGTGTGCGTGTTTTTCACTTTATTTTCTTTATTTTTTAGGTGGTACTACTACTCCCAGCATGGATCGCACACTGTTCCATAACGTGAGTAGTAGTACCTGTACTAATTGACAGATCGCCCCGGGTTCCATTGCAATCCTTCTGTATAATGTATAGATGCGGCTAGCCGCTCTTCTATGGTCCCCTGCATTGACTTATATATACACCTATTCATATTTTCTGCAGAGAGCTGTGATTGGCCAGATGGTTCCAGCCAATCACAACTTTCTGTGGGAAATATGAATAGGTGTATATATACATCAGTGCTGGGAACCATAGAAGAGCGGCCGTCCGCATCTATACATTATACAGGAGGATCACAGTGGGTGTCAGGAGGGACATTCGCTGTGATCTTTCCTTAACTGCAGGTACTACAGCTCCCAACATGGAACAGAGTGTGCTTTATGATGGGAGTAGTAGTACCTGCAGTTCAGGACAGATCACAGCGGGTATCACTCCTGACATCCGCAGTGATCGTCCTATCTATTGCAGAGATGCGGAGCGGATTTCTCCTGCGCTCCGCATCTCTGCACTATACTCCGGCCAGTGATATAAATAGAAGATCACTCATTCATATTTCCCTCATAGCTGTTATTGGGTGCAACCATCTGGCCAATCCCCACTCTGGGCGGAAAATATGAATGAGTGATGTTCTATTCACATCACTGGCCGGAGTATAGGGCAGAGATGCGAGCGCTGTATAGAGCTGCTCCGCATCTATATATTATGGACGATCGTATGTCTAATAATATGTCTAATAATACAGGTACTACTACTCCCATCATGGAACAGTCTGTTCCACGCTTGGAGTCGTAATACTACCTAAAAAATGTTTACAAAAAATAGAGAAAAAAGTGAAACACATACACTTTATTAAAATTTAATTAAAAGTTCATCATAAAAAATAAAAATTTCCTTAAATAAATTTTTTCCCATCCCTACTGCATCTTTTTTTTTTTTTTGGTACCCAACACATTTAGAAAAAAAATGTCAAAGGGACCAAGAATGCAATTTCAACTCAAATGCAAAAATGCCAGAAAAAACGTCAGACACAGGACATTGCACTGGTGTTTTTTTTCGCGTTTTTTTTATTGAAAAAAATGCTGGAAAAAACCCTAGAGGAATTCCAGCCTTATAGAAGCATGCTGTCACATAGCAGTCTTCATTAGCTCTGTTTTCTTTAAAAAAAAAAATTTTTTAACTATTACAAGAATAAAACCATGTGTTCTTAAAGAAAGGATGAACACATTACCATATTTTTAGAGCTAATAAAAACATATACAAGGAGCCAGTTTTGTTTCGATTTTTTAGCATCCACAAGAATTTGCACAAGAACAAGAACTAGGCAGCAGAGAACGATTTCTAGATGCATTGGTTAGTTGGCTATGGAGATTTGTCCACCTTCAATCTAAACCTATTTGTCCACCTTCAATCTCACCTATTTAAAGCACTGGATGAGGTTTATCTAAGGCCTCGTTTACATTGCCGTTGGACTCCACTATTCGGAGTTCTGTTGGCAATCCATACAGAACAACAGGAGATTAGCGGAGAAAAAAATAGCGCAAGCACAATTTTTTCCTCCACTTAATTCCAGTAAAATTACCGGATCACCGGCGGGCCCCATGTAAGTGAATGGGGTCTGTCGGGACCTGGTAGTAGCCATTTGCATCCAACCCGTTTCAGGGTCCGAATGGCTCAAAAAAATAAAAAAAAAGACGATCAGACCCTTAATGTGTCAAATGCGAAAGGCAATGTGAACCTAGCCTAATCTGTAGCATTGGGAAAGTGGAAAGGTTGATCACATTGATACTTCCTTTCTCCAAAGGCAAATAAGAGATTAGTTGCACTAGTTTTGATTAAGCTCTTTAAAAGAATTTGCAACCAGCAACCACTCTTATTAATTATTCCATTAGAGTATTTTTAATTTAGCTGTATACAAAAACATTATTATATACGGCAAAAAAACGTATATGTTGTAAACAATTTTTTTTATAATGTAAAGTGAAGGGGGACACGGATGCTTGTGTATGCACCTACAAGGTCTGAGCTCAATAGGTGTTCCCTATGAAACTGTTCTCGCTCTCCTAGCGTCTATCAGCATGGTACTACACCACAGAGACTGTAACCAAGGTGCAGCAGCTGCATTAAACTAGTACACATAGGCCTGCATGAAGACTGCATGCGCAAAATGGTAAGACACTTTTAATGAAGATGATTTGCATATTTCTTCCACTTTCCTATTTTAGATACACTGGGGCAAAGAAAACATATTTTCAAAGGTGGTGTACATATTCTTTAATATCTACTGCAATGTACTAGCTAAACAATCTCTCCTATACATTTTTATAGTGTCCAAGAAGTTGTGTGTACTTCAACTTTCACACCACTCAAGGAGATAAGGACATTCTCGCAGGTAATTCCCAGGTCGCTAACCCCAGAGTAGTCACCAACAGGTCTTGAAGGACAATCAAGTAAGGCAGATTCCAGGTTACCCCCTCGGTATCTTCCCTCAGAGGGCTGCTGGATGGCATGTTGAGTTCATCTGATCATATAATGCTCATCAAGCAGCAGGTCAGCTCCAAGCCCCTAAACCTGCCCGAGTCCTGTACACCAGTCACTGTGTCATCCTGTCAGGAGTGCTAGCATCGCACACAGACATTAAGGGGGAGATTGCCTTCCTGACATTTTATTGGCGGAAATTTTGTGCAAAATGTTTGTGCAGTAAATTTTTGCGCAAAAATGTTGTGCAATTTTAAAATAGACAACTTTGACACAAATGACTGTAAAAACCAGTGATTCATTCTTGAAAAAAATAAAATAAAAAAAGGCTGTGAATTGGCTGCACACAGACACATATTGATAACTCTCCCTCTGAGCCCTGCGACAGAGAGGCTAAACATGGTGACTGGTGACTACAGATTAGAACTGGGAAATTCATGAGAGAAGCTGTCGCTACTTTCTCAGTCTTTATATATCTCAGAAGTGTGCACATGTTCTTGTTTGATTCCTGACTTTACCTCTGTTTCATCTCCCAAATCAAACATATTTTTCCCTGGTGAAAGCCGAGTGTGTTATTTAAGCTAGTTGAAATCTCCAGATGTACAGAAGATTAAATCCATTACATACCTTTTTTCCCAGTCTACCCAGTCATTATTTAAGTTCATTCTAAAAAATGTTTTTTATCTGGCCATGTACCAATAATACATCTGACCAACACAAGAGCCTTTTACTCACACAGGACTATAAATGCAAAAGTCATTGTTATGTCATAAAATCATCTGAGCATTCCAACAGGGAACAGTCTGCTAATCTCCATCATAATCTTTCATAACTGAACAGAACAAGTTCTTGCTAAGAACAAAACATTCTACTGTACTGTTGTAAGCGCCTATCACTGTATTTAGTGACACAAATTATAGATAAAAATAAATGGTATATATTTGGTCAGATTTTTAGCATAAAAAACTACCCTATCATAGTAGCCAGGGAGTGAAGTGCACTACCACAGGCTTCACTGGACTATACCTAGGGATCAAAACTTTTGATATTTCTGCATGTCTGACACCTCAAGGGTCATCTCTTGCACAGCAGAGGTGTCAATTGCCTTGGCACACTGTAACAGGCAATGTGTGTAAACCCGTTGTCCTACCAAACCAGTTTAACTTGACCATTAATGCTGGTCCAGGATGTGGGAGCTTAACTTCAGTTGCTAGAGGATACAAGGTTACTCCACAAGCATGGCCTTGGTGTGGGTAGCAGTGGACCAGATGGTAATGATGTATGGCCCCAGGGAAAAAGTAAGTGTTGTAAGCAGGTCTGGTCAAACACAAATCAGGCAGTAGGGTACAATAGGAACAGGCAAAGGTGGAGTCATAACAACCAAAAAGGTCAAGGATAGAAGCAATGGTTCAGAGTCAACAATCCAGGTCAGCAACAGGAGAGACAATACAGTACAGGGATTAGGTGGAGATAGAAAGAAGGAAACAATTAAAAACATAGGAGAGTTGGATCAAAAACAGAACACCTCTGCTAATGGACACTAGGAACCACATATTCAGGCATGAAGGAGATGGCAGAGCAGGCTTAAATAGATTCTGCAGAGCTGTCATAAGAATTGGACAAATTAAGATATATGAACTGACCCTCTAAATCCCAGCAAGAGTCTGCTTTCTGGTAGCCAATCCAGGAACTGCAGAAATTAGCAAAAGCAAAGCGGCAACCAGGAGCACAGAACAGGGTGCCAATATTACATATGTGTTCATGTAGCCATATTGCTCAAAAAAATAAAGGGAACACTAAGATCTGAATGAATGAACTAATCGTATGAAATACTTTCGTCTTTACATAGTTGAATGTGCTGACAACAAAATCACACAAAAAATATCAATGGAAATCAAATTTATCAACCCATGGAGTTCTGGATATGGAGTCACACTCAAAATCAAAGTGGAAAACCACACTACAGGCTGATCCAACTTTGATGTAATGTCCTTAAAACAAGTCAACATGAGAATCAGTAGTGTGTGTGGCCTCCACGTGCCCGTATGACCTCCCTACAATGCCTGGGCATGCTCCTGATGAGGTGGCAGATGGTCCCCTGAGGGATGTCCTCCCAGACCTGGACTAAAGCATCTGCCAACTCCTGGACAGTCTGTGGTGCAACGTGGCATTGGTGGATGGAGCGAGACATGATGTCCCAGATGTGCTCAATTGGATTCAGGTCTGGGGTACGGGCATGCCAGTCCATAGCATCAATGCCTTCGTCTTGCAGGAACTGCTGACACACTCCAGCCACATGAAGTCTAGCATTGTCTTGCATTAGGAGGAACCCAGGGCCAACCATACCAGCATATGGTCTCACAAGGGGTCTGAGGATCTCATCTTGGTACCTAATGGCAGTCAGGTTACCTCTGGCAAGCACATGGAGGGCTGTGCGGCCCCCCCAAAGAAATGCCACCCCACACCATTACTGACCCACCGCCAAACCTGCCATGCTGGAGGATGTTGCAGGCAGCAGAACGTTCTCCATGGTGTCTCCAGACTCATGTCACATGTGCTCAGTGTGAACCTGCTTTCATCTGTGAAGAGCACAGGGCGCCAGAGGCGAATTTGCCAATCTTGGTGTTCTCTGTCAAATGCCAAATGTCCTGCATGGTGTTGGGCTGTAAGCACAACCCCTACCTGTGGACGTCAGACGTCGAGTGGACACATTTTGCAGGGCTCTGACAGTGCTCCTCCTTGCACAAAGGTGGAAGTAGTGGTCCTGCTGCTGGGTTGTTGCCCTTCTATGGTCTCCTCCATGTCTCCTGATGTACTTGCCTGTCTCCTGGTAGTACCTCCATGCTATGGACACTATGCTGACAAACACAGCAAACCACGTTGCCACAGCTCGCATTGATGTGCCATCCTGGATGAGCTGCACTACCTGAGCCACTTGTGTGGGTTGTAGACTCCGTCTCATGCTACCACTAGTGTGAAAGCACCGCCAGCATTCAAAAGTGACCAAAACATCAGCCAGGAAGCATAGGAACTGAGAAGTGGTCTGTGGTCATCACCTGCAGAACCACTCCTTTATTGGGGGGTGTCTTGCTAATTGCCTATAATTTCTACCTGTTGTCTGTTCCATTTGCACAACAGCATGTGAAATTGATTGTCAATCAGTGTTGCTTCCTAAGTGTGATTGACCTGGAGTTACATTGTGTTAAGTGTTCCCTTTTTTCTTTTGAGCAGTGTACATATGATTCCCCAATGATAAGCAGCTCAAATGGCCCCACAAAGGTGCAGATATAATAACATAAAGTAAGTACAATATACTCAAAACCCTTACCTTAAGGGCCAGTGCAGTTTTCTCTAAAATTATTCAACCAATGAAAAAGTGATGAGTAATCTTAGCAAAATGCTATCAGTTTATCAGATGGGAAAAACTCTTTCATCTAATGTGCTTACAGAGGATCAGTCAGCATTTTTACATGTCTGGTTTTAGAAAATATTTGTGTAGCATTCCACATATAACAACAATTCGGAACACCTTTTCTTAGAATTGTACTGTTTCTCTTTTATTCGTCCATGACATGTATGATTAAATCAAAAATTTGATGTTACTATTCCCCTTGTCAGAAAATTGAGCGCATAAGCAGGCTGATTCTTTCATTATTGATTAAACAGTGGTAGACTGTGTAGCAGTCATGCACTTCCATTGTAGGCAGGCCACGCAGTTGCTATGGGGTAATGTCTTATTAGGATGCAGTTTCAGTGCTGCATGCTCTAGTAGGCCACAGGTAATTTTTTACGCTTGCAGCCCAAAGTGATCTTAACAGCATGGAATATCTGTTTTTTGGCACATCATCAAAGGGGTACCCGGCCCTGAGACATCTTATCCCCTATCCAAAGGATAGGGGATAAGATGTCTCACCGCGGGGGTCCCGCCGCTGAGGAACCCTGCAATCTTGTATTCACCACCCACCTGTTTGAGCTGCACGCAGCGGTGCCAGCTCACAAACAGCCGGGTGGCGACCATGGGGCCGGAGTATCGTGACGTCATGACTCCGCCCCCGTGTGACATCACCCCCGCTATGCTAGCCTATGGGAGGGGGCGTGTCGGCCGTGGGTAGCTCAAACAGGTGGGTAGCAGCTCAAACAGGTGGGTGGCGAATACAAGATTGTGGGGGTCCCCAGTAGTGGGACCCCAGCAGTGAGACATCTTATCCCCTATCCAAAGGATACTGGATAAGATGTCTCAGTGCCGGAGTACCCCTTTAAGTAGGTACTTCAACAAGGTAGGTCACTTCAACAATCCGGAGGTAGTACAAGCTAAACACATTCTCTCACAGCTCTGTGCCTTGTGACTGAGATGAACACTCAGACCTCAACTGATCAAAACTTTTGAAAACTTACTAGGCATTATTAGTGTAGGAATGGAGCATTATTAATGGCTATTGAGGGGTTAACTACTGTGTAAGCCACAGTGACTGGGATAGACGAGGTGAGTATGGTGTTTCTTTTTTTTAAATCTTCCTGATGGCAGGGGAAAACTACCTACTGGGGGGACTATCTACAGGGGAAAACTACCTACTGGGGGGACTATCTACAGGGGAAAACTACCTACTAGGGGACCTATCTACAGGGGAAAACTACCTACTAGGGAACCTATCTACATGGGAATACTACCTACTGGAAGCCTATCTACAGGAGGAAACTACCTACTGTGGGCATATGTTCAGGTAGACACTACCTACTGTGGGCCCATATACTGAGTAAACTACCTACTTGGGGCCTGTATACTCCGGAAACAACCTACAGTACTATCTACTGGGGTGTCAAATTTACAGGGGGAAACTAGCTACTATATGGCATATCGACAGGGGGATTTACCTACTAGGGGCCTGTATACTAGGAAAACTACCTACTTGGGTACCTACTGTGCATACTGAGGAAACTACCAACTGGGGCACTTGTATATTAGGGATACTTCATACTGGTGGCACCTAACTAAAACAAGGGGAATACTTAGACTTCGCACCCAAGTTTGGTCCAAAGTCAAAGCAGTAGGTGGCACAGCATGTCCACACCAATTTACTGACACCGGATGTAACTGCACTTTAAAGGTAAAAGGTTTTCAAAGACTGTGTACGGCTGGTATCTACCATTGTACAGGCACTTTGCAAGAGCTATTGCTCCATGTATATTTGTTTTTTTTAATTGTAACCCCCTTCCTCCTTTTTGAGAAAATCCGATATAGGCCTCTGCAGCTAAAAGTCAGATTTGGCACCTGTTAATAAAGGACAGAAAGACAAAAATTAAACCCGCAGTCCATTCAATGACATCAGGAAAGAAAGATGCTGTTTTATAAGCAATCCAGTCACATAAAAAACAAACACGGGTGTTTTAGCATTATGGGTGCATCAGGTGTAGAGCTAGAGGCTCCCAATCAAAACTCTAGAGTAATATCCATATATAGAACACCAAACAGCACCAAACTCTTTTTCTTTTTCAATGCTTTATCTTCATTTCATCATAAATAGTAATTCCATTACATATTCGGTACAAAAAAAGATAAATATCACCCGTGTGCAGATCGATCACTTTACTGACATTTAATGGACTCGGCTTGTCTCGTAAAGTCCATTGCTCCCACCGGAGCTTCCATGTCCTCCTGCCGATTATCCAGCCTTTCCTCCAGATGACAGAACAGAGCACACACGTCTATGTGCCCCGATAGCAACGTTTCAGGATTGCTCCCTTTTTCACGCCTACAATAGTGCACCCTTCAGCAAATTACATAGCACGCCACTCTCGCGATATGTTATGTCTATAATTAAAAACAAATACACAATGTTAACGATTCTATAAAATAGCAATACATTTCCCAGAAAAGCATTAAAGTTACAGTTTTCATTAATCCCATTTGGGGCAAGCGCTTTTAATTTAGTTATCCAAAACACTTCTTGTTGCAATGTTTTCTTTTTAACATATTCTTCATTGGGGCCCGTGACTTCCTCTACTACCATCCATTTCAGTTCACATACTTGATGTTTGTTCTCAAAAAAGTGTCTAGCGACACTAGTTTCACCATATTTGTCACCTCCAATTTCTTTCTCTACCTTTTTAGCATTATTCCAAATGGCACTTTTATGTTTGTTAATTCTGACCTTTACTGCTCTCATCGTTTGGCCAATATAAATCTTGCCACATGGACATTTTAAAAGATAAATTACTTGGAATTACAGGAAAACCAACCACGAATCGGGTAAGTCTGTCCTGTCACTGGGTGTGTGATTGGATCCCCTTTCAATATGCTGCTGCAAGTTCCTTTATTTTTAGCATGTTAAAAAGTCTGTCTGGATTTGTATTTCTTTCTAATGTCAGCTCTCGCTAGTATGTGTGCAGACATGTGTGTGCTCTGTTCTGACATCCAGAGAAATCCATGAAGTGTCAGTGAAACAATCGATCTGCACATGGGTAATATTTATCTTTTTTTGCACCGAATATGAAATGGAATTACTATTTATGATGAAATTAAGATAAAGCATTGAAAAAGAAAAAGGGTTTTATAAGCAATACCACAGTTTGGAGCAGAGGACAATCTTACTGCAAGCAAAGCAGTAAAACAATCTTTAATCTGTAACAACAGTTACCCAATGAGACATAATAAAATAGCATTGCATGAAATTAGACCAATAAACAGTCATAAACAGTCGTAAAGCTACATTATGAATCCCAGTCATTCATTCAAGTTCTTAGTCAATGCCAACTTCAAAAGGTTGTTTAAAGATTATCCTTACAGCACAGGGGTTGATGAAAATATTAGGGCTTTCAGTCAGTGTCAGCAGCAATTCAAAAACAATAAAAAAGAAGCAAGTGTAGCAAGACAGCTGAGCATGCGCTACCCCCCCCCCCCCCCCCCTTTGCAGGCTCTCGCGTCGCGGACATGAGAGTGTAGATTTTTGCATATTTAGGAAGGGGGCAGGCCAGCGGGAAGTATTAATGAGGCAGGGGAGCTGGGCGAGCTGGCTCCCCACCACCATTGTGCAAAGTTACGCAATAGCTGCAGTAGTATAAATGGCCAGAACTCAGGGAATACTTTGTCAATAAATGTAACCCCTCTTTTAGAGCTCTTTATCCACACTATAACAAAGTATAATGGTTTAAGTGCGGGTAAACTAGCGGTCAGTTTTGCTTTAAAATGTCTACCACAGGGCCAGCCAATATATCGAACAATATATTGCAAAAGAGCTATCAGCATTTGTTTTGCTTCCATCAATGCATAAAGTACAAATACATTAACAAAACATGCCCAGTAAACGTGTCCAAGTTCAGTACTAGCAGTCTTTTGTACTTGTCAGAACCCTTTACAGCACCTGGTTGTTAAAGGGGTATTCCAGGAAAAAACTTTTTTATATATATCAACTGACTCCAGAAAGTTAAACAGATTTGTAAATGACTTCTATTAAAAAATCTTAATCCTTTCAGTAACTTATGAGCTTCTGAAGTTAAGGTTGTTCTTTTCTGTCTAAATCCTCTCTGATGACACCTGTCTCGGGAAACGCCCAGTTTATAAGAGGTTTGCTATGGGGATTTGCTTCTAAACTGGGTGTTTCCCGAGACAGGTGTCATCAGAGAGGACTTAGACAGAAAAGAACAACCTTAACTTCAGAAGCTCATAAGTACTGAAATGATTAAGATTTTTTAATAGAAGTAATTTACAAAACTTTCTGGAGCCAGTTGATATATAAAAAAAAATGTTTTCCTGGAATACCCCTTTAAATAAATTAAAAGTGCTACTGTCAATTAAATTTAGATATGTCACATAGACAGTTCAAAAGTTTTGATTGGTTGGGGTCTCAGTGCTGAGACCCCAACCAATTACCAATTACTATATATGGCTGAGTGAAGCATGTGACTGTGTGCTCCTCTCCTTGGCTTGCCATACACTTACCATAGAGCTTGTCTTCTGCAATGAGTCAGATTGAATGGTAAGGCAGGGAGATTAGCGCACAGAAGGTCAATGTGAGAATAATCTCTTTCTTATTTCTTTGCCAGTAACATCCCCCCCCCCCCCCGTCCCCCCTTAATCCAGACCAAATTTCCTGTGACAAAGTTTCAGTTTTTCCATATATTATGCATACTGGCCATCTTCTCTGAGAGAACCATCTCTATAAAAGACCACATTTCCATGAAAATGTGGGTGGTTATGTCATAGAAGTTTTACTTTGTATCAAAAGTAGTGAGGCTGCCTCTTGATACGTACACATACTTTAAATAGAAAATAAAATATATGGAAATGATGCTAAATATAACATTTGCTGATTTCATAGCCAATATTTAACCACAATGCCATGAGATGATTTTAGCACGTAGAGCAATAATTCCAGGGCACTTTTTCCCCTTTGGTACTACTTAAAGATTTATTTTAATGTCTCTTTCTTCGAATGTTGACTCAGAGCCCTAGGTTGAATAGGAAGTGTCAAAGAGATAACCACTATTGTAAAGTCTTTTTATTTTGGAAATCTGTGGTGACCCAAGATCATAGACTTCACCCATGTCATCTTCTCACATGAATCTTTGACCTATCAGACCTTTTTCACTAGATTTCCCAATAAATGTAAAAATTTACTGCATCCTACAAATGGACATACAATTACATCCTATAGGTAGTGTCACGCGTAGTGTAACAGTGGTCACCAAACTGTGACCCTCCAGATGTTGCTAAACTACAACTCCCAGCATGTCCAGACAGCCTTTGGCCACAAACCTCCTCTGTCCTTGAGCCTGTGCCCCATGCTAGTATGAGTCCCCCTGGCGCTCATACTAGTGAAGCCCCCCTACCAAGATCACTGGTACATCGTAGCGGAGAACTTGTCTGGACTCAGCCAGCGGACCACAAGCCCGTTATTCCTGAGTTTGTTGGCGACTCAGGAATCAAAATTAACATTGTCGGGTTCACTGAAATTGACTTTTTCGGTAATTTTTTCAGTGACGACTTTGTTAATCTAATGGTTACACAGACGAATCTGTATGCCCAACAGTTCGTCGCCGCTTACCCGGGCTCACTTTTAGCTAGACCCGGCGGCTGGACTCCAGTCGAAGCAGCCGAAATGAGAACCTTTTGGGGCCTCGTGCTGCATATGGGTTTAGTTAAAAAACCCAGTGTCAGGCAATATTGGAGTGGGGACGTCCTTTACCAGACACCCCTCTACAGTATGGCCATGACACGTCCCTGGTTCGAGGCCATTCGGAGATGTTTGCATTATGCTGATAACATATGGACGTAGAGTGAGTATTTACTTGCCAGAACCCAGTGGGATATGATGTAATCAGCAGTTTAACCTCTTCAGGACATAGGGCGTATGGATACGCCCTGCATTCCGAGTCCTTAAGGATCGAGGGCGTATCCATATGCCCGTGGGAATTCCGGTCCCCACCACTAGCCGGTTGGGGACCGGAGCCGGATGCCTGCTGAAATCGTTCAGCAGGCATCGTGGCATATCGCCCAGGGGTGTCATTATGCCCCCCCATGTCGGCGATGGCCACAGATCGCTGGACAATTCAGCCCAGCGATCTGCGGCGATTCTGGGTCAATCGGGTCTCCCGGTCTCTGACGGCCCCGATCAGCCATAGCCAGCAGGGGTGAGGTGGCACTGGTGCCACCTAACGATCGCCCTGATTTGTCGGCCGGTTTACCGGTCGACCAATCAGGGCACCTGCTGGGGGTGTCACTCCCGCAACCCGCTCCGCCCCTCTTCCGGAGGACGTGAGCGGGTGCGGGAAGAAGACCCCCGGCCGAAATATTACTGTGTCTTATGGATATTTGATAGCTCAAAAGTAAATTGCTGATCTAAACACCCAATTATTTATATATGAAAATGAGGGAAATTGTTAGGGGGGGCCTAAACTTTTGCATAAGACTGTACCTGTTAGGCTAAGTTTCCACTTGGTTTTTCTTGTCCTGCATTTTTTTATTTGAAAAAAACGCAAGAAAAAACGCAAGAAAAAACGCCAGTGCAATTTCCAGCGTCTGGCGTTTTTTCTGGTGTTTTTTCATTTGTGTGGAAATTGCATTTTTGGCCCCTTTGGCGTTTTTTTTTTTTTTGGTACCCAAAATTTGTTGGGTACCAAAAAAAAAAAAAAAATGGATGCAGTAGTGATGGAAAAAAAATTATTTAACAAAATTTATATTTTTTATAAAGAAACTTTAATTTTTAATAAAGTGTGTGTTTCACTTTTTTTTCTCACTTTTTTTGACATTTTTTTAGGTAGTACTACTACTCCCAGCATGGAACACCCTCTTCCATGATGGGGCTAGTAGTACCTGTACTAATAGACATATCGCCCGATGAGATTGTCCATAATATAGCAGAGATGTGGAGTGGCTGTATACAGCGCTCACATCTCTACACTATGCTCTGGCCAGTAATGTGAATAGAACATAACTCCGCCCAGAGAGGGGATTGGCCGGATGGTGGTAGCCAATCACTGCTCTCTGAGGGAAATATGAATGAGTGATGTTCTATTCACATCACTGGCCGGAGTATAGTGCAGAGATGCGAGCGCTGTATAGAGCCGCTCCATATCTCTGCAATAGATAGGACAATCACAGTGGGTGTCAGGAGTGATAACCGCTGTGATCTATCCTTAACTGCAGGTACTACTACTCCCATCATGGAGCACACTCTGCTCCATGTTGGGAGCAGTAGTTCCTGCAGTTAAGGAAAGATCTCAGCGGATGTCACTCCTGACACCCACTTTGATCCTCCTGAATAATGTATAGATGCGGCCGGCTGCATATATACGTCAGTGCAGGGGACCATAGAAGAGCGGCAGGCTGCATCTATACATTATACAGGAGGATCGCAACGGAACCCGGGTGTGTGTTCCATGCTGGGAGTAGTAGCACCACCTAAAAAAAAAAAAGAATAAAAAGTGAAAAACACACACATTTTTATTATTGTCGGCTACATTTTTAGGTCCCTGCCCGCCCACATAATATAATCCCTGTTTAAAAAAAAAAAAAATGTCATTATAAAAAAGATAAATTTCGTTAAATACAATTTTTTCCATCACTACTGTATCTTTTTTGTTATTTTTTAATGGAACCCAACGAAATTTTATTAAAAAAGGTATCTCCGTCACTTTTTTGGACCGCTAAAGTCCAAAAGAGAATAAAAAACCGCCTGAAAAAATGCCAAAGTTAAAACCCATATGATGTTTTTTTGGCACTTTTTTACTCCTGATTTCAGGGGAAAAAAAGGCCAGTGGCTCAACATGCTGCGATTTTGCAAAACCACCAAGGAGCTGAAAAACGTTAAAAAAAAATTTGTGAAAAACCACCAAAAGGATAAAAAAAAAGCCAAACTGAAAAACGCCAAGTGGAAAAACAATTTTGCAATTTCTCTTTGATTTACAGCTAACATCTGGCCGCAGAGTTTTTTGGCGGAAAAAACGCCATGCAGCAGAATTGGCATTTTTTCTTGGCGTTTTTCAAAAAAGAAAACAAGTAGAAACGTAGCCTTAGGCTAGAATTCCACTGAGGTTTTTGCCCTGCGTTTTTTAGGCTTAAAAATGCCAGAAAAAACTGCCACTGTTTTTCCTTGCGTTTTGGCGTTTTTACCTTTGTGTGGATTTTGGCCTTTTTTGGCCCCTTTGGTGTTTTTTTCCCAAAAATGTTCCCAAATTTTTTTTTGTAATGAAATTTTAATTGATTTTTAATAAAGTGTGTGTGTTTCACTTTTTTTCTCTCTATTTTTTTACATTTTTTTAGGTACTACTACTACTCCCAGCATGGATCAGACTGTTCCATGATGGGAGTAGTAGTACCTGTACTAATAGACAGATCGCCCCGGGTGTCAGTCCTGACACCCAATGCGATCATCCATTATATAGCAGAGATGCGGGCAGCTCTATACAGCGCTCTCATTTCTGCACTATACTCCGGGCCGGCCAGTGATGTGAATAGAACATCACTCATTCATATTTCCCGCCCAGAGTGGTGATTGGCAGGATGGTTGCAGCCAATCACAGCTCTCAGAGGGAAATATGAATGTTCTATTCACATCACTGAGATTTATTCCCCAGACCCTGCAGTCTATACATCCCCAGCCTGTGCACTTTGTCATCCTCCTGTTCTGTTCAGTGAACACAGGCAGAGCAGGGGGAGGGGAGATGAGGAGACGTGTACATCCTCTCTCCCCTGCTCTGTCTTCTTTCTCCCATGCAGACCTGCATCCTCCAAAGTCAGAGCAGGGAGAGGGGAGATGAGGGGGGCATGTACCTCCTCTTTTCCCCTGCTTTACCCTCCCCCCAGCTCTAACTTCAGAGATCTGAGGGGAGGAGCAGAGGCAAGTCTGCACGGGGCACAAATTTCCATCTCACACTGTCCATAGTGTAGAGATGCGGAGCGCAGGAGAAAGCCGCTCCGCATCTCTGCAATAGATAGGACGATCACAGCGGATGTCAGGAGTGATACCCACTTGGATCTGTCCTTTAACTGCAGGTACTACTACTCCCATCATGGAGCACACTCTGCTCCATGCTGGGAGCTGTAGTACCTGCATTAATAGATAGATCGCAGCGAGTGTCACTCCTGACATCCGCTCCGATTCTCCTGTATAATGTATAGATGCGGGGGGCAGCTCTTCTATGGTCCCCTGCACTGACGTATATATATACACATATTCATATTTATCACAGAGAGTTGTGATTGTCTGGAACCATCTGGCCAATCACAGCTCTCTGTGGGAAATATGAGTAGGTGTATATATACGGCAGTGCAGGGGACCATAGAAGAGTGGCCACCCGCATCTATATATTATACAGAAGGATCACAACAGGCGATCTGTCAATTAGTACAGGTCCTTAGTGCTGGGCGGTATACCGGTTCATACCGAATACCGAAATTTTTGTGCTGCACGATATGAATTTTTCCCATACCACAATACCGGTTGGGCCCCTCCCCCTCGGAAATGAATGAATTATCAACCCAGCGCTGCACTGTCCCCACATCGGGGAACTAATCATTTGTGACCCATGAGTGCTGTTCTGCCCCCCTCCCCCCAATTAATTATCAGACCGCATTGCGCTGTCCCAATCGGGGTACTACTCACATGTCACCCGCAATCGCTGCCCTCCTCGTACTCCTGTTTGTTGCGGCTGCAGGCGCTGGAACTCTGTACTGTATCCCTATGCCCGGGCTGCAAAAGATAAACAAAATAAACTTTAACGCACCTTCCTACGTTCCCCTTTCAGTCCAGAGCTGCTTCCTGGGGACGGGAACGTCGGAGAGCCGTCAGTCTATCACCGGCCGCAGCGATGTGCACTGGCTGGCTTCTTACATGACAGTGGGCTCAGCCTATCACCGGCCGAGGCGGTACATCGCTGTGGCCGGTGATAGCCTGACGGCTCTCCGACGGTTCTCGTCCCCAGGAAGAGCGTGAGTCCGACGTAGGAAGGTGCTGGGTTGTTAATTAATTTGGGGGGGGGGGGGGGTGAGAAGAAGAACAGCGCTCGCGGGTCACATGATTTGGGGGGGGGGGAGAAATACCGTTATATACCGTGGAACCGCCATAAGTTACAAAAATACCTTGATGCACATATTTGGTCATACCGCCCAGCTCTAGTACTACTACTCCCATCGGCTACATTTTTTGTGCCCTGCCCGCCCACATAAATTGATCCCTGTTTAAAAATTTATAAAAATCAAAAAGATGCATTTCGTTAAATACAATTTTTTCCATCACTTCTGTATCTTTTTATAATTTTTTTTTAATGGTACCCTACGAAATTTTTATAAAAAAGGTATCTCCATCACTTTTTTGGATCGCTAAAGTCCAAAAAAGAATAAAAAATGTTGGCAAAAACGCCAACATGGCATTTTTTGCTCTCCCATAGACTTCTATGGGGGGAAAACGCAACGATTTCTGTGCAAAAAACGCCAAACTAGGTTTTGTTGGGCGTTTTGAAAAAGCAGCCTCTGAGCCCAAAATTGCTGAAAAACGACAAAAGGATTTAAAAAAAACGCCAAACTGAAAAACACCAAGTGGATCTGGCATTTTGCAGTTTATTACTGACTTTCAGCTAACATCTAAGAAAGAAGAAGAAAAATATGTACAAATGAACTTTTTTATCCTTATTAATGAGGTCTATTGGTGGAAAAACTTCACAAGCCTAGAGGGGGCTATAACATAGGGGGGAAAAAAGTGGGAAAAAAGTTACTAATGGTGAATTAACCCCTTCCCTTATATAAGTAAGAATCACCACCCTTTTCCAATAAAAAAAAATAAAAAAATATGTAAATAAAAATATGTGGTATCGCTGCATGCGAAAACGTCCGAACTATAAAAATATCATTACTTAAACCACACGCTCAATGGCGTACACACAAAAAAAATTCCAAAGTCCAAAATAGCGTATTTTTGGTCACTTTTTATAGCACAAAAAATGAATAAAAAGCAAACAAAAAGTCAAATCAAAAGTCCGATAAAACTAAAGATCACGGCGCAAAAAATGAGCCCTCATACCGGCCCATACGCGGAAAGATAAAAAAGTTATAGGGGTCAGAAGATGACAATTTTAAACATATAAAATTTCCTGCATGTAGTTATGATTTTTTCCAGAAGTCCGACAAAATCAAACCTATATAAGTAGGGTATCATTTTAATCGTATGGACCTACAGAATAAAGGTAAGGTGTTATTTTTACCGAAAAATGTACTGTGTAGAAACAGAAGCCCCCACAAATTACAAAATGAATTTTTTTCTTCAATTTTGTCGCACAATTAATTTTTTTTCTGTTTCACTGTGGATTTTTTGGTAAAATGACTAATGTCACTGCAAAGTAGAATTGGTGGTGCAAAAAAAAAAAGCCATAATATGGAATTTTAGGTGCAAAATTTAAAGGGTTATGATTTTTTAAAGGTAAGAAGGAAAAAACCAAAGTGCAAAAACGGAAAAACCCTAGTGGGGTTAATATTATTGGGTTAAAAAACCTCACGAAAAGAGCATTTCATTGCCTGCATTCCTTTTTTACAGTCATGGCTGTTAGAATGCAGACTAGAAATTCATCAGGTCCAGAAATTCTGCTAAAAATAGTCAACCCCTTTAATAATGGATAAGATACAGTGTGACATACAGATCAAATACATATTCTGTCCAGGTGAACACATCCAATATGTTTCATTAGGATTACAGAGGGATATTAGAGCCGAAACCGCACAGTGTATCCACAACACTACCGCAGCCGCACCCCGCATCCACAATAATGTATTGCACAGTACTGCAGCCACACTGTACATCCACAGCACTACCGCAGAGTACTGTGCATCCACAATAATGCATAGTACTGTACATCCACAATACCGCATAGTACTGTGCATCCACAATAATGTATTGCATAGTACTGCAGCCACACTGCACATCCACAGCACTACCGCAGAGTACTGTGCATCCACAATACTGCATAGTACTGTGCATCCACAATACCGCATAGTACTGTACATCCACAATACTGCAAAGTACTGTGCATCCACAATAATCTATTGCATAGTACTGCAGCCACACTGCACATCCACAGCACTAATGCATAGTACTGTGCATCCACAATACCGCATAGTACTGTACATCCACAATACCGCATAGTACTGTGCATCCACAATAATGTATTGCATAGTACTGCAGCCACACTGCACATCCACAGCACTACTGCATAGTACTGTACATCCACAATACCGCATACTACTGTGCATCCACAATAATGTACCGCATAGTACTGTGCATCCACAATACCGCATACTACTGTGCATCCACAATAATGTACCGCATAGTACTGTGCATCCACAATACTGCATAGTACTGTGCATCCACAATAATGTACCGCATAGTACTGTGGATCCACAATACTGCATAGTACTGTGCATCCACAATAATGTATTGCATAGTACTGCAGCCACACTGTACATCCACAGCCCTGTATCGCAGCCGCACTGTACATCCACAGCCCCGTATCGCAGCCGCCCTGTACATCCACAGCCCTGTATCGCAGCCGCACTGTACATCCACAGCCCTGTATCGCAGCCGCATTGTACATCCACAGCCCTGTATCGCAGCCGCACTGTACATCCACAGCCCTGTATCGCAGCCGCACTGTACATCCACAGCCCTGTATCGCAGCCGCATTGTACATCCACAGCCCTGTATCGCAGCCGCACTGTACATCCACAGCCCTGTATCGCAGCCGCACTGTACATCCACAGCCCTGTATCGCAGCCGCACTGTACATTCACAGCCCTGTATCGCAGCCGCACTGTACATCCACAGCCCTGTATCACAGCCGCATTGTACATCCACAGCCCTGTATCGCAGCCGCACTGTACATCCACAGCCCTGTATCGCAGCCGCATTGTACATCCACAGCCCTGTATCGCAGCCGCACTGTACATCCACAGCCCTGTATCGCAGCCGCATTGTACATCCACAGCCCTGTATCGCAGCCGCACTGTACATTCACAGCCCTGTATCGCAGCCGCACTGTACATCCACAGCCCTGTATCACAGCCGCACTGTACATCCACAGCCCCGTATCGCAGCCGCACTGTACATCCACAGCCCTGTATCGCAGCCGCACTGTACATCCACAGCCCCGTATCGCAGCCGCCCTGTACATCCACAGCCCTGTATCGCAGCCGCACTGTACATCCACAGCCCTGTATCGCAGCCGCATTGTACATCCACAGCCCTGTATCGCAGCCGCACTGTACATCCACAGCCCTGTATCGCAGCCGCACTGTACATCCACAGCCCTGTATCGCAGCCGCATTGTACATCCACAGCCCTGTATCGCAGCCGCACTGTACATCCACAGCCCTGTATCGCAGCCGCACTGTACATCCACAGCCCTGTATCGCAGCCGCATTGTACATCCACAGCCCTGTATCGCAGCCGCACTGTACATTCACAGCCCTGTATCGCAGCCGCACTGTACATCCACAGCCCTGTATCACAGCCGCATTGTACATCCACAGCCCTGTATCGCAGCCGCACTGTACATCCACAGCCCTGTATCGCAGCCGCACTGTACGTCTATACTACTGTACCGCACCGTCTTCCACACTTCTGTACCGCACGTCACTCAGGTGCAGTTGTGTTAGACGCACACATGAGGCAGCAGAGAGCAGCACTCGGAGAAGCTGGTCACGTGGGCCGATTCCTGGAAAGTTCCTGGAAAGCGGCCTTTGCATTTACCAGATATGGGGAGGGAGACAGTCAAGGAGATCACAGACGGGGGAGGGAGGCTTTCGCACAACCAGGGAATGGGGAGGTGAAATCACAACTAGCACACAAACAAAGCCACGTTACTGCTGCAAGGAGCGGCGAGCTGATGGACGTATCTGTGTCCCGCCACGGAGCCCGGGCAGTGACTGAGGAGGTGACCCGCATGGTCTGTGTGTATGTGTGTGCCCGCTCCTGCTGCTCTCACCTCAGCCGCACTGTGCTGCTGGTGCGCGCCTCCACACCTGCACGTCCAACCTGTACCGGGGAGCGCGGATAGGTGCGGAGCAGGGAGAGCGGAGGAGGAGGCGGCTGGGGTCGTGTGAGGACTCGGCGCTCTGATGTATAGTGAGGTGTGCAGGATGTATACGGGGAGATGTATAGTGAGGGATACTGGCTGTATACAGGGAGAATAAAGTGAGGTGTACTGGCGGTATACAGGGAGAGAATAGTGAGGTGTGCAGGATGTATACGGGGAGATGTATAGTGAGGGACACTGGCTGTATACAGGGAGAATAAAGTGAGGTGTACAGGATGTATACAGGGAGAGAATAGTGAGGTGTACTGGCGGTATACAGGGAGAGAATAGTGAGGTGTGTAGGATGTATACAGGGAGAGAATAGTGAGGTGTGCAGGATGTATACAGGGAGAATAGTGAGGTGTGCAGGATGTATACAGAGAGAGAATAGTGAGGTGTGCAGGATGTATACAGGGAGATGTATAGTGAGGTGTGCAGGATGTATACAGGGAGATGTATAGTGAGGTGTGCAGGATGTATACAGGGAGATGTATAGTGAGGTGTGCAGGATGTATACGGGGAGATGTATAGTGAGGGACACTGGCTGTATACAGGGAGAATAAAGTGAGGTGTACTGGCGGTATACAGGGAGAGAATAGTGAGGTGTGCAGGATGTATACAGGGAGAGAATAGTGAGGTGTGCAGGATGTATACGGGGAGAGAATAGTGAGGTGTGCAGGATGTATACAGGGAGAGAATAGTGAGGTGTGCAGGATGTATACAGGGAGAGAATAGTGAGGTGTGCAGGATGTATACAGGGAGAGAATAGTGAGGTGTGCAGGATGTATACAGGGAGAATAGGGAGGTGTGCAGGATGTATACAGGGAGAATAGGGAGGTGTGCAGGCTGTATACAGGGAGAGAATAGTGAGGTGTGCAGGATGTATACAGGGAGAATAGTGAGGTGTGCAGGATGTATACAGGGAGAATAGTGAGGTGTGCAGGATGTATACAGGGAGAATAGTGAGGTGTGCAGGATGTATACAGGGAGAATAGTGAGGTGTACAGGATGTATACAGGGAGAGAATAGTGAGGTGTGCAGGATGTATACAGGGAGAATAGTGAGGTGTACAGGATGTATACAGGGAGAGAATAGTGAGGTGTACTGGCTGTATACAGGGAGAGAATAGTGAGGTGTGCAGGATGTATACGGGGAGATGTATAGTGAGGGATACCGGCTGTATACAGGGAGAATAGTGAGGTGTGCAGGATGTATACGGGGAGAATAGTGAGGTGTGCAGGATGTATACGGGGAGATGTATAGTGAGGGATACCGGCTGTATACAGGGAGAATAGTGAGGTGTACAGGATGTATACAGGGAGAATAGTGAGGTGTACAGGATGTATACAGGGAGAATAGTGAGGTGTACAGGATGTATACAGGGAGAGAATAGTGAGGTGTACTGGCTGTATACAGGGAGAGAATAGTGAGGTGTGCAGGATGTATACAGGGAGAGAATAGTGAGGTGTGCAGGATGTATACAGGGAGAATAGTGAGGTGTGCAGGATGTATACAGGGAGAATAGTGAGGTGTGCAGGATGTATACAGGGAGAATAGTGAGGTGTACTGGCTGTATACAGGGAGAATAGTGAGGTGTACTGGCTGTATACAGGGAGAATAGTGAGGTGTGCAGGATGTATACAGGGAGAGAATAGTGAGGTGTACTGGCTGTATACAGGGAGAGAATAGTGAGGTGTGCAGGATGTATACAGGGAGAGAATAGTGAGGTGTGCAGGATGTATACAGGGAGAATAGTGAGGTGTGCAGGATGTATACAGGGAGAATAGTGAGGTGTGCAGGATGTATACAGGGAGAATAGTGAGGTGTACTGGCTGTATACAGGGAGAATAGTGAGGTGTGCAGGATGTATACAGGGAGAATAGTGAGGTGTGCAGGATGTATACAGGGAGAGAATAGTGAGGTGTGCAGGATGTATACAGGGAGAGAATAGTGAGGTGTGCAGGATGTATACAGGGAGAATAGTGAGGTGTGTAGGATGTATACAGGGAGAGAATAGTGAGGTGTGCAGGATGTATACAGGGAGAGAATAGTGAGGTGTGCAGGATGTATACAGGGAGAGAATAGTGAGGTGTGCAGGATGTATACAGGGAGAGAATAGTGAGGTGTACTGGCTGTATACAGGGAGAGAATAGTGAGGTGTACTGGCTGTATACAGGGAGAGAATAGTGAGGTGTGCAGGATGTATACAGGGAGAGAATAGTGAGGTGTACAGGATGTATACAGGGAGAGAATAGTGAGGTGTACAGGATGTATACAGAGAGAGAATAGTGAGGTGTACAGGATGTATACAGGGAGGGGATAGTGAGGTGTACAGACTGTATACAGGGAGGGGATAGTGAGGTGTACAGACTGTATACAGGGAGGGGATAGTGAGGTGTACAGACTGTATACAGGGAGGGGATAGTGAGGTGTGCAGGATGTATACAGGGAGAATAGTGAGGTGTACTGGCTGTATACAGGAAGAGAATAGGGAGGTGTGCAGGATGTATACAGGGAGAGAATAGTGAGGTGTGCAGGATGTATACAGGGAGAGAATAGTGAGGTGTGCAGGATGTATACAGAGAGAGAATAGTGAGGTGTACAGGATGTATACAGGGAGGGGATAGTGAGGTGTACAGACTGTATACAGGGAGGGGATAGTGAGGTGTACAGACTGTATACAGGGAGGGGATAGTGAGGTGTGCAGGATGTATACAGGGAGAATAGTGAGGTGTACTGGCTGTATACAGGAAGAGAACAGTGAGGTGTACAGACTGTATACAGGGAGAGAATAGTGAGGTGTGCAGGATGTATACAGGGAAATAGTGAGGTATACTAGTAGGGGATAGTGAGGTGTGCTGGCTGTATACAGGGAGAGGATAGTGAGGTGTACAGGATGTATACAGGGAAATAGTGAGGTGTGCAGACTGTATACAGGGAGAATAGTGATGTGTGCTGGCTGTATACAGGGAAATAGTGATGTGTGCTGGCTGTATACAGGGAGAATAGTGAGGTGTGCAGGCTGTATACAGGGAGAATAGTGAGGTGTGCAGGCTGTATACAGGGAGAATAGTGAGGTGTGCAGGCTGTATACAGGGAGAATAGTGAGGTGTGTAGGATGTATACAGGGAGAGAATAGTGAGGTGTGCAGGATGTATACAGGGAGAGAATAGTGAGGTGTGCAGGATGTATACAGGGAGAGAATAGTGAGGTGTGCAGGATGTATACAGGGAGAGAATAGTGAGGTGTGCAGGATGTATACAGGGAGAGAATAGTGAGGTGTGCAGGATGTATACAGGGAGAGAATAGTGAGGTGTGCAGGATGTATACAGGGAGAGAATAGTGAGGTGTGCAGGATGTATACAGGGAGAGAATAGTGAGGTGTACTGGCTGTATACAGGGAGAGAATAGTGAGGTGTACTGGCTGTATACAGGGAGAGAATAGTGAGGTGTGCAGGATGTATACAGGGAGAGAATAGTGAGGTGTACAGGATGTATACAGGGAGAGAATAGTGAGGTGTACAGGATGTATACAGAGAGAGAATAGTGAGGTGTACAGGATGTATACAGGGAGGGGATAGTGAGGTGTACAGACTGTATACAGGGAGGGGATAGTGAGCTGTACAGACTGTATACAGGGAGGGGATAGTGAGGTGTACAGACTGTATACAGGGAGGGGATAGTGAGGTGTGCAGGATGTATACAGGGAGAATAGTGAGGTGTACTGGCTGTATACAGGAAGAGAATAGTGAGGTGTGCAGGATGTATACAGGGAGAGAATAGTGAGGTGTGCAGGATGTATACAGGGAGAGAATAGTGAGGTGTGCAGGATGTATACAGAGAGAGAATAGTGAGGTGTACAGGATGTATACAGGGAGGGGATAGTGAGGTGTACAGACTGTATACAGGGAGGGGATAGTGAGGTGTACAGACTGTATACAGGGAGGGGATAGTGAGGTGTGCAGGATGTATACAGGGAGAATAGTGAGGTGTACTGGCTGTATACAGGAAGAGAACAGTGAGGTGTACAGACTGTATACAGGAAGAGAACAGTGAGGTGTGCAGGATGTATACAGGGAGAGAATAGTGAGGTGTGCAGGATGTATACAGGGAAATAGTGAGGTATACTAGTAGGGGATAGTGAGGTGTGCTGGCTGTATACAGGGAGAGGATAGTGAGGTGTACAGGATGTATACAGGGAAATAGTGAGGTGTGCAGACTGTATACAGGGAGAATAGTGATGTGTGCTGGCTGTATACAGGGAGAATAGTGAGGTGTGCAGGCTGTATACAGGGAGAATAGTGAGGTGTGCAGGCTGTATACAGGGAAATAGTGAGGTGTGCAGGCTGTATACAGGGAGAATAGTGATGTGTGCTGGCTGTATACAGGGAGAATAGTGAGGTGTGCAGGCTGTATACAGGGAGAATAGTGAGGTGTGCAGGCTGTATACAGGGAAATAGTGAGGTGTGCTGGCTGTATACAGGGAGAATAGTGAGGTGTGCAGGCTGTATACAGGGAGAATAGTGATGTGTGCTGGCTGTATACAGGGAGAATAGTGAGGTGTGCAGGATGTATACAGGGAGAATAGTGATGTGTGCTGGCTGTATACAGGGAGAATAGTGAGGTGTGCAGGCTGTATACAGGGAGAATAGTGAGGTGTGCAGGCTGTATACAGGGAAATAGTGAGGTGTACTGGCTGTATACTGGCAGGGATTAGTGAGGTGTACTGGCTGTATACTGGCAGGGATTAGTGAGGTGTACTGGCTGTATACTGGCAGGGAATAGTGATGTGTGCTTACTGTATACAGGAGACAGGGCTGGTGAGGACACGGCAGGTTGTGGGGCCTGTTCCCAGACGGTCAGGGATGCTGCTCATATACTCGGAGATAACATGGCAGTGAACAGAGCGGCCAGCAATATGTCTTGTCACACAGCACAAGAGCACTGCTACATGTACACTCCATAGAACAGGCTTATAGACGGACGCTTGTATACAGGCACCTGCAGTCTGGAATGAGCAGCGGCTCCACCAGAGACCTGAATAATGCCTTTGTCTTCCCGGCTATAAACCACAGGATGTGATCGTGCGATATTATGCAGGATGTCACGATTATATATGGGTAATCGCACAAAGAAATTCGGACAAAATGGTTGTAAGCCAGCTGTTTTTCCATGGACGAGAGCTCGAATAGAATAGATTTCTGTCATACCTAGAGTTAGTGTGCTAAAGGGAGAGCATAAAGCGGGGATCTGGCTTGTTATTTGTAAATAGTGCAGATGAGTGGAAACACTGTATAAATGAATGTGTATGTATATAATCTTATACATCTGCCTGTTCTTGGATAGTGTGCTGCACCCCCTGCAGTATGGGAGCTCTGATCCTATTCTTATTTATGAGTCTGGTATATCAGACACTGTGGAATGAGGCTCCGCCAGGTGTCTGAGCTTCACATTCACATATGTCACGTCTGTATGTGCAGTGGCAGGAATAAAGTGACAGCTATATATATGTTACAGATGTATGGTGCTGGAGCAGGTTCTGTTGATCCAATGTGAGATCTGTATATCCGTAATGAGTATCATATATATAGATTGACATAAAATCTGTGTATTAGCAGCTCTAGTAATAAATAACATGGTGACTGGTGTATATATAAGGACTGCCCGGACAGGAGTTCTCATACTAATCCCTGCTGTCTTCTGTTTTTCAGGAACGAATAAACCACCAGCAAGGAAAAGCAGATCCTGATCTTCCATTTGCACCACTTCTCCACCACTTTATGGGAATAACAGTGATATGTGGTAACGTGGGTCAGCATTGCACCCTGGAATAAAATTGCAGCCCCCAGAGTGTGACCAAGAAGAGTAGAGCTGCTGCCAATGACCCTGAGATCGCCTGATACTGCTGACAGCACTAGTACCATAGATAGCGAAGCTGGCCACCGGGGGACCCCATCTGGGGACACTCACGGAAACACAGGCAAGGACGAGCACATTGCAATGTCTTTAGGAGAGCTCCGAAGGTCAGGTGAGTTGGTCACGCTCCCCCGTGCCCATTACAAGATTGTTGTAGATGGGAATCATTATGAACTATTATAGCAGATTGTTGTAACATTTCGAATGCCGGAGATCATCTGTCAGTTTGCTGGTACTTGAGTGAAGTGTATGGGTGTTTGGATATTGGCTGGTATACAAGCTGATAGAAAGCATGAACAAGGCGTATGATGGGATGCAACATATTGCCAGGCTGACACCTCACCTTTGTCCATCACAGACCTATCTGGTTTGTAAAATGTTTATTTGTTAGTTGTAGTGTGTGCATCCAAAAAGCTCTGGTCAGAAATTACCTTTCGATTCTGTATTTGTGAATTCTGTTGGCAGAGGCTAAACAAGGAAGTGCCAAGTTTACCTCACAAAAGGTGGAACCGTCCTGTGCAGCAATACTGGCACCAGAGAGGTTTTTTCACCATGTATAAACGGTCATTTATTCAAAACAATGGCATTTATCAAAATGTATACCAGACTGTTACAATGTATCCCTGACCTGTACTGCATGATGTTTGTTGCTTAGTTAGAACTTACGAGCCAAAGCCCTTTAAAGCACCTTTTTGTAAGAGGTTCAGTCGGCTCTTGTGATCTGTCTGTTTTAGTAAATACTTGTATTCCACGTGAAATAACAATTACCGTATATACTCGCGTATAAGCCGACCCGAATATAAGTCGAGGCCCCTAATTTCACCCCAAAAACCCAGGCAAATAAGCCTAGGGTGGGAAATAAATCACCCCCATCCCATGTCATCATCACCGCCTGTCAATCCCTTCATCAGTGGTCTTCAACATGTGGATCTCCAGATGTTGCAAAACTACAACTCCCAGCATGTCCAGACAGCCATCGGCTGTCCGGGCATGCTGGGCGTTGTAGTTTTGAAACATCTGGAGGTCCACAGGTTGAAGACCACTGCGGCCTCCTTCATCATCCAGACTCCCCCTTTAGTTTTCTACTCACCTCCCCTAGGTGGGAAGGAAGGGTGAGCTGGTCTGGGCCATCTATGCTGCAGGGACCATCCGGTGGGGAGGGTTAGTCGTTCCAGGCTGTCCATCTTCACCAAGAGGCCCTCTTCTCCGGGCCGACCCCGAACTAGTGACGTTGCCTTGATGACGACGCACAGGGACATCACGGACATCTGCTGCGCACGGAATTCCCTGTGCGTCATCGTCAAGGCAACGTCACTAGTTCGGGGCCGGCCCTGAGCAGAGAAGAGGGCCTCCCGGGGAAGATGGACAGCCCAGAACGACTAACCCTCCCCACCGGATGGTCCCTGCAGCATAGATGGCCCGGACCAGCTCACCCTTCCTTCCCACCGAGGGGAGGTGAGTAGAAAACTGAAGGGGGGTGTCTGGATGATGACGAAGGCTGCAGTGGTCTTCAACCTGCTGACCTCCAGATGTTTCAAAACTGCAACTCCAAGCATGCTGGGAGTTGTAGTTTTGCAACATCTGGAGGTCCGCAGGTTTAAGACTCTGAGAAGGAATTGACAGGCGGAGAGTTCACTCGAGTATAAGCCGAGGGGGGCTTTTTCAGCTTAAAAAATTGTCGGCTTATACTCGTGTGTGTGTGTGTATATGTATGTATATGTATGTATGTGTATGTATATATATATATATATATATATATATATATATATATATGTGTATATATGTATATATATATATATATATATATATATATATATATATATATATATATATATATATATTATATATATATATTATATATATATATTATATATAATATATATAATATATATAATATATATATATATATATATATATATATATATATAAATTTTTTTTTTTTTTTTTTTCCTTTTAGAAATTTCTGTTTATACTGATGTCTGGTTGTTACCAGTTGTGGGTCTGACCCTTCTTCATTAATGCCAGTTCTGATTGGATAGATCTAGACAGTGTAGGGACATGCACTCAGCTGGTAACACCCATATGTCAACTTATTAAAGAATTTCTAGGCGGAATAACAGGAAAGCAGAGAGTTATGAGAATAGATTGTCTCCAGAATAATAATTTCAATAGGTAAAGAAATACTGACATGGTTGCAACATGAATGCAAATACACAAAAAAATACAATAGCACGCTGCAAACGTATAGCTATATGTAAACATTAAACATATAAATTTTTTGATCTACACTACTGCTATACCTTGTATACATATAATATTGAGGTCCCGGTGTGCATTTTGATCCAGTTGTGTGGGTCTACCTACTGCCTTCGTATCTGACATTATATGGTAATGCTTTACATTTGGAACATTTTGAGTAACGCACTGTGCTGTATAAATTAAGTTATCCTTATTATTTTGGTCAGTACAATTGGGTTTATACAGTTAAACAATTTTTAGAGTGCTACATTCAGAGAGCTACAACCTCTTCTGTTCATTTATTTTTTGGCATAGTGTGCCAAAAAATATTTATTTATTTTTGTTTAATTTTATTTCACTTAATTAAAAAAAAAAAAAAAAAAAAAAGCCACAAAGCTCCCCATCTTAAAAAGCACCTGTCACCAAATAAAATTTTCTAAAATAACTCGGGCTATGTTCTCTAACTATTCCTAACACTCCTCCCACCCTTAAAAAAAAAAAATTCAGATCTTTAACCTGTTCAGGACGCCGGGCGTATGCATCCCGAGTCCTTAAGGACGTGGGGCGTATGCATACGCCCGTGGGAATTCCGGTCCCCGCCGCTAGCCGGTTGGGGACCGGACCGAAATGCCTGCTGAAATCATTCAGCAGGCACCCCGACACATCGCCCTGAGACCCCCCCATGTCGGCGATCGCAGAAAATCGCATGTAAATTCAGACATGCGATTTTCTGCTTTTCCGGGCTGATCGGGTCTCTGGTGACCCGATGATCGGAGCTGTCAGGGACAGCCCTGATCATCTTGAGGGCTAGGAGTGAGGTCGCAGAGCTGCGATCTCCTCCTATCCCCTGCCATTGGTCAGAACTGATTCTGACCAATGACAGAGCAGGACAGTGGGTTGCCATGGCAACCCCCCGGTCAGCCCACCCCTGGATGTTGAGGGGATCGTGGGAAGAAGATGGAGGCCGGTACCTGCAGGAGAAGATGCCTGGAGATCTCCGATCGTCGCTGGAGACTGCTGGATCCTGGGTTAGGTAGGGAAACTACAGTGCGGGGGGAATTGAAAGTGAAAGTAAAGTGATCTTTACTGTGGCAACCACTAGGAAGGCCAATCTGCAACTCCCAGCATACCCAGACAGCCTTTGGCTGTCTGGGCATGCTGGGAGTTGTAGTTTTGCAACATCTGGAGGGTCACAGTTTGGAGACCACTGTTACATTGGTGCCCAAACAGTAGCCCTCCAGATGTTGCCAAACTACAACTCTCAGCATGCCTGGACTGCCCAGGCATGCTGGGAGTTGTAGTTCTGTAACATCTGTCCCTTCAGATTTAGCAATTTTCATGAATTTTTTGAAAATTGCTGCTCTACTTTTAAGCCCTCTAATTTTTTCAAAAAGCAAAAATATGTCCATTTTATGCTGCCAACATAAAGTGGACATATTGTATTTGCGAATAAAAATAAAATTTATTGGGAATATCCATTTTCCTTACAAGTAGAGAGCTTCAAAGTTAGAAAAATGCTAAATTTTCATGACATTTTGGGATTTTTCACCAAAAAAGGATGCAAGTAACGCTGAAAATTTACCTCCAAAATAAACTAGAATATGTCACGAAAAAACAATCTCAGAATCAGAATATTCGGTAAAAGCGTTTTCGCGTTATTAATTCCTAAAGCGACGGTGGTCAGAATTGCGAAAAAGGGCTCAGTCCTTAAGGTGAAAAAGGGCTGCGTCCTTAAGGGGTTAAAAATCTCTGTAATCTATGTATACCTGTTATTCTTGCTCACATAGTGCAATCAACCAACAGGAGAGAGTGGGCTTTTTAAAGCAGGCATGACATCACTGAAGCCTGCTGGGGACCACTTTCGCCCTCACATGGTTGCAGTGCTGTGACGAATAGAAGACCTCAAGCTCTGTGCAGCTTTCAGTGAGGCTCTGTGCAGCTTTCAGTGAGGTCTGTGCAGCTGTCAATCAAGCTCAGGGCAGGGAGAAACACTTCCTGAGTTTGGTCTCCTGCCAGGCCGGGAGGTGACCAAACTCACTGCATTAATTGTGTCAGGGAACAGAACAGAGCCACAAAGTGGCCATTTTTTCTATTACATTTTAAACATTTACGTTGATTATTTTAAAAGCAAGTGAATGGGAAAGTGTCTGCTAATTACACAAGGAACACTATATTAAAAGGTTAATTTGGTGACTGGTACTCTTTAAACATTTTGGTCGCCACCCCCCCCCCCCCACAATTAGACATTCCTGTGGATAGTGATAAATTGTCAAAGGGGTATTCCAGAATTTTTGTTTGACTATGCTACAGGGGCTGTAAAGTGAGTATAGTTCATAATATGAACTCGGGTAGAAGACAGACATGGTCGCACATCTACAATCTTGCATAATGATCTGATTGCTTCTCAGCATAATATCAAAAACTAACAGATTGTTAGTATACATTTTTGATCAAAAAGTACAAGCCCACTCGCCACGTCAAGGCCACCTATTTAGAGTGGGTCCCTAACGTCCCTAGCATAAAATGGCGCAGCACTGGGCGGCGACCACCACCGCCGCGACACCAGTAGTTTATAATATAGTGTCTGTACCGGTGATCTTTGCCGCAATGTTTATTTTTAACAGCAAACAAAATGAGTGTCGTCTAAGGTTTTCTCAGGTTGCAGTGTGGTCCAAGACATTACCTTACTGGTCAGGTGTTCAAAGAAGCCTGTCTGCTTCAATGGGTGGCAAGGAGATCATTCTGAAGTGAATAGTAGTTTTGCAACAGCTGGAGGCACCCTGGTTAGAAAACACTGGTCTCTTGTTCACAGCACCTCATGCAAGGCAGCACACCTGTGGTTCAATGGGTGGGGTGGCTGATGTATGTGAGGGAGAAAAGTGACATCACACTTACAAACAAGGAATTCTGGGACTTGTAGTTAAAGGGAGGAAACTCCAACAGGAAATAGTCGTTTCACAAAAATAAATTAGTAGCGTTATGCTGGACTCGCAACACAGCCATTTAGCCCCAAGACAAGCATGATCCTTCCTAAGCATGTCCATTACTGCCTGGCTGGTAAGTACTCAAATCACCCAATAAGTGCTGGATGGCTATTCAGCACTTAACAATTTATCGCTATTCAGAGGCATGTCTGATTTTTGGGGGGGAGGGGGGGGGGTGGGTGCTGAATGAGAGAATTCGTAGATGGTACTGGGAGAATAAGAAAATCCAAGTGCAGAAAATATTGGTCTGTTTTTATCCGTGACTAGAAATAGCATATTTTTAGCAATTATTGGTATACATGTCCATACAGTAAGTAGCTTTATATTCTAAATTCATGTGATATTGCTACTACTTAACGTTTAATTTTTAGTTTTAGATTTTTAGATATAACCAAGATGAATTGAGGTATTGTTTTATAAAATGAAAGCAGATTAAATGGGTTGTCTGGTAAAAAAAAAAATATATATTTATATATTATCTCCTATCCACAAGATAAGGCATAAGTTTGTATATAAGATTGTGGTTCTACCTCTGGGGCCTCCCACAATCTCCAGAACAGGGCTCTAGTTCTTAAAGCGTGGGCTGTGGGGGGCATGCTATTTATTTGTATGGGAGCACTGAAGATGCCAGAATGCTGTACTCTGGTATCTTCAGTCAGATACTCATCTCCTCTCTGTGGATAGGGGATAGGATGTTTGTCACCGGACAACCCCTTTATGTAATATGTAAGAGCACTCTACATTTTTTTTATTTTTTAATGCCCATCTTGTATATTTTAAAACTTCTTACCTCCTGGGGTGCCTCCAGTATCGTGCTCCAGTTTTTTTTTTTTGGTAAGGCAGAGCGTGGAAATATCCGAAATATTAAATTATAATGTTCCCGTATGGTGAACAGTGTAAATTTAAAAAATACCAAACACCAAAATTGATGAAAGTGATGAAAAAGTTTCAAAACAAAAAATGGTAACGCTAAAAACTACAGATCATGATGCAAAAAATAAGCCCTTGTATATCCCCACATACAAAAAAAATAAAAGGGTTATAGGGGGTCAAAATAGGAGAATTACATATCCGTTTGCACTGCGTAAATGCAAGACCCCCCAAAATGAGAAGTTGCATTTCATTCCCTGGGGGGGGGGGGGAATATATAATATGTATATATAATTTCCTCCCCAGGGAATAAAATGTGTGTGTGTGTGTGTGTATATATATATATATATATATATATATGTATGTATGTATATATATATATATATATATATATATAATATATATATAATTAGGGATTGACCGATATCGATGATTTTTTTTTTATTGATTTTTTTGGGGGCTGATACCGATAATCTGTGGAGGTTAGGGCCAATAATTTATACCGATATTCCGGTATAATTTACCGGCTATTTATTACCCCCGGCGACACCGCTGCAGATCATTGATTTATAATTGCACCCTCCTGAGCTGTCACTGTGCACACTGATGGTGACGTCGCGTTGAGGACGCCACAGGAGCCAGAAGTAGCGTGGGCACCGGGAACAGGTAATTATAAAACCGGGGATGGGGGAGGCAATGGGGTAGGGGCGGCGGTCTCTGGCCGGTGCGGTCGGGGGCGTTGCATTATTGGATTACCGGTATGGTAATTACCGATAACGTCCAAAATCGTGAATATCGTCCGATAATATCGGCCAAACCGATAATCGGTCAATCCCTAATAAATATTTATATATTATATATATTTTTTTTTTTTTTGCTTCGCTGTACATTTCATGGTAAACTAAAAGGTGTCATTACAAAATCGAATTGGTCCCACAAAAAACAAGCCCTCATATGGCGCTCTGAATGGCAAAATAATGGCGAGGATAAAAACGAAAATTCAAAACAAAATTGCATGTGTCCTAAGGTCAAAATGGGCTGCGTCTTTGAAGGGGTTAAAAAAGTGATCTTAAGTGATCGAATAGTAGCAGTACCATGCCAGAGCACAAAGGAAGAAAGTAGGGAACAGTGAAAAGTCCTCCTGTATGAAGATTCTCTAGGGAGGTGGCACAATAATCCCATTATTAAATCTCCTTTTTATATAGGTCTTCTGGTTCCAGTCTTATGATTCATTGATGCTTTTATTGCCTGCTGATCATGGGACTTGTGCATGAGTTGCCTGACAACTTGCATAATTGTAAACTCATCAAAATAAATATCGAGGGACATGTTCCTTTTGAGTTACAGTAATACGTTTTATGGTCTCGTAGAACACTAAATTACCCATGATGAAGCAGTTAATGGGATTTGTTGGTACGTATTATCTTGTTCCATAAATTTAGAATATTTACAATCCCAAGGAAACAGGAATAAGTAGCTTAACCCCTTCCTGCAAAATCAGGTATGTGTACGTGGTGATTAGGGATGACTTCCCGCATCACCACCACGTACATGTACCTGATGAGAATGAACTGTCACAGTGCCGCCGCCACTGTCTGAAGCGATCGGTGGTGAGGAGGGTCCCATCGGAGGAAGCCACCCGCGGGCACTCAAGATCGGAGCTACGATCCTGAGTTAACCCTGTAGTCACTGAGACCGCAGCGTCTATTACACAGGCCTCCGTTGTCATGGCAACATGAGCGATCAGTCCCTACCTAAGGTAGGGACTGATCTATCCTATGCCTGTCAGTACTGACACACAGGCATAATTCAATGGAGTACAGATGTGTACTGCATTGAATTGTGTATAATAGTACAATGGCACCAATGAAAGAGTCAACTTGTCTCCCAAAAATATTTTTGCACCCCAAAAATATCCTTAACTGAAAGGATGCCCCAAAATCCACACAGCACACCTTCATTTCTGAGGCCTGTGTGAGAGACACAACATATGGAATATATCTAAATACGTCAGAATTCGGGGAATAAATCTTGAGTTTTATTTCTTTGTCAACGTCTACTGTGCTACAGAAACAAAATGGAATAAAATGAAAAATCTACAAAAAATACAATTTTAAAATTCCGCCTCCACTTTGCTTTTATTTTTGTGAAATGCCTAAAGGGTTAATAAACTTCTTTTAATGTCATTTAGACTACTTTAAGGGGTGCAGTTTATAAAATGGGGTGATTTTTGGGGGTATCTAACATAAAGGCCCCTCAATTCTACTTCAGAACTGAACTGGTCCCTGAAAATCAGATTTTGCAATTTTCTTGAAAATCAGGAAAATTACTGCTAAATTTATAAACCCTCTAACAGTCTAAGAAAGTAAATGTTTATGAAATAATGGGAACATAAAGTAGACATATTGTAGAAGTGAAATTAATCATTACTTTGGTGCGACACATGGCTATTTGTCGTACGAGCAAAATATATCAAATCTAGAAAATGCAAATGTTTTTTTTTTTTTTTTTTTGTGTAAAAAAAAAAAAAAAAAAAAGAAGCTAAATATAGGAATAAAAATATACCCCTAATGTAAAGTACACTGTCATGAAAAAACTCTCAGAATCATTTTCATAAGTGAAAGCATTCCAAAGTTATTACCAAATAAGTGGACGCATGTCAGATTTTGAAAATTTGCCTTGGTCATTAAAGGGGTACTCCTGGAGGAAAACTTTATTATTTATTTATTTATTTATTTATTTTTAAATGAACTGGTGCCAGAAATGTAAACAGATTTGTAAATGACTTATTAAAAAATCTTTACCCTTCCAGTAATTCAGTTATTTTTAGCAGCTGTATGCTACAGAGGAAAAACTTTTCTTTCTGAATTTCTTTTTGTCTTGTCAACAGTGCTCTCTGCTGACACCTCTGTCCATGTCAGGAACTGTCCAGAGCAGCATAGGTTTGCAATGGGGATTTTCTCCTGCTCTGGACAGTTCCTGACACCGGCATCAGGTGTCAGCAGAGAGCACTGTGGACAAAAAAGAAATTCAAGAATAAAAGGATTTCCTCTGTAGCATACAGCTGCTAAAAAGTACTGGAAGGGTAAAGATTTTTTGATAGAAGTCATTAACACATCTGTTTAATTTTCTGTCACCAGTTGATTTAAAAAAAAAAATAAAAATCCACTGGAGTACCCCTTTTAAGGTCAAAACAGGCTATTGAGTAAAGGGGTTAATCTAGGATAGAAAAAAAATCTTACTGTACTGCAGTTATCTTATGATAGATTTAGCAATCCTCCAGGCTGGCTTGTGTGAGGTGTAGGTATAAATGGCTTTAATCGGGAAAATTTTTTTTTTTTTTTTTATTTTTTTTTTTACTGGACTACTAATGTTCTTAATTTAATATTACAACTTCTCAAAAAATCAAAATGCATAAAAAAGATTGCAAATAGTTTAACATACTGCATCAAAATGACAATATTTACAGTGCAAGAGTTGTGCTTTTTATTTTTTATTTCTTTACTAATTTTCGTTTTATATATGACTTGTATTGTCAGTGTAATTTTTACTGTTATGTTTATGCTATATATAATTTAATTTTGACATATCCGTTAAAAATGGCAGTACATGCATATGTAATTATGTGTTTTTTCAGTCTTTTTCATTTAAGTCTTTTATATGTCACCTAGAACTGCAAAATATTGGAATGCCAGTGAGAACCAAACCTGCATATCCTTTTATTATGGACTCAGTTAACTCCTGTTGCAGCTATGTTACCCTTTTAATGTTTGTTAGGCTACATTTACACTGCCGGTTGTCTCCGGTAGTGTGAAGCCTGTTATTTTTAGATTGCAAATAGCGGGAGAAAAAATAGTGCTTGCATCATCTTTTTCTCCCGCTATTCTATCTTAAAATAACGGCGTCTGACTATAATTTTTTTTAGCTAATATAGTATTATTTCCTTTTGGAAATTCCAAAAAAAATCTTTGTTGTGTGGACCTGGCTTTAAACTGGTTCTCCGGAACTGAAAAAATAAAAAAAATCTGCTTGCTTTATTTTTTATTTTTTTTTCAGAAACAGCGCCACATCTGTCCATGGGCTGTGTCTGGTTCTGCAGTTTAGCCCCATATGAGCTCTGTACAGCAATACGCTAAACAAAAAGCTGATTTTCATTTCTTTTGTTCTAATTCTGAACCACCCCTTTAAAGACCTCAGAGAACCTTTTATTGTATTTTTAAAACTTATAAACTAACCATAACTAACAGAGCATAGGAAACATCATTCTGTTATTAAGTTTCAGGTAAATGTGGGATGGTAATAGTTTTATAGTAGTATCAGATTGGTGAAAGATCGTTCCAGAACTTGAAAACGAAAGTAAGTTGACTGCTACTTCCCAGAGACCGTGCAAGTATGACCAGCAAGCAGTGACAGGAGTGTTAAACAAGTAGTAAACTCATGGGTCAGATCAAAGGTACACATTTATTTGCGCTTAGCTTATGAAAACCTCAGGTTTTTAATTTTTTTTGCAAAGATTCTGCAGTTTAATCACACATTGAAACTCCTCCTGACCTACCACAGGACCCATCTTTATTATTTACGACATGATAAACAATGTATGGCTTGAACTTTATATCACTCTATTTTTATTTTGTGTGTCAGATTGCCTTTTCTGTAGCTTGTATTCCACTCATGCTGCACACCCCGGATACTTTGTGTAGCTTATTACCTTAAGCAGATTTATGTAAAATGGCAGAAGACCTCTGACTGCTTTATAATCTAGTTGAAACCATTGTCAAGTGTGTTGTTTCCGTATTCATCCTGGGAGTGGTGCATAACATTGTATCGTAAAGTAATTGCTGTCAGCTTTAATGTACTATATGAGAGGCCGAGGTCATGTTTGCCCTCAGGAGAATTAAATGCCTGGAATTGGCTTGAAATACGTAGTACTGCGAGAACATTTTACTTAAGGTGATCTCTTTTCCTTTTTCCAAGTAATGCTTTCATATTAAAGAGTCTTAGCCTATTTCTTGGAAGTTGAACACATCTTTATTGAATGAGTCTTGTCTTGTGTTTAACTGTTCATCTTTTATAGGCGGTGTTAGAGACCTGGCATTTTGCAGTGTGTTGTAGAATAACAGGAGAGGGAAGTACAGCTTTGTAAAGCACGTTTCAGTTACATCATTGTGGAAAAAACACTGTACGCCGTTTATGCAATAGCTTATTTTTCCAACACTTCAGTGAGGTTAGCCCATGCAGTTTATAATGTACATGCAGTTTCTAATTTTATGTTGATATGGATAATACACAATTGTTGCATAAATGCTAGAATTTATTTTCCTGTTAATAATTAAACTTAAAAGGGATATACATATTTATTACAGATCATGCTGGCGATTATTTAGAAATGGGTCTAACTCCAGTCATGGGACGTGCAGATGTTTGCTCACATACGTCTGTTTTATGTTTAAAAATAATAATTATTGCATTACTTATTTCCTTATTTTTTTTTTAACATGCTCTCTTGTCTCCCGTGCATACACTGGTTGAGCTGAGAGAATATGGTTAAAGCATTGGCTTTGTAGAGCTTTTTGTGTGTGCCATATGCTTATCTTGTTTTTGCATTTCCCGTGACTCCTCTGGCTTTGGATGGGGCATTTGATCACTCCAGCTGGTCATCTCCTCAGACTGCTACTGCTTGAGATCACCCAGGTGAACTAATTAGACTCATAATGTCAATTCACATTGTGCATTTTAAATACAATTTTTTATTTTTGTTACTCAGTTTAGAGAAATATAACTAGAGATGAGCGAAGTTAGTGATTCGATTCGTCGCAAACCTTGCGGCTCAGCAGTTGCTGACTTTAGCCTGCATAAATTAGTTCAGCTTTCAGGTGCTCCGGTGGACTGGAAGACTCTCTCCTAGGACTGTATCCACCTTTTCCAGCCCACTGGAGCACCTGAAAGCTGAACTCATTTATTCAGGCTAAAGTCAGCAACTGCCGAGCCGCGAGGTTCGTGACGAATCAAATCATTGTAACTTTGCTCATCTCTAAATATAACCATGAGGCAAAAATATAAAAGTTAAATTGGCAAAACTTATCCTTTTCATAACTTACAAATACTTAAATATTTTAATCCAACCCAGCAACTTCCTGCTGATCGGAGACAAAGAAAAAAAACAAAAACAGAGAAATAATAATAAAAAAATGAATAATATCTATCTATCTAAATCTATATGTATGTATGTACAATCATGGCCATAAATGTTGGCACCCCTGAAATTTTTCAAGAAAATGAAGTATTTCTCACAGAAAAGGATTGCAGTAACACATGTTTTGCTTTACACATGTTTATTGGCGTTGTGTGTATTGGAACTAAACCAAAAAAGGAGGGAAAAGAGCAAATTGGAAATATTGTCACACCAAACTCCAAAAATGGTCTGGACAAAATTATTGAAACCCTTTTAAAAATTGTGGAAAAATAAGATTGTTTCAAGCATGTGATGCCCCTTTAAACTCACCTGGGGGCAAGTAACAGGTGTGGGCAATGAAAAAATCACACCTGAAAGCAGATAAAAAGGAGAGAGGTTCACTTAGTCTTTGCATTGTGTGTCTGTGTGTGCCACACTAAGCATGGACAACAGAAAGAGAAGAAGAGAACTGTCTGAGGACTTGAGAACCTAAATTGTGGAAAAATATCAACAATTTCAAGGCTACAAGTCCATCAAGAAGTTTGCATTATCAAGAAGTTTGCAACCCCATGGCACTGTAGCTAATCTCCCTGGGTGTGGACAGAAGAGAAACATTGATGAAAGGTGTCAACGCAGGATAGTCCGGTTGGTGTATAAGCAGCCCCAAACAAGTTACAAAGATATTCAAGCTGTCCTACAGGCTCAGGGAGCATCAGTGTCAGCGCAAACTATCCGACAACATTTAAATGAAATGAAACGCTATGGCAGGAGACCCAGGAGGACCCCACTGCTGACAGAGACATAAAGAAGCAAGACTACATTTTGCCAAAATGAACTAGAGTAAGCCAAAATCCTTCTGGGAAAACGTCTTGTGCTTTTACTAAATAGCTCTATCTGTCCACATCATTCTACTGTTTACCGAAAACGGAATGAGGCCTACAAAGAAAAGAATACAGTACCTAGAGAGAAATATAGTGGAGGTTCAATTGTTTTGGGGCCGTTTTGCTGCCTCTGGCACTGGGTGCCTTGAATGTGTGCAAGGCATCATGAAATCTGAGGATTACCAATGGATTTTGGGTTGCACTGTACAGCCCAGTGTCAGAAAGCTTGGTTTGAGTCTGAGATCTTGGGTCTTCCAGCAGGACAATGACCCCAAGCAGACCTCAAAAAGCACCCAGAAATGGATGGCAACAAAGCGCTGGAGAGTTCTGAAGTGGCCATCAATGAGTCCAGATGTAAATCCCATTGAACACCTGTGGAGAGATCTTAAAATTGCTGTTGGGGAAAGGCGCCTTCCAATAAGAGAGATCTGGAGCAGTTTGCAAAGGAAGAGTGGTCCAACATTCCAGCTGAGAGGTGTAAGAAGCTTATTGATGGTTTTTAGAGATGAGTGAAGTTACAGTAATTCAATTCGTCACAAACTTTTCGGCTAGGCAGTTGCTGACTTTAGCCTGCATAAATGAGTTCAGCTTTCAGGTCCTCCGGTGGGCTGGAAAAGGTGGATACAGTCCAAGGAGAGAGTCTCTTATGGTTATAGGAAGCGACTGATTTCAGTTTATTCATTCTTAAGGGTGTCCAACCAAATATTAAGTTAAGGGTGGCAATAATTTTGTCCAGCCCATTTTTGGAGTTTGGTGTGACATTGTGTCCAATTTGCTTTTTTTTTTTTTTCCCCTCCCTTTGGTTTAGTTCCAATACACACACACAAAGGGAATAAACATGTGTATTGCAAATCATGTGCTACTGCAATCCTTTTCTGTGAGAAATTTCAAGGTACCAACATTTACGGCAATGACTGTATGTGTGTGAAAAATGTGTATAGATTTATAAATTAAAAAAATTCTGTAACACATTTCTTGTGTCTCTTATTTCAGACCCTCCTTGCACATCAGGAGGTGATGCCGAAGGCCATTTTTCTAATAGTTAGCAAATGTGCCTAAAAAATCTATGAATAATATTGAACCAATAGATTGAACAAATAGATTGAATAATTCAATATTGAACCAATAGATGGTTACTGCTTTTGGGAGATGTATCTAACATTAGTAAAGACTCCAGACAATTGACTACTGTGGATTGGACCCAAATCCTCCTGCCAATATTGAATACTCTTAAATTAAATCATTCTGTATACTACAGAGAAATTTGTGAAGTTCTTTTCTGTCTGACAAAAGTGCTCTCTACTGACACCTCTGTCCGTGTCAGGAACTGTCCAGAGCAGGAGATGATTTCTATGGGGATATGATACTAATCTGGATAGTTCCTGACACGGACAGGGGTGTCAGTAGAGAGCAGTGTTGTCAGACAGAAAAATTCACAAATTTCACACAGCAGCTAATAAGTACTGGAAGGATTAAGATTTTTTTAATAGAAGTCATTTACAAATATGTTTAACTTTCAGGCACCAGTTGATTTGAAAACATTTGTTTTCTACTTGTTTCCACCGGAATTCCCCTTTAACCACTTAGGGACCCAGGGCGGTCTCGCTCCCTGGTGCTTAACCCCTTAACGACGCAGGACGTATATTTACGTCCTGCGCCGGCTCCCGCGATATGAAGCGGGGTCGCGCCGCGATTCTGCATCATACCTCGTCGGTCCCGGCGCTCATCAACGGCCGGGACCCGCGGCTAATACCACACATCGCCGATCATGGCGATGTGTGGTATTAACCCTTTTTAGAAGCGGCGGTCACAGCTGACTGCCGCTTCTAAAGTGAAACTATCCCGGCTAGTCAGTCGGGCTGTTCTGGACCGCCGCGGTGAAATCGAGGCGTCCCGAACAGCTTACAGGACACCGGGAGGGCCCTTACCTGCCTCCTCGGTGTCCGAACGACGAATGACTGCTGATCACAGGCGTGTTAATACACGCCAGTGATCATCATGAGAGATCAGTGTGTGCAGTGTTATAGCACTGCAAAAAAAAAAGTGTTAATAAAGGTCATTTAACCCCTTCCCTAATAAAAGTTTGAATCACCCCCCTTTTCCCATAAAAATAAATAAAACCTTTTAAAATAAAAATAAACATGTGGTATCGCCGCGTGCGTAAATGTCCGAACTATAAAAATATATCATTAATTAAACCGCATGGTCAATGGCGTACGCGCAAAAAAATTCCAAAGTCCAAAAAAGCGTATTTTTGGTCACGTTTTATACCATTAATAAGTGATCAAAAAGTCCGATCCAAAAAAAAATCATACCGATAAAAACTTCAGATCAAGAGTCCTCATACCGCCCTGTACGTGGAAAAATAAAAAAAAAGTTATAGGGGTCAGAAGATGACATTTTTAAACGTATAAATTTTCCTGCATGTAGTTATGATTTTTTCCAGAAGTACAACAAAATCAAACTTATATAAGTAGGGTATCATTTTAACCGTATGGACCTACAGAATAAGGTGTCATTTTTACCGAAATATGCACTGCGTAGAAACAGAAGCCCCCAAAAGTTACAAAATGGCGTTTTTTCTTCAATTTTGTCGCACAATGATTTTTTTCCGTTTCGCCGTGAATTTTTGGGTAAAATGACTAATGTCACTGCAGAATTGGTGACGCAAAAAATAAGCCATAATATGGATTTTTAGGTGGAAAATTGAAAGGGTTATGACTTTTAAAAGTTAAGGAGGAAAAAACGAAAGTGCAAAAACTGAAAAACCCTGAGTCCTTAAGGGGTTAAGGACCCAGGGCATACCTGTATGCCCATGGGGATTTTGGTCCCCGCCGCTTGGGGACTGGACCGGGATGCCTGCTCAAATCATTCAGCAGGCATCCCGTGACAAAGCCCAGGGGGGGTCCACCCTGGGTACACCCCTATGAAAAGCCCTAATTTAGGCCTCAAATGCGCATGGCGCTCTCTCACTTCAGAGCCCTGTTGTATTTCAAGGCAACAGTTTAGGGAGAAATTGCACTACAAATTTTGGGTGGCTTTTTCTCCTTTCACCCCTTATGAAAAGGTAAAGTTGGTGTCTACACCTGCATGTTGGTGTAATTTTAAATTTTTTTTTTTTTTTCACACTAACATGCTGGTGTTGCCCCATACTTTTCATTTTCATAAGAGGTAAAAAAAGAAAAAGACCCCCAAAATTTGTAACACAATATCTCCCAAGTACGGAAAATGCTCTGCAGGCGCACAAGGCTCAGGTGTGAGAGCGCAGTATGTACATTTGAGGCCTAAACTGGTGATTTGCACAATGGTGGCTGCTGGTTACAGCGGTTCTGACATAAACGCAAAAAAAAAAAATACCCACATGTGACCTCATTTTGGAAACTACACCCCTCACGAACGTAATAAGGGGTATGAGCCTTATGCCCCACAGGTGACTGACAGATTTTTGGAACAGTGGTCCGTGAAAAAGAAAAATGTACATGCTCACTGCAACCCTTGCTACGTTGCTTGAGCTGTGTAGTTTCCCAAATAGTGTGCCATGTGGGGTATTTTTCGCTGTTCGGGCACCATAGGGGCTTCCTAAATGCAACATACTCTTTCACTTTCCAAAAGCCTAATGTCGCTCCTTCCCTTTTGAGCCCTCTAGTGCACCCACAGATCACTTTACATCCACATATGAGGTATTTACTTGAGAGAAATGGAGTTAAAAATTTTGCGGGACATTTGCACCTATTACCCCTTGTGAAAATAGATATGGGGTAACATAAGCATTTTAGTGCAAGAAATTAAAATTTTCATTTTCACATCCAACTTTATTGAAAATTTGTCAAACACCTGTGGGTTGTTAAGGCTCACTGTACCACTTATTACGTTCCTTGAGGGGTGTAGTTTCCCAAATAGTATGCCATGTGGGGTGTTTTTATTTATTTATTTATTTTTTTGCTGTTCTAGCACCATAGGGGCTTCCTAAATGCAACATGCCCCGCAAAAACCATTTCAGAAAAACTTGCTCTCCAAAATCCCATTGTCTCTTCTTCACTTTTGAGCCCTCTACTGCACCCACAGAGCACTTGACATACAAATATGAGGTATTTCCTTACTCGAGAGAAATTGGGTTACAAATTTTAGGGTGATATCTTATGAAGATTTTGAATTTTCACCTTCACTTTGCTGCTATTCCTGTGAAACACCTAAAGGGTTAACACACTTACTGAATGTCATTTTGAATACGTTGAGGGTTCAGTTTTCATAATGGGGTCCAATTTGTAACCCCATTTCTTCTTAGTAAGAATATGTGGATGTAAAGTGCCCTGCTGGTGAACTACAATGCAGGAAGGAGCGCCATTGGGCTTTTGGAGAGAAAATTTGTCCGGAATTGAAGGCCACGTGTGTTAACAAAGCCCCCATAGTGCCAGAGCAATGGACACCCCCCTCCCCCCCCCACATGACCCCATTGAATGTAATAAGGGGTACAGTGAGCATTTACGCCCCACAGGTGTCTGACAGATTTTTGGGTCCGTGAAAATGATAACTGTAATTTTGCTTCTATTCCAACCAAATTATCTCTCCAAAAGCTCAATGGCGATCCTTTCATTTTAGTGAAAGAAAAAAAAAATTCATTTACACATCCAACTTTGTTGTCAAACACCTATGGGTTTTTAAGGCTCACTGGACCCCTTGTTACGTTCCCTGAGGGGTGTAGTTTCCAAAATAGTATGCCATGCTGGCGTGTTTTTTTTTTTTTTTTTTGTTTTTTTTTTTTTTTGTGCTGTTCTGGCACCATAGGGGCTTCCTAAATGTGACATGCCCCCCAAAAACCATTTCAGAAAAACTTGCTCTCCAAAATCCCATTGTCTCTCCTTCACTTTTGAGCCCTCTAGTGCACCCGCCGAACACTTGACATACAAATATGAGGTATTTCCTTACTCGAGAGAAATTGGGTTACAAATTTTAGGGTGATATCTTATGAAGATTTTGAATTTTCTCCTTCACTTTGCTGCTATTCCTGTGAAACACCTAAAGGGTTAACACACTTACTGATTGTCATTTTGAATACTTTGAGGGGTGCAGTTTTTATAATGGGGTCATTTGTGGGGTATTTCTAATATGAAGGCCCTTCAAATCCACTTCCAAACTGAACTGGTCCCTGAAAAATTCTGATTTTGAAAATTTTGTGAAAAATTGGAACATTGCTGCTGAACTTTGAAGCCCTCTGGTGTCTTCCAAAAGTAAAAACATGTCAACTTTATAATGCAAACATAAAGTAGACATATTGTATATGTGAATCAATATATAATTTATTTTGTATGTCCATTTTCCTTTTAAGCAGAGAGTTTCAAAGTAAAAAAATGCTACATTTTTCATCAAGAAATGATGCAAGGATTAACAAAATGTTACCACTAACATAAAGTAGAATATGTCACGAAAAAACATTCTCAGAATGAAAAGTAAAAGCATCCCAGAGTTATTAACCCCTTCAGGACCAAGCCCATTTTGGCCTTAAGGACCAGAGCGTTTTTGCACATCTGACCACTGTCACTTTAAACATTAATAACTCGGAATGCTTTTAGTTATCATTCTGATTCCGAGATTGCTTTTTCGTGACATATTCTACTTTAACATGGTGGTAAATTTTTGTGGTAACTTGCATCCTTTCCTTGTGAAAAATCCTAAAATTTGATGAAAAATTTGAAAATTTTGCATTTTTCTAACTTTGAAGCTCTCTGCTTGTAAGGAAAATGTATATTACAAATAAAACATTTTTTTATTCACATATACAATATGTCTACTTTATGTCTGCATCATAAAAGTGACGAGTTTTAACTTTTGGAAGACACCAGAGGGCTTCAAAGTTCAGCAGCAATTTTCCAATTTTTCACAAAATTTTCAAACTCACTTTTTCAGGGACCAGTTCAGGTTTGAAGTGGATTTGAAGGGTCTTCTTATTAGAAATACCCCACAAAAGACCCCATTATAAAAACTGCACCCCCCAAAGTATTCAAAATGACATTCAGTCATCATTTTAACCCTTTAGGTGTTTCACAGGAATAGAAGCAAAGTGAAGGAGAAAATTCACAATCTTCATTTTTTACACTCGCATGTTCTTGTAGACCCAATTTTTGAATTTTTACAAGGGGTAAAAGGAGAAAATGTATACTTATATTTGTAGCCTGATTCCTCTCGAGTAAGCACATACCTCATATGTCTATGTAAATTGTTCGGCGGGCGCAGTAGAGGGCTCAGAAGGGAAAGAGCGATAAGGGGATTTTGGAGAGTACGTTTTTCTGAAATGGTTTTTGGGGGGCATGTTGCATTTAGGAAGCCCTTATGGTGCCAGAACAGCAAAAAAACCTCACATGGCATACCATTTTGGAAACTGGACCCCTTGAGGAACATAACAAGGAATAAAGTGAGCCTTAATACCCCACAGGTGTTTCACGACTTTTGCATATGTAAAAAAAAATTTTTTTTTTCACTAAAATGTGTGTTTCCCCCCAAATTTCACATTTTTCCAAGGGTTAATAGCAGGAAATACCCCCCAATATTTGTAACCCCTTCTCTTCTGCGTATGGAGGTACCCCATAAGTTGACCTGAAGTGCACTATGGGCGAACTACAATGCTCAGAAGAGAAGGAGTCATATTTGGCTTTTTGAGAGCAAATTTTGCTCGGGGGGCATGTCACATTTAGGAAGCCCCTATGGTGCCAGAACAGCAAAAAAAAAACACATGGCATACCATTTTGGAAACTAGACCCCTTGAGGAACATAACAAGGAATAAAGTGAGCCTTATTACCCCACAGGTGTTTCACGACTTTTGCATATGTAAAAAAAAAAAATAAATTTCCACTAAAATGTGTGTTTCCCCCCCTAATTTCACCTTTCTGCAAGGGTTAATAGCAGAAAATACCCCCCAAAATTTGTAACCCCATCTCTTCTGCGTATGGAGGTACCCCATAAGTTGACCTGAAGTGCACTATGGGCGAACTACAATGCTCAGAAGAGGAGTCATATTTGGCTTTTTGAGAGCAAATTTTGCTCGGGGAGCATGTCGCATTTAGGAAGCCCCTAAGGTGCCAGAACAGCAAAAAAAAACACACATGGCATACTATTTTGGAAACTAGACCCCTTGAGGAACGTAACAAGGGATACAGTGAGCATTTTCCCCCCACTGGTGTCTGACAGATTTTTGGAACAGTGGGCTGTACAAGTTTTCATTTTCATGGACCACTGTTCCAAAGATCCGTCAGACACCTGTGGGGGGTAAATTCTCACTGCACCCCTCATTACATTCCGTGAGGGGTGTCGTTTCCGAAATGGGGTCAGATGTGGGGTTTTGTTTTTTTTGCGTTTGTCAAAACTGCTGTAACAATCAGCCACCCCTGTGCAAATCACCTCAAATGTTCATGGTGCGCTCTCCCTTCTGGGCCTTGTTGTGCGCCCCCAGAGCACTTTGCGCTCACATATGGGGTATCTCTGTAGTCGGGAGAAATTGCGTTACAAATTTTGGGGGGCTTTTTTCCCTTTTACCTCTTGTGAAAATGTAAAGTATAGGGCAACATCAGCATGTTAGTGTAAAAAAAAAAATAATTTTTACACTAACATTCTGGTGTAGACCCCAACATTTCCTTTTCATGAAGGGTTACAGAAGAAAAAGCCCCCCAAACCTTGTAACGCAATTTCTCCCGAGTACAGCGATAACCCATATGTGACCCTAAACTGTTGCCCTGAAATACGACAGGGCTCCAAAGTGAGAGCGCCATGTGCATTTGAGGCCTAAATGAGGGATTTGCATAGGGGTGGACATAGGGGTATTCTACGCCAGTGATTCCCAAACAGGGTGCCTCCAGCTGTTGCAAAACTCCCAGCATGCCTGGAGAGTCAACGGCTGTCCGACAATACTGGGAGTTGTTGTTTTTCAACAGCTGGAGGCTCTGCTTTGGAAACAGTGGTGTACCGGACGTTCTTATTGGGGGAGGGGGGCTGTGTAGGGGTATGTGTGTATATATAGTGTTTTTAACTTTTTATTTTATTTTGTGTTCGTGTAGTGTAGTGTTTTTAGGGTACAGTCACATGGGCGGGGGATTACAGCGTGTTTCCCAGCGCAAAATTTGCTGCATCTCAAGATGGGGGGGGGGGGGGGGGGGGAGGGGCTTGGGGGGGTTGCATCAGCTGTTGCAAAACCACAACTCCCAGCATGCATGGTCTGTTAGTGCATGCTGGGAGTCATAGTTTTGCAACAGCTGGAGGCACACAGGTTAGGAAACACTGAGTTAGAAACAGACAATGTTTCCCAACCAGTGTGTCTCCAGTTGTTGCAAAACTACAACTCCCAGCATGCCCAGACAGCTGAAGGGCATGCTGGGAGTTATAGTTCGGCAACATCTGAAGGGCCAGATGTTGCTGAACTAAAACTCCCAGCATGCCTGGACAGTCAGTGCATACTGGGAGTTGTAGTTTTGCAACAGCTGGAAGAGCACAGATTGGAGACCATTATACAATGGTCTCCAAACTGGGGCCCTCCAGATGTTGCAAAACTACAACTCCCAGCATGCAGGGTCTTTTAGTGCATGCTGGGAGTTATAGTTTTGCAACAGCTGGAGGCACACAGGTTAGGAAACACTGAGTTAGAAACAATGTTTCCCAACCAGTGTGTCTCCAGCTGTTGCAAAACTACAACTCCCAGCATGCCCAGACAGCTGAAGGGCATGCTGGGAGTTGTAGTTCGGCAACATCTGAAGGGCCAGATGTTGCTTAACTAAAACTCCCAGCATGCCTGGACAGTCAGTGCATGCTGGGAGTTGTAGTTTTGCAACAGCTGGAAGAGCACAGATTGGGGACCATTATACAATGGTCTCCAAACTGGGGCCCTCCAGATGTTGCAAAACTACAACTCCCAGCATGCCCAGACAGCCAAAGGCTGTCTAGGCATGCTGGGAGTTGTAGTTTTCAGACTCCTAGAAGCAGCAGTGAAGATCTTCACTGCTGCCTCTGAGGACTACGTACTTACCTGCCGGTCCCGTCGCTGCTCGTCCACGTGGCCGGTCCTGCCGCTGCTCCTCGGTCCTGCCGCTGCTCCAGGTAAGTCCGCCGGTCCCCACGTGTTCCCCCCCCGAATGGCGCAGGTCCCCGCGAGCCCCTGCAGCCTTCGTCCCCCGTTCTGCCCGACTTCCAGGGGCGGGCAGTGCGGGGATCTGAACTTTCACCCCAGATCACTGTGATTGGTCCACAGGGACCAATCACAGTGATCGCTGGCCAGGACCATCAATGGATGGTCCTGGGGGTGAAGCAGAAGTTGTCCCCTGCTGGAAACAGCGGGACTTCTGCCAGTTAACCCGTGCGATGCTGCGCATCGCCGGGTTAACTGAATGTCATTTATAAACGCCGGGATGCGCGAACGCACTGCACAACCCGGCGTTTATATAGGACATTCTGCGGGAAGGGGTTAATGCTTAAAGTGACAGTGGTCAGATGTGCAAAAAATGCCCGGGTCCTTAAGGTGAAAATAAGCTGGGTCCTTAAAGGGGTACTCCGCCCCTAGACATCTTATCCCCTATCCAAAGGATAGGGGATAAGATGTCAGATTGCCAGGGTCCTGCTGCTGGGGACCCCCAGGATCTCGTCTGCGGCAACCCGCTATCATTACTGCACAGAGCAGACTCGCTCCGTGCGTAATGACAGGCAATACAGGGGCCGGAGCATCGTTACGTCACGGCTCTGCCCCCTCGTGACGTAATGGCCCTCCCCCTCAATGTAAGTCAATGGGAGGGGGTGTGATGGCCACCACGCCCCCTCCCATAGACTTGTATTGAGGGGGCGGGCCATTATGTCACGAGGGGGCAGAGCCGTGACGTAACGATGCTCCGGCCCCTGTATTGCCTGTCATTACGCACGGAGCGAGTGTGCTCTGTTCAGTAACGATAGCAGGTTGCCGCAGACGAGATCCTGGGGGTCCCCAGCAGCGGGACCCCGGCAATCTGACATCTGATCCCCTATCCTTTGGATAGGGGATAAAATGTCTAGGGGCGGAGTACCCTTTTAAGGGTTTAATCTTCCTGATGTGAACTGGAAAACCAAAATAGCTGGTACAGATATTCTTAATTCACTACTGGGATTACCTCTACAACAAGTTGTTGAGGAGCCAACCCGGAAGAAGGCTTTTTTAGATTTAGTATTCACAGATGGGGATTCGGTATCCGACATAACTGTAGGTGAAAGCTTAGGAATCTAGTGATTACTAGTCAGTGTGGTTTAACCCCTTAAGGACGCACGCAGAGTTTTTCAGTTTTTGCATTTTCATTTTTTCCTCCTTACCTTTTAAAAATCATAACCCTTTCAATTTTCCCCCTAAAAATCCATATTATGGCTTATTTTTTGCGTCACCTATTCTACTTTGCAGTGACATTAGTCATTTTACCCAAAAATCCACGGCGAAATGGAAAAAAAAATAATTGTGCGACAAAATCTACGAAAAAACGCCATTTTGTAACTTTTGGGGGCTTCCGTTTCTACGCAGTGCATATTTAGGTAAAAATGACACCTTATTATTCTGTAGGCCCATACGGTTAAAATGGTACCCTACTTCTATAGGTTTCATTTTGTCATAACTACATGCAGGAAAATGTATACGTTTAAAAATGTCATCTTCTGATCCCTATAACTTTATTTTTCTGCGTACGGGCCGGTATGAGGGCTCATTTTTTGCGTCGTGATCTGAAGTTTTTATCGGTACCATTTTTTGTTTTGATCTGACTTTTTGATCACTTTTTATTAATTTTTTAATGGTATAAAAAGTGACCATAAATACGCTTTTTTGGACTTTGGAATTTTTTTTTTACGTGTACGCCATTGACCGTGCGGTTTAATTATATATTTTTATAGTTCGGACATACCACATATGTATGTTTACACTGTTTAATTTCTTTTATGGCAAAAGGGGGGTGATTCAAACTTTTATTAGGGAAGGGGTTAAATTGGCTGCATTTACATTACGATTTCTCCATCCGACTGGAGTACACAATTTTTATAACTTAAAATCGTATGAAATCGTATATAAAGTCGGATCCATTGACCTCCATTAAAAAATCTGATCCATTACACACCGATTTGATCCCCATCCGATTTGATCCGCATCTGATTTCACACGATTTTTGTTCAGGTCTGAAATCGTGGTCAACCCCGATTTCAGACCCGAACAAAAATCATGTGAAATCTGATGTGTTTAATGGATCCGATTTTTTTTTTTTTTATTTATTTTTTTTTATGGAGGTCAATGGATCCGACTTTATATACGATTTCATACGATTTTAAGTTATAAAAATCGTGTACTCAGGTCGGATGGAGAAATCGTGAAGTGAATGCGGCCTAACACTTTTTTTTTTTTTGCAGTGTTATAGCTCCCATAGGGACCTATAACACTGCATACACTGATCTTTTACACAGATCACTGGCGTGTATTAACACGCCTGAGATCAGTGTTATCGGCACTTGACTGCTCCTGCCTGGATCTCAGGCACGGAGCAGTCATTCGCCGTTCTGACACCGAGGAGGCAGGTAAGGGCCCTCCCGGTGTCCTGTAAGCTGTTCGGGACACCGCGATTTCACTGCGGCTGTCCCGAACAGCCCGACTGAGCAGCCAGGATACTTTCACTTTCGCTTTAGACGCGGCGGTCAGCTTTGATCGCCACGTCTGAAGGGTTAATACAGGGCATCTCCAAGCAATGGAGATAGGGAAATCTAGAAGATTAGGCAGAAAGAGGCCAAGCAAGTTATGAGTTTCTAAAGTGCAGGCAGAAGAGAAACTAGCTCAGTGAAGAAAAGAGATAAGACCTTCTTCAGATATATAAATAAAAAAAGGAAATTAAAACAAGGAATAACGGGGTTAAAAACACAGGAAGGAAGATATGTAGAAGATGATAAAGGGATAGCGGACTGCCTCAAATATTTCTGTTCAGTTTTTACAGAACAAAAAGAAGGAAAAGGACCTCAGTTAGGGAGAAAGATTAATAAATCTTTTTATGCATGTTTACAGAGAATGAGGTTCTAAGTCAGCTGTCTAAAGTTAAGACAGATGTCATATGGGCCTGATGGGATACATCCAAACATACTAAGAGCTTAGCTGTCTATTAGCAAAATCGTTAACAGATTTATTTACCCAATCACTGGTAATAGGAGTTGTCCCAGAAGATTGGAAGTTAGCAAATGTTGTCCACATTTGTAAGAAAGGTAGTAGAGAGGAATCGGGCAACTATAGGCCAGTAAATCTGACATCAATAGTGGGGAAATGGATGGGAACTCTACTAAAAGATTTTTTTTTTATATTAATTATATTTAAAAAAAAATGTCTATTATGGAATATCTAAAATCCTATGGATTGCAAGTTGAAAAACATTGGTTTAAGTCAGGGAGATTATGTGAAACTAATCTTATAGATTTTTTTGATTGAGTGACTAAAATAATAGATGGTAGAGGGGCAGTAGACATCACATATCTAGATTTTAGTAAGGCTTTTGACACTGTCCCATATAGAAGACTTATCAATAAACTACAGTCATTGAGCTTGGGCTCCCATATTGTTGGATGGGTTAGGCAGTGACTGAGGGACAGATGACAGAGGGTTGTAGTTAATGAAGAATATTCAGAGCAAGGTCTTGTTACCATTGGGGTACCTCGGGGATCTGTATCTGGACCCATTTTGTTTTCTATCATTATCAGTGATATTACAGATGGTAAGGTATGTCTTTTTGCTGATGACACAAAGATTTGTAACAGGGTTAATATTCCTGGAGGGATACACTAAATGGAAAAGGATTTGGGTAAACTAGAGGAATGGTTAGAACTCTGGCAACTAAAGTTTAATGTGGATAAGGGCAAGCTAATGCCTCCTGGGACGTAATAACCCTACACTGACACAGTCCTAACTTCAGTATCTGAGAAAAAGGGATTTAGGGGTCATTATTTCTCAATGTCATAGAGCAGAAGGGAAATGCTAGCAGAATGCTTGGATGTATAGGGAGAGGTATAAGCAGTAGAAAGAGGGAAGTGTTCATGCCGCCATACAGAGCACTGGTGAGACCTCACTTAGAGTATTGTGCGCAGTACTGGAGGCCGTATCTCCAAAAGGATATAGATACTCTAGAGAGAGTTCAGAAAAGAACTACTTAACTAGTACATGGATTGCAGGATAAAACTTACCAGGAAAATTTAAAGGACCTTAACATGTATAGCTGGGAAAAAAGAGACAGAGGGGATATGATAGAAACTTTTATACAGAAAGGGAATCAACACAATAAAGGAGGAGAGCATATTTAAAAGAAGAAAAACTACCACAAGAGGACATTGTTTTAAATTAGAGGGGCAAAGGTTTAAAAGTAATATATAGGTTAGAGACTTTTAACTTTCTGAACAAGATCTGAGATTATAAGGGTGCATTTGTCATGAAGATGATGGCAACAATAATAATGGACAGTTTATTATTATTATAATTTTGTTCTTTGGTTAAAAATGTATCAGTGTCATATTTTAACCCATTAAAAACCAAGCCCATTTTCACCTTAAGGACCAGTCCAATTTTATTTTTGCATTTTCGTTTTTCCTCCTCACCTTCTAAAATCCATAACTCTTTTATATTTCCATCTACAGACCCATATAAGGGCTTGTTTTTTGCGTGACCAATTGTACTTTGTTATGAAACCTCAGATTTTACCATAAAATGTACGGCAAACCCAAAAAACTATTTTTTAGGGAAGAAATTTTAATGAAATCCACAATTTTGTACATTTTGGAGGGTTTCATATTCACACTGTACAATTTACGGTAAAAAATACGTGTTCTTTATTCTGTGGGTCAATACGATTAAAACCATACCCATGGCAAGATACTTTTATATTTTTGTACCGCTTAAAAAAAAAATCTAAAACCTTTTGTACAAAATCAGTAACCTAAAATCGCCTAAAATAACTTTATAATTTTTCCATATATAGGGCGGTATGCGGGCAAATTTTTGCACCGTCATCTGAACTTTTTATCGATACCACATTTGCATACATTAAACTTTTATTTCATTTTTTTATAAAAAAAATGTAATCAAATGTGACAGCAGCATTTTTGGACATTTTAAATTTTTTATGTTTACGCCGTTCACCGTACGGGATCATTAACATTATAATTTGATAGTTCGGACATTTACCCACGCGGCGATACCAAATATGTTTATTTAAAAAAAATAATAATTACGCTTTTTGGGGGTAAAATGGGAAAAACTTTTTTTTGATCAGTATTATTGGCTATCTCCTGCTCTGGTCTGCTCGATCTCAGACCAGAGCAGGGGATGCCGGGAGAAGGCCGGAGCCAGGGGAGGGGACCTCCGGCCACCATTACAGATGATCAGATCGCCGCGGCAGCGCTGCGGGCGATCCAATCATCTATTTTATTATGCGCATTGCCACAGATGCCATGATCTGTACAGATCATGGCATCTGAGGGGTTAATGGCGGACATCCGCGCGATCGCAGATATCGGCCATTACCGGCGGGTCCCAGCTGCTGATAGCAGCCGGAACCTGCCGTGTATGACGTGAGCACCGCTCCGATGCTCCTGGTCATACACAGGATGTAAATATACGTCCTCGTGTGGGAAATACTGCCAAACCAGGACGTACATTTATGTCCGTGGTCATTAAAGGGGTTCTCCGGTGCTTAAACATCTTATAGGGGATAAGATAGGGGATAAGATGCCTGATCACGGGAGTCCCGCTGCTGGGGACCCCCGGGATCATGCACGCGGCACCCCGTTTGTGATCAGTCCCCGGAGCGTGTTCGCTCTGGGACTGATTACCGGCAACTACAGGGCGGGCGGCGTGTGACGTCACGCTCCGCCCCTCAATGCAAGCCTACTGGAGGGGGCGTGATAGCTATCACGCCCCCTCCCGTAGGCTTGCATTGCGGGGCGGAGCGTGACGTCACACGCTGGCGCAGGCTTGACGTCACACGCCGCCCGCCCTGTAGTCGCCCGTAATCAGACCCAGAGCGAACACGCTCCGGGGACTGATTACATACGGGGTGCCGCGTGCATGATCCCGGGGGTCCCCAGCGGTGGGACTCCCGCGATCAGGCATCTTATCCCCTATCCTTTGGATAGGGGATAAGATGTTTAAGCACCGGAGAACCCCTTTAAGGGGTTAAATACAGCATCTGCCTGAGCATCAAAAATATTGTTTACCATCCAGTGGTGAAAGAATGCGAAGGGTAAAACAAGAGCTGCATTCGGTTATCTGCCTCCATCTTGTGATGCATCATTTCAGTGAAAGTGATGTCCATTGTTGCTTTATTTGGGGTTAGCATGCTGTGCATTGTTATTGCTGGGTAATGCAAAAGATACTGGCTATTGGTGAACCAAGGGAACTATGGAAGTCAAATGTTTGAGAAATATTGTTTACTAGTGTTATGTTTTCTTTATGTGCAAGTTCACAAATGTCATGCATTCCAGCTGTTGACGTTTACACTGAATTTGATATTACTTTTTTTTTTTTTTTGACAGGCTGGTACTGGGGCCACATGACAGTCAGCGAGGCCAAGGAAAAACTGCAGGATGCCCCTGAAGGCACTTTTCTTGTTAGAGACAGTTCACATACAGATTACCTCTTAACTATCTCTGTGAAGACCTCAGCAGGACCAACAAACCTGCGCATTGAGTATAGGGAGGGGAAGTTTAGGTTGGACTCTGTCGTATGTGTACGCTCCAGACTGAAGCAATTTGATAGTGTCGTCCATCTTATCGAGTATTATGTTCTACTGTCCAAGAACAAGAAAATTGAGACAGAGACTCTTCCCAACAGGACAGTGCACCTTTGGCTAGTTAAGCCACTTTACACATCTACCCCTTCTTTACAGCACCTTTGTAGAATGGCTGTCAACAAATGCACGGACAAGATCCATGAACTGCCTTTACCCATGAGATTAAAGGAATACATAACAGAATACCGTTATCATGTGTAGACATTTCCTGTTTCATGCCTGCAGCATCAGAAATAAAAGTGTAAAACTTCCAAATCTAGCCAAATAAGTTAGAGGTTGTCGGTTCCAAGGAGTTTATATCGCATCATTTTATTTCAAGTAATTGTCATAGGACATATCGTGTCTTAGAATGAATCATTTATGGTATGACATTTTCTCCATACCGTGCCTAAATGAGACTCTGTGGAACAAGAATTTGTGATTCCTTAAAATGCACAATGTGGTTTTGTTTTGTTTTTTAGCAGTACTCCCAATTTTTTTTGTTATTAAGGCAGTGGATGGTGAAAGAAGAGGCAATTTAAGGTCTTTCTACCTGGGATATTCTGGCTAACACTCTAATTTTGGTTCTGTTAAAATGACTGTCTCGAATCAAAAGTGGCTCTGGTGGTCATCGTAAAGCTGACCACAGAGAAGGGGAAAAGAAATTTGGTAGCAGTCAAGTCATGCTCTGCCTCAACCAGCAGAATTAATCAGATTAAGATTTTGGTGGAGAACATCTTGAACATTTAGGTTCCTAGCCAAGTACTATGTAATGACTCTTGCCTTGCAGTGGTTTACATTTGTATTACAATGGGGCCCATCATAGCTCACATATATTACTTGAGCAATGAAAAGCTCAGTCTAAAATGCTGTTTTGACCACTAGTGTCAGAATGAAATGCGTGCTATTTGTTCCTGCACAGAGTAATGCTGTTGGATTCAATTCTAATGAAACTATAATAATTTGTTAAAGTCAGCATTTATGTTGGCAGCAGTTACCACTAGCTATTGTCACTCTTTTGACTATGTTAGGCTGGTTCTCCCAAGCCTTTCTGGTATAAGAACATATATAGTTAAAAGCATCGACCATACTTGTGCTGCAATGTGACTTCCTGGCTCATTTGCAGACTAGGAGATTATGTGAGATTAGACAACGCATCCTTATCCACAAAGGATGCTGGAACATGGACTGCATTCCCAGCATTTTTGTGTAAGGAAATGTAACAACTCTTCGTTGAGATTTGTTTCACTAATATAATAAGTGCACTGTTTAACAGCAATTTATGAGCTAACTCTCAATCTCCTAACATGAAAGAAGTGACAAAACTATTTCCAATGATCTGATTTAACCACAACCAGAGTGAAAAAGTTTTTAAAATGTAGGTTGGAAATGTGAAGGGGTTACCTTTTAGTTATAGTAACATCTCATTTTTCCTTTCCAGTAAAGTTTATAAATAAGTCCCAATGTATGCCATGAGATAAATCCTCATTATGTACGCATTTCTTACCATGCGGTAAATGCAGCCAAAAGAACAAAATAAATGGCAGATGTGTTTACATATGATATGTACTCATAGTAAAGTAACACAGCCAAAGTATCACAGTGTGCCAAAGATTGCAGAGCTCCGTCTTGGAGAATAGTTTATGGGATCAAATTGTATCAAGGCTCTGATGCCATTTTCTCCACGTCTGTATTGTATTCCTCCACGTGTGTACAATGAGGCCACTTTCACACTTTTGTATTGTGCATCAAAATTTGTAAACCAAAACTAGGAGTGATTCCAGAACAGGGTAGAGGGACACACTTTTTATTATATATATATTTTTTTTGTTTGACGTCAAGTTTTGCCTAACAAATACTGATTAATAATACTGACCAAAATATGAAAGTGGCCTATAGGGAGATAACTAAAGCTCTATTCAGATTTCGTCACACGTGGTAGGAAAAAACGCCGCTATTTGTTTTTATGAAAAATGACGGACCCTTTTAGCAGAACCAATGTAAACCATAAGTTAGTGAGGTCTATTTGGTGCCTGTCGCTGCATTATGTTTTCTATTTTGTAAACTTATACCATGATGCAGATGTTAACAGAGCCTTAGTTCAAACCCAGATGCACCTACACATTAAGAAATTCACCTAGATACATAATAAAACATAGAGACAATGCACAAAAGTTTCAGTAGTGGAATTTAGACATTTATGTGGAAAAGCTTTAGTATAGCACTGGTGTATTTAATCTTTCCAAAGTAAGCATCACACTGTGTGGGTTTCATATTTAATCCATACAGATGAAGTTAAAGGAAACTCCACTAAATGGTACCCCCATAAGTTTTAATGTGGTCAAAACTTGCATTAGATGCACAGAAAGTCATACTGCAGTACTATAGTCCTGGACTGCGCTAAGTTTATGCTCACACATGGGAGATATGCTGCATTTGTTGAAACTATGCCTATTTTACTTAAACAGGGAAATCAAAATCTACAAAAAAAATCCAAAACATATCCCCTACATGCCTTAAAGAGAGAAAACACTGCTATATGTTTGGGTAACATCGAGGTTCACTTACTTTGGAGTCTAGCTGGAGTGAGTAAAGCTGTAAATTACACCTGCTACAGATTCATAAAAAAAAGCAAAACCAATGCATTTCCTGTATTTGTATAATCTGTTATGAAAGAAAACTAATTTATGTAAAATATGGGGGCCTTCATATCTTACTCCCACTTTATTTTTGAGGGTTGTAGAGTTTGAAGAGGACCTGTGGCCAACCTCTCAAATTTAGATTTGACGGTCATAAATTAGCTTTGGGTTCCCTGATTACATACCTTTTTTAATACACCCTCCCGTTTCTAAGGGTTTATAGTTTGTATAATAATTCAAAGAATCGGTCAGATGGGTATAAACTTAATTTAGAAAATAGGAATACATATCACCTGATGGGTGAGAATATAAAGTCATGGGTTGTGAAGATTTTACATTGTGGGGCTTGTATACCTATTACACACCCCTGGATGTATAATTCCCCCCCCCCTTCACCTGATATTCACTCCTATTATTAAAATTAAGTTCACACTCATCTGGTTGATTCTATAAATTATCAGAAAAACAATAAAACCACGTATCTCGGGAATGGAAGAGTGTATCAAGAAACTGTAAAAAGATGATCAGGGCACCCAATGCTTTTAATGATAAAGCGATATCCTTTTTGGGGGTCTGGCCAAATGGCCATAGTGTTATGGTATTTTACTTTCAATATAGAGCCAATTCAGAACCCAATGTTGCTAGTCTTGCTTCCTTCAGATCAGGTTATATATAAATGTTCTTATTATGATTGTCTCTGACTGAATGCTCCTCCATGCACTGATCTCAGGGAGGGTGCCCAGCGAATGTAAACATGTTACAACAGCATGTTAAGGCAATCCTCCTATTTGTGTATTTGGTAAATGTGACAATGGGAGGTTTGGTAAGGAAAATCAATACCTTTTAAAGAGGTAAACATTTTTTTTTTTTTTTTTTTTTATGAACTGGTGCCAGAAAGTTGAACAGATTTGTAAATTACTTCTATTTAAAAATCTTAATCCTCCCAGTACTTATGCTCCAGATGAAGTTTCTTTTTTTTCTGTCTGACCACAGTGCTCTCTACTGACTCCTGTCCATATCAGGAACTGTCCAGAGTAGGAGCTAATCCCCATAGCAAACCTTTCCTTCTCTGGACAGTTCCTAACATAGAGGTGTCAGCAGAGAGCATTGTGGTCAGAAAGAAAGAGAAAAAAAACTTCCTGTGGAGCATACAGCAGCTAAATGCTGGAAAATGTAAGATTTTTAAATAGAAGTAATTTACAAATCTGTTAACTTACTGGTACCAGTTGATTTAAAAAAGAAATTGTTTTCCAACGGAGTACCCCTTTACTAATGCCTATTGTTTAAGAATAACCATGGCACACTTCACAGTTATGCACTTATGTGGATGAGAGGCTGGTCTGACTTACAAGACACACAACCTAGGGGAACGCTGGGAGTGGTTCAAAGACATAGCTTATGTTCCATGACTATGTCTTCTAACTTCTGTCTTACAGGAATTAAGTATTCCCTTTACTGTTTCTGGACATACAAATAGTTAATTCAGTAAATGTATATGGACTTTTCAAAGTAATATACACACTCCTTGTTTTATGGGTTACACTGATTTTGCTAATAACGGTTTTCTGTTCTTAATACTTTCACATACTTATTTTATTTGAAGTCCTGTAAAAGTTTAATTAAGTTCCAGGTTGTAAAGTGTGGAACATTTGTGTATTAAATGGTGACAATGAATACTGAAAGCCTGCTGCTGTCCAACAAAATCTATTGTTGTGACACTTGGCCTTATGTTTTTTGTTTTTTTCCAGAGCATTAATAAGTGGTTGGCGGAGGTTATCAAGGTGCTATAAATGCCACCATTGTTGCACTCTGGCAGTTTACATACAAGATGTCAATGAGCAGTTAGTGCATTGGGTGCAAAACCAACAACACTTCTACAGTCAGCAGTGCTGAGCATTCTAGCAACACCACTGACTGGAGGAAAGTAGTTGACTGAAAGAGACATACAGGCAGTGCTTAAGAAGAGCCCTTTTAACATGGCCAATAGCAACCCCCAAATTCCAGTTAGAGGGAAGCAGTACGGCAGCCGTTACATCCACTGTTTTAACAGCCAATCAATAGAACATTTAATAGATGTCTCTGTTACAGTTAATGTGGTCATAAAGTAATAAGCTGAATAATGAGTGGAAGTAGCCAGAACCATACAATTGAAAGAGGGCTTACAGGTTCAACTATACGGTTCTAGAATGGTAAGTAATCCTGCTGGTTTTTATGTCTAACAGAAAATGCACAAGTCCTTATGTCACTGTAATGAACTTTGCCATCTTAGTACCCTGGCACTAATCTGCTGTCTGAATTCTATTTCCATGTAGACTAAATTATGTTTCAAAATTCCTACAAATGTCTGTATTTCTTGCCAATTTAAGGACTCTGAAGACCCCCCCCTAATTTGGCTAGGTATGCAGCCTGGGTGGATAAGCAGCCAAATGAGTTTTGCAGTGCATTTGGATGTGGGTTGGTGCTTCTAAACAATTCCCTCTGCAGAGTTTCATCTCATAGTCCCCTTAATGGAATCATTTTCTCCCAAACTCTTCTTGCCTTCTATGCTCACTAGATATATGACATTATGCTAGTTGTGTATTTGGTTTTTAATTTTCAAAGTTGTAAGGTAACTCCTAGGTTGTAAATGGATAATCTCTTTAGGCTCTGTTTACACTAGTAGTGTTGAGCAATATTTACAGTAAATTTGGCCGAACTTGAATCTGGTGGGTTGGTTGTTGATTGCTTAGCACTTTAAAAACAGAACAGATTCATGCAGACTAAAGCAATCAACAACCAAACTGTCAGATTTGGATTCAACCAAACCTTCTGTAAATTCACTTAAAGGGGTACTCCACCCCTGGCATCTCATCCCCTATCCAAAGGATAGGGGATAAGATGTTAGATCACTGTGGTCCCGCTGCTGGGGATCCCGGGGATCGCCGCTGCGGCACCCCACCATCATTACTGCGCAGAGCAAGTTAGCTCTGTGCGTAATGACGGGTGATACAGGGGCCGGAGCAGCGCGACGTCATGGCTCCGCCCCCCATGACATCACGGCCCGTCCCCTTAATACAAGTCTATGGCAGGGGGTGTGACGACCGCCACGCCCCTCCCATAGACTTGTATCGACGGGGGCGGGCTGTGACGTCATGAGCGGCGGAGCCGTGATGTAACTATGCTCCGGCCCCTGTATTGCCCGTCATTACGTGCAGAGCAATCTCGCTCTGCGCAGTAATGATAGCAGGGTGCTGCAGCGGCGATCCCCGGGGTCCCCAGCAGCGGGACCCCGGCGATCTGACATCTTATCCCCTATCCTTTGGATAGGGGATAAGATGTCTAGGGGCGGAGTACCCCTTTAACCCTACACACTGGCATTAACTCATTGTGTTGGTGTTAAAGAACGATGCACAATTTATGATAATGACCTATTGACTTTAATGATATTTTTCTCATAACAAATGCCATCATTTGTATCTGTTTCTCCATTTATCTGTGGGAAGAATGGAAACCTCAGAGGTGCCATTAACATGAGTGAAATCTGAATAGATACAATTACTAACATGATTCCTACTCTTTTTGTCGGGTTTTGCATCTAAATTCTGTCGCACGGACCATGTGACAGAAAAAACCTGACAGAATAAGAACCTGACAGAATCAGAAAAAAAAAAACTACAAAATGGGTGTGGTTTTTGGGGAAAGGGGCGTGTTCTCAACATTTCATCCAAAATCACTCGTCTTTTCTGAAAATCATGTGAATTTTCTGGTAAGAAAACCCTACACTTTAAAACATGTATAAAGTTTCCAAAAGCGGAGTAAATTAGTAAATACCATGGAAAAAAAAATGTCGGAATGGCAAAAAACATAAAACATACACTCCAATCTTAGTAAATCAGAGCCATTATCTCCTTTCAATCTCTAAGAAAAGGGTTCACCTTACAGATGTTAATAGAGCCTTGCCCTTTGTCCACAAGTGTAAGTAAACCAAACTGGAGGTCCCCTTTACATTATTGTATAGACCCTAATGCACTTTTCTATTAATGCATTTATAATTGTGGATCTGAAGGATGTGTTTTAACTGCAAATTTTCAGTGTATTGTTGACATCTGCTGGGAATAGCAGCAGTTGCTTTTACTGTCTACAATGTAGGACATCTTTTTATATATATATATATATATATATATATATATATATATATATATATATATATATATATATATATATATAATATATATATATATATATATATAAACCAGATTATTTAAGTGTGTACTATCTAATGTAAGAATGAAATGGAAATTTGAATAAAAAAAATATGCAGAAACATTAACGCTCTTGTGTGTTTTTTACAAGTGACAATAGTTTTGGAACCAATTCATGGAAGAAAGACTATAATCTCTATAACCACATGCACTGAATCTACATTACTGCTATGCTTACGTATATGTTTCACATCTGATGTTTATCTGAAAATAGTTGGAGCTTCTCTATTTAAAGGGCTGCCTGACATTATGTATCAAATGCGTGGACCTCATGCTTTCAATTTTTTACAGTTCATGGAATTTTAAAGGAATTTCTCATTTTTTTGTCATGTATGTTAGCTGCTATCTTTTCAAATACACTGCTCAAAAAAATTGAGGGAACACTAAGATAACACATCCTAGATCTGAATGAATGAACTAATCGTATGAAATACTTTCGTCTTTACATAGTTGAATGTGCTGACAACAAAAATCACACAAAAATTATCAATGGAAATCAAATTTATCAACCCATGGAGGTCTGGATATGGAGTCACACTCAAAATCAAAGTGGAAAACCACACTACAGGCTGATCCAACTTTGATGTAATGTCCTAAAAACAAGTCAAAATGAGGTTCAGTAGTGTGTGTGGCCTCCACGTGCCCGTATGACCTCCCTACAATGCCTGGGCATGCTCCTGATGAGGTGTAACTCCAAGACAGTCTGTGGTGCAAGTGGAGTTGGTGGATGGCGCAAGACATGATGTCCCAGATGTGCTCAATCGGATTCAGGTCTGGGGAATGGGCGGACCAGTCCATAGCATCAATGCCTTCCTCTTGCAGGAACTGCTGATACTCCAGCCACATGAGGTCTAGCATTGTCTTACATTAGGAGGAACCCAGGGCAAACCGCACCAGCATTTGGTCTCACAAGGGGTCTGAATATCTCATCTCGATAGCTAATGGCAGTCAGGCTACCTCTGGCAAGCACATGGAGAGCTTTGCGGCCCCCCCAAAGAAATGCCACCCCACACCATTACTGACCCACCGCCAAACCGGTCATGCTGGAGGATGTTGCAGGCAGCAGAACGTTCTCCAGAGCGTCCCCAGACATTGTCATACGTGCTCATCTGTGAAGAACACAGGGCGCCAGTGGCAAATTTGCCAATCTTGGTGTTCTCTTGAAATGCCAAACGTCCTGCACGGTGTTGGGCTGTAAGCACAACCCCCACCTGTGGACGTCGGGCCCTCATACCACCCTCATGGAGTCTGTTTCTGACCGTTTGAGTGGACACATGCACATTTGTGGCCAGCTGGAGGTCATTTTTCAGGGCAAAAAAACTAAAAGTTTTATATATGCAAATATGGTAAAATACAGATGACGGCGCAAAAAAGGAGCCCTCATACCACCCCATATACGGAAAAATGAAAAAGTTATAGGTGGTCAAAATAGGGAGATTTTATATTACTGATTTTGTTCAAAAAGTTTGAGATTTTTAATGGTATTGACCCACAGAATAAAGAAAACATGTAATTTTTAACATAAATTGTACAGCTTGAAGACAAAACCTTCCAAAATTTGCAAAATTGCGGTTTTCTTTTCAATTTCCCCACACAAATAGTATTTTTTATTTTGCCATACATTTTATGGTAAAATGATGGTCATTACAAAGGACAACTGGTCGTGCAAAAAACAAGCCCTCATACTTGTCTGTGGATGAAAATATAAGAGTTATGATTTTTAGAGGGACAGGAGGAAAAAATGAAAATGCAAAAATAAAATTGGCTGCGTCCTTAAGGTCAAAATGGGCTTAAGGGGTTAAAATATTTTTAACAAGCTAAAAGCATGTGCAAAGAGCTAGTACACTATGCGGATTCATTTCCTTTCCATGTTATAAAAATGACCTGGCATGTGTGTGACCCTGATAAGTTGCAAAACTATCAGAAATGTGGAAATTCCTTAAATTCTCTTACTTTTTGTATGAATCATATCCAGTGAAAACTACAGGGTGGGCCATTTGTATGGATACACCTTAATAAAATGGGAATGGTTGATGATATTAACTTCTTGTTTGTGGCACATTAGTATATGTGAGGGGGGAAACTTTTCAAGATGGGTGGTGACCATGGCAGCCATTTTGAAGTTGGCCATTTTGAATCCAACTTTTGTTTTTTCAATAGTAAGAGGGTTATGTGACACATCAAACTTATTGGGAATTTCACAAGAAAAACAATGATGTGCTTGGTTTTAACGTAACTTTATTCTTTCATGAGTTATTTACAAGTTTCTGACCACTTATAAAATGTGCTGCCATGCTGCAAATTGTGTTGGATTGTCAATGCAACCCTCTTCTCCCACTCGTGCTGAAAAACTCTGCTTATACTCTAGTATATACGGTATTCAATTCAAAGCCAGGAACAGGTGATAAATGGAGCACACGCTTAAAGGAAAAGGCAGAGACTTCAGTTATCCAATCCATAAAAATAAAAAAATAATAATAATTTAAAAGCTGAAGGTGTGAACACAGCCTTAGGCTTTATTGAAGATTAATGGTGCATTTTGGTCAAAACTCAGCTGGACAGCAGGAGGGGGCCCTCTCTCTATTCTTGGGATGAGATATTGTTTCAGCAATCAGACATTTATGGCATATCCAATCAATATTTCATAGTTGTCATTAGAGTGCAATAGGTGTACCAGCAGTCCAAAGGGAAAAAAGTAAGCATTTTGTTAATTGTTCCAAATTACAAACTTTAAATGTCTCCAATCATTGTTTATGCTCTTGAGAAGATTTTGTGATTCCACATAGGAGAGTGACCTCTCTTGACAAAATGGCATAACAATCATGAAGGTAAATGTAACGAGTAACAAAAGTAAGTTAAGGTATGTAGGATACCGTGTTTCCCCGAAAATAAACCTTACCCCGAAAGTAAGCCCTAGCAGTATTAGGGGGGGCCAGGGGTAATCAACTGGCGGACCGTGGTCCAGATCCGGACCGTGGCCGCCACTAATGCCCGCAGACCCGACCCCCCCCCCCCTCCTTTGGCTGGTCCCATATCTATCTATCTATCGTACCTTCATACCGTACAGAAGCTGCAGCGGGACCTCCTTCTGTTCCTTAGCAGCCGGGCCAGGGACGCTGTCACTTTAAAACGTCGGTGCATGTGCACGGCCGAAGTCACGGACGTGTCCCTGCCCCCGGCTGCTAAGCAACAGAAGGAGGTCCCGCCACCGCCGAGAGCTCAGCTTCCGTATGGTATGAAGGTGTAAGGTACTGTAGTTTATTATGGCAGAGGGGTGGGGGGGCACTGTAGGAGTGTGGAGGACGACGGGGGAAGGGGAGGATGGGGGGCTGTAGCAGTGTGGAGGATCGGGGGCTGTAGCAGTGTGGAGGATGGGGGGCTGTGGGAGGATGGGGTGGCTGTAGCAGTGAGGAGGATGGGGGGGGCTTTAGCAGTGTGGAGGGCTGTAGCAGTGTGAAGGATGGGGGGGCTGTAGCAGCGTGGAGAATGGGGGGCTGTGGGAGGATCAGGGGCTGTAGCAGTGTGGAGGATGGGGGGCTATAGCAGTGTGGAAGATGGGGGCGGTGCGGCATCCTCCACATTGCTACAGCCCCCCATCCTCCCACAGCCCCCCATCCTCCACACTGCTACAGCCCCCCATCCTCCACACTGCTACAGCCCCTGATCCTCCCAAAGCCCCCCATTCTCCACGCTGCTACAGCCCTCCACACTGCTAAAGCCCCCCCATTCTCCACACTGCTACAGCCCCCCATCCTCCACACTGCTACAGCCCCTGATCCTCCCACAGCCCCCCATTCTCCACGCTGCTACAGCCCCCCATCCTCCACACTGCTACAGCCTCCCATCCTCCCACAGCCCCCCATCCTCCACACTCCTGCAGCCCCCCCATAAATAAATAAGCCCTACCCTGAAAATAAGCCCTAGTGTGTTTTTTGGGACTAAAATTAATATAAGACCCGGTCTTATTTTCGGAGAAACACGGTAGGTAAAAATGTAAAATAAGCGAAAAAGCAAACGATGTAGTGGTTAAGTCCCAGAAAAAGCAGTGCAATTGTAGAGACATTTCTAAATTGTTCTCATTGCAGATTATACAAAATGATTCCAACTATAGCGTAGATGCCAAGTACAAAAATACAGTTTTTCCTGCAGTTGTGGTGATGCCAGGAATACCTCTCACCGCTAATGCCTAGGTATGTGAAAAACAAAAATTGTTAAGTAGCTGTCCTGTTTACTGATCATGTTTATGCTGGTTTTTGCAGAGCAGAAAATATAAACAGACTATATAATATGGCCATGTGTGGAATTGTCATTAATGGCATTAAACAGATGTTGCATATGTATTTTTTGAGTTTAAATTTTAATTTCATATGTTAATGTTTAAGAAAGTTTGTGCACTTGAGTGTATCCACCATATATTTAAACTATCACCAGCAGTACTAGACAAAATAACAAATTGTGGAATGAATGTAGGCAATTATTTATTTATTTTTCCATCTGCCTCCACAATATTAACCCCTTAAGGACTCAGCCCATTTGGGCCTTAAGGACTCAGACAATTTTAATTTTACGTTTTCATTTTTGCCTCCTCGCCTTCAAAAAATCATAACTTTTTTATATTTTCATCCACAGACTAGTATGAAGGCTTGTTTTTTGCGCTACCAGTTGTCCGTTGTAATGCCATCACTCACTTTACCATAAAATTTGTGTGGGGAAATTTAAAAGAAAACCGCAATTTTGCAAATTTTGGAAGGTTTCGTTTTCACGCCGTACAATTTATGGTAAAAATGACATGTGTTCTTTATTCTTTGGGTCAATACGATTAAAATGATACCCATGATTAGATACTTTTCTATTACTGTTGTGCTTAAAAAAAATCACAAACTTTTTAACCAAATAAGACCTATAACTTTTTCTTTTTTCCATATAAGTGGCAGTATGGGGCTAATTTTTTGCGCCGTGATCTGTACATTTTATTGATACCATATTTGCTCATATAAAACTTAATACATTTTTTATAAAAAAAAATTGGAATAAAATATGTTATAAAAAAGCAGCTATTTTGGACTTTTTTTTTAACGTTCACGCCGTTTACTGGTATCATTACCATTTTATTTTAATAGTTCAGATATTTATGCACGCGTCGATACCAAATATGAATATAAAATATATATTTTTTTTTTTACACTTTTTGGGAGTGAAATAGGGAAAATGGGAATATTTACGTTTTTATTGGTTTTTCCAATTTTTTTTTTTACTTTTCATTTTGTTTACCTTTTATATTTACACTTTAATAGTCCCCATAGGGAACTATTTATAGCAATCATTCGATTGCTAATACTGTTCAGTGCTATGCATAGGACATAGCACTGATCAGTGTTATCGGTCATCTTCTGCTCTGGTCTCGATCGCAGACCAGAGCAGAAGACCCGTGGAAGGCAGCGGAGGAAGGTGAGGGGACCTCCGCCTGCTGCTCTGGATGATCGGATCACTGCGGCAGCGCTGCGGGCGATCAGATCATCCATTTTAGTGACTGCGATGCTGCAGATGCCGTGATCTGTATTGATCACGGCATCTGAGGGGTTAATGGCGGACATCCGCGATCCATTACCGGCGGGTCCCTGGCTGCTATCAGCAGCCGGGACCTGCCGCGCATGACCCAAGCATCGCTCCGATGCTCCCGGTTATGTATAGGACGTAAATGTAAATCCTGGTGCGTTTAGTACCAGTTCACCAGGACGTACATTTACGTCCGGCGCATTAAGGGGTTAAAACTTTAAAGTATCTCAAAACTTTTTCCAAATATAAATAGGTATCATCTAACTATACAAATCTTAATTGTTGACCTAAAACGGTTTACATGTTAACTTTTGGTGTTTGGGAATAAAAATAAAAAAAACACAAAAAACAAAACAGAATTCAACCATTCAATATGAAACCAACCAGTAACAAAATATATATATATACATATTTATTGTGACAGTGTGGCAAGGAAAGGGTGTATTTCCCTAGCTAACCCTGGAGAAACCTCCACCTGTGGCCTAATTATTGAGGTAGCAGAAAGGGGAAGTGTGTTTAAAAGGAAGTCAAACAGAATAATCTGGGCTCTCCCTAGAAGACAGCAAGGTGGCTGTAGGGAGAGGCAGGGGTCCTGCTGAGGAACACACAGCCAGAGCTGTGAGTGGCCCCAAAGAGTGGTGTGGACAAGACACACAGCAAGAGGTTGCAAATGCTGTGTGTGAACCGTGAGTAGAAGGTTGCAGGAGGCATAAATTTAACAGGCCGGGAAAAGCCCACCAGTTGATAGACAGGGCATGCTGGATTGTCTAGTTAGTGACTTGACGGTCTAGGGTTTTGTTTTGTTCCTGTATTATGTTTTTATTTATCCTGCAACCTGTCTAATAAAGCTGGCGAGGGGCCAGACTTGAAGTGGAAACATGTCTTGTGGCTGTGTCAAGGACAATCCCAGAGCTATCCACAGGCAGAAATCCTTACAATATATTTACTTTAAAATGCTGAGCTATGTAGATTGTACACTAAATATATTCTAATCCCTAGAAGGACTAGAGGGAAAAAATAAAAATCTTGACATAAGGTTTCAAGAAAGGGTTAAGGTGAAAGTAGAATCACTGTTCTCTCAGTACCGCTAAATAATTGAAGGCCAGGTGCAGACAGTGCACAGTATGCACAATTGGAACATTGAGGGGAGAGATCACTGTATGTGTAAAGGAGCCAACTGGTCCTCTTTGTAAGGACATCTTATAGAGCCTCATTGGCAGATACTCTTTAAATCTATTTGTTTTCAATTTGTCCAATTTGTTTGTCTCCGTTTACATGCATGCTCAGAATTGGATAGCTGTGGCCGATGACTGAATGTTTGGGATACATATTTGAATAATTCTTTCACCACTGAAATATCTCTTCACTTTATGTAACTAGTGTACGTCAGTTGCTGCGTTGTTGCCACGTCTGAAGTGAACATTTCATGTGTTTGATCTTATTATCTTAACAAAATGAATGATGTGCTTATTTCTAATAATTCTATCTCTGATGTGACAGCTTGAAATGTAAAATGTGCTGTGAATTGAATTCTGTAATCTTTCACGCCCTTCTCGTGTCTACTAAATTCCTAGAAAGAGCTATTTTAGGATTTGCGTAGTTTAAGCCATGATAAACAGTAGAGTTGATAAAAAAAGAGGCTTCTGTTGCTTTATACTGTACTGTGTCTCTTAAATGGACTTTTTGACACAGTTAAATAATATTATTCAATCCCAAGAAAGTCAGGTTTGTTTTTAAAGCTAGGCTGCAGAAACTTGCATATATATTTCTATGAAGCTTTGGAATTATATTAAGCATACATAGTTTCCCCCCTGACTCCTTTTAAACAATTTTCCCCTCTCTAGAAAACCCCTGTATGGGATGCACTGTGAGGCAGGGGAGAAAACTATGCTTATGCTGCCTTTTTTTTGCTCAGCCTATGTCCCAGTCCAGTTAGGTATTACAGCAACGTAAAAATAGGTCAGCTCAACCCCCCCCCCCCCCCCAAAGAAAAAAAAAAACAGCTGGACTCTTATACATGGGATTGAAAGATGCCCAAAGTGTCCAGTTTTTTCAGTATATGGAAATTCAGCATCACTGTTGTGTGTACAGCCAATCTCGTTCTCACTTAAAGGAAAACTGTCACATTTTCTCCGGCACTATCCACTGGTATTGGTAGATAGTTCAGGAGACTCTGATTAAAGTGAGCCCTACCTTGGTCTGATCCGTTCGCCCGCACTTGTAGTTTTAATCTCTGTGTATATCCGGCTGTAACTGGCAAAGGCGGTGCTTCTGCGGGCTAACTGACACTGACGTCAGCGCCGCTCATGAATATTCATCACTCCTGTTCTCCCTCTCTTCGCCACTCCTAACCAGAGGGAGGGATGAATATTCATGAGCGGCCCGCAGAAGCCCCGCCTTTGCCAGTTACAGCCAGATATACACAGAGATTAAAACTACAATTGCGGGCGAACGGCGGCGCAGATCAGACCAAGGTAGGGCTCGTTTTAATCAGCATCTCCCGCACTATCCACAAGTACATGTGGATAGTGCGGGAGAAAATATGTGACAGTTTTCCTTTAAATCAATAGGAGACAGTTAGCAGGCAGAAAGGACTGATGTAGAAGAGGAACGGATGTGGATTTTTCAGCCAAATCAGTGATAAAGACCTCTTTTCCAATAGCCCTTCTTTAACCCTTTTCCCTTCAGCGATTTTTGCCATTGTTATAACTCCTCATCTTCTAAGAGTCATAACTCCTTTTTTCATATACAGAGTCAAATGATGGCTTGTTTGCTTGTTTTATGTGGGAAAAGACAGCAATTCTTTTTTTTCCTCATCACCTTCTAATAGCCATAGCACTTTTATCTTTCCACCTACAGACCCATATGAGGGCTTGTTTTTTGTGCCAAGAATTGTACTTAGTAATGACATCACTCATTTTAACACAAAATCAACAGCTAAAATTTTTGGGGGTGCATTTTTCGGTAAAAATAACATTTTTAAATAAGAATTAAAATTGTCCTCTTCTGACCACTAGAACACTTTTTTTTATTTTTCCATATACAGGGATTTATGAGTGCTCAATTTTTGATCTGAGATCTGTAGTTTTTATCATACTAGTTTTGATGGGACGTTTTGATCACTTTTTCCCCCCAACTATATGAAGTGACCAAAAATCTGCAATTCTGGAATATCTTTTTTTTGTTTCATTAATTTTATATTTTATTTTATTAGTTCAGACATGGCGAACATGGCGATACTAAATATGTTTTTTGTTTACATTACAGGAATTGTAGTTTTGCAACAGCTGGAGGCACACTGAATGGCAAATGCTGATTTTAGTATAGGGTGTATTAGCACCTTAACCCCTTAAGGACTGAGCGTTTTTCCATTTTCGTTTTTTTTTTCTCCTTACCTTTAAAAAAAATCATAACTCTTTAAATTTTGCACCTAAAAATCCATATGATGGCTTATTTTTTGCAAAATTGTCATCTTCTGACCCCTATAACTTTATTTTTCCGCGTAAGGGGTGGTACGAGGGCTCATTTTTTGTGCTGTGATCTGAAGTTTTTACAATACCATTTTTGTATTGATCGGACTTTTTGATCGCTTTTTTGCTCGCACGCCATTGACCCTGAGGCAATGTTTTACTTTCCCTTTAGACGTGGCGATCAGTGCCACGCGCTATTAGCCATGGATCCCGCCTGTTGTTAGAAGCTGGGCCCAACCCGCTATGGGCCCACATTATAGAACGGGAGCGGACTCAGTATGTACAGGTACACCCTGAGTCCTTAAGGGGTTTAAAGAGTACTCCACTCCTAGACATATTATCCCCTCCCTATCCATAGGAAAGGGGATGTGTCTGATCACTGTGGGGCCAGCTGCTCGGCCCCCCCACGATGTCCTTCCCGGCACCCTGGTAAACCGCATGCATGGAGCGATCTCTGCTGGAGCGATCTCAGCCTGAAGCTGTGGCTGCAAACCCCCTCCATATATGTCTATGGGAGATCCGGAGATACGCAAATGCTGTATCTCGGTCTCTTCCATAGACATAAATGGAGGGGATGTGACTATCACAGCCACTCCAAAGCCTAGCACAGTATGCGTTTCAAACATAAATGAGATTGCAGAGGACCCAGCAGTCAGACCCCTTGCAATCATACATCTTATACCCTATCAAAGGGGTTATCCAGCATCACACTTGTCCTCAGGTTGGGTGTGGTTTTGTAGCTTAGTTCTACTGAAATGAAAGGAGCCAAAATGTAATACCACACACATCCTGCAGACGGGTGGTAATGTTTTCTTAAAAAAATTAGCTCTGGATAACCTCTTTTAAAGCTCTGATGAAGGCTGGAGAAAAAGGGTTACATGGGATGAAATGTCATTACATTTTGCATTAGCACATCCTTGACCTATCCTAAGCAATGCATCACTTTCATCTGCAAGCATTTCAGGTTCATTGGGGACAACCTTCTTCAATGTCCCATGGACAAGCTAAAGCTTCTGCACATTTTCCTTGATGGCAAGTCACACGTACTTTCATTAGAAAACAAAAATGTTACCAAATACAGTGAGTAACTATACAACAGCTCACCCATTCTGCCTGACTAGCACAATGGACCGGTGCATAATGATACCCCGTATATGAACATTGGAAGAGCAAGGAGTCCAGTGCAGGTTCTTATGCTTTTAAAATCACAAGAACCTGTGCTGGACTCTTTGCTCTTCCAATGTTCACAGTAAATAACTGTATTCTGTAATACGGTTTTCTGATGCTTCTTCATTTTATCTTCAAAAATATAATACTGAAAAAAATGCTAAAGAATTTAATTTACTATAAAACCTACTATAGGTACAAATGCCTTAGGAAAGTGAAATTGACAGCATAGAAAGAAAACCTCTGGGGAAATTATATGGTTATGTAATTAATATGTGCTACCGGACATTGGTTGTCATTCCTGTGGTCTATTTTATTTACCATGAGGTCATTTACATTGAGTTATGCATTTGTTCTTGGCAAAGGCTAACAGTGAGTGTTGCATATTATATCCCCATAAGTCTTTGGCTACGCAACAGGTGCACATAAACAGCAGCTCACAGTCCTTGCTCTTCTAGGAACTCCCACCCATCCAATTAAGCCATATGTTGGCCAGATCCGTGGGCAGGCTTATGATAACATCACTTATTTTCAGCATTGGATTAGAGGAATGAATAAATATGACTTGCTGTATTAATACAAACCTTTTATTTCTAAGAAATGCTTGTTGCTGTTGGGAAAGTGCCACTCCTGAAAACCTAGCAGATACATTTCTATGAATAATTTAAAGCACTAAACCTAAACTATTCAGCTTATAAAAAGAGCTGATATGAAAATGTACAGTACCTTAATGTTTCTGGTCCTCAGAATGGGAAGAAACTAGTGATCATGGAGTGAAGAACGCTTGAATTAGCCTTTCCATAGCCCAAAATGGAATGGTAGCCGCGGTACAGGCAAATACAAAAGGCAGTGTCTCGGACTTTCCTTTGTTAAACAGATCAGTACACTGCAGAGACAGGCCAGACTGGTTCTGTGGCTCCACAAAAACATTAGGCAAACCTCAGACAGGCAGGTCGTTTTTAGTAAGAACTCCAAAAATAAATCTGTCCATTTTTTGTCAATAACTGGGGAATGTTAATGCAGCAAGGGTAAACCTGGAGGATAAGATTAGCAGAGTCTGGCAGGACAATTTCTTCCTCATGTTGACCAACTTAAAGCCTTAGAGGGGTAGTGAGGAAGTGTATAGGCCCTGGAAGCTGATATCTATTAACAGATGTCGCTACCAGCAGCTTCTTCAGACGGGTAGTAGGTAACTGGGCTTAGTTAATGAAATTCCCAGAAGTGCTGGAATCCAAGAAGGCGGGTGCAGAAATGCAGGTTTTCCCCTTAGTCAGGGTCAAATGAATATATGGGGAGATTTATCAAAACCTGTGTAGAAAAAAAAGTGGTGCAGTTGCCCATAGCAACCAGATTGCTTTTTAAATTTTTAAGAAGGCCACTGAAACATGAAAGAAGCTATCTGGTTGCTATGGGCAACTGCTCCACTTTTTCCCACACAGGTTTGGATTAATCTCCTCCATATCTCCTCCATAGAGCTTGAGAGTCACCTTTATTACCCGAGGTCACTTTTCCTATAGACCTAAGGGACTAAGGTTTCTCCGCCTTGACAGAGCAGTTGCGCACAATGGCCCTCATTTACTATGGCAAACCCGACATGCTAGAGTGACTAGAGCGTCCAAGGAGACAGGGAGATCCCTTCCATCCAGCTTATCTTTTATTTGGTCATAAAGGCCCTCCCAGAAAACAGCTTGCTGGGCTTTATCGTTTCAGGACAGTTCTCCAGCCAGGGTCCGGAACTGAATAGTGCATTGTCCCACAGTCATAGGGCTTTGTGGCAGGCGAAGGAGAATGGAAGCTGCGGATAAGGCACAGCCTGATTACTCAAAGGCTGCATAAAAAAACTACCAAGAAAACCTGTAGATTAGAAGTCTCTGGACCGCATTGCTCCCTTAGAGGGTTAGCTTAGGCGACTGCTTCTCCAGATAGCAGGGAGATGATGAATTCCACTTTTGGTCATTCAGATGGAACTTGTTACCATGTAACTCAAAAGAGGATCAGGACCTAGTTCAGGAATCCTTTGCAGGACTTCAGATCACCACAATACTGTGGAGACGACGGTAGCTGGACACTGGAGTCGCCAAGGTGTGCAACAGGAATCGCAGAAGTTCCTGACCTGTGGTGTAGCAGGTGCACACATAGCATCCAGACGAGCAGAAATCGTGTTCAAGCACTGCAGCAAGACATCTTGGTGGTCGTTCTGGCGTCATAGCTCTCAATCCAGATCATGCACAACAGACTTGCACTTGCCAGCAGGGTCCATAGCCTGAGCAAACTGTAATTCCCCAACGGATGTGGACCCGCTGTGCCACTTACCACTTTGGGCCAAACTTGGAAGCGGAGTCTAAGTGTTCCCCTGGTTTTCTCCCTTTATCCTGCCCTAGGATTAGGAAGCTGGACTTAACCACAGGGGAGACACTAAGCCGCTGCCACAAGAGTGGACCCGGTAAGTGGCAGCTGGCCAGAATGGCCTGGTGCCAAGCACTGGGGACACAGGCAGGTAGAGAGAGCTGACACTGGAGATAGATGATCACAGCAAGCTGAATCAGATGCAGCAGAGGTGACCAGGGGAATAGCAGAGCTGGTGCTGTTAAAACAGTAGAGCTGAATAGCTCAGGTGTAGCTAGATGCCACTTAGAGGCGTGGTCAACATTCCTTGTCATACACTGAAGTAGTAGACAGGAGCAGGCATAGACGAGGGATCAGGCAGAGACGAAGTCAGGAAACAGGCTTAGGTCAGGAACACTGATATACAGGAGCAATGCAGACAGGAACCTTTGCTATAGTAAACTACAATGTTGCTCAGGCACCACAGGAATGGAGGAGTGCTCTCTTATACACTGTGCTTGGCAGGGATTGGAGGAGGATCCAATAGAGTGCACACTGGACCTATAAGTTTCAGTAAGTGCTTGCATGCAGCCCCTAGAGAGCAGAGGGAAAACTGCAGCAATGGCTGAAGCAGCAGAAGAGAGTCCAGCGGTGAAAGGCCAGGGTACACAGTAGAGACATGGCCCAGAGAAAGTCACCTGACACAAGTAAGAGCCAGGACACAGTACGCCGGTGCTTGCCATCACTGCTGCTGTAACTTTCTGCCTGCCGGTGACAGCTCTGAGGACCACAACCTGTATATGTGACTGGTTAACTCCAAACTGTGTTCCTTTGGTCTCTAGTAAAGGATGATCCCTTGTCTCAGTCTGACACAAACCCCCCCCCATGGATAAATTGGCGGTTAAGCATGCACGAATCCTCTTTATTTCTACTATGGGACTGCTGAAAAAAGAGGAACATGTGACTAGTGAAGGTCCCACCAGCATTCAGACCCCAACCTATCAGATACTTATTGCCTCTTCTGTAAATAAGTGCTTAATTATAATATTAGGATAACTACTTTAATATTCTTCAAAGGGGTTGTGTAGATATTGACCTTATGTCAAACACTATCCTGCACCTTCTAAAAAGTCAAGAAAGTAGTTGGTGGCTACCTCTTAAAAAAGTTGTCTCATTTTGACTTCTCAAGCAGGCAGACAAACAAAGGAATAGCTTTTGGGCCAGAAATGCGCAATTGTTACCATTTTAATGTAAACTTTGGAGACCAATAAATGTAGGCCATTATTTTTCTTTGCAGAGGTTCACCTGTTAACTAAGTAGAGATGCCCTCATCTGATCTCTTTATCTGTAAGATCTTATTGACAATAAACACCTTTCATAACTCCTAAGCAGGTTGGGATTACAAGCTGTAATTATAAGAAGATCTAACCTCTGAGCCAAGAATTATACTGATTGAGTATACTGTAAAAGTAAGATGCTGCTGGCAACTGCTGAGCATGGATATCACCTCCACTAAGTGTGTCGACAGAGGAAAATGGCATTTATTGAAGACAAGACTAAAATAGGCAAAAATGTGCAGTACCAAACGCTGGACCCCCCCCCCCCCCCCCCCCAACCATCAAATATCTGGTGCTCAGACTGTACTATTAATTATGACTATTGAGATGTAAATGTGGAGCAATTTTGTACTCCAAGAGAGATGTGACCCACACTCAGGAGGGAATTTCAGTATGGAATTAATAGAGCTGAGTAAGACGCTCTCATAATGTGAATGAAGTCTATATAAAAAACAATACCCACATCAAACATAAATGAAACAAAAATACATGCAATAAGAAATACAGGCAATATTTGATAAATAGAAGGACACTTATACTAGTATACAATTTTTTTTTATTTTTTTTTTACAAATGCAGAAACTAGAAAAATAAAATGAAATGAGAAAATATGTTACATTAGCCACATTCACAATTTGTGCATGTACAATATTAAGGCTAGTTCACACTTACAAACTTATGGACAGAAAAATTCCGTCCGAAGCTTGAGTGCGACCTGTGTGGACTAAATTAGTTGGCGCTAGGACCGCGTGGACATTGCTGTCGCTATTGGTAGGAATGTCTGCAGAGTGGATTCTACCTAAAGAATGGACAAAGCCATTTTTTTGGCAGCGGAATTCAGTGGCGGAATGAAGTGTGCACTGTGCAGCAGAATCCCATTGTAGCAATGAGACTGTTATTATACAATGAGACTGCTGTATTGGAATTTTTGACCGAAATTCTTAGCAGAATCGAGTGGTATTGAGTAAAAATGCTATGACAATTAAGAAAAGATTTAATTTCATCAAGTGAAATAATTTTTACTGTTAGAAAAATCCTGTGCATTGTTTTGCAAATGTGCATGTTTTGCCTCTGCATGTATATAAATCCTTAAATGAAAACTAATAAAAGTAAAACTAATAATAGATTCTATAGTGCACTACAAGAAACTATTCTGCAACCATAATCCAGTATAAAACATGTATACCCTTTCTTTATATCCCCACCCTAAAACTCAACTTTTATTTATGTTTTAGAAACAGTACTGGTATAACAGAAAATTGAAAACACCAGTGTCGCCAGTCACTAATAGATACGTAATATCACTGTATTTGCTATCACTTGGGCTCACGGCCCATAGACATAGAAAATGTGCTTTTACATCAAATATCACCGTTTTTTAACTGCAGTCCAAACAACAGATCATAAAAATGGATTGGTGACATGGATTTAATAAAAAACTTAGACACACAGCCCCCCTGACATGTTTCACACCTCAGAGCTTCATCAGAGGTCTGGGCTAATGGCCCAGACCTCTGATGAGTGAAAGATGTCCTGTACAGTTGAAAAATTACCCTTTTCTCCACATGGGTACTTGATTCATAATCCAGTATGGAATCCATGCATAATATCGGCGGCTTTAAATGAAGAGATAAAAATAACAGGGGGCGTTCCCTGATGAGGTGTAAATGCTGGTGTATACCCTTCACCACACCCAGGTGATATACCGACCTATTTTGGATGCTGCACCGAAGTTGGCAGCAAGTTGTGTAAGTAAAGGTAGATGCGATAGTTGGCTGCTGCTCTCTTACCGATATCGGACACCAGTGATGGTGACTGATGGAGACAGACGAAAGACTAAATGGGGTAAAGAAACCGGTTTAGCAGAAGCGCTGCACAACTGTAGCCATGAAGAAAAGAGAAGAATCGAGCAGTACATGACAAAATAATTTTTATTGATAGAATTCGGGACAACGCGTTTCGACATACCCTATTGCCCTCCTCAGGTCCACTTGTAGTTCCCAAATGTTGATAATGTTCTATTCTGGGTCATTGGTGGTGGACGTTCCGTCTCTTGCTGTGCTGTGGCGGTCTGTGGCAGCGTGCTGGGAGCGCGCATATTGGCAGTGCAAGATACATAATATCAGAAGATTGATTTTAACAATTTTTGCGAATGGCAGAATTTCTGCCATTTGTAAGATTGTTAAAAAGCTTTCTGAATAAAAAGGAAAAATAAGCCATGTGATCATAACCTCACAGTGGTTTCAGCTTGAAACATGGTAGCTATTTATTCCCATTTAGAAATCTTTTAACACTGCAATGATGATCTTCAATTAAACATTATTGCTACAGGCCAATAACATACAACAATTACTACCAAACAAGAACAGAATTAATCAGATCACACTTACAGTTGTAGTATAAAAATCCACCCAAAAGTGTGTGCTAGTTGGAATTTATGGAAGAGACACTAATATATTTCTGGGTCATCAATTCATTTCACCAATGAAACCAGATTTACCAGTTTACCAGGCCTGGAGCCTACAAAAAAATGTTACTTACACGGCACACTGTTTTGTTCATTCTCTTTATTCATGCATGCTGAACAGGTAAGTAAGCTCTACCTGGCTTCATATCATAACCGAGTCATTTAGATCTCTTCCTGCTGCTCTCCTTCCTCTCTCCCCCTCATGCTGTTTGACTAGAACACTGAGTAAATCTGCAGCTGCACCCCCCCCTCCTCCCTGCCTTCTATGTACTGCTCCCCTTTTTTTTTAATCAAGAAGTTTCTATGACAGACTATTGGCAGGAAAAAGAGCACTACAGGTTACTGGAAAGTAAAGATAATGCCCCTTTAGTAAAATAGAATAAAATATTTCTTGTAGTCTTATAAACTACCAGTATAAATCATTCTGGTGATCAGTACACTTTAAATGTTGATAATTCCATTGCTATCACCTCTATTTATATTTAAGTAACGCAAAAATACACTTGTAGGACCTCAGTTTTTTTTATCCTTATGTCATTTTTACACCAGTATTTTGGTCAGTACTTTGGAACAGTATTTGTACACTAAAACCAGGAGTGGAACCTACACACACACACAAAAACTATAAGAAAAGATTTGTATTTCTTATGCATACACAAACTTTAAAGGGGATATCCACCATAAGGTGATTTTAGTATGTACCTGGCAGACAGTAATGGACATGCTTAGGAAGGATCTGCGCTTGTCTTGGGGCTAAATGGCTATGTTGTGAAATTACCATAACACTGTGGCTAGCTTCTTCTGAATTGGTATTTCCTATTTGACTTTTTTTTACTACAAATCCCACAATTCCATCTTCCTCCCACACATCAGCCACCCCACCCATTGAAACATAAATGAGCTGCATCTATTCAAATCAGTGTGGTTTTCAATCAGAGTGCCTACAGCTGTTTCATTAGTTTGCAGATTGATCGCTCCACCCATTGAAGCAGACAGGCTCCCTGTCATCAGCTGACTAGTGAGTCAGGTCTTGGCCACATTGCAAGCTGGGAAAAATGAGACAACAGTCATTTTGTATGCTGATAAAAATACATATTGGAGTGAAATAAAAAAAAATACCCCTTTAATATATATATATATATATATATATATATATATATATATATATATATATTGTAAGGAACCGTCCTCGGGGATTCACTCTGGGATCGTCCTGGACTATGCCACAGGATGCGTTTCTTCTCAATAAACCAGCAAACAAACGTTTATAATGCAAATCTGGCACCTTGCCAGTTTTATTAGACAGGTTGCAGGGAAAAAAAATAAACAAAAATCAGGAACAAAACAAAATCCTAGACCGTCTGGTCACTGACTAAACAGATCAGCTTGTCCTGACTAACAATCGCTGAGCTTCCCTCAGCCGGTTAAACATATGTCCTCTGCAACCTTCTACTCACAATTCATGTCACTCTCTTTGAGCCACTCATAGCTCGGGCTGTGTACTCCTCAGCAGGCTCTGTCTCTCCCCTACAGCCCACTTGCTGTCTCCTAGGAAGAGCTCAGATTAGACTGACTCTCCATCTTCTATACACACCTCCCTTCCCTCCTGCCTCCTTAATTAAGAAGCAGGTGATAGATACTTCAGGGTGAGCCAAGGAAATACACCCTTTCCTTGCCACCTCATCACAATATATATATATATATATATATTTATTTTTTTTCATGTCACATAGAAACATAAATGTGTTGGCAGACAAGAACCATTTGAACCATATAGCCCGCTCAATATTCTGAATACTATGAATGGTCCCTGGGCCTATATTATATGAAGGATAGCCTTATGCCTAAACTCCTTCACTGTATTTGCAGTGACGACTTCTGTAGGAAGGCTATTGCATGCATCCACTACTCTCTCAGTAAAGTAATACTTCCTGATATTACTGCATAAACCTTTGCCCCTCTATAATGTAAAACTATGTCCTCTTGTGGTAGTTTTTCTTCTTTTAAATATACTCTCTTCCTTTACCGTGTTGATTCCCTTTATGTATTTAAAGTCTCTATCATATCCCCTCTGTCTCTTCTTACTTCCAAGCTATACATGTTAAGGTCCTTTAACCTTTGCTGGTAAGTTTTATCCTGCAATCCATGTACTAGTTTAGTAGCACTTCTCTGAACTCTCTCTAGAGTATCTATATCCTTTTGTAGATACGGCCTCCAGTAGTGCGCACGATACTCCAAGTGAGGTCTCACCAGTGTTCTGTACAGCGGCATGAACACTTCTCTCTTTGTACTGCTAATACCTCTCCCTATACATCCAAGCATTCTGCTAGCATTTCCTTTCTGCTCTATGACATTGTCTTCCTACTTTAAAGTCTTCTGAAATAATTACTCCTAAATCCCTTTCCTCAGATACTGAGGTCAGGACTGTATCACATAGTCTATATTCTGCCCAAGGGTTATTACGCCCCAGGTGCATTATCTTGCACTTATCCACATTAAATTTCAGTTGCCAGAGCTCTGATCATTTCTCTAGTTTACCAAATCCTTTTCCATTTGGCAGATCCCTCCAGGAACATCAACCCTGTTACATATCTTTGTGTGATCAGCAAAAAGACCAATATCTTACTATGGATAATGATATTAAACAAAATTGGTCCCAGTACAAATCCCTGAGGTCCCCACTGGTAACAAGACCTTGCTCTGAATATTCTCCATTAACTACAACCCTCTGTTGTCTGTCCCTCAGCCACTGCCTAATTCAACAGGGGACAGTACAGAGATCTCTCCCATGATTTATTTATACCCAGGACTGTATCTATAACAAGGCGACATCCTCTATGTCTAGAGGAAAGAAGGTTTCTACACCAGCACAGACGGGGGTTCTTTACTGTAAGAGCAGTGAGACTATGTAACTCTCTCCCTGAGGAGGTGGTCATGGTGAAGTCGGTAAAGAAGTTCAAAAGGGGCCTGGATACATTTTTGGAGAATAATAACATCGCTGGTTATGTATACTAGATTTAGAGGGACAGAACGTTGATCCAAGGATTTATTCTGATGCCATATTTGGAGTCGGGAAGGAATTTTTACCTCTAGTATGAGTTTGTTTGTTTTTTTTAACCTTCCTCTGGATCAACTCAGTAGGGACTCATTAGGGTTATAGGTTGAACTTGATGGACTCTGGTCTTTTTTAAACCTTATGAAATATGGGAGTCCAAGCTCAATGACTGCAATTTATTGATAAGTCTTGTATGTGGGACAGTGTCAAAAGCCTTACTAAATCTAGATACCCAAAATCCACTGCACCTCCACCATTTGTTAGTCACCCATTTAAATTGTTAGTCACCCATTTAAAAAATAATAATCAATAAGATTAGTGATATGATCTGCCTGAAGTTAACCCATGTTGTTTCTCATTTTACAGTCCATGTAACAACGTTCCAAGTGAATTGCAACAAACTTTCACAAATTGTTGTAGAAATTCTCTTCTCTTAAGTAAGTATTCAAATGCTGTCCATATACCTACCAAATGAGTGTCAGGGTCTATTGCCATGTATATACTACAGACCATTATGAAGAGCTTCTCAATTTGGTTACGTTTAATATCTTTTGCTATTCTTGTATTGTGTAATACTGCCATCTAGTGGTATGCTTTGAAATAATGTGTGCTCTCTAGTAACCCTATCATGTGTTTTATGATGTTTTAGAATACAAATCAGTAGAGAAACGTATCCAATCATGATAGAAACCTAAAAAGAAGGAAAAACATGTATGACGTGCATGTCTGTTGTAACTGGATTACCATTGTTGGAATACAAACAATCTGTAGAGAAATATTTGGAAGTATGCTGGATTTTGTTTATACAACCAAACCATCATACTTTGCCGATTTTTCTATCAGCTGTTTATTTGCTCCAGCTGTATTCAATGATTTATTATAATATCTATTATATGTACTATTTATATTTAACCTGTTCCGGGTGTAAGGTACGCCCTTGCGTCCCAGTGCGGGTAGTGCAGGAGCAGTGCTGGTGAGTGACCAGCATGCCCTGCTCTGCAATATCTAGTCCTCCAGATGTTGCAGAACTACAACTCCCAGCATGCCTTTACTCTCTCGGCATACTGCGAGTTGTAGTTCTGCAACATCTGGATGGCCACAGTTTGCAGATCACTGCACAGCGGTCTCCAAACAGAGCCCTTCTAGATGTTGCAAAACTACAACTCTCAACATGCCCAGACAGTCCATGCATGCTGGGAGTTGTAGATCTGCAACATCTAGCCCTTTAGATGTTGCAGAACTACAAAAACCAGCATGCCTGGACAGTCTGGGCATGCTGGGAGTTGTAGTTTTACAACACCTGGAGGGCCACAGTTTGGAGACCACTACACACTGGTCTCCAAACTGTGCCCCTCCAGATGTTGCAAAACTACAACTCCCAGCATGCACGTACACATCATACAATCTGGGAGTTGTAGTTTTGCAACATCTAGCACACCAATGGGGAAACACTGAGTTAGTCTGCCACTATATGTCCAGGCATGCTGGGCGTTTTGCACCAGCTGGAGGCACCCTGTTAGGGAAACAATGCCGTAGGGTAATTTTGGTGGAGGAGGCAAGCATCATGCTTGCATCTGGGTCCGCCCCTAGCAAATCCCTAATGTAGGCCTCAAATGTGCATGGCGCTCTCTCACTCCGGAGCCGTCGTATTTCAAGGCAACAGTTTAGGGCCATATATGGGGTGTTAACGTACTTGGGAAAAATTGTGTTACAAATCTTGGGGGGCTTTTTCTACTTTTACCCCTTATGAAAAGGAAAAGTTGGGGGCTACACCAGCATGTTCGTGTAAAAAATGTTTACACTAACATGCTGGTGTTGCCCCCATACGTTTCATTTTCACAAGAGGAAAATTGAGAAAAAGACTCCCAAAATTTGCAACGCAATTTCTCATGAGTACGCAAATGCCCCATATGTGGACGTAGAGTGCTCTGTGGGTGCACAACATGGTTCAGGAGTGAGAGCCCACCATGTACAATTGAGGCCTAAATTGGTGATTTGCACAAGGGTAGCTGATAGTTGCAGCGGTTCTGGCATAAACGCAAAAAAAAAAAAAAAAAAATCACCTACATGTGACCCCATTTTAGAAACTACACCCCTCACGGAATGTAACAAGGGGTGCAGTGAGCATTTACACCCCACAGTTGTCTGACAGATTTTTGAAACAGTGGTCAGAGAAAATTAAAAAAGGAGATTTTTTAACACTTACCGTAAAATCTCTTTCTCAAAGGATCCATTGGGGGACACAGATCGTGGGTGTATGCTGCTGTCTCTAGGATGTGTGACACTATGGCAACAAAAACAGTTGGCTCCTCCCAGCAGGATATACCCACCTTCAGGCTCTGAGCCAATCAGTTTAAGTTCCAGAGCAATAGGAGGAGACTAACAGGTCAAGAAAAACCCCAAACTGTCCGAGAACCAGAAGAAAAACATAACTGAACACACCCTCGGACAGAGAACCAAGTAAAATCCCAAATGGGTGGGAGCTGTGGGACACAGACCGTGGGACGTACCAAAGCCGTCCCTTGGGTGGGCAAATAAGCAGTCAGGCAGACGGCCGTTCCACTGCCGCCTGCAACACTTTACGGCCCAGACTAGCATCAGCCGATGCGAAGGTATGAACTCGGTAGAACCTCGAGAAAGTGTGCAAAGACGACCAGGTAGCCGCCATGCAAATCTGTGAGGCCGAGGCTCTATTCTGGAGAGCCCAGGATGCCCCAACAGAACGGGTAGAATGAGTCACAACCCTGAAAGGAAGAATCTTCTCCTTACAGCGATAGGCCTTCGAAATGGCAGACCGAATCCACCGAGAAATGGTGGCCTTGGAAGCAGGTTGTCCCTTGCGACGAACTTCCGTAAGGACGAAAAAGGAATCACACTGACGAAACGAAGAAGTGATGGAGAGATAAGACCGAACAGCCCGAACTACATCCAGCTTGTGTAGTAAGCGCTCCTTAGGATGAGAAGGAGCAGGACAAAAAGACGGGAGGACAATGTCCTCATTGAGATGAATGGCCAAAACCACCTTAGGCAAAAAGGAGGGATCTGGCTGGAAAACCACCTTGTCTTGGTGGATCACCAGAAATGGGGAACAGCAGGAGAGAGCTGCCAATTAAGACACCCTCCGGATGGAGGTGATAGCAACAAGAAACGCCACTTTCCAAGAAAGGAGGCGGAGAGACACCTTTCTAAGGGGCTCAAAGGGTGCACCCTGGAGGGCACTCAGAACCAAATTCAAGTCCCAAGGGGGAGAGGGTGACCGATAAGGAGGAACAGCATGCGTCACTCCTTGAAGGAAAGACATGAGAATTAGAAGCCAGGGGCCGCTGGAAAAGAACAGTAAGGGCCGAAACCTGACCTTTAAGGGAACTGAGAGACAACCCTATTTCCAACCCCGACTGCAAAAAGGAGAGAAGACGGGGAACCGAGAAAGTTACCGGAGAGAAGTCTTGAGCTTCACACCAACGAAAATAAGACCGCCAAGTACGGTGGTAAATTCTTGCAGAGGAGGGCTTCCGAGCCTTAAGCATGGTGTGAATAACTTGGGAAGAGAATCCGCGGGCCCTCAAAACTGCGGTTTCAACCGCCACGCCGTCAAATGCAGCGACTGTAAATTGGGGTGGCAAAGAGGACCCTGAGAGAGCAGGTCCGGACAGAGCGGAAGGCGCAGTGGAGTGTCGTTCAGGAGCCTGACTAAGTTGGCGTACCACGACCTTCGGGGCCAATCTGGAGCTACCAGAATGGTGGGGACGTCCTCTGCCTTGAGCTTCCTCAGCACCCTGGGAAGGAGCGGAAGAGGAGGGAACAGATAGGGTAGGGCAAACCCCGCCCAAGGAATCACTAGGGCATCCACGGCCAGAGCCTGAGGGCCCCGGGACTTGGACACAAAAGGAAGGATCTTCCGATTGTGCCAGGACGCGAAGAGGTCGCAGAGTTGTGCGAAGACCTCTGGATGTAGAGACCACTTGCCGGGGTCGGGTGAGGACCGACTGAGGAAGTCCGCTTCCCAGTTGAGCACCCCCGGAATGTGAATCGCCGAAATGGCCAGAACCTTGCTCTCCGCCCAGGTGAGAATCTTAGTCACCTCGGCCATGGCTGCCGAGCTGCGAGTGCCACCCTGTCGATTTATGTACGCCACGGCCGTGGCGTTGTCCGACTGAACGCGGGACTCCCAACAGGATGGGACTGAAGACGGGACTCCCAATGAAGAAGACAAAGAAGAATCGCCCGTAATTCTAATATGTTTATCGGAAGAAGGGTCTCCTGGGGAGACCAGAGTCCCTGAACCGTCCAATCCCTGAACACGCCGCCCAAGCCCGACAGGCTGGCATCCATTGTAACAACCTGCCAGTGAAGGGGAAGAAACAACCGCCCTTGGAGAAGAAGGGGGGAGCGGAGCCACCAGAGCAGAGACTGACTGACCCTGCGAGGGAGAACAATCTGACCATCGAGGGACAGAGGAGACCTGTTCCATCGGGAAAGAATCGCCAGTTGAAGGGGGCGGTAATGAAACTGGGCAAAGGGTACGGCCTCCATAGTTGCCACCATCCGACCCAGGACTTCCATACAAGTGCGGATGGAGACTGATACCCGGGACCAAAAGGGAGCGGACCCCCGACCGGAGCGCCAGACGTTTGTCCGGCGGAAGACAAATCTGGGCAGAGGCCGTGTCGAATTGAAGTCCCAGGAAGGTTAGAGACTGGGTAGGGCGGAGGACTGACTTGTCCCAGTTGACCATCCACCCGAAGCGAGTCAGAGTGTGGAGAGTGACGTCCAGATTCTCCAGAGTCTGGGCTCTGGTTGGAGCCTTGATGAGAAGGTTGTCCAGATAGGGTATCACAGAGATTCCCCTCGACTGTAACAGGCCCATCACTGGCGTAAGGATCTTTGTAACGACCCGAGGAGCCGTGGCTAGACCGAAGGGGAGAGCTACAAATTGAAAGTGTCCCTCCGGAACCGCAAAGCGGAGGTACCGATGATGGCCTGGGAATATTGGCACATGGAGGTAGGCATCCTTGATATCCACTGATTAAAGGAACTCCCCTTGTTCCAGGGACGCCACCACCGAACGGAGAGATTCCATTCGGAAGTGGTGGATGAGAAGGTGATGGTTGAGACGCTTGAGGTCCAAAATTGGACGCACAGAACCGTCCTTCTTGGGAACCACAAAAAGATTTGAATAGAAACCCCGAAACCGTTCCCCTGGAGGAACGGAAACAATAACCCCATGAAGAAGCAGAGACTGGAGAGCCGCTCGAAATTGCTTCGCCAGAGGGGGAGACCGGGGGGCCCGGGAGCGAAAAAAGCGATCCCTCGGAAGGGAGGCAAATTCGATTCAGTAACCGTTGGACACCACATCCCTGACCCAAGAGTCCTGAATGTGAGAGGTCCAAATGTCTTGATAAAACAAGAGATAACCTCCCACCCGAGAAGAAACCGCGGGTGGGGGCCTCACTTCATGCAGAAGTGGGCTTGCGGTTGCCTGATTTGGGCGCAAAGCGGCCGGACCGTTTGGAGTCCGACTCCCAAGACGGGCGTGCCCAGAACGAGGGAGCCTTCCTGTCCCGCGAGGGCACCTGCCCGGACCCTTTGCTGGAGCCAGAGGTCTGAAAGGACCGCAAGGAAAAGGACTTCCTTTGGGAAGTAGGGCGAGCCTTATTTTGAGGTAACAAGGAACTCTTACCTCCCATTGCCTCAGAGATAATTTCATCAAGGCGTTTGCCAAAAAGACGGCCGCCCGTAAAGGGAAGCTCAGTGAGAGACCTTTTGGAAGCGGCATCCGCATTCCAAGCTTTAAGCCACATAGAGCGGCGGAGAGCCGCTAGGTGACCTACAGCAAAAGCAGAACAACGGGCTGCCTGCATGGAAGCTGTGTACAGGAAGTCCCCATCTTTAGAGCATTGGAGAGCCAGAGCAGATAGATCCTCCTGGGGGATCAAGCTAAGATATCCTGATGGAGCTTTTGGCACCACTCCGCCAGGCCCTTGGACACCCATATCGAGGCGAAGATGGGAAGAAGAGAAGAGCCAGCTGCTTCAGTGGAAAACTTCGCAAAAGATTCTACCTTCTTATCCGTGGGATCCTTGAAGGCAGCGGCGTCTGCCAGAGGCAGTGTAGTCGCCTTAGAGATCCAGGAAATTGGTAGATCCACTGAGGGAGGGGAAACCACCTTAGTGACAAGGTCCTTGTCAAATGGATAACGTTCTTGAATTGTCTTGATTCCCGGAAACCTGTTGTCTGGATGTTTCCATGCGGTTTCCAGAATGTTGTCAAAGTCAGCGTGAGAGCTGAACCTTTGAAGTGCTGGCTTAGCATGATGAAAGGATACTCCTGGATTGACATCCGAAGATCCTGGGTCCTCTAAGTGAAAGATGTCTCTTAGGGCTGTCACCAAAGAGTTCACCATTGCAATTGAGTCCGGGCGGTCCTCTGAGTCAGATGCCGGCTCGGAAGCCTCGTCCACCAGTTCACCAGGGGAGTGAGAATGAGTAGATGCAGTCCTGGAGGGGGGCGACCCTGACCGAGTACGCGGCTCTGGCGTGGCAGAGCGGCGACTCAGAGAACGTCCTTTAGAGGAACGACGTTTGTGCCCAGATGACCGGTGGGGTGGGACCCACGAGGGGAACGCTTACGTCTATCTGAAGACTCAATGGAAGAGTCAGACGAGGCACCCCTAGGACACTTGTGAGAGCGTGAAGTATGTGGAGACGAGGAACGGGCCCTTCCAGAGGTCCTGCACAGGGAAGACCCCTTCAAGGCGGACACCAGTTCCCGGGAGGCCTCAGCCACCGAACGGGAGACTTTGGTCAAGTCAGCCATATAATGGGACAGGGAAGAAACCCAGGCTGGTGGAGTGGCTGAACCCACCGGGACCGAAGGGACATCAAGGGGTCTGGGGGAGCAGTGAAGCAGGCAGGGCAAGTGGGCTCAGCAGAGCCAGACATCTTGGTATTACAGTGCTTACAGAGATAGTAAGTCACGGAAGTTCCAGGTTTCTGTTTAGAGGAAGGAACAGCTCTGGATACGGACATAATGTAGAAAGAAAAAAGGCGATAGGAACTTTCTCACCCTAGTCTGTGTCCCCTGTCAGCTGCAGTGAGGAAACTCGCTCTGAGCAGCTAGAAAGAGAGTGAACAGGCCAGCCAATAGGAAGAGAGGAGCGTGCCTGAATTGGAGGCTGCTTCGCGTCTTTGAGAGCTCCTAGCCCTGTGGGTGGAGCTATAGACGGCCTTAAAGAACTGTCATGGCACCCGCTCCTTGTCCCGAGCGCACCAGATGGCAGTTTATGCGCCCGGGGAAGAGAGCGGACGGACAAAGCGCCGGCAGAGACTGCCGGTGAAAGAGAAAGTAAGCCGGCACTTAAGCACCCGGCAGTGCCGTGGCTATCAGCCGCATATAAGGCGCTGCCGACAAAACGAAAGTAAACCGGCACTGAGAGCGTCCGGCCCGATACAGCGCCGGACTGACAGCCGCATATAAGGCGCTGATATGGTAGCACAAGCACACACGCCCACACATATAAGTGAAGTGCACCAAGCACACACACACACACAAGTGCAGTGCCCCATAAAAAATGCCCCCTCAGGTGCCACTGCTCCCCCAGAATAAAGTACAGCCCTTGCATAGGCTAGCCCATAAAGTGTAGGTGGGCCAAAACAGGTGGTCTCCAGAGGTTGCGAGTTCGTACCTATGGAGAATAAAGGGGGAAAGTACTTACCTCAGTCAGAAGAACTTACCTAAAGGAGTCCTCAATGAAGTCTTCAGTCAGCTATAGTTACCTGCATCACGCCTGGCTGCTATGCGCGAGCGAGGCGAGCAGGTAAATAGGGGACACGGACCCATGAGGTACCACCCAAGCGCTGACTGTTGGCGAAGGGGGGTTAACAGCGCATATACGCAATGTTTGTGCCCCCTCACTCGCAATGGACTCACTGGGGAAACAGGGAACCGCATTCCCTGAGTCCCCACCTGAAAACAGAAAAGAAAAGGAATAAAAAACTAACACGTCCCTAACTAGGAAAACAAAAAAACAGAAGACCTGGTCTGGAGCAGTCCAGACCATGTCCACCTCCTTCAGACACTATGCTTAAACTGATTGGCTCAGAGCCTGAAGGCGGGTATATCCTGCTGGGAGGAGCCAACTGTTTTTTTTGCCATAGTGTCACACCTCCTAGAGACAGCAGCATACACCCACGGTCTGTGTCCCCCAATGGAGCCGATAGAGAAATTTTATTTTTCATATGTAAAGCCCACTGTTCCAAAAATCTGTCAGACACCTGTGGGGTGTAAATGCTCACGGCACCCCTTATTACATTCCATAAAGGGTGTAGTTTCCAAAATGGGGTCACATGGGGAAGGGTGTCCACTGTTCTGGCAGCATGGGGCTTTGTAAATGCACATGGCCTTCAATCCACCAAAATGCTCTCTCCAAAAACCACGTACGTCATGGGTCCTTAAGAGGTTAAAGAGGCACTGTCATTATGAAAAACGTTTTTTATTTTGTAGTACTACTGATAAGATGACTTTTTTTAAATACGGTATACAGTATAGGTATCCAGTATAGGAGATCACCATTGCACCACTACAGCCATCAGCTGTTCCTAAACTACAACTCCAGTGATGGGAGTTGTAGTTTTGTAACAGCTGGGGGTACAATCTTTGTAAATCTCTGTTTTAGAGCTGTGTATTCTCCAGCTGTGTGCCTCTAGCTCTTGCAAAACTACAGACAAAGGATGTGTGGGCATGCTTGGAGTTGTCGTTTTGCAACAGCTAAAGGCAACACTGCTCTAACACAGTGCTTTACAAACACTGCAGCTCCAGAGCTGTTGCAAATCACAACTCCAAGCATGCTTGAACAGCCAAAGCTTTCTCTGACTCCTGAATGACAAAGAAGCTGATCAGACATTCAGGAGTCTGTGAAAGCTGAATGGCAGACATAGGGACATCTATGTTGATTATCATCCAGTTTTACAAGGAACAGATAGAAAATGTATGCATAAAAACTACTGTGCAGTGATTTGCATACTGCCAGGCTGCTCCCAAACTCAGAGCAGATGAGTCACCACAGTGAGGGAGAGAGATGGACACGCCTCCTCCACAAGGTGAGAACACAAAGCAAGTGAGCAAGATATAAATGCTAATTCTAACCTGTATATGGGCCTCTGAAAGAAATTAACCATCCTCCCGGGGGTCGGCCTGGCGTCAAATCTGGTCCTCTGGCGGCGGTTCATTGATGACATTATTTTTATATGGAATGGATCGAAATCACTTTTAAATGAATTTTTTAATGAATTTAAATAAAAATTAATTTTATCTCACTTTCACACCTATTTTTAGTGGCTCGGAAATTATCTTTTTGGACCTTACAATTTTTATTGAGGACTACACCATACGAACCAAAACCTTTAGAAAAACTACAGACAGCAATAGCTTTATTGATTTAAATAGTTCCCATCTTCCCTTGTGGCTTAAGAACATCCCCAGGAGCCAGTTCATTAGGCTATGTAGAAATTGTTCAAATCTGGATGAATACAAAATGGAGGCACAGGCTTTACAAAAATACTTTTTACAAAAGGGGTATCAAAAAGACATGCTGACCAAAGTGGCAGAACAAGTGGAAAGCATAGATAGAGATACCCTGCTTGTTAAGAAAAGTGCAATAGTTTGTGAAAATAACCCAGAAAATTTAAGGATACCCATAATAACAACATATAATAATCAAAGTAACTTTTTAAAATCAGTAGTCCGGAAACATTGGGAAATTTTGAAAGAGGATAGTGTTGTTGGTCAATTACTACAAGATCAACCATCATTCATATTTAGGAAAGCTTCTAATATAGGGAATTTGGTGTCACCCACTGTAAAAAATAATAAAATAACTGAAAAACATAATTTTTTCAAGAGCCAGGTTTTTTTTCCCATGTCGCTTGTGCAAGGGCTGCAAAAAAACAGCAAGTAAGAGATCTGGGATGGCTCCTTTAAGTGTTCCATCAAATCATACATTAATTGTAAGTCAAAAGATGTTATTTACAGTATAGTATGTCCGTGCGATAAAATGTATGTGGGGAGAACCAAACGCTTCCTATACACAAGGATTGGGGAGCATATATACAACATTGAACGGAAATTTTTGGGGCACCCACTGTCTAAACACTTTGTGGAGAAGCAAAATGCATCATTTGCACAAGCGGACTTTTTTGGCATTGAAAAAATAAAAAAAACACTGGAGGGGAGGAGATCACATAGCAGCCATGTCCAGAGCGGAAAGCCGCTGGATATTTAATCTGAACACTTTATCCCCGTTTGGTTTAAATGCAGATCTGGAATTATTCGGGTTTCTTTGATAGAATATTTATAGGACAATAATAATACAGAGAAGGAACTATTAATAACCATTGATTATAGTGCTATAAAGGATACGTATTATCAGGATATTCACAAATTAATTCCTTTGGGATGTGCATTATGGATATGTATCAGTAGGTTAATTGCTTATGTATTCCTGTAGGGAAAATATTTATGTTATCAGGACATTCGTATATTAACCTTTTTTGGTGGAATACTCTATGTAGTGTTTTCATCACTATCATTTTCTACATTATGCACATTTATTCAGTTCAGACTGTGCGTTTTTGAGGGAGCGTTTTTTGTGCGTTTTTTGCAGGAACCGTACTTGGACATTGCAGCATGAAAGATGTAAATCATAGATACAAAATATAAACTTTGTTTTAAGGATGGCCCAAAAATTATCTATATTCACCAAGTCAGTTACGTTCTGGGCAAAGATATAGTAAGTACAATGTAGCTTGCATATGGAAGTCTTAGGATCTTTGGGACCCTGATCCAATGTCCGATCATTGAATGGGAATTGGCATAAATAGCTGTAACCTGCCCGCACACTTCATCTCTGACGAAGATCGGCGTTCCGATCGAAACGCGTTAGATGTGTTTTGGCCCTCGAGCCCTGCAGTACACAGTGACGTCACGCACAGCATTCAGGTCACAGTTCGCCATCTGAAAGCCAACAGCATGGTAGTACCAGTGAGACGCTTTCGGCCGGAGCAGATCTCCCGGTGCATACACCCGCTGTCTATCCCAAGCATCTCCAGCATCCTCCAGGACTACAGGACTATTTCCAGCATTATCAGTACCGCCCGGAAACCATCGGAGCGAACACATCGCCGAACTTACAGGTACGATTTCATCTGAATCTAAAGGCACGCTATTGAATATAAATACCAGCGCTATCAATTGTAATAGGGAACGGTCCGCACCCTTCCACCAGCATTTATTGACACAGCGCACCTAGGATTATCAGGTGTGCACGGTGTATATACCGTGATTTCGAGTACTCTCATTGAGTAGTTTTATATTCTGTTTCACGCAGTGTTCCCCTCTGTGAACTACCTCGGTATCCTTGATTAATCTCTTAGCTGCACTTCCAGTTACCGATATCGCTGCTGAATCCAGGATTAACACAGTACAATTTACATGATTGTAATTATCTTTTCAACTTAACATAATAACGTTACATTGTTGTTACTAGTGAAGAGTGTATCTCATTATTGCAATCTTTTTTTCTTATAATAGAAACAGCACACCATTGAAGGGGTTTGCCGTAACTACTAGTGTGATTTCTATTCATCATCCACTCCAGTTCTTCCTCCTGTAAGTGGAATTATTCTATACCCTTATTTGTGCGCCGACACACACACTCTTTCCTGCATTTTAGTTTACATTTTTTGTGGGTACGGGCCAGGACCCACAAGTGTGTGTCTGGGCAGCCATAGTAGGGATACCATTCTTGCGCTAAGTATATATTTCTATTCAAGATATAAATGCTATTTGTTAAGGATATATAGGTCGTAGACACATAAAAATATGTACATGATCGGGATTAGATACTGAGTAACATCACTTTTTTAGGCACTATGACAGGTATGCTTTAAGGGGTTAATATTACAAATAATAATTAATATTTCTAATACAACCTGTTATAAGGTTAGTTGTCATATGACTGTGTGTATATAACTGTTCAGATAAGATAGTATATTTTCTAAAAAATAATAATAATAAATAAACACTTTGTGCGGACCCATAATTTGTGTTTGAACAAAAAAATTTGACATGTTCCATCTTGTCCTGTATTAAAAAGATGTTCTCCCCTAAAAGCTTGGCTTTGGTAAAATGAAAGCTGAGCTGTGATTGGTTGTTATGGGCAAAACTAGACAATTTAGGTCTCCGGTTGATTGATAAATTATGGCCAATATTGATTTACCCATTAAACGTATTCCTTTAAAGAAGCATTGCAGTGGGAGGTGTGCCCACACTAAGAAGGGCTCACAGCCAGTCCAGGAATATTGGAAAAAGACTCTCTAGCAACCATGGCAAGGGATGCTGCAGAGGGCAGGATGGTGTCTTAGCACGCTGAAAACCCTGATCCGACACCTGAACCAGGACCAGTTTGGTGCAGTAAGAGGGGTTAACCTCTAAAAACAAGTCATGCTTGAATTAACTAATGGGGGTTCATTTGTGTAATTTATTGTAGGCCAAAGCTAAAAGCAGGGATTGTCCTGTCAGTAGAAGAAAGTGCACAATCACTTGGTATATCAATAAAGTGCTGGATCAAAAGTCCCCTACCATTTTTAAAAAACATAAGGTAAACGTAAGGTTAGAGATGAAGTCAGGTCATCGATTCCTGTTTAGCTGTCTTACATCCTGACTCTTCTTTCCTAGAAGAGCAGGAAGGCATGTCTCTCTTTTCTATAGATGAGGTCGGCCCTCTAATCAAGGTAGTCCGAACAGTGATAAAGGGCCCATTCACACAGCAATGTTTTGGTACCCAGAGCACTTAAGCGTAAATATACTTTTGAAGAAAAGGACTTGGATACCTGGTAGGGATCGACCGATATCGTTTTTTTAGGGCCTGTACCGATAATCGGTGGAGGTTAGGGCCGATAGCCGATAACTTATACCGATATTCCGGTATAAGTTATCGGCTATTTATCCCCCCGCAACACCGCTGCAGATCATTGATTTAAAGCGGGCGCTTTAAATCAATGCACTGCAGTGGCTTTTGCGGTGCCATAGGCCGCCGCCGCCACCACCCGCTTCTCTCCCCCTACCTGTCAGGGTGGTCCGGGCCATCCATCCTTCCTGTAGTGTCCGGTGGCATTCCGGGTGTAGGGTGAACCGGTCCGGGCTGTCCTTCTTCTCCGGAGGAGCTCTTCTCCCCTCCGGGCAGGCTCCGGACTAGTAACGCAGCATAGACGCCACTGCGCAGTGACACCCGTGCGCAGCGACGCACCTGACGTCACGGCGTAGCGGCGTCTATGCAGCATACTAGGCCGGAGTCTGCCTGGAGTGGAGAAGAGCACCCCCGGATAAGGACAGCCCGGACCGGTTCACCCTCCACCCGGAATGCCGCCGGACACTACAGGAAGGATGGATGGCCCGGACCACCCCCATTACGGGTAAGTTTAAATTTTTTTTATTGACTCAGAGGATGGGGGAGGGGCTCGACCGGTATAGCGGTATGGGCAAAAATCCATACCGTGGGAGAAAAAAAAACGGTATCCGGTTCATACCGATATACCGCCCAGCACTATGGTGGGGGGTGCGACGTGGTGCGGTGGGTCGGGGGGGGGGGGGGGGCGGTCGCGGTGGGGCGGTAATTGCGACCGATAATGCCTAAAATCGTGATTATCGGCCGATAATATTGGCCATACCGATAATCGGTCGATCCCTAATAGCTGGGATGTCCAAACACAACTATCAGAAATAGCTGTACATTTTATTTGCACCACTTAGGGGTGCATACAAATTATTGATTATTCTTTTTAGAGAGTAAATTGGAAAATAAATCCACTGTTTATTTTTATGTCATGGGCTGCACAGTATATCATATTCATTTTATTCTATGGGTGAGGCAGAGGGGCACCGCTGCAGTTTACCACATTCTATGCAACTCTAAGTCCATTGACATGTACAAGGCACTCAAAAGACAGAAACAAGGCTCTTGCGCCTTCTGGCTGTGATGAAAAACTTCAGTCTATATTCATGCATACAAGTATGGATGATGGGGGAGACAGCACCGATCAGATCAGCATGTGCAGGTGATCATCCGGGAATGCCAACCCGGAAAAGCATGCAGAAATTCAGAAGGGATACAGCACCAAATAGCTGAGGACTCAAGCTGGTAGATGGAGCAAGGTTTTATTTGCCATCCATGTGCAACGTTTCGGCAATAAACTGCCTTTTTCAAGCCTGCTTGAAAAAGGCAGTTTATTGCCGAAACGTTGCACATGGATGGCAAATAAAACCTTGCTCCATCTACCAGCTTGAGTCCTCAGCTATTTGGTGCTGTATCCCTTCTGAATTTCTGCATGCATACAAGTAGTTACATAGGACTCCTGACACAGTCGTGTCCTGTCTTAGCCAGTAAAAGAGCTGGTAGGTCCTGCTCTGAGCATTCATCGTGGAAGCAGAAAAACATAAGAGGCTAGGTAAGTATTGATTTTTTTTCAATTTTCCCCAGCTCCAGCAGCAAAATACACTGTATATAGAAACACATCTAGTCTGCTCAATATTCTAAATACTATCAATGGTCCCTGGCCCTATCTTATATGAAGAATAGCCTTATCTCTATCCTATGCAAGCTTAACCTCTAGAGAACACAAGATTTTTTCATTTTTGCACTTTTGTTTTTTCCTCCGCACCTTCTAATAATCATAACGCTTTCAATCTTCCACCTAAAGACTCATATGAGAGTTTGTATTTTGTAATTACATCAATAATTTCACCACAAAATCTACTGCACAACCCCAAAAAATTATTTGTGGGGCGAAATTGAAAAAAAAAAAAATAAATACCCTGCCATTTTGTACCTTTTGGGGGCTTCTGTTTCTGCAATGTGCACTTTTCTGGAAAATTGAAAACCTTATTTTTATTCTGTGGGTCCATACAATTACAATGATACTCAATTTATATAAGTTTTATTTTACTACTTTAAAAAAATTATAACTTTTGTACAAAAAATAGTATTTTTATACTATTCTTATACTAATTGTCCTCTTCTGATCCCAATAACTTTTATCTTTCAGTATATGGGGACGTAAGGGGCGCATTTTTTGTGCTGTGATATGTAGTTTTTATCGGTATAATTTTAATGGGACCTTTTGATCGCTTTTTATACATTGTTTTATAGTACATGAAGTGAGTAAAAAGATGCAATTCTGACTTTGGCTTTATGTACACATCATTGACCGTGCGGTTTAATTAATGTTATTTTTTAATAGTTCGGACATTTTCACACTAGGCGATACCACATGTTTATTTTCGTTTACATATTTTTATTAGAAAAATGGTAAAAGGGGGATGATCCAAACTTTTATTAGAGAAAGTGTTATTTCACATTTAATAAGTTCTTTTTTTACATTTTCCGCAATTTTTTTAAAGTCCTTATAGGACATAGTACAGCAATAATTAGAGTAATCAATGCTCTATTGGAGCATAGGAGCACTGATCGGACCACGAGAAGGCAGGTAAGGGCCCTCCAGCCAAACTCTCAACTGATCGGGATGCCAAGATTTTACCGCAGGTGTCCTGATCAGCTGCTACAAGCATATGTTTTTAATCTTAGACGTCAACGGTGATGTTTGTCATTAGCTACGGGTCCTCCTGAGCGAGCGTCATAGAAAGTATCTGTTATATCCCACACAAAAAAAGTTATGTTACTCAGTGCCTAATCATGATGATGTACATATACAGTGGGGCAAAGAAGTATTTAAGCTAGGTTTACACAGCAAAATCTGTGGGTAGAAAGTTTCCGCCCGGAGATTCCGAGTGCGGCCAGCACCGACTGAATCAGTGGGTGCTAGGACCGCGCGGACACTGCAGTCTCCATTAGACTGTAATGTGTTCTGCGAGTATTTCCGCCTGAAGAATGAGCAACGTTCACAAATTCCGAAGTGTGAATTTGTGAACGGAAACCCATTCACTATACTATACATTTTAGTAAGCAGAATTTCTGCCTGTAATTTCAAAGCGGAATTGCAGGCGGAAATTCCGTAGTGTGAACCTAGCCTTAGTCAGCCACCAATTGTGCAAGTTCTCCTACTTAAAAATATGAGAGAGGCCTGTCATTTTCATCATAGGTATACTTCAACTATGAGAGACATAATGAGAGAAAAAAAAAACATGAAATAACATTGTCTGATTTTTAAACAATTTATTTGCAAATTATGGTAGAAAATAAATATTTGGTCACCTACAAACAAGCAAGATTTCTGTCTCTCACAGACCTGTAAAGTCTGTCCTCCACTTGTTACCTGTAATAATGGCACCTGTTTGAACTTGTTATCAGCATAAAAGATGCCTGTCCACAACCTCAAACAGTCTCACTCCAAACTCCACTATGGCCAAGACCAAAGAGCTGTCAAAGGACACCAGAAATAAAATTGTAGACCTGCACCAGGCCGGGAAGACTGAATCTGCAATAAGCAAGAAGCTTGGTGTGAAGAAATCAACTGTGGGACCAATTATTAAAAAATTGAAGAAATACAAGATCACTGATAATCTCCCTTGGTATGGGGCTACACGCAAGATCTCATCCCATGGTGTCAAAATGATCGGTGAGCAAAAATCCCAGAACCAGACCTAGTGAATGACCTGCAGAGAGCTGGGACCAAAGTAACAAAGGCTACCATCAATAACACACTACGCCGCCAAGGACTCAAATCATGCAGTGCCAGACGTGTCCCCCTGCTTAAGCCAGTACATGTCCAGGCCTGTCTGAAGTTTGCTAGAGAGCATTTGGATGAACCAGAAGAGTATTGGGAGTATGTCATATGGTCAGATGAAACCAGTAGAATTTTTTGGTAAAAACTCAACTCGTCGTATTTGGAGGAGAAAGAATGCTGAGTTGCATCCAAAGAACACCATACATACTGTGAAGCATAAAGGGTTGAAAGATCATGCTTTGTGGCTGTTTTTCTGCTAAGGGACCAGGACGATTGATCCGTGTAAAGGAAAGAATGAATGAGGCAATGTATCGTGAGATTTTGAGTGAAAACCTCCTTCCATCAGCAAGGGCATTGAAGATGAAACAAAGCTGGGTCTTTCAGCATGACAATGATACCAAACACACCGCCCGGGCAATGAAGGAGGGGCTTCGTAAGAAGCATTTCAAGGTCCTGGAGTGGCCTAGCCAGTCTCCAGAACTCAACCCGATAGAAAACCTTTGGAGGGAGATGAAAGTCCGTGTTGCCCAATGACAGCCCCAAAACATCATTGCTCTAGAGGAGATCTGCATGGAGGAATGGGACAAAAAAGCAGCAACAGTGTGTGAAAACCTTGTGAAGACTTACAGAAAAAGTTTGATCTCTGTCATTGCCAAGGGTATATAACAAAGTATTGAGATTAACTTTTGTTATTGACCAAATACTTATTTTCCACCATAATTTGCAAATAAATTCTTTAGAAATCAGACATTGTGATTTTATGGATTTTTTTTCTCTCATTACGTCTCATAGTTGAGGTATACCTATGATGAAAATTACAGGCCTCTCTCATCCTTTTAAGTGGAAGAACTTGCACAATTGGTGGCTGACTAAATACTTTTTTGCCCCACTGTGTCTAGCACCTATATTTCAAATACCTTCTTTCTGTTGCTCATTTGGTTTGTCATTTTTTGTTCTTGAAGGGGGCGTGTCCTCACTCTTCATGACTTATCTTCCTCCCTGAGTCATCTGTGTAGTGCTGGTTTTCTTCATCCAATCACTGCAGGCTGCTTTGTCACCTCCTCCTCTCTATTTTCATGTTGCAGTCGGATAGGACAGGAGTGAGCACAGATAAGTTCTAGTCCCATCCTCACTTACTGGACTTTGTCCCTGTCTGTGCTTCAGCTTGGACAAAGATCATGCTGTAGCTGGACAGGATGACATTCTAAATGGTATGGGGACTCAGAGTGGTGTTTTTTTAGAAGCCATGATTTCAATAAAAAGGAAATAAAAGGTATATTAGAAAAGTCAATGTTTTGCCAAGCTGTCTAAACACTAACAGTTTGTGCAGTAAGTTGGGTATGGGGATGGTTGAAAGTCATGAAAAAAGGGATTTTATGCACAAATAATTGTACATTGCAGGCCAACAAGATGGTTGGGTCCAGGCATGCACCAACCAGTTTATAAATTTGGGGCTACTACATGTTAGGTGATTTTTTTTATTCTGCAGAGCAGCAGAGTTTCTGTGCATCAGAAACCCCCACTGATAAAACATTAATGGCCTCTGCTAAGGATAAGTCATCAATATTGAAACCCTAAAAAAAAAAAAAAAAAAACTTTAAGGGACCATAATTTATTAATGAATGTATTCCACAAGTACAAACTAGGGCTGGAGGACATTTTATTATTAGAAATGTAATATATAGTATATGATTGATGCCTCTGCAATATGTGTAAATTATGACCTCTATAGAAAGACAAGTACTGGCCGCAGGCCTAGACTAACATTAATAACTAAAAGCTCCAAATGCCTAATTCTAGTGACTGAAAATTACATTTACTGCAGAACACATAACCAAAGAAGAAGAGAGGATTTGGGGATGAGTTAGTTTGTACTGGGGGGCCATAAATAAAGGGGTTGAAGTGTCACCTTATATATGTAAACATAACAGCTGCAGCTCTATGTTAATCTACGTGTCCCAATGAGACACCTATAGGTTATTTGATCAATGTCTAGACTGTGTCTAGTGCTCTTGTGCAAATGCTAAGAATATCAGTGCTCACTCCATGTAGATACACGAACAGCAGTCAAACCACTCACCACCTACCATGATGAATATCTCTACTCAACAAAAGGTGTGAAATGCTGTCATCATTTCTTAAAGAAACTGTTCTAGGAAAAGTTCCTACAACTACTTCTGTGCAACGTTGTAGTCTTGGTACCTCATTTAACCACTTGAAGGGGTTATATCAGATTAGATAAACATGTGTCTGAGCTGCAATAGCACAAGCAGCCTATGGACAAGAGTGACGCTGTTTTGGCCTTAAGGACCAGACCAATTTTATTTTAGCATTTTCGTTTTTTCCTCCTCACCTTCTAAAAATCATAACTCTGTTATATTTCCATCCACAGACCAATTGTACTTTGTAATGACATCACTTATTTTACCATAAAATGTACAGTGCAACCAAACAAATATTATTTATGTGGAAAAATTGAAAAGAAAACCGCAATTTAGCAAATTTTGGAAGGTTTTGTTTTCACGCTGTACACTTTACGGTAAAAATTATATGTTTTCTTTATTCTGTGGGTCAATACGATTAATATGATACACATGATATATGCTTTTCTATAATTGTACCACTTAAAAATAATCTAAAAAAAAAATAAAATCTAAAAAAATTAGTATGCTTGAGATTTATTACTTTCTCATTTTTCCGTATATGGGCCGGTATGAGGGCTAATTTTTTGTGCCATGATCGGTAGTTTTTATTGGTACCCCTTTTGCTTAGGTTTTACTTTTTATTAAAAAAAAATTTAATAAAATGTGACAAAAAAGCAGCAATTTTGGACTTTTCATTTTTTTACGTTTACACCATTCCCAGTACGGCATAATTAACAATATATTTTAATAGATCAGACTTTTACGCACACGGCGATACCAAATATGTGTATAAATTGTATCTTTTTTATGCTTTTTGGGGGTAAAATGGGAAAAACAGACGTTTTACCTTTTTATTGGGAGGGTATTTTTCAATTTTTTTAACTCTTTTATTTTCCTTTTTTTTTTTTTTTAACACTTTAATAGTCCACATAGGGCATAGCAGTGTTATCGGCGATCTTCTGCTCTGGTCTGCTCAATCTCAGATCAGAGCAGAAGACCCGGGAGACAGTCGGAGCCAGGTGAGGGGACCTCCGGCCGCCATGCTGGATGATCGGATCCCAGCGGCCGCGTTGTGGGCGATCCGATCATCCATTTAAAGTACCGCACTGCCGCAGATGCCGTGATCTGTATTGATCACGGCATCAGAGGGGTTAATGGTAGACATCTGCGCGATCACGGATGTCCGCCATTACTGGCTGGTCCATGGCTGCAGATAGCAGCCGGGACCTGCCGCGCATGACGTGAGCACCGGTCCGGTTCTCACGGTCATGGCAGAGCGTAAATGTACGTCATGGTGAGTTAAGTACCACGGCACCATGACGTACATTTATATCCATTGTTGTTAAGGGGTAAAGGACCAGACCAATTTTATTTTTGCATTTTCATTTTTTCCTCCTCGCCTTCTAAAAATCATAACTCTTTTGTATTTCCATCCACAGACCAATATGAAGGTTTTTTTTTTTTGCGTCACCAATTGGGATTTGGACTTACATCCCTCATTTTACCATAAAATATACGGCGCAACCAAACAAATATTATTTATGTGGGAAAACTGAAAAGAAAACCGCAATTTAGCAAATTTTGGAAGGTTTTGTTTTCATGCTGAACACTTTATGGTAAAAATTACATGTTTTCTTTATTCTGTGGGTCAATATGATTAAAATGATACAAATGTTATATACTTTTCTATAATTGTACCGCTTAAAAAAAATCTCAAGCCATTTTAACAAAATTTGTATGTTTGAAATTGCCCTATTTTGACAACCTATAACTTTCTTATTTTTCTGTATATGGGGCGGTATGAGGGCTAATTTTTTGTTTATGTGTGACATACCGTATTTATCGGGGTATACCACGCACCGGCCTATAACACGCACCCTCATTTTACCAAGGATATTTGGGTAAAAAAAGTTTTTTACCCAAATATCCATGGTAAAATGAGGGTGCGTGTGTGCGTGTATACCCCGATACACCCCCAGGAAAGGCAGGGGAGAGAGGCCGTCGCTGCCCGCCTCTCTCCCCCTGCCTTTCCTGGGGTCTAGAGCGCTGCTGCCGCTTCTCTCCCGCTGGCTATCTGCGCCGCTGCCCGTTCTCTCCCCCTGACTATCGGTGCCGGCGTCATGCGCATAACAACGACGCAGGGGAAGCACGCCGGAGGCCTGCAGCAGCGCGGACCCGACCCAGGTAATTATGCCACCGGGGATGGGGGGAGGCAACGGGGCAGCGGCGCCGGCAATGGGTGCCACTGCCCTTTCTCTCCCCCTGGCTGTCGGCGCAGCTTCTCTCCCCCTGGCTATCGGCGCCGCTTCTCTCCCCCTGGCTATCGGTGCCGGCAATGGGGCGCCGGTACAGATAGTCAGGGGGACAGAACGGGCAGCGGCGCCGATAGCCAGGGGGAGAGAAGGGCTGGCAGCAGCGCTCTAGACCCCAGGAAAGGCAGGGGGAGAGAAGCGGCCAGCGACGGCCTCTCTCCCCCTGCCTTTCCTGGGGGTGTATCGGCGTATAACACGCACATAGACTTTAGGCTAAAAATTTTAGCCTAAAAAGTGCGTGTTATATGCCGATAAATATGGTATTTATCATACTATCACAGGGGGTTGATAAATTTGGCTCACATAAGTAAAAAACAATAAATCACTTTGGAATACCATTTTTTCAGCACACATAAGCAAAAACTAATAAATGACTTCAGAACACTTTGTAACCCACCTTAAGTCACAGCTGTGAAAAAAGATGTGCGATATATATATATATATGTGTTTATTACCCGCACATCTTCCGCCCACCCGTGCTGCACCACAACTCCCAGCATGTCCTTACTGTAAGGGCATGCTGAGAGTTGCAGTCGGGCTGCGTGGGCGGGTGACGAGGAAGCCAGGGAAGTGGGCGGCATTGTGCTCCGCTCCCTGGCTTCTCAGTGGGGGAGAACTTCATATTTCCCTCTGGTAGCTGGATCAATCACAGGTCACCCCGGGAAATATGAAATTACAGTGCTGTAATTTCATATTCCTGTCAGCCGGCTCCGCTCCCTGGGTTACCTGCCTGCAAGCTGTTGGGACTACAACTCCCAGCATGTCCTCACTGTAAGGGCATGCTGGGAGTTGTAGTCCTGCAATAGCTAGCAGGTGGGTGGTAGATGCGGGCGGGTGGCCGTGGTGACTTTTTGTAAAGCTCCGCTTCCTGGCCACCCGCTTGCATCTACCACCCACCCACTAGCTACTGCAGGACTACAACTCCCATCATTCTCTTACAGTGGGGATATGCTAGGAGTTGTAGTCCAAACAGCTTGCGGGCGGGTGGTAGATGAGAGCGGGTGCCGGGGAGCTGAGCTGTGCAAAAAGTTGCACAAAAAGTTGCAAATGTGACTTTTTGTGCAACTTTTTAAAAATGTTGTCAAAAGCAAGTTTGTAAGCCAGTTCTGACCTTGCTTACACTTGCGACTTTTTGAAGAGGGTTTGCGACTTTTATTTGCTTACATGCGACTTTCGCACTTGATCAATTCCCGACCACTGCAAAGAAAGAACTGAAATTTGCTTAGGTAGGGCTGATTGGTATTTTTTGCTTACCCACAAAAGTCGCACAAAAAAATTGCTTATGAGCACGTGCATTTTTTCTGCGACTTTTGTAAGCAAAAAAAAAACAAACAAACCTCTAAATCCCTTGATAAACCTCCCCAATGGTGTGTAGCCTTTATGACATTCATATTGATATATATGTTGGCAGTTGGTTTGAAGAGTATAGAGCGGACTTAGGAGCTTCCCATACAAAGTGAGTACTGGCTGCATTTTGCAGCTAACACCCACTGCTAATGACGGACATAAATGATCATGACTTCGGTCATTTAATCCCCTACTTGCTGCGATCAATAGCGATCACAACATTCGGGAGTTGTCAGACCTTCTATCGGCACCTCCACAATGGAATCACAAGGTGTTGAGAAATGGGGGTACTGCAGGAGAGATCTCGGGAATCTCCAGCGGCAGGACCCCCGCAATCAGACATATTTTCCCCTATCCTTTGCACAGGGGATAAGATGTCTAGGGGCAGAGTACCCCTTTAAGCTCCCCCTGCACACCAAGGCTGCCGCCTAAGCAAGGAGGATAACGGGACCACGGATCGGGGATAGGTAAATATCGTTATCATCGTCACCTGCACTACACACCTGCCAACAGGATAGTGCGGGTGACACTGATGTCAGTTTTTTCTTTAACAGGGGACATACTATTCTACCTACTTTTACGGTGTAGGACACCAAGGGGGCATTATTATAGTTTGGGGGCCTATAGATGGGCACATTGTGTAGAGAATGGGAGAGGATACTGGAAAAATGCAGAGTCTAAGGCTATGTTCACACGGAAGAAAATTCAGCAGCAATTTTCCAAATTTTCACAAAATTGTCAAAATCGGGAATTTTTCAGGGACCAGTTCAGATTTGAAGTGGATTTGAGGGGCCTTCGTATTAGAAATACCCCATAAATTACCCCATTATAAAAACTGCACCCCCCAAAGTATTCAAAATGACATTCAGAAAGTGTGTTAACCCTTTAGGTGTTTCACAGGAATAGCAGCAAAATGAAGGAGGAAAAAGAAGAAAAAGACCCCCAAAATTTGTAACCCAATTTCTCTCGAGTAAGGAAATACCGTATTTTTCGCCGTATAAGACGCACTTTTTCTTCTCCAAAACTGGGGGGAAAAAGTCGGTGCGTCTTATACGGCGAATACACCCCTATCGCGGCGGTCCCTGCGGCCATCAACAGCCGGGACCCGCGGCTAATACAGGACATCACCGATCGCGGTGATGCCCTGTATTAACCCTTCAGACGCGGCGATCAAAGCTGACCACCGCGTCTGAAGGGAAAGTGAAACTAACCCGGCTGTTCAGTCGGGCTGTTCGGGACCGCCGCGGCAGTCCCGAACAGCCCGACAGAATAGCAGGGTTAGTGCTTACAGGACACCGGGGGGGGACCTTACCTGCCTCCTCGGTGTCTTCTCCGTTCAGGGATCCCCTGTATGCCGGCGCTCTCCTTCCTCGTCATCACGTCGTCGCGTACGTGCGTCGGCGTGCGTAACGCCGTGATGGCGGCGACGGAGAGCAAGGATACCCGGCCGGCAGCAGAGACGTTCCAGAGCGACGGGGACACGGCGACAACGATGGAGCGACATCCAGGGCAGCGGTGACGGGTCCGGAGCGGCGGGGACACGTGAGTATTACCTCCTCCTGCAGTGGTCTTCAATCTGCGGACCTCCAGATGTTGCAAAACTACAACTCCCAGCATGCCCAGACAGCCAACGGCTGTCCGGGCATGCTGGAAGTTGTAGTTTTGCAACATCTGGAAGTCGGCAGGTTGAAGACCACTATTGGGTTCAAAATCTTTATTTTTTTAGATTTTGCCCCTAAAAATTGGGTGCGTCTTATACGCCGGTGCGTCCTATAGGACGAAAAATACGGTACCTCATAGGTGGATGTCAAGTGCTCTGTGGGTGCACTACAAGGCTCAGAAGTGAAGGAGCGACAATGGGATTTTGGAGAGTAAGTTTTTCTGAAATGGTTTTTGGGGGGCATGTCACATCTAAGAAGCCCCTATGGTGCCAGAACAGCAAAAAAAAAAAAAAAAAAAACAACAAGGCATACTATTTTGGAAACTATACCCCTCAAGGAACGTAACAAGGGGTCCAGTGAGCCTTAACACCCCACAGGTGTTTGATGACTTTTCATTAAAGTGTAAATTCATTTTTTTTTTCACTAAAATGCTGGTTTAACATTTTTGCAAGGCGTTATAGGAGAGAATGCCACCCAAAATTTGTAACGCCATCTCTTCTGAGTATGGAAATACCCCATGTGTGGACGTCAAGTGCACTGCGGGCGCACTACAATGCTCAGAAGAGAAGAAGTCACATTTGGCTTTTGGAGAGCAAATTTTGCTGAAATGGTTTTTGGGGGGCATGTCGCATTTAGGAAGCCCCTATGGTGCCAGAACAGAAAAAAAACCACATGGCATACTATTTTGGAAACTACACCCCTCAAGGAACGTAACAAGGGGTATAATAGGCCTTAACACCCCACAGATGTTTGACAAATTTCTGCTAAAGTTGGACAGGAAAATAAAATGTTTTATTTTTTTCACTAAAATGCTGATGTTACCCCAATTTTTCATTTTCACAAGGGATAATTGGAGAAAAAGCCTCACAAAATGTGTAACCCCATTTCTTCTGAATATGGAAATACCCCATATGTGGATGTAAAGTGCTCTGCGGGCGAACTTCAATGCTCAGAAGAGAAGGAGTGACATTGAGCGTTTGGTGAGAGAATTTGGTTGGAATAGAAGTCGGGGACCATGTGCGTTTACAAAGCCCCCGTGGTGCCTGAACAGTGGACCTCCCCCATCCCACATGTGACCCCATTTTGGAAACTACACCCCTCATAGAATTTAATAAGGGGTGCAGTAAACATTTACACCCCACTGGCGTTTGACAGATCTTTGGAACAGTGGGCTGTTCAAATGAAAAATTACATTTTTCATTTTCACGGACCACTGTTCCAAAAATCTGTCAGACATCTGTGGGGTGTAAATGCTCACTGTACCCCTAATTACCGTATTTATCGGAGTATACCACGCACCGGCCTATAACACGCACCCTCATTTTACCAAGGATATTTAGGTAAAAAAAGTTTTTTACCCAAATATCCATGGTAAAATGAGGGTGCGTGTGTGCGCGTGTATACCCCGATACACCCCCAGGAAAGGCAGGGGGAGAGAGGCCGTCGCTGCCGGCTTCTCTCCCCCTGTCTTTCCTGGGGTCTAGAGCCCTGCTGCCGGCCCTTCTCTCCCCCTGACTATCTGTGCCGGCGCCGACAGCCAGGGGGAGAGAAGGGGCAGCGGCACCAATAAAATAGACAGGTGGATCGGCACTACTCAGTCTGTGATCATAGGACTCGTGGAAAAAGGGTAACTGGTTAGGCTGCTTCTGTGAAACCTTGGTGGTGCTCTGACTGAACGTGATGCAGTAGTCTTATAACAGTAGAATAAGAAAAAAGTCGGCGACTCACCGGAGCTGATTTTCAAGCAGTTTCTTCTTTATTAGTACTCACATGCATGGGGAGAGAAAAGACGTACAGGGGGTACAGCTGTCTGGCGGCGCCGACAGCCAGGGGGAGAGAAGGGGCAGCGGCACCCATTGCCGGCACCGCTGCCCTGTTGCCTCCCCCCATCCCCGGTTGCATAATTACCTGTTGCCAGGGGTCGGGTCGGCGCTGCTTCAGGCCTCCGGTGTGCGTCCCCTGCGTCGTTGCTATGCGCTGCACGGCGCGGCACATGATGTTAGTGCGCCGTGCCGTGCAGCGCATAGCAACGACGCAGGGGACCCGACCCCGGCAACAGGTAATTATGCAACCGGGGATGGGGCGCCGGCACCGATAGTCAGGGGGACAGAACGGGCAGCTGTGCCGATAGCCAGGGGGAGAGAAGGGCCGGCAGCAGGACTCTAGACCCCACGAAAGGCAGGGGGAGAGAAGCGGGCAGCGACGGCCTCTCTCCCCCTGCCTTTCCTGGGGGTGTATCGGCGTATAACACGCACATAGACTTTAGGCTAAACAATTTAGCCTAAAAAGTGCCTGTTATATGCCGATAAATACAGTACATTATGTGAGGGGTGTAGGTTACTTACAAAATGGGGTCACATGTGGGGGGGGGGGTCCACTGTTCTGGCACTATGTGGCTTTGTAAACACACATGGCCTTCAATTTCGGATACATTCTGTCTCCAAAATCCCAATGGCGCTCCTTCTGTTACATTCCGTGAGGGGTGTAGTTTCCAAAATGTGGTCACATCTGGGTATTTATTGTTTTGCGTTTGTCAGAACCGCTGTAAAATCGGCCACCCCTGTGCAAATCACCAATTTAGACCTCAACTGTACATAGTGCGCTCTCACTTCTGAGCAGTGTTGTGCGTCCGCAGAGCATTTTTTGCCCACATATGGGGTATTTCTGTATTCAGGAGAAATTGCGTTACACATTTTGGGGGTCTTTTTTTCCTTTTACCGCTTGTGAAAATTCAAAGTATGGGGCAACACCAACATTAGTGTAAAAATAAATTTTTTTACACTAACATGCTGGTGTAGACCCCAACTTTACCTTTTCATAAGGGGTAAAAGGAGAAAAAGCCCCCCAAAATTTGTAACGTAATTTCTCCCGAGTACGGAGATACCCCATAAGTGGCCCTAAACTGTTTCCTTGAAATACGATAGGGTTCCAAAGTGAGAGAGCGCCATGCACATTTGAGGCCTAAATTGGGGATTTGAATCCGGCACAAAAATACCCCACAGCGGTGTTTCCCAAACAGGGTTTCTCCAGCTGTTGCAAAACTCCCACCATGCATGGACAGTCAGTGGCTGTCCGGCAATACTGGGAGTTGTTGTTTTTCAACAGCTGGAGGCTCCGTTTTGGAAACAGTGCCATACAAGACTTTTTTTTTTTTTTTGGGTGGAGGGGGGGGGGGGTGTTTGTGTATATGTAATGTTTTACTTTTTATTTTGTGTAGTGTAGTGTAGTGTTTTTGGGGTACATTCACACGGTCGGGTTTACAGTGACTTTGAGCTGTGGCGGAAAATTTGCCGCATCTCAAACCTGCAGCAGAACTAGCTGTAAACCCGCCCGTGTGAATGTACCCTGTATATTCACATGTGGGGGGGGCCAAACCTCCAACTGTTGCAAAACTGCAACTCCCAGCATGCACTGACAGACCATACATGCTGGGAGTTGTAGTTATGCAACAGCTGGAGGCACATTGGTTGCAAAATACTGAGCATGTGCAGTCTCTCAGTGACTGCTGGGAGTTGTATTTTTGCAACACCTGGAGGCACACTGGTTGCGAAACAACTGAGTTAGGTAACAAACTCGGTTCCACAACCAATGTGTCTCCAGCTGTTGCAAAACTGCAAAAATCAGCATGCATTGACAGTCGAAGGGCATGCTGAGAGTTGTAGTTTTGCAACAGCTGGATGCACACTGCTACAACTCCCAGCATGCCCTTTGGTAGTCTGATCATGCTGGGAGTTGTAGTTATGCAACAGTGAATGCACACTTTTTCATAGAAAAAATGTGCCTCCAGCTGTTGCAAAACTACAACCCCCAGCATGCACAGACTACCAAAGGGCATGCTGGGAGTTGTAGTTGGAACTCCAGCTGTTGCAAAACTACAACTCCCAGCATGCCCTTTACATGCTGCAAGTTGTTGCTAAGCAACAGTAGGTGAACAGGCCTCACCTCCTGCTGTATTCTGCCGCCGGGACCGATCCTGCTGCTCCTGTCACCGCCACCGAACCTGAGGGGACCCCCGCCGGACCAGGGCAAGGTAGGAGACCCCTGCCGGCGCCGATCTCCGCTCCGATTGCCGTCCCGATCACCGCCCAGCAGGTCCGTGATTGGTCGGTCGTTCCGACTGATCAGTCACATGATCGTAAGGCTGCACCCGTGCCACCTCACTCCTTCTGGGTATGGGTGAATGGGGCTGTCTCGGACAGCCCCATTCACCCTTTTTTTCCAGGTCACCAGAGACCCGATTGACCCGGAATAGTGGAAAAATCGCAGGTATGAATTGACCCACGATTTGCCGCGATCGCCGACATGTGGGGTCTCAGGACCCCCCTGGGCGATATGCCGGGATGGCTGCTGATAGATATCAGCAGTCATCCTGTCCAATCACCGTGTCTGGAAACGCAGTGATTCAAGAAAGCTGTGCCGGCGCTGTGCACCAAGTACTTCTTAGCAGCGCCGTACATTTACGGCGCATGTCCTTAAAGGAGTACTCCAGTGGTGAACAACTTATCCCCTATCCTAAGGATAGGAGATAAGTTGCAGATCGTGGGTGGTCCGACCGCTGGGGCCCCCCGTCATCTCCTGTACGGGGCCCCGACAGCCCGCGGGAAGGGGGCGTGTCAGCCACCGCACGAAGCAGCGGCCGACACGCCCCCTTCGGCAATCTACGGCCCTGCCATAGAGCTGTATTGAGGGGGCGTGTCTGTCAACGCATCGTGCGGTGGTCGACACCCACTATCTGGCCGGAGAGCCTGGCCCCAGCGGTTGGACCCCCTGCGATCTCAAACTTATCCCCTATCCTTAGGATAGGGGATACGTTTTTCACCACTGGACTACCCCTTTAGGGGGTTAAAATATAATGTTAATGATCCCGTACGGTGAACAGCATGAACGTAAAAGAAAAAAAAAAAAGCCAAAATTGCTGTTTTTTTTTAAACATTTTATTAAAAAATAAATTTGATAAAAAATGTATTAAACGTTTTATATATGCAAATGTGGTATCAATAAAAAGTACAGATCACGGTGCAAAAAATGAGCCTCCATATCGCCGCTTATACGGAAAAAGTTATAGGTCAGCAAAATAGAGGGATTTTAAACGCACTAATTTGGTTAAAAAGATTGCGATTTTTTTAAAGTGGTACAATAATAAAAAAGTATGTAATCATGGGTATCATTTTAATCGTATTGACCCACACAATAAACAAAACATGTCATTTTTACCGTGAATTGTACGGCGTGAAAACGAAACCTTCCAAAATTGCGGTTTTCTTTTCAATTTCCCCACAATAGTATTTTATGGTAAAATGAGCAATACCATTACAAAGGACAACTGGTCACACAAAAAACAAGCCCTCATACTAGTCTGTGGATGAAAATATAAAAGAGTTATGATTTTTAAAAGGCGAGGAGGAAAAAACGAAAACATAAAAATAAAATTTGCTGAGTCCTTAAAGGGGTATTCCAGGCAAAACCTTTATATATCAACTGGCTCTGGAAAGTTAAACAGATTTGTAAATTACTTCTATTAAAAAATCTTAATCCTTCCAATAGTTATTAGCTTCTGAAGTTTTCTGTCTAACTGCTCAATGATGATGTCACGTCTCGGGAGCTGTGCATGATGGGAGAATATCCCCATAGGAACTGCGCAGCTCACGGGACGTGAGTCATCAGAAAGCAGTTAGGCTGGGTCCACACTACGTTTTGTCCCATACAGGAGCGCATACGGCAGGAGGGAGCTAAAACCTCGCGCTCCCGTATGTCACCGTATGCGCTCCCGTATGTCATTCATTTCAATGAGCCGACCGGAGTGAAACGTTCGGTCCGGTCGGCTCATTTTTGCGCCGTATGCGCTTTTACAACCGGACCTAAAACTGTGGTCAACCACGGTTTTAGGTCCGGTTGTAAAAGCGCATACGGCGCAAAAATGAGCCGACCGGACCGAACGTTTCACTCCGGTCGGCTCATTGAAATGAATGACATACGGGAGCGCGAGCTTTTAGCTCCCTCCTGCCGTATGACGTACAAAACGTAGTGTGGACCCAGCCTTAGACAGAAAACAACAAATCAACTTCAGAAGCTAATAACTATTGGAAGGATTAAGATTTTTTAATAGAAGTAATTTACAAATCTGTTTAACTTTCCGGAGCCAGTTGATATATAAAAAAAAGTTTTGGCCTGGAATACCCCTTTAAGGCCCAAATGGGCTGTAGTCTGCAAACTGTGGACCTCCAGCTGTTGTAAAAAGTAGAACTCCAAGCATGCCTGGACAGCGCTGGGAGTTGTAGTTTTGCAACAGCTGGAGGCCCAGATTATGATGGAGACCACATAGCGGGTAAAACATGTCATTCTCCGTTGTTCCCTACAAAACATGTCACCTTCTCCCGGTGTACACATAAGCAGCAGGTAGAGAGATCACCGGCTATAACATCACGAATCGTAACAGCTCCATTACCGGATGCGCTCACACGTCTTCCGGTTGTCCCGCCTCCTGACATCATGGCGGCCTCCATGCTGAGCCGGTGCAGGGTGGCTCTCGTTAGCTGCCGTGCTGCCCGCTGCTCGGTTCTTGGCGGGATTTCAGGCAGAAGCAGCACAGGTCACGTGGGAGGTAAGAGCTGACGGGAAGCGGCTGTGCCGGTGTGACCTTCTGTGTGACCTTAGGTCGTGTCCTGCAGCTTGCACAGGGGTCTACACATAGAACATAAAGGGGGCTCCCCTCTAGAGCAGTGTTTTCCAAACAGTGTGTCTCCAGCTGCTGCAAAACTACAACTCCCAGCATGCCCGGACAGCCAAAGGCTGTCCGGGCATGCTGGGAGTTGTAGTTTTGCAACAACATGAGACACACTGCTTAGAAAACACTCCTCCAGACCCTGAAGGGGCTGCTATGTCTACCATGCAGCTCAGTGTTTCCAAATCAGCGTGCCTCCAGCTGTTGCAAAACTGCAACTCCCACTATGCTGGGAGTTGTAGTTTTGCAACAGCTGCAGGCACGCTGGTTTGAAAACTGATATAGACTACATCTCTTTATAAAAAAAAAAGTCTGTTCTTGGTTCACACTATGATTGTGCCTGCTATGGCAGGTATAGGTCAGCACCCTATCAAAATGGGATTCTGACATATGCGCACATACAGGAACAGGCCCCAGAGACTTTACCTTCAGGTTATTTTCAGGACCTATATGTATTTAGGCAAGGAACCTAAAGCACAGCAAACCACAAGTCAGAATGTAGCCACTAGCTGACTACATTAGGGCTATATAACTCTAAGTCATGCCTGTACATATATATATATAATTTTTTTTTTTATTATCCCATTTTTTTTTTACAGGTTGCTGACCTATACCTGTACAATCATGGTGTGAACCAGGGGTCTCCAAAATGTGTCTCTCTATATATCTTGCAGAACTACAACCTCCAGCATGCCCGGACAGCTGTTGGGGGATCAGTCTAAAGCTGCATTCATATCTCATTTTTGCAATCCGGTTCCCTTGTCAGTTTATAAATTATTTTTTTTGTTAACAAAAAACCTATGTCTCAAAACCGGACCGAACCGTATATACCGCTGTACATTTTTAAACCGTATACGGTGTGAAAACAGATGTCTGGTTGCATACAATTTAATATGTTTAAAAAAAATGGATACAGTTTTATATTTGTCCTTAATTAAAGTTCTTCTTGTTCTATTTGTGGGAAGAACTATTAGAGTGTACTGCGCATGTGCAAACTGCAAAACCGTATTGTGCAAATCGGATGGAACCATACGCACATACGGTTCAGTACGTTTTTTTATAAACGCATAAGGGTTGTATCCGGTTTTTCACCCGGACATAAAAGCGTAGTAGACTACGGTTTTCTGTATGGGAAAAAACGGATGAAACCGTAAATGATGTAAAACGCACACAACCGGATGCTACAATTGGCATACGGTTTTCTATGAAATGTCTATATATACGGTTTGCAATACGGTTCCATACTTTTTTTTTTTTTTCACTGAATCCGGATGCGGGAACCGTATTGCAAAAACGAGATGTGAATGCAGCCTTATGGTTATTTTTAAACTCGGGGCTTGACACACTTGTTATAAATCTAAGGGCCAGCAAAAATAAGTTAAGAGGCAGGATGCCACACATATCGGGATGTCACGCAACGCAAAGAGATGTTGTTTGATGTCATATGATCGGTCATTACTGTCCCCTAATCTCTGTGTGTCAGTCATTACTCTTCTCTCATCACTGTGTCACATTCATTACTCTCCTCATCTCTACCTGTGTCAGTCATTACTGTCCCCTCATCTTCTTATCCCTGTGTGTCAGTCATTACTGTCCCCTCATCTTCTTATCCCTGTGTGTCAGTCATTACTGTCCCCTCATCTTCCTATCCCCGTGTGTCAGTCATTAGTCTCCCCTCATCTTCTTATCCCCGTGTGTCAGTCATTAGTGTCCCCTCATCTTCTTATCCCTGTGTGTCAGTCATTACTGTCCCCTCATCATCTTCTTATCCCTGTGTGTCAGTCATTACTGTCCCCTCATCATCTTCTTATCCCCGTGTGTCAGTCATTACTGTCCCCCCATCATCTTCTTATCCCCATGTGTCAGTCATTACTGTCCCCTCATCTTCCTATCCCCGTGTGTCAGTCATTACTGTCCCCTCATCTTCCTATCCCCGTGTGTCAGTCATTACTGTCCCCTCATCTTCTTATCCCTGTGTGTCAGTCATTACTGTCCCCTCATCATCTTTTTATCCCTGTGTGTCAGTCATTACTGTCCCCTCATCATCTTCTTATCCCTGTGTGTCAGTCATTACTGTCCCATCATCATCTTCTTATCCCTGTGTGTCAGTCATTACTGTCCCCTCATTATCTCCTTATCCCTGTGTGTCAGTCATTACTGTCCCCTCATCTTCTTATCCCCGTGTGTCAGTCATTACTGTCCCCTCATCTTCTTATCCCCGTGTGTCAGTCATTACTGTCCCATCATCTTCTTATCCCTGTGTGTCAGTCATTACTGTCCCATCATCATCTTCTTATCCCCTTGTGTCAGTCATTACTGTCCCCCCATCATCTTCTTATCCCTGTGTGTCAGTCATTACTGTCCCCCCATCATCTTCTTATCCCCGTGTCAGTCATTACTGTCCCCTCATCATCTTCTTTTCCCTGTGTCAGTCATTACTGTCCCATCATCTTCTTATCCCCGTGTGTCAGTCATTACTGTCCCCTCATCTTCTTATCCCCGTGTGTCAGTCATTACTGTCCCCTCATCGTCTTATCCCTGTGTGTCAGTCATTAATGTCCTCCCCTGTTATACCTCTAGCAGTTGAAGTCCCCCCCAAAAAAAATGGTCAATCCTTATTGGATTATTGGATTTGTCAAGCAATGATTTAAATGAGTAATCACCATCAGAAAAAAACAACTACTACAGTATTTACTCAAAATAGATAATATCTTATTGAACATAAATGCAACACACACATTTAAAAGCAAGAAGATGAAAAGTTTTTAAAATAAAGGCACTGAGATAACCACTACAGAAGAGATGTAGTGAGACTGCAGAATTACATGGAATACAGGGTAATACACATCCACGGCATGAAAGAAGTATGTTCATAGAGTAAAAGTACATCCAGAGATACAATAAATACATCAGGAGTAGACTGCATAGGGTACTAACTCAGGTTAGTGGAAACACGAAAAGCTAGCATAAACAGAAAATACAATACATCCTGCCATGTATACTGCCAGAAACCTCACCACTTCTTACCCCAACGTTCGTTTCGCCTGTGCTTCGTCAGGGGGTGTGTATGCTGTTAAAAATGAACATGCAGAGCAAAGATCAGAAAAGAATGCGAGACCAGCCATCAGAGACAGGTACAGACACTATATTATGAACTACACTAACTTTACAGCCCCTGTAGCATAGTCAAATAAAAAAAAAAAAAAAAAAACTGTACTCCCCCCTTTAACAAATGTGGAATTGTGTGAGCTATTAAAATCTAATTTTATTGGTCCACATGGTAAATTCTATAAACTAGAAAGAAAAAAAAATGGCAAACTTGCAGATTTTTGGTCACATCACACACCAGAGAAGGTGGAATAAAAAGCCATAAACAGTCCCATCTACCCCAAAAGGGTACTGATAAAAACTGCAGATCACGGTGCAAGAAATGAGCAAGGACACAGGTCTATAAGCAAAAAAAGTAACATGGGTCAAAACATGGCAATGCAAAATAAGTAGTATATAAGTAGCCTGTATAAGGCCCTCACACAATTCTGTTGGTGGAAAAATAAAAACATTGGGGATTCTAGTAGGCAAAAAGTAAAAAAAAATGAATTTTTTTTTATTTTTTATGTGGTGTAGATATTTTCTTAAGTCAGTGGGAGATGGATTTTCATTGAATTACTCTGACCTGCATTTGTAAGTGGGTGCAGATTTCGTGTCCATGTTCACATGATCTTACACCATATTTTATTCCTTCTAGAACGACTGTGTTGAAAACCCGCAGTTAAAGGGGTACTACCGTACTAACAACTTATCCCCTATCTAAAGGATAGGGGATAAGTTGCCTGATCACGCGGGGTCCCGCTGCTGGGAACCTCATCTAACATCCGCTACGGGTCTGATGACGGGGCCGGTGATTGTGATGTCACAGCTCCGCCCCCCGTGTGACGTCACGCTCCGCCCCTCAATGCAAGTCTGACAGCTGTCTTGCCCCCTGCCATAGACTTACATTGAGGGGCAGAGTGTGACGTCACATGGGGGCGGAGCCGTGATGTCACGATACTCCTGCCCCGTGATCGGCAGTCATCAGACCCGGAGCGACCATTGCTCCAGGGCCTGATGCAAGCGAGGTGCAGCGTGTGAGATCCTTTAGATAGGGGATAAGTTGTCAGCACGGTAGTACCCCTTTAAAGGGGTACTTCTCTGCCCCAACGTTCAGAACATTTAGTCCCGAACGCTTGGAGCAGGCGGCGGGGGTTGGGACGTCACTGCCACGTCCCTTGTGACATCACATCACTCCCCCTCGATGCAAGTCTATGTAAGACTTGCATTGAGGGGGCGTGGTGTCACGTCACGAGGAGCGTGGCAGTGACTTCAAGACAAGCGTTCTAAACGAATGTCGGGTAATGCAGAGATCACGGGGGACCCAGAGGTGGGACCCCCACGATCAGACATCTTATCCCCTATCCTTTGGACATTCCTTACATTTGAGTGATCTGACGCCGCTCGGACCAATTGAAAATGCTCTGTCCTATAGATGGAGTGCATTTTCGGGTGGAAAACAAGTCTATTGTTTCTGCAAAAGCCGGGATCTGGATTTCAGTGTCGGAAACATCTCCCGCAGCAGTTCTGCTGTGTGCACAGTGCAGGAGGGTCTTATTGAAATCAATGGGCCTCTGCTGCAGCAAAATGTCCGTGTGGACATTCCACTATGTGAACCTAGCCTTAGGTTTTAGATCCCGACTGACAACGAACGGGGAGAAAAGCGTCAGTGTCTGGACAGCAGCCAGTCAATTCAAGCAAATATGGAAGGGACTGATATAACCCCTGGGTGATTTAGTGTGATGTCTGGGTGCTCTAATCCCAGTAGTAACACAATGAAAAAAGGGAGCTCACACACTATAATACTGCATCAATTCTTCTTCTTTATAAATATTCTTCAGAAATACAAAAATACAGCAGAACAATATAATCACCCAGTGTGTAACAGAAAAGAAACATCTGCAGGTAGTTACTAGGAGAGTTCGTCGGCTTTCGAAAATTCCATTTGGAGCTCCACTGCTTGCTTCTTTCGCCGTCTCCATTCACCAGAAGGACAGGTAAGAACGTGTGCTACGTTTCAGAGGCTGTCACGCCCCCTCCCATAGGCTTGCATTGAGGGGGCGGAGCGTGACATCACACAGGGGCGGGGATGTAACGTCACAATACTCTGGCCCCATGATCAGCAGTCAACAGACCTGAAGTGAACATGCTCCGGGGGCTGATGGTAACGGGGTGCTGTGTGAAAGATCACAGGGGTCCCCAGCGGCGGGACCCCCACGATCAGGCATCTTATCCCCTATCATTAGGATAGGGGATAAGATGTCTTAGGGCTGGAGTACCCTTTTTAGTACAAACTTCAGTGGTCCCTTAACATACGATGGTAATCCGTTCCAAATGAACCATTGTTTGTTGAAACCATCGTATTTTGAGGGATCCGTGCAATGTAAAGCATAGGAAGTTATACTCACCTGTCCCCGCCACTCCGTACCGTCACCGCTGCCCCGGATGTTGCTCTCCATCGCTGTCTCTGCGTCCCCAGACGCTCCGGACGTCTCTGCTTCCCCGGATCCTCGCTCTCCGTTGCGGCCATCACGTCCCTACGCACGCTGCTCCTATTGGATGGCGGGATGGCGTGCGCGGCGACGTGATGACGACAATGGAGAGAGCTGAAGATGAAGCTCCGGAGACCCGAGGACAGGTAGGAGACCATCACCGGACCACACGGGGCACCGTAAATGGCTATCCGGTGGCAGCTGAAGCGGTCTGCGCTGCTGGATAGCCGTTTATGCGATGGTCCCGACATATAAAAGCATCTTATGTTGGTGCTGCCATCGCATGTTGAAATTATCGTAGGTCGGGGGGGGTCACTGTATTTTATACATATATTTAATCTGATTTGTCTTCTGCTATGACCACAGTCAAGTCTGTATATGGTGATCATAGTGAAACAGCTTTTATTTTGTTATAATTTTTTTCCTCTTACCAATTATTAGCACTACACTGGCATTCATATGATTGGGGTAGGGAAATAAACTCCTAACACAGCAGTAGAAATATTCTATATTTTACATGACCTTGTAGTCTTAGGTTTGCCCTAATGAATTTGTCTTTCACAGACCATCACATACTTCGTGGAGGATCTTCCTATTCTGCACTACCTGAGGATTACAATTGGTATGTATTCTGAGTAAATTTACAAATTGCTGTGTATTACATTGTGACTACAACTGTTTTTTTTTGTATATATACACCACATAAGGCCGGTTTCACAAAAGCATATTATGGTAGCATTTCTGCGTTTGTACGACTGACACAAGTGCTAGTCTGATCAGGAGTCTGCTCATTATAACACATGCAGTCAGGACAGGATTTGCAACCACAATCGCTGCATCCTTATTAGAACAAAAGCTGTGGAAAAAAACTAAAAACTCAGCTTCTGCCTAGAATGTCTTGTAATATGAGGCACAGTTTAACAGGGACATATGCATTATGACCTTGGACTGAGGATATACGGAATCTCAGTAAGTACACCTCTCACACTTTTTATTATATGCTTTCATGTGACAACACTAAAGAAATGCTACAATGTAAAGTAGTGAGTGCACAACCTGTAAAAGTGTTAAATGTTGTGTTCCATCAAAATAACTCAAACCTTGGTAACCTTTAGCAAGGCAGTGGTTGTATTGTAGGTGTGTTCAGAGTCATTGTCTTGTCAGAGTACTGACCTGTGGCCCAGTCTCCCTAGGGACAGGATCATGCTCTTCCTCAGTATGTCACAGTACACGTTGTTATTCATGGTTCCCTCAATGACCTGTAGCTCCCTGGTGCCAGCAGCATTCGCGCTGCCCCAGACCATGACACTCCCACCACCATGCTTGACTGTAGGCAAGACACATTAGTCTTTGTACTCCTCACCTGGTTGCTGCCACATATGCTTGACACCATCTGAACCAAATACGTGTTTCTGGCAACACTCATGTCTGTTTCTCAAAGACAACCTCTGGATATGAGGCTAAGTATGTGCACTCAACTTCTACAGTGGACCATGGCTAGGCCTGTTCTGAGGGGAACTTGTCCTGTGTACCCACAGTTTCAGGGTCTTGGCAATCTTGTAACCTAAACTATCTTTTAGGTAGAGCAAATATATATATTTATTTATTTGTTAATTTTTTTTAGATCCTCATAGAGTTCTTTGCCATGGGGTGCTATGTTGAACTTCCAGGGACCAGTATTAGTGTGTGAGGGATAACACAAGATTTAAAGGAAATCTTTCATCAGTGTCACCTACACTAACCTGCCGTTCTGTGCTGTGGTTCTCTCACAATCTTCCTCTGTATTTTCCATTCTGGGACAGACTTGGAGCATGGGCGGAGCTTAGTGACGTCACCGCTGTTGTTTGCTAACTGAGGTGTACTCACTTTTGGGAGATATTGTACAGTGGGGATCAAATGTTTGGACACCCCAGGTAAAAAAATTTATTAATGTGCATAAAAAAAGTGAAGGAAAGATGGAAAAATGTCCAAAAGGCATCAAATTACATATAAGACATTCTTATAATATGTCAACAAAAGTTAGATTTTATTTCCATCATTTACACTTTCAAAATAACAAAAAAAATGGTGTCTGCAAAAGTTTGGGCACCCTGCAGAATTTATAGCATGCACTGCCCCCTTTGCAAAGCTGAGACCTGCCAGTGTCATGGATTGTTCTCAATCATCATCTGTGAAGACCAGGTGATGTCAATCTCAAAAGTTTTAAAGGCCCAGACTCATCTGACCTTGCCCCAACAATCAGCACCATGGGGTCTTTTAAGCAGTTGTCTAGAAATCTGAAACTGAAAATAGTTGACACTCACAAAGCTGGAGAAGGCTATAAGAAGATAGCAAAATGTTTTCAGACGTCAATATCCTCTGTTCGGAATGTAATTAAGCAATGGCAGTCATCAGGAACAGTGGAAGTTAAAGCAAGATCTGGAAGGCCAAGAAAAATATCAGACAGAACAGCTCGCAGGATTGTGAGAAAAACAATTCAAAACCCACGTTTGACTGCACAATCCGTCCAGAAAGATCTGGCAGACACTGGAGTTGTGGTACACTATTCCACTATAAAGAGATACTTGTACAAATTTGGTCTTCATGGAAGAGTCATCAGAAGAAAACCTCTTCTATGTCCTCACCACAAAAATCAGCATTTGAACTTTGCAAATGAACATATAAACAAGCCTGATGCATTTTGGAAACAAGTTCTGTGGACTGATTAAGTTAAAATTGAACTTTTTGGCCAGAATGAGTAAAGGTACGTTTTGAAGAACAAGGGGAACAGAATTTAATGAAAAGAACCTCTGTCCAACTGTTAAGCATGGGGGTGGATCAATCATGCTCAGGGAACATCTCATGAGAAGAAGGAAAAATGTATTCAATAAAATTTCAGCAAATTTTGGATACTAACTTGATGCCATCTGTGAAAAAGCTGAAGTTAAAGAGAGGATGGCTTCTACAAATGGATAATGATCCTAAACAAACCTTGAAATCCACGGGGGATTACATCAAGAGGCATAAACTGAAGATTTTGCCATGGCCTTCACTATCTCCTGACCTCAACATAATTGAAAATCTATGGATAGACCTTAAAAGAGCAGTTCGTGACAGACAGCCCAGAAATCTCAAAGAACTGGAAGACTTTTGTAAGGAAGAATGGGCAAAGATACCTCAAACAAGAATTGAAAGACTCTTGGCTGGCTACAAAAAGCGTTTACAAGCTGTGATACTTGCCAAAGGGGGGCGTACAAGATATTAACTCTGCAGGGTGCCCAAACTTTTGCAGATGCCATTTTTTTTTTATTTCTGTTATTTTGAAAGTGTAAAAGATGGAAATAAAATCTAACTTTTGTTGACATGTTATAAGAATGTCTAATCTGTAATTTGATGCCTTTTTGGAGATTTTTCCATCTTTCCTTGGCTTCTTTATGCACATTAATAAAAAAATTTTCCTGGGGTGCCCAAACTTTTGATCCCCACTGTATATAATAACCTACTACCGAAGTTGCAGCTGCACACAACCCTCAGTCCAAGGGCATTTCTATTAAACACTTCTGTTGCATTCTGTGCTGCCTAATGCCCTAAGTGATCAGTGCCAGGCTTCCAGGTGACTACAGCATACCTCAGAAGTCATTAGGGGCCACCACTCGGTAGTCCGGTGCTGTCTGTTCAAGACAAGTATTGTGTGTGTGTGTGTGTGTGTGTGTGTGTGTATATAGTAAGCATTTGCTGTTATATACATTACTTTGTGCCCTATACAGTATTGCCAATAGCCATGCATTTACATTGTATGCAATGTGTAGAGGTACCAAACTTTTAAATGCTTGTGTATTGCATTACAAATATCCTGAGCAGTTATCTATCCTTGTGACATTGTCTTTTATAGCTTTCAAATTGGTCCTGAACCCTGTTTCCTAATGATTCGATTTTTTTTTCGTCTTTTCTTTCTTCCTTCACCTCCTGCCTCTGCCACCCATGTTTAGTGAAGTAAAGCTTGCCCAGACATCAGATGGGAAAACCATTGTCTGCTACCATCCGACAGTAGATATTCCATATGAGCACACCAAGGTAACTGTTGTCTATTAGCCCATCAATAAAGCTAATGCAAAATTTTCACCACCTGCATGCAGCATATTAAGTTCATACACCCAGAAAATTTTCCAATGTATTTGGCATACAATCATGTGATATGATGGTTGCATCCTGCAGTCTTAGCTGCATTGAAAAGCATCATCTACATGTGTATACAAAATAAAAATAATGGATTGTCTGGGGACCTTTACATTTTATGTGTGTGTATGTATATAATTCATAGCGAGGTGATAAAAAATAAATAACATACTCTCCTACAAAGTCTACACCCCCCGACCCAATCCCTGCCCATCACTGCTGTTCCCAGCTGAGCAGACACTGCGATGTGTGAGTCGCCACGCACATGAGCAGTATACTCGCACATCGCGGCAGCTCTTGGCCTAGCTCATAGAGCACATCGCTTCAATGTGTCTGCTTGGCGTATTGCCACTCCGAGCAGGCACATGTAAAGGCCGCATACAGAGGTCCTTCAGCGGCAGATCGTCAGCGTAAAATACACTGTAAATCCGCTTGTCTGAATGTACACTTAAGGCCCCTTTCACACTGCAGTTGCTCCCTGTCGAAAACTGCCATTGAAGTCTCATTTTGTTTTTTTATTTTGCGCCTTTAACAGCCGTTCTCATGACTGGCAACAATGGGTCCCAGCAGCTCCCATTTACTATTATGGGGGTCGACGGAAATAGCGGGAGAAAAAGATAGCACAAGCAGTAATTTTTCTCCCACTATTTCCCCGGGCTCCCCCAACGGCCGTCACACTGCCGTGTGCTGACGGCAGTGTGAAAGAAGCCTGAGGCTGATGTTTTGTTTTGCATTGCTCGCTTTGGCATTTTTCCCAAGTGCAGCATGACCTAGACATGGCTTTTTTTTTCTTCAGGCATTTCTCCGTTGGTTCCAATGCTTGAAAAAAACAGGTCTAAAATGTTTAGAAAATAAAATAGCCCAACTAAATAAAAATGCCCAAAACAGTCCTGCTGAGCATGTTGTATGGCAGGCATTATCTGTCAAGAAGACAAAATGAAATCCAGGGAACTTTGATCATACCAATATTAGTGAATATTTGAACACTAAACATTATGACCTACATGGGAACAAAGAAATCTTTGTATTTTTTATTTAATTTAAAAACCTGTGACACAAGTCTCATTGGGGTCAGGAGCAGGGAGTGGGCCTGCTGCAGCTGTCTGATCGGTGCCTTTAACATTTGAGGGAAGTGTTGGTATTCAGAATGTACTGCCCAAGAATAATTCAGAGCCTCAGAGTCTTAAAGGGGTTGTCCAGGAATAGAAAATTGGAGCTAATTTCTTTCCATAACAGTGCCACCTCTATCACCTGGTTGTGTGTGGTATTACAACTTGGCTCCTGTAACTTCAATAAAACGGAGCTGTAATACTACACACAACCTGAGGAGGAAATCAGCTCTGTTTTTCTATTCCTGGATAACCCCTTTAATTTCCTGCTACAAGGCCTTACAATCTAGTTGGTTGTGATAAATTCAGATCTGAAAGTCATATCTGGGAGTGCAGAAACAGCATTCTTGAAAAAACTAGAATCTCATCAGCTATGTGATAACTTTCCAGCCTATCCCTCGGGTAGATCCATTACATAACCAGGAGGAATCGCATGAGCAAGTTCTAAAAGGCAGACTGTACGAAACAGAAGGTAAACGAGCACCAACCATGGAAGAGCTGAGCAAATTGTTCTACACCACGAAGCACCGATGGTATCCAGTTGGACAGTAAGTGAAAAATATGCCTATTACCTATGACTGTATACAACGTACAAAATACACGAGTAAACAATGTATACTTGTTCCATTCGTGGTGGGGTATTGTTGATTTTTATAAAGGTATTACCTTGTAGAATTTATAGATCAGGTTTACCATTGAAAACAGATATCCATCAAATATCTTTTAGAAATCTGTTCTTATAATATTTATAGGAGGGTGGACCTTGTGTAAGTAGATATGGTAAAACTGGCAGACCCCCATCAAAGCAGTGTGGTTTATCAGTGCCCATCACAAAGGGTATAGCTCTGTTATAAATAGAAGGCATGACTCTTGTTTGAATAAAGCAGCAAGCATTCTCTTGTGTCACTTTACTCATACATCAATATTGTACTCATTTCCCATGCATATAGTGGCCCTGATTTACTAAGAGTGGAGTGGAGTTTTCTTTGTGGGTTTTATTTCCCTACACTTTGCTTTTTTTCCACATGCTCTAATCTGTCGAGTTTTCCTCAGCTGTAATCCACCACACTTTCTGCGGAAAACTTAGTAAATATGTTAGGTTTTTGTGAAAAGTCAAGGAAACGCCCACTTTTCCAGGTGGCCACGCACCTTTTTTGGGTTTTCTAAGTAAAATGGAGAGCTAGTCGGGTTTTTATCAATTCTGGCGCAATGCAAAACGTGTCTGGTTTACAATAGTAAATCATGGCCAGTGTGTTTTCAAAGCTTGCTGAACGGAATTGAACGAAATTTTAAAACAGACATTCTTAAAACACAGAATTCTGCTGAAATTCAAGCCCCACTGATTTCAATGGACTTGTGCGGCGGAGTTCTGCAAAATAAAAGACGGGGACTTTGGAATGGGACTTCGGAATCCCATTCAAATCAGCAGGCATCAAATTCCTGGCTGAATTTTTCTGTGGAATTTTGCACAGAAATTCTACTGTCAGAACATACCCTAATAGGGTGTAGCACTTGTGACTTGATATTGAGTAGTCTGCTGAATATTTTAATTAGAGATGAGCGAACTTACAGTAAATTCGATTAGTCACGAACTTCTCGGCTCGGCAGTTAATGACTTTTCCTGCGTAAATTAGTTCAGCTTTCAGATGCTCCGGTGGGCTGGAAAAGGTGGATACATTCCTAGGAAAGAGTCTCCTAGGACTGTAGCCACCTTTTCCAGCCCACCGGAGCACCGGAAAGCTGAACTAATTTATGCAGGAAAAGTCATCAACTGCCGAGTCGAGAAGTTCGTGACGAATCGAATTTACTGTAAGTTCGCTCATCTCTAATTTTAATCTACAGAACAGGAAGTGTAAGCCTTTAAAGAGAATCTGACACCACCCTGTTCACCCACACTAAACCCAATATACTGGGTTATAGTATGGGTGAACAGCGTTACAAGTAGGGGTCACTTACTTAAATCTGATCAGTATATGCAGAGTTCTGGCACTGTCCTATTTAGCTGCATGGCGCTCCAGCACACAATGGAGGCAGGAGCCGGATCACCGAGCTCTCCTACCTCCATTTTCTCTGTCCACCCTGCCTCCAAGATCAATATGATTAGCCTTTAAGTAAAAATAAAAAAAAGATATCTATCACCATCAAAAGTCTGTTTAATTTACACTTAAAGGGTAGCTCCCACCATCCTATTTATTTTTTTTTGCTAGCCCGTCTGTCTGATTGACAGGCAGGGAGCGAGTGCAGCCTAACTGAAAAAGGACTGATTGCCAATCCAAAATCAGTATTTTTTCAGTGGCCGGTTTTTAAATGTAAATTAAACCTTTTTAATGAAAAAAAAATAATAAAAGTATATTAGAGATATGTTGTAGTACATAAGTACTACAACATATCAAAAAATAAAGTTGGTGACAGTGCCCATTTAAATTTACATTTACAATCCACAGGACAGGCATAATACATTTCATCTACCCCACTGTACACAAATCACTGTGTCTCGAACATTCTTCACCACGGATACAGTCAGTAGTTAACAAACAACAGATTTAAGAGCCTCATGTGACCCAATATCAATACTTTAGAGGAATCAGTGGTTTTCTGGGTGTCATAGGCAAACTCCAATATATCAAATGCCTTGTCCAGTTAACCCTTGTCATACTGTATGAAAAATTAAAATAAAACCAAAAAAAATACTTAAGCTACAACAAAAGCAGTAAATTGCATTAACAATGATACATAAACAATAAAGCTACAACAAAAGTAATGGTACCTAAATTCATACCTATAATTAAGAACTTTGGGGAGCCTAGTATTTAATTTCATTATCCAATAAGCTTCCGTCGTCCAGAGTTGTACGTATCCTAAGGGTGCGTTCCCACACGGCGTATACGCAGCGTATTTCACGCTGCGCAAAACTTACGGCAGCAGTGGGAAATACGCTGCGTATTCCTTGCTCACTATACACACAGGGCTTTCCGGTGGCAGCCCTATGTGTGTAGTGAGTTTTGGAGACGGAGCCGCTCATCAGTCACGCCAGCACACAGCCCCGCCTCCAAAACTCACTTGGAAGAAAATCCATGATGAAGAGAGCCTGAGAGGCTGGAAACACGTTGATCTGTGCACACTTTATTATGCCTGTCTGTGGATCTTAAATAAAAGTGGAGGACTGAACAGACTTCTGCTGGTGCTGTACATCTTATCCATTCAATATACCCCTTCCGCCCTAATATATTTTACATCTGTACATACAGATGCTGGCTAAAGCAGCTTTGTGCCCTGTTTCCTCATAGCAGGGTGCTCACTCCTATTTTACATTTATAATTACTTTGTTACTATGTAATGTTAAAGTACTGCAGAATATTTTGGTGTTGCATAAAAATTATTAAAGATATTTTAATATCTGAATTTCAGATATCATAGAAGACGAATGAAGAAAGACCATCCTAAGGATCGCTAAGTTTGTGATTCTTCCTGTATGACCTCATTCCACACAATATTGTCTCTATTTAGCTGAACAAATATAAGCAACAATAAATATTAAATTTTTCTTAACCTTCTCATACAGTGTACTTGATAAGCTATATTTTGTATTGATACTTGCTCATCTCATTACTATTGGGACATAATTGTTAAATGTCAAATTTAGTCTGAACAGAATGTTTTTGCTCAGTATATGCAACTTGGAAGTTGCGTTGCATATCTTTGCAACCTACATGCTTTCCATAACTCCTATTAATATCAACAGAAGTTAACCCCTTAAGGACCAGGCCATTTTACACCTTAGGACCAGAGCGTTTTTTGCACATCTGACCACTGTCACTTTAAACATTAATAACTCTGGAATGCTTTTACTTATCATTCTGATTCCGAGATTGTTTTTTCCTGACACATTCTACTTTATTTTGGTGGTAAATTTTCGGCGTTACTTGCATCCTTTTTTGGTGAAAAAATCCCCAAATTTCATGAAAATTTTGCATTTTTCTAACTTTGAAGCACTCTGCTTGTAAGGAAAATGGATATTCCCAATAAATTTTATTTTTATTCACATATACAATATGTCTACTTTATGTTGGCATCATAAAATGGACATATTTTTGTTTGTTTTTTTAAATTAGAGGGCTTCAAAGTAAAGCAGCAATTTTCAAAAATTTCATGAAAATTGCAAAATCTGAAGGGACAGATGTTACAGAACTACAACTCCCAGCATGCCTGGGCAGTCTAGGCATGCTGAGAGTTGTAGTTTGGCAACATCTGGAGGGCTACTGTTTGGGCACCACTAACAGTGGTCTCCAAACTGTGACCCTCCAGATGTTGCAAAAGGCTTTCTGGGCATGCTGGGAGTTGCAGTTTGGCCTTCCTAGTGGTTGCCACAGTAAAGATCACTTTACTTTCACTTTCAATTCCCCCCTACCTGACCCAGGATCCAGCAGTCTCCAGCAATGATCAGGGTCTCCAGGCATCTTCTCCTGCAGGTACCGACCTCCATCTTCTTCTTGACATTTATGGGAATACCCTTTTAGTGGCCTGTCCTACTGACATCTCTAAGACGCAGGCTGTTCACTCTAATGTGGCTGAAAGAAGGGGCCCCTCTTTTAGGGGTAACCATTATATTTATCTTCGAGAATAAAAAAAAAAAGTAATGACAGCAGGAAGTCAGATTTTAAAAAGTAGCCTTAACTGAATAAGACCCATGCACAATTCTTGCTTATACGATTGCCTTAAGAATAGAAGTACCCAGTGTCTAGTGTGAACACTTTGTCATGTTCTTAAACAACTTTACAGGAATCATTTAACAACTTAACGGCCACTGCCATTTGGGAATACTGTTATAAAAGGGTGTACTTTGTCTGCAACATTGTTTAGGAAGGTGGTATATATTAAAGCAACATCCACATGAATGTCAGAACATTGGTTCTGCTTGCCTTCTTCCCATATTGCATCCGGGTAACTTGTTTTTTTTCTCCAGGTAAGCAACAGATACTCAATCAGATATCCAGGTAACCTAAATCATCAGACCTGGCCTCCTTCTTCCATTATTCATTCATGTTCATGTGCCTGTTTTAGGTGCTTTCAGCAGTAGAAGGAGATCAGCAGATGTTTCTGCTGCAGGATTCACGACTCTGGCATCCGCAGACACATTGAACCTGTTCAATGGTTCTGCAGGTTCCGCTCTGAAATGCGTTACTGTTGATGTATTGTAGCCATAGTGCCAGTGAAACAAACAAATGTGCGAAAAGTCTGCCCATATTTTCCTGGCTGACATTCAGCATAATTTAAGTAGTGTCAATATAGCCTAATACTGATAAGCCTGTATTAGGTACATATTAATGTGGCCATATGGTTAAGTAAGTTATATAATTAAAACTGAACAATTTAGAACATGTACAAACATCATCAGAAAATATTAAAAAAGGAGCATCATGATCATACAAAGGCAAAGCTAGAAATTCCTTATAAATTCCTGCTACTAATTCCACCATAGATAATAAATAGCTTAAAGGAGTACTCCAGTGCTGAAAAACATATCCCCTATCCTTAGGATAGGGGATAAGTTTCAGATCGCGGGGGGTCCGACCGCTGGGGCCCCCCGCGATCTCCTGTATGGGGCCCCGGCTCGCTGACAGATAGTGGTCCACCGCACAAAGCGCCCCCTCAATACATTGCCAAAGGCAGTGCCCCGTACAGATTTGTAAATTACTTTTTATTTAAAAATCTTAACCCTTCCAGTACTTATCAGCTGCTGTATATTCCACAGGAAGTTCTTTTCTTTTAGAATTTTCTTACTGACCACAGTGCTCTTCCTATGGGGATTTGCTTCTACTATGGATAGTTGCTAAAATGGAGGTGTCAGTAGAGAGCACTGTGGTCAGACAAAAAGGAAAATCAAAAAGAAAAGAACTTCCTACTGTAGAAAACAGCAGCTGATAAGTACTGGAAGAATAAGATTTTTAAATAGAAATAATTTACAAATCTGTAACTTTCTGGCACCAGTTAATTTAAAATAAAAAAATGTTTTCCAGTGGAGTACCCCTTTCACATAGCAATGTAAGAGGCCAGTGATTGTCTTCCAGCTACAATAGGAAGGAATAAGAGAAAGGTCTAGTATCATTATTTATAGTTATGTTCAAAATATGTAAGCCATAGTCCCCATATCTGATTATACTTTGACATCTTGCTTTGTCGTATACATCTTACTTTTTTGTATGAGTCGGTTAAACACACTTCTTGATTGTCATTAATTGAGAAATCGAGGGGATTATGTTTATGGAGTTTTAAAAACAAAGTCTCACACAGGGCAAGAACCACTCAGGTTTGAGGCTGGGTTCCCACATACGTATTGTGCCATTCGACCAACTATCATGCATCAAAACGATTTTCAACATGTTTTACCTGTGAAATCTCTAAACTGCATACATTTTTGATAAAACGTTTGGTTTTGCCACACAGCAATTGGTCTACCACTAATTTTAAAGTCTTAGGATGCTCGGTACTTTTGGTTTTAAAAACGTCTTACAAAATGTGTTTATGCTTTTAATCTCATTTGGATTTACGCTAAATCCTACAAGCAGATCCCAAGCTCTCATGTCATCCTTCGCTGGTTTAAGGGCTAAATACAAGGCCCCCATAATGTGGCAGGATTCCGCAGAAGCACAGTATACCAACAGTAAAGGATTTTGAACACTGTCACTAGTAGACTACATTTGGTCCATCGAAATCAATGCATATGTCACAGGTACAAGACGGTATATGTCCCAATCTGTCATTTGATTTATTCTAGAATTGTGGGTTGGTTGTCCGATGTGAATTTAGCCTTAGAGAGGAACCACATGGAAAATATTTGTTAATACTGTCGTCTAAGAGACTGCTGCCTGTTTGACCCATATAGGACACAGTTTATTTTTATTTTTTATTTTTTTTATTTTTTTAAGAACGGGATGGAGCACAAAGGCAATGTGAACATTGCCTAACTTTTTTTTATTTTTACAGATATGCGGGCTAATTTTATTATTACATTTTTTTCTGGTATTCTGAAATCAGTAATCCTGGATTTAATTTTTAATTTTTTTGTGTTTAACATTTATGCCATTTACCACACAGTTTCTTTTACCTTATATCTCAATAGTTCGGACATTTATTCAGGCGGCGATACCAAATATGTTTCTTTTTATTTGCATTATTAAGGGAGGGGCTTATTCACATTTATTAACTTTTTCACTCTGCTTCTGAGAAGAAAGGCATTACTGCAAAATCATCTGTATCGAACAAGAATTATCAGTTAAGGTGCAGAATGGAAACTGGAACATTTAGGATTATTATAAAATATAGGTTTGAAATTAGAAAAATACAACAAATTCTTAATATGGTTATCATTAAAACTTGATTTAAACAATAGTTGTTTTTTTTTCTAATGACACTTTCCCTTAAAGGGGTGCAGAACATCTTATCCCCTAGGATCCCGCCACTGGGACCCCCACGATCTCCTGCCCGGCACCCTGGCTCTCTCTATGCACAAAGTGCCGTCTGCTTCCCTACACAGATTACTGCCCACCACAGCACAAAGCTGTATAGGAGAGCCAGAGATACATGATGTACGCTGTATCTCCAGCTCTCCCATAGAGATACATAGAGGGGTGCGTCGGCCACAGCTTTGTGCCATGGTTGAAAATAATCCATGCCTGAAAAGAGCCAGGGTGCCGGTCAGGAGATCACGGAGGGTCCCATCCAGGCCCGTCGCTACAGGACAGGCAAACCAAGCAATTGCTTGGGACCCCGAGCTGGCTGGCGGGCCCCGAGCAGAGCCAGTGCTTGCCCGTCCTGTAGCGACGGGGAAATTCCACCCATCACCAGGGCCGGACAAATGTCAGAATTTTTTTTTCAAATAAACTCACTTGCAGCTTTGGAGTTCTTCTCACCTCACCACAATCACGCTTCCCCCACCCCCGCTGCACTTGGTATCTTCCCTCAGCCCCGGAGTCTTCTCTCAGCCATCTGAGCAGGAGGAGGGGGAGGAGAGAGCACAGAGCTGTGAGGAGAGGAGACCGTAGAGGCTGTACAACATGGGGCCTGACTAAAGTAGGTGTCCCTGCTGTATATATATGTGTATAAGCATGTGTGTGTGGATATATAGATATGTGTGTGTGTGTACATATGTGTATGTCTATGTACTGTGCCTGTGTGTGTTACTTCTGTGGATGACTATAGATAAACTGCATGTGTGTATCTATATCAGTGTTTCCCAACCAGGATGCCTCCAGTTGTTGCAAAACTACAACTCCCAGCATGCCCGGACAGCCAAAAGCTGTAGTTTTGCAACCTCTGTAGGCATCCTGGTTGGGGAACACTGATCTATTCTATTTGTGTGTGTATGAAGCATGTATAGTATGTAATGTGTACAGTGTGTATGAAGCATGCATGTACAGTATGTAATGTGTACAGTGTGTGTATGATGCATGTACAGTATGTAATGTGTACAGTATGTGTGTATGATGCATGTACAGTATGTAATGTACAGTGTGGTGTGTGTATGAAGCATGTACAGTATGTAATGTGTACAGTGTGTGTGTATGATGCATGTGCAGTATGTAATGTGTACAGTATGTGTATGAAGCATGCATGTAGTAAGTAATGTGTACAGTATCTGTCTCTGTATGATGCATGTACAGTATGTAATGTGTACAGTGTGTGTATGATGCATGTACAGTATGTAATGTGTACAGTATGTGTATGAAGCATGCATATACAGTATGTAATGTGTACAGTATGTGTATGAAGCATGCATATACAGTATGTAATGTGTACAGTATGTTGTGTGTACGATGGATGTACAGTATGTAATGTGTACAGTATGTATGAAGCATGCATATACAGTATGTAATGTGTAGTGTGTTTATAATGCATGTACAGTATGTAATGTGTATAGTATGTGTGTGTATGATGCATGTACAGTATGTAATGTGTAGTGTAGTGTGTGATGCATGTACAAGTATGTAATGTGTACAGTATGTGTATGAAGCATGCATGTAGTAATGTGTACAGTATCTGCCTGATGCATGTACAGTATGTAATGTGTACAGTGTGTGTGTGTATGATGCATGTACAGTGTGTGTGTATGATGCATGTACAGTGTGTGTGTGTGTGTGTGTGTATGATGCATGTAGTGTGTGTATGATGCATGTAGTGTGTGTGTGTGTGATGCATGTACAGTGTGTGTGTGTGTGTGTGTGTGATGCATGTACAGTGTGTGTGTGTGATGCATGTACAGTGTGTGTGTGTGTGTGTGTGTGTGTA